>NC_052962.1:39483915-40088915 GCF_013358895.1 Oreochromis aureus
CAGGCACAAATATAAGTATTATTGGGTTTTTGTTGTGTGTTAGTTCTGACAAAGCCGTGCACAGGAAGCGATGCTTGGGAGGGGCTCGATGTTTTTATTATGTGCTTCCAGAAGACAAAGAGACAGCAGATTAGGCAGCTAACATGGAACTGCAATTAAGCACTGCCCATTTATAAACACGAGCCGACAAATACAGAAGTAAAATGAACCAATAAACTTCAATTATCTCTGGTGGGCCTGACAGCAAGCTGAATAACCAGCTCGTCCGGTTTTAGGAGACTCGGTGAGTGAGGAGGCCAGAATATGACGTCGGTCTCGTGTTTCTGACCTTTCCCATAATTTTGTGTAATTTGAAGCAGAATTTGGCAAAGTGCTGTTTGTCTGTTTCTGAGTTCATCGGGTTACACCAGTTTTGTGCGTCAGCGATGCTTTTGGGAGCAAATATACTTATTAATGCAGTGCCGTCCCTGGGTTGCAGAGTTTCTTATATATAGAAGTACACAGTAAGTGGAAATATGATTTATGAAAATATTTTTTTTAGGTGTTTTTTTTCTATATCACCAATTCACAACAGACTTATCTCGTAAGGCAAAGACAACATAATACAGAGAAAACCCACAACAATCAGACGACCCTCTATGACCAACCACTTGGCAACAGTAGGAAGAAAAAACTCCCTTTTAACAGGAAGAAACCCTGGACAGAACGAGGCTCAGGGAAGCCTGTCCCAGCTGTCACAGATCGAGAGGTGGGGTTGGATCCTGGACAGGTGGTCAGTCAGTCACAGGGCATCCTGGAGCTAATGATCCATGCAGTCCTCAGAGGACACTTCCACCACCTCTGACTGAGGTAATGTTGGACACTCTGACTGCTATTTGCTGTGTCTTGTGTTCAGTTTTTGATGCTTCCTGATGCAAAATGCAATCTATTCATCACAGCCAGGAGAGAGCCAGGAGAACCATCTTCATGCCCTAAACACCTCAACTGTCTCCTTTCGATGTGGAGGAGTAGCGGGACTACTCTGAGACCCTCTCAATGGCTGAACTCCTCACCCTATCTCTAAGGAAGAGGTCAGCCAGCCTTCGGAGAAAGCTCATTTCTGTTGCTTTTATTTGCATTCTTATTCTTTCAGTCGCTATCAAAACTCACGCCAAACTGTAGATGAGGGTAGGAACATAGATCGACCAGTAAATTGATAACTTCATGTATTTGCTCAGCTCTGTCTTCACCACGATGGACTGCAGACACCATCCCAATCTGTCTGTCTCGCTCTAGCTTTCGCTCCCCTCTCGTGAATAAGACCCCGAGAAACGTAACTTTTTCCACTTGGGGTGGAAACTCGTCTTTGACGTTAACACTCCGGCTGAGGACCACGGCCTCAGACTTGTTCTCATTTCTGCCGCTTCACACTCAGCTGTAAACCGCTTCAGCATGAGCTGGAGGCCACCACCTGTTGATGCAGAACCACATAATCTGGATTTGGACAGTCCTGGCGAAGTCCACCACCCTCCAGGAACGAGTCCGACTTATCGCAACAGGTGTCCAGGACTGTTGTTAAAGGCCAAAACCTCCATGAAAAATCCAAACTGAAACACCGTCCAGTTGGACAGACTGGACCGTTGTCCTAGCCCGTTCTGACCAAAGTTGCGATCTTAATTATTCACCCATCGATTTACTTTTGGAGTCGCCTCTGGTGGACATCAGAGAAACTGCAGTTTCTGGCTTCATTTTTCAGGCTCTTGGTGGGAAAAGACGTATGTACGTTTTTAAAGTACACATAATTTATACATGCAGCCCCGGTGTTGTGTGTTCTGCTAATTATGCGTGGTTTGGGTTCGTCTTGAACATTTTCTGTGAGCTCACAGTTCCTCAGTGTAACTCTCTTAAACCAGAATAAATCAGCGCTTCAGGTCGGTCTCAGAGGGTCAGCGTGCATTATACATGAAGCCGGCTTCCTGACTTTTGATTTGGGTTTAGACAGTTTTAATACCAGCGTGGATGCAGTAAAGTAAATGCAGCTCAGTCTTCAGCTCAAGTCAAACAAAGAATCAGTCAGTGCTGGATATTTGTCTCTCTCCTTTAATGTAAGCAGTCACTGAAGACCAGACTTTCCTTTCTAGCTTTGCTGAGCTTTTTGTTTTAAAGTTAATACATTGAACTTTTTGTGACAGATTTTTCGGTGCCGTTATTCATCAGCTGAGGGCATAAACAGCAGAGACAAACAGAGGTGGTCTTACTCGTAACACAGGTGGATAAAAGCATATTTCTCCACCTTACTGTCACTGCACAGTCATCCTCAATGATTTGAGCTGAAGCTCTTTCCCAGTGCAGCGGTCGGACACGAAGGCCGTGAGCGCAGCCTGTCAGGGGTCTTCTGAGGACACGGCGGTCCAGCCAAGCAATCTGTCAGAGCTGAGGCATCCGGGACAGGCGGCCATCAGTTAATTCAGGGAGGGGCGGCTGGGTGAGGGGAGGCCGCGGCAAATGTTCTCATGTTAAAGGGATTATCTGAGAACAGAGCGAGGGAAGCACGGTGGGCTGGAGGGACTATATTTCACTGCGGCGGGATACAAACCGTTCCCTCTGCTTTGATGAGTGAAGGGTGTTTTTAAGAAGTTCAAAAGTTTTCAGATTTTTAAAGGTCAGCACAACGGCTGCTTTTTTAACCCGATTTTAGCCGTTTTTCCTTTTATTTAAAGTCGGAGGAGACGTATAAACCACCGACAGTGCTCGCTAATCCCACCAAACCCAGACGTGTGTTATAGACGTGAACCTACAGTGAAGAAAAGGTGTCAATATCCATGCATGTCCTTCACGTTTAAGTGCAGGTTTGGAGGGTTATGACCCCAAAACCAGACCCCAGAATCTGATCCACAGACGGAGAACAGAGGTCCAGTTTATCTGTTTTGTGTTTGTTTCATACAAAAAACATTTGGTAACTAATGTGGTTATGAAGCGGCTGTGATCAGATGCAGACTGGTGTTACCAGAAGCCTGTTTTTAAAGGAATTAACAACACCATTTTTGTTTATCTGCATCTAAATGGTGTCTGGACTGTCGCAGCCGTCGCCTCTCTGCTCGTCTCTGTCAGCATCATAAACCTGAAATGCGATCATGTCTGCATCAGTCAGACGGATAAGAAATGGACCCTGAAGCAACAGGTCAGGTCAGGTGTGCAGTTTGTCTTTTCCTTTCATGTTTTAAAGGTTTCACAGGTTTTGTTCTGTTGGGAAAAAAAACCCTTAACATAAACTTCTAAGAAGTTCACTGCAGCTGTCTAGACATCTCCAACTTCAACTGTCAATTCCTAAAAAGGAATTCCAGCTTTTTTTGAGTCGTCAGATGTTTGTGAATCCAGGAGATCCAAACAAAATCCTCAGGGCTGAAAAACCTGCAACCAAACCGAGGTTACAGCCACTCCGAGGGTCACGATCTGAAGCTCTTTCTGCTCAGCACGGTTTGTCTCACCTGCTTCAAGCCTCAGACGCATCATAGTCTGAATGAACCACATTCCTAAGGATCGAATCTTCACGTTGGATCGGTGGCTGCCCGTGTTTTACCTACACTCGGACACCAGGTGCAGTGGTTAGCTGGGATCAGCTCCTTACTGTTAGACTTAGCTTGTTCTCTTTGTGACTGTTTGACCAACTAGAATCACCCATGAACTACCAGCAGTGGGTGGAGCCTAGTTAATCAAACGTTTACCGGGCTCCACCCCCCCAGCGGCCCTGAGCCAGATGTGCAGTTAAGATAACGAATGTGACCGGACCTCTGTTTGTCTGCAGAAGGTCTTTTTTCGCCAGCTCTAACATGGAAGATAGGATCGATGTTTGCCGGGTCTGAACATAATCATCAGAGAGAATGGACTTGTTTGCTTTTAGGGGCTACTTATAGTCCTTATCAATATTATTAAAACACTTGTAGGGACCCTGATAAGAGCTGCCAGTAAATGAAGTGCAGTGTGCCGGACAGATAGCGATCCCCTCCTTTTATGACTGCGGTTTAATGAGTTGTTATCGTGTGTTCCTATTGAAAAAAATGATGTATAATTAAATTATGTGTAATTGAAGGAAAATCCCAGATGAATTTTAAGCAGCGTTCCTTCTGATGTCGTATTTAAAGGCTCAGCGCTCGGCTCGCACGTGCAGGCTGTAAACTTCTGAAATCCGGGGAGGAGAAAACACAAAAAGCTGCAGTGACGCGTCTGCGAGTCGACAGCGGTGAATTATTTATTCTCATGTTGGAGGGATTATGGAGGAGGAGGGGGAGGAGCAGGAGGAGGAGGTGCTCTGACAGTTAATAGAGGAGTGGAGAGTCGTACTGTGGAGAGAAACGCTGTCTCGTTTGTGCTGTTTTTCCCTTTTTTCTGATTGAATGGATATAATGAGAGGTGTGATGACTGTTAGCAGGTTGCCAGCCAGCGTGTTAGCATGAATAATGACTTCTCCGTTTATGAGAGATCTCCTCTGAAAAAATAGACTGACAGCTTAGAATGAAGAATAAATACAGGACGGCTGCCACCTGGACTCGCTGCTCGAGCAGCAGAGGAGGCGTACGTATCACGCACACAGACGCAGCAGAGGGAGGCTAACTTACACTCCGAGGTCAGCGGGTCGCATGAGGTCATCGTCATGCACATGTTCATGGAAACAAACCCCTCCCCCTGCCCCCACCTTCTCCTCAGAGAGAGTTTAGAGGAACGCCAGTTAAAAAAGGTTTTCACAGTGGTTATGCTTTGATTGTCTGTGTAGATGCTGAAACATTACAGGAGGGCAGGGGTGGGACTCGTTCCTCCACCTTTAGGCTGAAATTTGTTCATTTATTGACTTTGGACAAAGTTTAGGCCTCAACTTTTATTTTGGGGGGAAATGAATAAAATCAAAAGGCCATGAAACCAAACCACGACTTTAAAGACCGAACAGTCTAAATATAACGAGTCAGCCTTTACTTTGGTGTCATATCGGATATGTTCGAAAGATTATTAAGAACAAAAACACTGTTTGGTCTGAGCATAAAGTTTAAATGTGGAGACTGGCGCAGGTTCAGCTCAGTGCGTTGGGCGGGCGACCACATGCCATACGGCTGACAGAGGCCAGCCTGGGTTCGAGTCCTTTGCCGCATGTCTTCCCTCTTCTCTCCCTGCACCTGCTTTCCTGTCCTTCCTTCACTGTGTCTGTCAAATAAGCTGAAAAAGGCCAAACAAAATGTGGAGATTAAATCTGTTGTTTCGAATCAAGCGGCTGCTCTACTCTCTACGAGCCGCCGTGTGCAGGTGAAAATATTTCTCTTTATATTTGAAACCACTAAAACCTCAGAGGACTTTGAAGTTTGTGAGAGAGAAATGAAGAAACAGTAACTCGAGGGTCAGCGGGTCGGTGACCTGGTGGTCATCAGTTTGTTCTGCTGGGAGGCCGAGGGGTGTTGTTATTGTAAGAACACCAATATGACGACATGAGAAAAGCGCCGCCGGTCCTCTCTGACCCGTCGGGTCTCGTTGGACTGTTCTGGTCGCTCCCGCAGAGTTTTGGGTCGGCGCCTCGAGCTCTTTGCTGTGTTACATGTGGATCTATGGCGTGTCGGCCTCGTTTTTCAGCTCCTCTCTGACAGATGCACAGTTGGATCCATCTCGTCCTCATGATACAAACGAGCGGACGCACGAACGAATGAACGGATGAATAAGCTGCCGGGGCCGAGCAATGCGTTTGTGTGCAGCCAGTCAGCAGCCAGGCGTGTGGATATGTAGGGCGATGCAGCGAGCAGGCAGCGACCGTGGGCACAAGCCGCGATGGGAGGGGTCTGTGGAGGGGTATAGGAAGAGCAATGGAGAGAGCGACGGGGTAAAGCGAGGAAAGATGTCCTCAGAATGACCCACATCAGCACCAGACAGCTTCACCCCCTCCCCCCCCTCTCTTACTCTATATCTCCTCATGCTCGCTCGCTCTTTGCTGCGTAATCGGCTGAAAAAAGAAAGCGAGGGAAAAAAAAGCAGAGGAACACGAGCGGGACGCCTGCACTCTAAAAATGCTCTCATGAAAGGTTCAGTAAGGGACCCGAGGGTTCCCGAACTCAGAAAAATGCAGGAAGTGTTTTTGTAACTTCATTAAACACGAACCTCTGACCAAAAACAGCCTTTCTGACGCCGTCATATGATTTCATGCAAACGTGAGCTGAATGTCACTGAAACCTCCGACGTGCGCCAGCGCCAAGGAAACCGTAACAGTCCTTGCACCGGCACACGAAGCTGTCGGGAATGCCACGTCAGGGGCGTTTTCCACTCGCCGTTTCCTCTCAGAGGCTTCACCGTAACCACGCAGCCACAGTGATGTCACCTGCTCACATCTGCACTTTGGCCCTTTTGGTCTGACTGCACTCCGAGGCACACTGCATCCTCATTGGCTGACGACTTCTGACTGACAGGTTGCTCACCAATGAGCAGCCGCTGGTTTCTGACTTTCACCATAAAATAAACGCGGTGATTTATCCTCCGGAGAGCCGAGGAAAAAACTTTAGTTTAACTTGTTTCTTGGTTTGTGTCCAGAGCAGAGGATGAGGCTGAGCAGGCTGAGGACACCGAGCGATTTACACATAAAATCATCAGGAAACCATTTACAGAGGTCCGAACATCACAGCAAACATGTTTGGTGTATTATGTTCCAAAGTAACACGTTACTGTAATCACATTACATTTTTCAGTAATACAGTAATGTAATGAGTCACAAAGCTCTTCAGTTATCTGCACACTGTGTCTCCTTCTGCATGCGCACTTCTGCTCTGATCAGCTGATGCGAGAGCCGTCATCCACACGTGGACAAAACGTGGAACGCCCCCCGATTAGTGGCCAGCCTTCCAAAATTACTGCAAGAGCACGTGACACGAACATCAGTACAACTGACCGATCGCAACAGAGGCTTAGCGATCAAGTCACCTTGAGGTTCTTCATACAAGGTGAGGAAGCACTTTGGCAACAGTAGGAAGGAAAAACTCAGTTTTAACAGGAAGAAACCTCCAGCTGTGACTAGTTTGGGTTGGGGGAGGAAGACAGGACAAAGACATGCTGTGGAAGAGAGCCAGAGATGAATAATAACTAATGATTATATGCAGGGAGGTGTATAAACACATAATGAGAGAAGAAGAAACACCCAGTGCATCATGGGAATCCCCCGGCAGCCTACACCTATTGCAGCGTAACTAAGGGAGGATTCAGGGTCACCTGATCCAGCCACAACTACATGCTTTAGCAAAAAGGAAAGTTTGAACACAAAAGTAACGAGTAAAAGTAACAAATTACTTTCTCTAGCAACTCATTTGGTAGATGATGCATTACTTTTGATAAAAGTACTAGTAGTAATAGATTACTTTTCTTGTACTAATGACCCCAGTAGTCATCCATGATAATGCCTGAGAGCTGACACGCGTGTGAGTCTCCTTTAGTGTTGCACTCATTGGTGGGAGTTGTGTGTTTGCTGCAGTGCAAACAGGAGCTGTTCATAATGAATTCAGCTAACTTTTAATGTCTGCTTGGCTTCCTCTGCAGAGGCTGTCAGCCTCAGAAAGCCTCGGCTCTAAAAGGGCCCTGCACGCTCTCCTGTGCTTGTATGTGCTCGTGTGTGAAGCTAACGTGGTGGGAAGCAGGACCGGTGTTTTTCAGAGTGTGCTCCAGAGACGGAGCGTGTGAGCGGAGCATTAAATGGGAGGTTTAGCCCCGTCGGCGGCGCTATAGATTCAAACACGTGTGTGGAAGTAGGTCAGTAGTGAAAGGGTTCTCGGCTGTCCTCACACGGCCTCTGCTCGGCCCGTCACACCACTCGCGTCGACTCCAATTTTCTCTTCCTCGCCCCTCCTCCTCCCACTGCCCCCTTCCTCCTCCCCCTTCATCCCTTTCTCTCTGCCCCGATTAGGAGGGGAGCAGGTCCCACCCCCGGTTCAGACGGGTCTCCTGTAGGTTAACTCTTCCTGCTCCGAGTGAACTTTTATCTCCCTGCGAGGTTCCTCCTCGGCGGTCGGCTCGTGTTTTCACCCAGGCCTCTGCCAGACCATGTGCGGCGTGTAACTGGTGTTTTTGAGGGAGACCCGATGCCACAAAATGGGGCCGAGCTCGGCGCTGTGAAGGCAGGACATGAATCAGCCTGCTCTCCCCGAAGCTTGAGTTAAAAACAGAGGCCAAAAAAAATCTGGGAAATTAAGGAGAGAGGGAAACTGAGCCAGTGAACTTCCAGGAAGGCTGGATAAAACCCAGATCTGTGAACAAATGGTGTATTACCTAACCCGGCCAGCTTTACATGATTTACAGTAGAGGTTAGAGAGGGGCGGGTGCCTGAGCTCACACCGCCATCTGCTGGAAAGCAGCGGCAGTGCGAGGACAAGCCTCCCTTTAACCACACAGACGAGCCAAAATGCCCCATCATGGCTCCCAAAAATGTGGCACAAATTCACACCAAACCCAGACCGAGTGTAAGCAAAGATGTTTTCTGAAAGGCGCAAAACGGCGAGCGATGAGGGTTAAAGCGAAGAAGTGGAGGAGAATACAGTGGTTTGAATATCTGGAGGAGAACAGTGTGTTCCCAGGACTGGTTCGGCTGGTTTCTATGGTGCTGATGGTTTCTATGGTGGCGGTGTTTTCGGTGTTGGCGCTGAATACCTCGAATGATTGAGGCGGGTCAGCGAGGAGGGAGAACAGCGGCGCAAGTTAAAAGAAGGAAAAATCAGAGACGTGAACGTTGGGAATGAATCCTTTTAGACGCAGACAGACGCAGATATCGTAAAGCTCAAAGTAAATATACACGTGTGCTCGCACCGGTCACTTCACCGATTGTCATGCGCACGGCATCAAGAATCAGCTTCAGACCACTGCAGGTATAAGGACCAGCAAAGGTGCTGCATCATGTGACTCCACAGTAGTTTATAGTTTTCCTCAGCGAATCATCAGAAAACTAAAAAAAACAATCAGCTGACTCTGAGGAGGGGATCAGGTGAGACTCACATCCAGGGCCAACGAGCACGGCGTTTATCTGAAACGAACGCCTCAGTGTTGGCTGAAATCTCGACATCAGTCACTCTGTCACAGCAGCACGCCTGCACTGGTGCAAGTGCGACACCTGCTGGTGGTTTCAGGAATTTAACAGAAATCCAGCAGCCTCACATGATACTGCTGATTGGTGGAAGAACATTCAGACGTGCAGAGTTTAGAGGATGTTTCATTAAAGGTGGTCTGATAAATCTGAGCCGCTCAGCCCGGGATTCACTTCTGCAGGCTTCAGCTCACCGACTCCTTCCTGTTTCACAGCAGAACAAAACTAAAGAGAAAAACCTGAAATAAGATCAGAACGCCTTTCAGGAAGCGACGCCTCGACGTCCCTCAGGCAGGTCGGTCCTGAGCCTCGGGGGCTCGACTGCCAACAGCCCCACCTTCAGGTTTCAGCCTCCACCTGGTGCATTACAGTGACATCAGCCACGAAGGACCTTGAGAAGCACCAGTGCGGTTTTAAATAAATCCTGGGAGCCGGTGTAAAAAACACCCAAACTCAGAAAGTTTTTTAGCGGTTATGAGAGGGAGGAGATAAACACAACAAAGCTGTGTGTCTTTAAAT
Organism: Oreochromis aureus; assembly: GCF_013358895.1. NCBI lineage: Eukaryota > Metazoa > Chordata > Actinopteri > Cichliformes > Cichlidae > Oreochromis > Oreochromis aureus. The sequence goes on from NC_052962.1 coordinate 39,493,502, forward strand.
GTTACAACAGGTCTTAGTTTTAACATCTGATAAAAACATGATGTCAAAATGTAGCTTTCATCTTTATTTTGGGGTCTTTATGTCCTCATCAGGCCGAGGAGCCAACGCTACGCCCCAGACACCGAGGTGACCCGCGGGCCGGAGTAAAGACGCTGACAGACCGGAGTTTGAAATCTATTGTAAATGATTTTTTTTTTAAAAAACAACAAAAAACATCAAAGTTTTGAAGAGACAGAAAAACTCCTTTTTTAAAGATAAATTACAGCAGCGATGCAGTTATTCAGATATAATTTGAGAACAATACTGCAGTGAGATGCTGTCAGTACTGTAAACATGAGCATCCAGGACCCACTCAGAGAGATTTTCTTAAATTTCCAAGTATTTTTTTAATTTATGTTTCCCGTTAAATTTGCCGGTTTCTTTACCTTCAGTAACACCAACACGCTGTCACAGTTTTATTTACCCGAGACATTTTTTTGATCATTTATACGAGTTCGTTCAGAGGCACAAAATCCTGATTTTACGAAGACTCGACTTTATTTGGAACATGAAGATAAAACAGGAAAACAAACTTGTTTTTTCACTTTTTATTTTTTGCTTGCAGACAAAAAAAGATCCATGAAAGTCCAGATATAATAAATAAATTAACTACTAAAAACCGTCGACTATTAAAGCGATTTAAAGAAGAAGAGGACGAGTGGTTGAAAGGTTACAGAGAAGATTTTACAGCCCACCTCCACCTGCTGATTGTTCTTCGATGTTTGCATATCCTATCAGAGACCTACGCGGTTCCCTCACCACAGGAAGAGCACAGAAAAGCAAAATAAAAGCTTTTTTTTCCCCCATATGAAAAGTTAAAACGCTCCCGTAAGAACTGAGCCTGGTGGTTTATTGTCCCTAAAATATCGTCTTTAATTCGAGGAAACCTGAAAGATCTCGTTTAACTAGTTCACCCGTATTTGAGCTAATAAACGCAGTAATAACTATGTCTTCTTCTGCTGTTCCTCTTTGAAGCGATTCACTGCCTTTGGTGGCGAACGCCGTCTGAAAGACATAATTATTTTCATGCATGCAGTAAAGGAGAAACCTGTCATTGAGTGTAAATGTCACAATTTTGCAGAGTTTGTAGCTTAACCGACTGAGGTAAAGTTGCCTGTTTCCTGAAGTAGAGCGCACCTGCCTGTGTGTGTTTGCTTTTTGGACGAGGAGGCGAGGAGGCGGCGCTCGGGTTCAAACGTCTTTCAACTTCATCGGTTTGTAAAGTTCAGATTATTTTTTTAAAAGACCCAGAAAAAATAATCCGAGCGAGTCGGTGTCCACACGGTGTTAAAGGAAAAATCCACTTTTGTCCGAGCTTTTAGTTTTTGCTCTCTGACACGTCCAGTGATGTCACTGTCCGAGCGCTGAGCTGGATCGCAGCTGTTTACCTGTTACCTCTCCAGTGTGTCCTGGTCTGCCCTGGGATCTCCTCCTGGTTGGACACACCTCTGATAGGAGTTGTTCAGGAGTCTGAGCCACCTCGGCTGGCTCCTTTCAGGGCGGTCAGGAGGCGACCGACCTGCGGTCACCACTCGCAGCCCGTCAGCAGAGGTCAGGGAACGCAGACAGACAAGCTGTTGCGTTCCTGCGGACACAAACTCCTCCACTGGAAGCAGCTTCTCACTCCTGGCCCGGAGTGTCGGGAATGTCTGAGAACCACAGAGGGGCTGATTCTGGACCCAGCTGACCCGTGAAGACCAACCCAGTGTGAGGCGGAGGCCATCACTCAGCCCAGATCCACTGAAGGGAACAAACCGAGCTCGCACTGCAGCCCTGCAGGGACCGGACGGCCCCCAACAACGAGCCGGCCCACCACAGGATGACGAGCTGGAGCAGCGCTCTGTGACCAGGACCAGGATCGTTCCTCCAGCATCCTGGGATCTTCGAGCGAGACCCACGTGAGGCTGGAACCCTCTGGACCAGCACCCATGGAACACCGTCCATGGATGCTGGTGGATGTGTGCGGTGCAGTCGTGATGCAGGTAGTTTGATTAGAAGCTTCAAATCTGCGGTTAAAGGTTTCCGTCGGCACAGACGAGTAAACAACAGCGAGAATCAAAAATCTGTTTATGTCGAGGCGTGCTCGTCTGTGGTTACCCTGCAGAGGGTAAAACCGACCACGCTCTCAGTTTTAAAGTGGATTTTCCCGTTAACGGTGCGTCACGTGTTCTCAGTGTTGGTTGTTTTGGTTCAAACTGAAATGATGTTGAAACTGAACCCGAACGCCTGAAAACAAAAACTGATTCAGCCTCCATTATATGTTTTATGTCGTTCAGACTTTAAGAAATCACTGGAAAAATACAAAAAGTGTAAAGTCTGCTGTGAATCTCTTTCCAGCGCTGCGTTTGTCTTTATTTAAACAATCGTAGAAACAGGATGGCACTGATCCGACTTATCGGAGCGGTTTTAAAAACCTCGTCTTCAGAGGAGCCGAGTGTTTCCGGGCCAGAGGACGATCCCTCCACAAAAAATGTCCGGCGGTTCCTCCGTTACTCTGAAAAAAGTCCTTTTAATAAAGAGAAAACCATGCGAGGTCTGACCTCTGAGAAATGTCCTGGACTTCTGTCTTTATACAAACGCTGATTTCTTTTTAGTTCTGTATGAAAAACTGAGTAAAAGCCGAGTCGCTGTCAGAGTAAAAGCTTGTCATTTGTACAGGAGCAGAGCTGAATCGTGGTGCCGTTCGGTCCCCGGCAGACTAAATCCACACGCTCCGTCCTCCATCGCAGCGATTCTCAGCTGCACCGCGACCCAAAACTCGCCTCCGAGGCTCCAACCCACCGCTCAACAAGCGAACGTCCATCTGAGCTACTCGCGGCCGTCTTTGGGTCCCGAACCACCAACTGAGAAACACCACGTCCTCCGTCATCTCTGCGCGGGGGCAGCAACGATAAACCTGAGGAAGGACAGGTGAGGAGAAGAGAGGCGGGTGACTACGGAGAGAAACACACCGGTTCAGCACATCCAGGATTCATCTCCTTATCCGGGTCCTCCTAACCCAGGGGTGGGGCCTCGAGGGCCAGTGTCCTGCAGGTTTTACATATCACCCTGGGTCAACACACCTGAATCAAATGATTAGTTCATTACCAGGTGGGGCTGCCACAAACGATTATTTTGATAGTCGACTAGTCACCGATTATATTTGTGATTAGTTGACTAATCAGATCATGCATCCACCGGACGCACAACGTACGGCTTATTGCACCAGCAGCATCTGCTCTTATATAACTATCATTAGCTTACAGCTTTAAGTGTTTAAGGTATGTGCTACTAAAAATAAAGACAAGATAGTTTATTAAAGTTTTAATGAAATTTGCAGATTGTCTCGGTGGTTTAATAAACTCAGCCGTCTGCTCCTTGCTATCTAAAATTTAACAGGACTCTGGCATAAATTCTCGACCATCTCACACTTCTGATAATCAGCTGTCTGTTTGACGTTTATTCAGCTGTGTGAAAACTGTAACTTTAATCTCAGCCAAACCGATTTACTCAGGAACAAATGAAACACTGAAAAACACCAAACAATAAGGTTTTTAAGTTATCAGAGTGACTTATATATCATGTTTAACCTGAGTTGCGAAAGACCGCGGGGACTTTGAAGACGATGTGTGGGGAGTTCGCTGTTCTCGCCCCGGCTCGCTATCGAGCGGGTGGGTAACAGACGTCTCCGAAAACATCGGAGCACTTTTGCAAATATGTGATGTCTTGATAAACTGAGCAGATATTTGAAGTTTACACAGCTACTTTCTCGCCTGAAAATATGTTAAAAGTTTATTTTGTGACCCAGAAAGATTAATAAGAGTAATATTACATCTAAAACCTGCAGGACACCGGCCCTCGAGGCCTGGAGTTGCCCACCCCTGTCCTAACCCAACAGCGTCATATGGAGGTGACTCATAATAGCGCCGTCACCTGAGGCCAAGTTTGCAGGGTCTAACCAAGATCCAGCAGACTACAGGGAACCACATGAGGGTCAGCGCTGTAAATACTGACTGTGCACTAGGGCTGCACGATTTTGCATAAAATGAGAATCACGATTTTTTTGCTTAGAATTGAGATCACGATTCTCTCACGATTTTCTTTTCCAGTATAAATATTTATTGCACTTATTAACTGCACATCAACTTCGTAGCAGTTGAAACTGAACATAAAAACAATAAATAAACATAAAAACAATAAATGTCTCACATTTTGTGGTTGCCGCAAAATGTTGTACTGCTTGTAATTCCGTCTCCACCGTTGCTCGACACTGCGTGTATAGAGCAGGTAGTGCAACAATAGAAAAATAGTTGTGGGACGGCACTGTGTAGCGTTTGTCTAGGCTGTTGATCATTTTCCTAAATCCCTCGTTTTGCACAGTGTTGATGGGAGCCATATCTTTAGCCAGGTGATAAGTAATAGCCTCCGTAATTTCTTTGTGCCGGCGGGAGTTCAACGTGTATGGGGAAGCGCTGTATAAGGTTCCCGTTATTGATGTTTGGGTGGTTGATCAGGACGGATTTTCTCCTGTCACTTTCTCGTCATCCCTGACGTGTTCTCCGTTGTTTTTCCCTGCCAGTTTGAGCATCACACGGCACAGCTTCTGTATCACGTGGTATAAGGCTCCGCCCTTGTCATTTGTTGAGCAGGAAGAGGGCGCGCTTGTTTTCATGCAGATTACGTCCCGGATCAAAATGCGGTACAATCATTGTCGTCTTTTTTTTTTTTTTCTTTTTTTTAAAAATCGTTGTCATTTGGAAATGAGATCGCACATAAGTATGAATCGAGATCGCGATTTTCTAATGATTAATCGTGCAGCCCTACTGTGCACTGGATTCATTTCAAAGCTCAGAAATCAAACTTCACTAAATCACAAAAACATGGAAATCACCTGAACAACAACAGCAAATTGGAGCAAACATCAAATCTGTGACACAGCTGCAGTGTGAAAGACCGGGTCATGTAGCCTGTCTCCTGTTAACGACCGACTATATGAATAAAGTTCAGTCTATTTGAAGTCAGGAGGTAAAGCTGGTAGAAGCAGTGCTGCAGCACATGTCCCTGCAGAGAGCAGATTCAACCAATCAGGAGCTGTAATATCAGGCAGCTCCTCCTGTGCTGACAGACTGTGGTTCTTATAAGTTTCTTATCTTTAGGGGAAAGTTGGGTCGACTGTGAGTGAAGAACAAAAAGTTTCATGAAACAGAGAAACTGCTGCAGCTTCTACCTGCTCATCGACTCACGCGTCTGCAAACTGTGCGGTAATTTTCCTGGTTTTAGTTTCTGCTGAATCTCTGGAAATAAAAAAGGAATAAAACTAAAAACATTCCTCACCTGTCTGCTCATGTCTGCTCCTCTGTCTGTGGCTGTGATTGGCTGAAACCTTCAGATCCCTCCTGGATCTCTTCATCCTCCTCCTCCTCCTCTTCTGCGTCCTTCTCATCTTCCTCCACACAGTCGTCGTCCGATGCCTCCTCTCCTTGTTCTTTCACCTCCATCTCTCCCTCGCTGTCTGCGTGTTCTGCCGCCGCCTCCGCCTCCTCCTCCTCTTCCTCCTCCTCCTCCTCTTCCTCCCCCTCAGCCTCCTCGTCGCTGAAGACCTCCGTGCCCTCCTCCGCCCTCCTGGTGGTCTCGGAGAACCAGTCTCTGACCTGCTCGTAGCTCATGCTGGACTTTGCCACCAGCTCGTCCAGGTCCTTCTCGCTCAGGGCTCGGTGCTTGAGGTAGTACTCCTTCAGAAAAGCCTTACCGGACTTCACCTGCAGGAGGAACAAACATCACCTTCAGTCAGTCACTTATAATCCCCACATTTGCTACACAATGAGTCCAGGAGAGGCTGGACTGTGAAATGTGGAGGATCCAGGGATCGAACCAGCGACGTGGTTGGCACATGACCTGCTAAAATCCAGCTGAATACTCGAGTTCTTCAGCTGCTCTCCAGCAGTTCAGAGACAGGCTGTTGTACTGCCTCTCGCCCATCGATGGCCAGCCTAGTAGGAATTTAAACAAACAACCCAAAAAACGCACCTTGATGGCACCGTCGCCGCCCTGTGGAGAGCGCTTGCAGGGATACGGCCGGCGGGTCCTCCTGGACCAACCACGGAAACGCTTCCTGGACTTCTTCTGGCTCTTCGCGCCGCCGTTCAACGCCTCGTCCACCTGGAACAAGACAGAAATCGCCAGATGTTACCAGGAGAAAGTTCGTCAGATGAAGCGAGGCGTTTGTGTTACATCACAAAAAGGTTTCCTGCGTGCGCACCTTCCCACTCTGGTAGAGGTAGTACCACTTCAGGTTGCTGTTCTTGCAGGCGTAGCGCGTGTCTCCAAACCAGTTTACGATGTACGTCCTCGGCAGCCCGCTGTCCTTCGCCATCTGGTCGTACTCCTCGGGCGTCGGCCACTGCGAGCGGACGAAGGCCTTCTTTAGGATGTGGAGCTGCTCCGGCGTCTTCTTCACCAACTTCCTGCTAATGGGTGGCGTGCCCTGTCGTTCCTGAGCCGAGGACGAAGGCGCGGTGGCCGGTTTCGCCTTCTCGCCGTCCCCCTCCGCGTCACTGTCCTTCAACTGACCCGCTGATGGCATTTTCCTCCTCTCCGTGAACCAGGCGTCCACCTCACGCCTCGTCAGCTTTGTCTCCGCCCGCAGCCGGCTCAGCTCCTCGTCTGAGGGCGTGTCCGACTTCTGGAAGCTGGCCTCCAGCACGAGCAGCTGCTCCGGAGTCTTTTCCTTGAACTTCTGCGGCGTGAAGTCGGGAAAGGCATGGCGGAATTTGACGCGGAGGTCGCTGGAAGACCCGGCTGAGCCCGGAGCGCCTGCCGAGGTCGGCGAGGAGTCGCTGGCGTCGTCGCTGGAGTCGATGACGATGGTGGCGGTGTTGTCGCTGTTGTTGCTGTCGTTGATGCTGATGCCGCCAGCGCTGCTGCTCCTTCCTCCTCGGCTGCCGGCGGCCGCGGCTCTGGCAGGCGTGGCCTCCCTCAGGAGCAGGCTTTGGTGGTCCTTGGAGTTCCTCTGGTTGTAGCGCGTGTCGCTGAACCACTTCTTTATCGCTCGCTTGGAGAGTTTGGTAACTTGCATGAGGCGCGAGATCTCCGCCTCTGTGGCGAACTGCCGCCGGCTGTAGCTTGCCTTCAGCTCTGCCAGCTGCTCTTTGGACTTCTTCGGCTTGCTCGCGGTCGAGTCCAGACCGAGCGACGCACCGGCCGACGAAGACGACATCTCGACATTCGATTCGGATGCCGACGGCTCGGCGGCTTTGGGTTGGCTGCCGGGGACGCCCGCGACCGTCAGCGTGATGGGAGAGGCAACGGGGACCGCGCCGCTGTTCCCGGCCACCTGAGTGAGGACGAGGCCCGGCTGCCCGACGATCTGACACGTCTGGAAGATGTTCTGCAGGCCGTTTGTGGTGGCGGCGATGTTAGCGGGGATGACGGTGATGGTCTGAGGGACGGTCTGCACTGTGCCGTTAAACTTCTTCCTCCGCGCCTCCTCCACCTGCAGAGAGGAGCAGCAGAAGGTCAAAGGTCAGGTGTGACATCACCAACTTTGAAGGGCAGCTCGATTGTTTGAAAACTAACGATTTATTACTTCCATCCTCTCTGCTGTGATATCAACCCACTCATGCACATCTGTGGTCGGATGTGTGTCTGGACGGTTCGTTACTGACATCTGCTGAGTTTCATGTCAGCAGCACCTTCACAAACATATTTACAGACTGCTTCTTTCTTACGGGTGCTGCATGACTATGGACCACCTTACAAACAAACTAAACTTTAACAGGCATCAAGTACACTTAGCTACTCCTTTTATCATCTGTTATTTCTTTTCTCCACACTCTCATTTCGAAATTTGAGCCACTGGGTGCTGCTTTGGAGGTCACTGATGTCATTCAGCTGCTCCGTCCTCCATCCTGGAGAAGTCCTGGTTCCACTCCAAAGTTTTGTGATCACTTCCTGTTTGGCTCGTTTTCCCCAGTTTTGTATTTTCCATCTTTTAAAAGCAGGAAATTGATTTTCAGGATGATTTCTTTAAGTTTAAAATCCACAGCAGGCCCCCATCTGTACATGTTAAAATAGTTTTCTTATAATAAACTAGTTGCTTTGTATCCTGTAATATCAAGGCTCGCAAAATTTCAAAATCTCTGGTAGCCCTTCGGGCAGGCACTCTTCAGTTTTTGGTAGCCCAAAATAAATTTAAGTAGCCCGAATAAAAAAGAGAGCAATTTTTTAATGTTTTGTTTCCTTTACAATATTATACATTAAAGTATAATATTGTAACGGAAACAAAAATTAATCAGAAAGTTGTTAAAATACAAATCACAACTAGGGCTGCCACAAACGATTATTTTGATAGTCGACTAGTCACCGATTATTTTTGCGATTAGTCGACTAATCAGATCATGCATCCATTGGACGTAAAACGTACAGCTTATTGCACCAGCATGCGTCTGCTCTTATATAACTATCATTAGCTTACAGCTTGAAGTGTTTCAGGTATGTGCTAAGTAAAAATAAAGACAAGATGATAGTTTATTAAATTTTAATGAAATTTGCAGATTGTTTCGGTGAAGTTTAATAAACTCCTTGCTATCTAAAATATAACTGGACGCTGGAGTATATTCTCAAGCATCTCACACTTCTGACAATCAGTTGTCTGCTTGATGTTTATTCAGTCGTGTATAAACTATAACTGTAATCTCAGCCAAACCGATTTACTCAGGAACAAATAAAAATACTGAAAAAAGCCAAACAATAACATTTTTAAGTTATCTAAGTGACTTATATATGTTTAACCTGAGTAGAGAAAGAGGCGGTGGGTTTGAAAATGATTTGCCGGGAGTCCGGTGTTCTCACGGGCTCTAGTGAGCCTTGCCCCCGGCTAGCTATCGAGCAAGTGGATAACAGACGTCTCCGAAAACGTCGGAGCGCTTTTGAAAATATTTGGTGTCTTGATAAACTGACCAGATATTTGAGGTTTACACAGCTACATTCTCGCCTGAAAATATGTTAAACGTTTATTTTGTGACCCAGAAAGAATAATAAGAGTAATATTAAAACTAACTAGCTGCCGCCATTGTTGGAAATTTAGCTGGGCTGCGCTGTGAATTCTGGGACAGAGCTACTTCTTCTTCTTGGGTGTTTAATGGCAGCTGGCATCCTTGTACATGCAGTGCTGCCATCTTCTGTTTCAGTCCGTTATTACACTCTTAAATATTACTACTGATTCCTGCGTCTTTTGTGATCTTACAAAGCTTCAAATGACGCGTCGACTATTAGATCAGTCGTCGACGATTTTGATAGTCGACGTAATCGTGACTAGTCGACTAATCGTGGCAGCCCTAATCACAACAACTGTATAAAAATCACAGTCATCAACTCAAATACTTGGTTCTAATTGAACAGAAATTTCTATGAACTTGTAAGAACTGTAGAACATGAATCAGTCTGTGTCAGATCCTGAATCTGACATTTCCACTGAAGTCAAGGGTAAGAGGCAAGGGGAACCAAGATCGAGGCCATTTGCTTTTTGAAGTTTGCAAAGACTGCTAAATTTTGACAATGGTAGTTCACTCTTTGCAACATAGTACGCTTTTGAAAGATTTTTCAGGACTTCTGCTTGTGCTTGGTTTATTTTTAGTATGTTTTTTGCAATTGCTGTTTGTTCTGGGAAAGATATTGCAGACTGAGCAATAATGTATTTCTTGCATTTCTCATGGGTTCTGATGGGGTCTTTCTTCAAATTACTGGTCCCAGTTACAAAGGCGCTTGTCGACTCAAATGAAATGAAACTCACGACACACCCGGCAGAACATGATGTTATTTAGCTCGTCATATTCCAGCCACAGAAATTCTTTTGTCCATGAAACCAAAAAAGCTGAGCTTTCTTTTTGCCTCATAGTCTGATTTGTCATAACTTTTCCGTTTTGTGGTAGGCTTTTCTTTGGCTGCCCCTTCTTCACCCTGACCTGTCTTATTTGGCTCAGCAGAACTAAAATACCGGCGTAAATCCTGCTGCTTTTACACAGGTACTTACATAACGGTCAGCGATTCTCTGCACAATCAACCTCTCACGTGTTTAAGCTTGCTGTGGGAGATTTCACTTGTCACGTTTGAATAGTAGCTAATGAGTGATAAGACGATGTCAGAGGAATTGGTGCGCAATTAATCGTCACTCACCAATCAGTGCTGCCGCTCTCTACACACAGTTCGCACGATCGCAAAGTGAAAGTGAAAGCAAAAAACAAGCACAAATTCAAACGCGATTTAAATATGTCACATATTGGCAGTGGCTCATCGATGCCAATGACATAATTACTCAGCTACATTTTCGAAAGAATGCAAAAGCATTGACATATATTTTCCCTTCCTATGATAGCCCGACGGGCAGGGCTGAGATAGATTTTGGTAGCCCGACTGGAAAAATCGCTGCCCCGGGACGTCGGGCTAGCGATTTTGCGAGCCCTGAATATGCAGGATTTTCCTGAAGCTCTATGTCATGATGAGAACCAGGACCAGGATGAACTGAGGGTCAAACAAGGACTCTGATAAATGTTTGTAGGAGCCTCTTTGTTCTGCCAGCACTGCAGCAGACTGCGACCGTTATTAAATAGTTAATAACGGTTAGTTGGTGATAGTTATTAAAGTTATGGGAGTTATTCTTTAGAAGCTGCAGTGAAGATGTTCCTCAGAACCAGAAGAACTGCTCAAGTTCCTGCCTCAGGCTTCCTCAGAGCCACAGACTTATTCTACATCTACGAAACAACCAGAACGACTTCCTGTCAGGAAACTGAATAACGACAATCAGCAGCATCATCATCATCATCAGCAGCAGCAGCCACAACAAAGTCTGGCCAGGAGTCACGTGAACAGTGAGGCGGTGAAGGCCTATAAAAACCTGTTTTATAAAGCGACCTGATGAGTCTGGCAGCAGTTAACAAACACTAATTAACCGCAGTTATTAAAACCACACCACGTTTGTTTTTTGTGGTCAAGCACTTTTTTTCTTTTTTTTTTCTTACTGACCCAGGACACTCAACAGCACAATAATGTTTTCTGATGTTTTTCTCTGAGAGTAAATCTGACAAAGGAGCAAATTCTTCCTGATCCAGTAGCACCTACGGAGTAAATCTGCCCGGTAACAGCAGATAATTCTGAGGTAAAGACGATTATTTAAACCTCACAGAACTTTGTTAAACTTCATGCAGTCGGAGGACCGTGTGCTACGAGCTGCTGCAGGAGAGGAGCTGTCTGCTGACGCTGGACCTTCACTGTGGGCGGGGCTTAGCTCTTCATTTTAAACTGTAACCCTGACAGCGATTCCTTTAATCGTCTTTGCATAAGACGGGTCGCCATTCATTATTTGTTATTTGGCTTTGGATTTCTGTCATTTAACGAGGCAGACTCCCTGCCGGCTGTTTCACGCTGCGGCGTCACCCACCGAAGGCCCACCTGAGCCTGGAAACACCTGACAGGGTGACCGTTAAGAGCTACACATGTGATGCTTCCTTTAAAAGCACGCTGTTTAATCACTGCGTGGAGACGTGGGTGTCATTTTACCAGGTTTTATCTGTAAACTATGATGAAACATAACGCTGATGCTGACTGCAGATGGACCTGGACACGCAGCATCAGTGACATGTTGAAAAGCCTCAGAAGGCCTTTCAGAGCGCTGGGACCTGCTGATACTGAGACTCGTCCTTCAGGCCGCTCACACACAAACTCGGGATATTTGATCAAATTAGACTCTCGTGTGGTAACCAGAACAACATCAGACGTGACGGGAAGTGTAACCGCAGCCGGTCAGTCTGCATGTGTGTGAGAGCGTCTGCTGAAGCACTGACCTCCTCCGGCGTCCAGCTGACTCCGTGTTTGAGCCTCTGAGCAGAAAACCAGACTTTGATCTGCTCCTCGCTGAACTTGGTCTGCGACGACAGGCCCACGATCTCCGACACCGAGGGATACGGAAACCTGCGACACAAAAAGCACACACACTGAAACGGCAGCGGGATTACACACCGAGAAACACGTCTGTGTGCTCGTGGAGCAAAGCAGAAACCTCCACCCGTCTGTGCTACCACCCACCCTCCATCCAGCCGTGACTGATGCAGTAAATGCTGTTGTAGTGACCGGGCGGGTCGGCTGCTTTTTCATATCATCGGGTGCACAGAAAAATGCAGTAAAATAAGATAAAGCACAAGCGACAGCTGGCCTTTCAAAATAAGAGCGAGCAGACAGTCTGACAGTGATAAAATATACAAAAGCTAAAATCAGTGGGCGGTTACACGTGTGCGGCGACCCCTCAGGTGTATCTCAGGTGTGGTTACCTGTTGTAGGCGCTGACCAGCAGGACGTTGTTGTCCATGGCTGCGTTGTAGGTGGGGATGCTGCTGATGGGGATGAGGAGCTGCGTCTGCGTGCTGTTCTGCTGGTTCTGCAGGGCGGACAGAACCTGCGCCAGCGTCCCCGGAGGCAGCACGCCGCCACCAGCGGGGGAGGCCCCGCCTTTAATCTGCAGCACGTTGGGGCTGTTCACCACGATGCTCTGGGGCACAGCCTGGACCTGCAGCGGCGCGGTGACAGGGATGAGGCGAGGGGCAACGGCAGCAGGGGCTGTCGGTGCAGGCGACAGCGCGGGCGGCTCCTTGTCATCGTCCTCGTCGTCGCTTTCCACTTTGATGACGTCGTCGACGGGCATCTTGTGCGCGGCGGTGAACTTCTTGGGCTCGGCTCGGCTCTTGTTCCTCATGATGGGCGTCTTGCTGAAGGCGATGCCTCTGCGCGCCGTCTCCTCCGCCTCGTCCTCCTCCACTTTGACGAAGCTGCCGTCGAAGGTCAGGTCGTTCACCGTTTGCTGGAAGATGGTCTCATTGTTGCGCTTCACCATCGTCCGTGTGAAGTTGTCCTCGCCCGGGTGCAGCCGAGCATTGTGGGCCAGCAGCGTGTCGTAGCTGGAAGCAGAGGATCATGGGTAAATACCAGATTTAGAACTCAAACTATGATAAATTCCACGGTGCTGATGCTCAGTTATAGATCATTTTTACATCCTGACACTTGGCGTAAAAGTCATTAAGTAGCAGTTTTCAGCCCTGAAATTAGGGATTAAAATAGTGAATCAAGCACCAAACTCCAACCCGCCCACGAGCCCTCCGACCGCCTGTAACTGCACAGTAGCAAATAAACAAATGACTTCCTGGGTTTGTCCTGCATGTAAAACATTTTAGCCTAGTTTAAAATCCCTTGGTAGGCTTGGTAGTAGCATAGTGAGCACTGCTGCCTCACAGCAAGAAGGTCGTGATTCCACCACCTGGCTGTGGGTTCTCTCCGGGTACTCCAGTCCAAAGACAGTGGGGTTAGGTTAACTGGTGACTCTAAATTTATCATAGATGTGAGTGTGAATGGTTCTCTGTCTCTGTGCCCTGTGACAGACTGGCATCCAGGGTGCACCCTGGCTCTCGCCCTGTGGTAGCTGGGATCGGCTCCAGCCCCCCTGCAACGCTACGGAGGACCAATCACTGTTACTTACTGTAACATTATATTTAAAGTTTGTGGCTCTTCCTCTTTGCGATTAGTATAGAGCCACTGGCTGAGGCCATACGTTGTAATACGCAAATCCAAGGAATGGAGGATGAAGCAGGAATAACTCATAAGATAGCTCTTTTTGCTGATGATATTTTACTTTTTATTAAAAACCCACTTCTTTCCATTCCAGCACTTATGGAGCGCCTACACAGGTATGGGTCAGTCTCAGGATATAAGATTAATGAAAATAAATCAGAGCCAATGATGATATCTGGAGAATGGCCTATGCAATTAAATGAAAGGGTTTCCTTTCCCTGCCCTAGACAGGGATTAAGGTACCTGGGAATTACACTTACAGCAAAACCTAAGCAATTATATGAAACTAATTATAACAAACTCATTGGACAAATAAAGAAAGATATATCACGATGGGATATTCTACCCCTGTCCTTATTTGGAAGTAGAGCTGGGCGATAGAACGATAACGATATGTATTGCAAAATAACTTTTTCTCGATAGAAAAATGAAACTGTTGCAATAGACCTCATCTCTCTCTCTTCCTGTCTTAAAAAAAAAGAAAAAAAAGAACAGCCAATCAAAATTAAGTGGCGCATAGCCAAACCAATCACAGCCGCAGCGTCACGTCACGTGACTTGTTAAGTACAGCACAAGTGCCAAGCCGCACATGTGTATTTGTTTGGGAAGCAGCCAGCCGCCGTGCCGGCCGGGTAATGGAGGAAATGAGTTTGCCCGCTAGAGAAAAATCAACCGAGAGCTTGGGTGATCAGGCTACCGAAGAGAACACAGATGACGGTTCCAATGCTGGAGAGATTGTCGAAAGGAAGGGCCAGAGAAGTTCCGTAGACTAAAAGCGCTAATTTGTCATCGAAAACAACCAGGAGAATCCCTGCGAAGCAACAATAGTCAACTGAGTCAGCTTTCTCCAGCGTCTTACCATTTGACAAAAAAGCTAAGAGACATAGCGACATAACGAATGCCATAGCCTACCGTCTTGCTAAAGACATGCTACCAATAAACACGGTCGAAAATGAAGGATTCAAGCAGCTAATTGAGGTAATAGCTAAGCTATACAACAAGGAGAGATTGAGAATTTCCTTTTAGTTCTCAGTTTATTTGATATTGACAAAAGTTAGTCAATTTTGTCTGTTCTTCTGTAAAACAAACTAAGATTTATTTTTAGAATTAATATTTTGTTTCTAAGTGGAATTGACAATTTAGTCTGTTTTGTTTGTTCTATTTTGAAACTTAAACGCTTTAGCGGCTACCTTTTGTGTAGTTTGCAATATTTGCCTTTATTTATCTGAAACTGAAGTCTCATGTTCCTTAAGTACATCTACCCTGTTGAACTTATTATGGGAAATAAATATTTAAATCAAAACAAGCTGCTGATTATTTCACATTTTACTTGTGAGCAACGGCACATTTAAATCTTACAAATATAGTTATTTGGCTTATATCGTGATATATATCGTTATCGCCTGAAATGAAAAAAACATATCGTGATATGAAAAAATCTTATATCGCCCAGCTCTACTTGGAAGGGTTGAAGTGGTGAGGATGAATCTCTTACCCCGACTTTTGTTTTTATTTCAATCATTGCCGGTAAGAGTTCAAACGTCTGCCTTCAGTATGTTAAATAAACAAATTTCCACATTCATTTGGCAAAAACAGAGACCCAGAATAGAACTTAAAACTTTGCTGACCTCAAAAGAAAAGGGGGGACTGGGACTGCCAAACTTTAAACACTATTACTGGGCTGCACAGCTAAACGCTAAACTGAATGGGTTCAGATAGAACAAAGCACAGCTAAGAACGTATCCTTATTAACATTACCCTTCATTAATGCAAAATTGATCAAAAACCTAAAAATAGAGAATGACTGGATAAAACATACCCTGAAGGTTTGGACACTAGTAAGGAAAAAATTGTGGGGCCCTGTGTCCATCTCGAGAGCCATGCCAGTGAGAGGCAATATTGAATTCTTGCCTTCCGTGTGGGACAGTGGCTTTAGTAGATGGACCAATGCAGGCCTTTACACAATAAGTCAATTATTTCATGGAACAGAGCTCAAATCATTTCACCAGCTCCAGGAACAATTCCAACTTCCTGCTAAAGATTTATATAGATACCTTCAGATAAGACATTATATCCTAAACCATAAAGAAAGAGACCTGATCAATAAATTTCCTAAGAATACTTTATTTATATTACAGAAAAACATCTCCCAACTAAGAAACATGTTTCTCATATTTACAAAAGGCTTATAAATGAGACATGCCAAAATACAGGCCATTTTAAAGAGAAGAGGGAACTAGAACTAAATATTATTATCACTGATAATTAGTGGTGCAACGGATCAAAAATCTCACGGTTCGGCTCGGATCACGGTTTTAAGTAACGGATCGAATCAATTTTCGGATCAGCAAAAAAAGAAATATAGACAAAAATTTAACATTTACTTATTGAAGTATTTTTTGCCTGTTAAAAACATTCAACTCAAGACTCCACGCAATTATATAAAAACAAAGTATGGTACAACGTAGGGCAGTATAGGGCTTTGTATCTACCACTCAATTCAATTCAATTCAATTTTATTTATAAAGCGTCAAATCACAACAACAGTCGCCTCAAGGCGCTTTATATTTTAAGGTAGACCTTAAAATAACACACACTGCTCATTATAATCGCACTCCGCTGTGATATAATGAGCGGTCACGGTCACGTAGCTTTCCGTGTCCTTGGAGCTCCACCCATTTGTAGTTGGGGCAACAGAAGATGCCTGGGACAGTTCAGCCATAACTTTTTCCTCCTCATACATGGTTGGAATGATTGTGCCACCAAAGTGGACGTGCAACGGGATATCATAGCGGGGCTCAAGCCGCTCAAGACGTTCATCACAGTTTAAACCCCTTGTTTATGGCCTCCCGCCTGCAGCTAAACACCCCAATAGCTTTTGTAATAGCTTTAGCCCGGTCGGATTGGGCAGCAAAGGGCAGCCCGTTCTCACTCCCTAGGCGTAACATCCCGACGTTTTGTCACTTCCTGCGGCGTTCCTGAGGAACGCGAAAGGTGACCATCGGCGTTCTTATGGTACGCGCCGAGTTATAGATGAAATCCAGTGGAATGACAGTCCGCGGTAATAGACGTTCCAGCCCTGTATTCCAGCCCTAAACCTAAACTTATCCCTAACCCTAACCATAACCTTATTCCTAACGTTAACCAGCACTTTAATTACGTTAAGTAGTGATTACCCAAGCGAGTTTAAGAAAAAGAGCAAACAGGTGAAGATTGAGTCCAAACCTCCAAAAGTTGAATCTGTTCATCTGGACGTAGCGTTTTGTGGGAGAAACGTTTCGTCACTCATCCAAGTGACTTCTTCAGTCTCAGCTGACTGCAGGTTTCCCCAAACCTTATAAACAGTACATTTGCATAATGACTGAAACCAGCCCACTGAAGGAACAATGGGCTGGGAGGTCAGTTCCTTAATCATAATTATGCAAATTCCCATGACCATTGATCAACAATCACTGACCAAAACCCACTGATCAAAGAACACTGATCAATAACCATGAGTACCATTCACAGAGAGTTGGGGAATGGCTGCAATCACAGCATTGTAAGATGGCTTAAAGATGTACCCTTAGGCCCCTCCTCGATTCAGAGATGGTCTTTCCTTTTCACGTAAATGGCCTCCTTGACTCGCGCTCAAACCAGCGTTCCTCCCTGTCCAGGATGTGTACATCCTCATCATTGAAAGAGTGTCCACTGGCCTGTAGGTGTAAATAAACTGCAGAGTCCTGGCCTGATGAGGTAGCTCTTCTGTGTTGTCCCATCCACTTCGCTAGAGGTTGTTTGGTTTCCCCGATGTATAAATCCTGGCAATCCTCCTGGCACTTAACAGCGTACACTATGTTACTCTGTTTGTGTCGGGGACCCGATCCTTGGGTGGACCAGTTTTTGGGCGCAGCGTGTTTTGGGGTTTAAAAGCCACAGAGACCCGGTGTTTAGAAAAATGCGCCTCAACTGTTCCGATACTCCTGACACATATGGGATCACTACAGGTTTTCGCCTGGGCAGCGGTTGTCCTTCTCTCCTGGATCGGCTGGAGCTTTCTTTAGGTGCCTTCCCAGCTTTGACAGAAGTCCAGCTGGGATAACCACATTTACTCAGGGCCTTCTTGATGTGCTGTCCTTCTGCCTCCCTGGCCGCTGTGTCAGTGGGGATGGTGTTCGCTCTGTGTTGTAGCGCCCTGATGACACCCAGTTTGTGCTCCAGTGGATGATGAGAGTCAAACCTTAGATACTGATCCGTATGCGTGAGGTTTACGGTACATGTCAGCTTTTAGATGTCCCCATTACTGATGGAAATCTCACAGTCTAAGAAGGCTAACCTGCCACTTTTCATATCCTCCTGGTGAATTTGATGTGTTGGTCCACCGAGTTAATGTGATCCGTGAAATGTAGTACGTCCTGAGATTTGATTTTCACCCAGGTGTCATCCGCATATCTGAACCAATGGCTTGGTGGTGTTCCAGGGTAGGATAGCAACGCCTCTTTTCCACTTCTTCCATGTACAAATTGGCCACGATGGGTGAAACTGGGGAGCCCATGGCACACCCATGTTTCTGCCTGTAGAACTGACCCTTGTATGTGAAGTAGGTGGAATGAAGACACAGTTCCAAAAGCAAACACACTTGGTCGATGCTGAGAGTGGTCCTGCTGCTGAGGTTGGTGTCATCCTGTAATCTCTTACGGACTACCTCCAACGCTTCCGTGACTGGGATGCAAGTGAAGAGAGATGTAACGTCGTACGAGACCATGGTTTCATCTGCCTCCATAATGACATCTCTCACCTTCTCAACAAAATTCAGGGTGTTCTGGATGTGGTGTTCAGAGCTGCCCACCAGCGGGTTGAGGATCAAGCCAGAAACTTGGAGATGTTATAGGTGACCGAGTTGATCATGCAGACAATTGGTCTTAAAGGTGCACCCTGCTTATGTATTTTCGGTAAACCATACAGACTTGGTGTAGACTCCCCTGGGTACAGCCTGTGGTATGAGGTCCGGTCGATAGCCTTGTCTTGTTCTAACTGCTTCAGACAGTCTATGACCCTCTTCCTGTAACCACTTCCTGGGTCTCGTTTCAGGGGCTCATAAGTATTTTCATCACTGAGTAGTGACAAAATCTTCTCATGATAGTCTTTCTGGTTAAGCAATACTGTGCACCTACCCTTGTCTGCCGGAAGGATGATAATGTTGTTGTCATCACTAAGTGATGTGAGTGCCTTCCTCTCCTCCATCTGTCCAGATGAACAGATTCAATTTTTGGAGATTTACTTTCCTGGATGATTGAGAATGCATCAAGACATTGAGTCCAAACGGTTCTCATATGTCCTCAGTTTTCCGATGTTGTCATTTAGGAAAGTGTTGAGTGCCCAAAAACGTAATATGTTGACGATTTGTCACCTAGCGTAAAATGTTGCGCTTTGGGTAGCTTAAATGCCGCAAACTCCTCTGCTCCTCCACTTGGACCGCTAGAGCTGGCAATAAGTATCGCTTGACAGACCCACCACGCGCACCATACACGTACTTTTTTCTCTTCTTTTTCGAATCTTCGGATCACGTGCGTACCGAACCGTGGAGTGGGATCGGTTCGGATTACGGATCAACCGTGATCCGTTGCACCACTACGGATAACGTATGGGAAGAGATGTGTAAAACTTGTCACAAGGGAATAAGTAGTCAATTATGGAGAGAGTTTGACTGGAAATTTAAAATTAGATTTTTTAATACACCTCTTGTTATCTCCTCATATTGTAAGGAACCCAATGCAGAACTATGTTGGAGAAAATGTGGGGGAATCGGAGACTAGTCACATATCTTTTGGGACTGTCCAATAATTCAAGGTTTCTGGATAAGAATCAAAGAAGAAATAGAGAAAATCCTACAAGTAAATACTCCACTAAACCCAACCGTATTTCTCTTGGGAGTTATACCTAGAGAGATGTATACCATAGATGAAAAATATATTCTGCAGATACTCTTACTGATAGCTAAGAAAATGATAACTGTGAAATGGAAACAAACAAGCTCACCATCCATAACACAATGGAAAGAGACTGAAAAGAGCTCACACAATGGAACGAAGCTTGCAACTGAAGATGGAGATCTTCTACCAGAGATGGAACTGTGTGGCCTGATACTTGGGTGAATGAACAAGAACTCTGGAACATAGTAATGTAAAGCTATAAATCTCCCCTACGACATGTTATTGTATTAATCTTGGTCTGGGGTTTTTTTGTTTGTTTTTTGTTCTTAAATGGTCTTATGTCAGAGAATGTTAATATGTTGCTTGTTTGTTTGGTTGTTTATTACCACAAAAATTACTAAATAAAAGTTCCAAAAAACAAAGTTTGTGGCTCTGAGCGATTGAAGGTTTAAGCTCTGGATCGTCTCTCTCTGCTGACAGTGTATCAGAAGTTATTCTCTGTAATGATGATTTTTTTTTTTCTCTTTATTGAGATTAAAAATCGCTCTTTCTGCTGTGTTTGTGTATTATTATTTTTTTTGTTTTTAAATAAGTGAATGAAAGTTTTGTTCCTTCTGCTTGCTGGGACGAGGACTGCTGCTGTGCATTTACAGGAGGTTTAAAGACGAAGCATTAAAAATGGACGAGTGGAGCCATAATCGCTCTGTTGGTGTTTTTCTGTCTGAAGATGATGAACTTTGACATGTGTTGGAGGTGTTTGGTGTTATCAGTTACCTGCCTTCAGGGCCTGGATCTGGACTTTTTTGGCTCTTAATCTTTCATATTTCTTTCTAAATAAACGCACTTCCTGTCAGGCGGTGTGAGCGTGGTACCTCTTGGTGTGGTAGTCACACTCCATGCAGACATAGGAGGTGTTGAGGACGACGTCGGGATGCTCCGTGTCCACGTGCATGGTGAACAGGTTGAGCTCTGACGTCTGGAAGCTGCAGTATTTGCACTCATAGCCTCCCTCCGCTGCGTTTAAGTCCAGGTAGGGGTCTGACACCGCGGCGTCACGCCTGCCGTTGGCCTCCTCGCCTCGCTCCTCCAGCAGGCCAGAAGCCTCCAAGGAGATGGTCGCCGCACCGTTGCTGTCCTCTGGATCCGCTGAGCCCGTTACGTCCTGCATCTCTTGGTCTGAGTCCACAGTTTCTCGGGGAGGAACCATGCAGGGGATGGTGGACTTCCTCCTGCTCGCCATTCTGAGTTTGAGTGAGCGCCGCGTTTAGCCGAGTGTTGGAGCCGACTCAGTTCAAGGCGTCCTGTCGTGGCTCCATAAAGGAGGAGGTCACCAGTCGAAATGTTCCCTGTGCTGTCTTTAAACCCTGCAACACAGAAATTCATCATTACTCACAGCACATCCCCACGATCACTCTACCTGTTCTTTAAGATCACACATCAGCAGTTAAATTATCACGTACAGCTCGCTCCACCTTCATCCTACAGCAGGATTCACCGCTCTTGTCTGTCTGAGGCTTTGTATACTGTATACCGTGATGTCACATGTTTTTAAATGAACTGTGCAGTTATTATGCTGTAAATGCTGAAACAAGTTCATGCTGATCAAATCACAGTTATTAAACTGTTCCAGCACCATCAGTGAATCCTTCCTATGATTGCTTGATCACGACCAGAAACAAATCATAGTTTCTGCTCAGTATCGTAAACTCAACGATCCATTTGTTTACACCTCATGCAATAAAAATGTCCTTTTACAGCAAAGATTGAGGGCGACAGCTCGTTATTCCGCAGCTCTGGCTAGTTAGCTAGCCTGTCTCAGAAGAGCAACTGCTCATGGTAGCCACAGGACAACGAGGGCAACACAAACAGTGTCACGCCGCAGAAATCAGATTCTCAGAGGATACAGAAAACCAGAAACACACAAAAAACAACAACAAATAATCTTTCTGTTGCTCCGAGTTGCAGGGCAGGAAGACGCCATCAGAGGGCAGGATGTTGTCCTGTAAGCTACGGTGAAAAGTACGGCCAGCCTACGCTGACATCGTCTGTCCAACTTTCCAAACTGCTGGAAGACCGCTTTGGTGGATGATCACAGGATCCTTTCCATGATAAATTTAACTTCATTCTAAAATCTTTATCATTATACTGTCATATATCAGGTGTTACTGACCATGTGACCGTTAATTACCACTTAATTAACCCGCCATCCCCCCCATACACAAACCAACCCAGAGGTGTTGAAGCCGTCTTGGTCGGGTCTGTCTCCTCAGCTGCTTTCTGCACTTTTGTTTATTAACTGTTAATAAAATTAGAAGTTGCCAGTAGTCCCAGTTTTGGTTTAATTAGTTGTTTACTAACATCGCTGAAAGGGGAGGAGCCTGAGTCAGCGTCAGCTGATGGCTTCTTCTTCTTCTGTTTGTTTATGTCGGGCGCCTAGCTGCCTGACTTTGTTTGGGCAGAAACATGGTGACACTTCAGATTTCCTTTGAGCCGTGGATTTAGGGGCAATAACGCAGAGTATTCGGACAACTAGACATGATTTTAAATACTGTAAACAAAACAACAACAACAACAACATAATAATTGAAATAGTGCCAGTGTGGGGATGATCACAGGATCCTTTCCATGAGTAAAGGAACTCCATCGTAACAACTCTGATCACTAACCCTACCTACACCTCACTATGAGACATCAGGGCAATATAAAAGAATGAAAACACCACCAAAGCCAGTGTAACTTTGCTGCTGTGCACCCTGGAGATACGTCTGGTACAGTGGCAGACCTAAATAAACTTTTACTGCAATATTTCCTAATCTTATACTGCTGCTGTCCTGCATTTCTGAGGTAAATATTTGCACTTGTTGCTGCCCTACTTTGACTGTAGCCTCTACTTAATTAAGTCTATGCTTTCCAATAATCTGCTGTGTGCTTTGTTCCTTTGAAACAGCTGTAAACAGCTGATAGGTTCAGATCAGGATCATCGATTAGTCCAGAGTCCTCCTTTGTTTTCTTATTAATCATCGTATGATCCCTGGTGACCCTTCAGAGGGGCCCAGGCCTTAGTTTGGGGACCGGTTTACAAACCGTTAGCAGTACTACTTCAGTCAGAGATACATTTCCTGCAGAGAAGGTACTTCTGATACTTCTGCTCAGCACTGATTGCATTACTCTTGCTCTCAGTACCTTGCCTCGGCGGTTTGGGGGCTCGGTTCGTACTCGGTGTACTTCCCGCCCAGCACACACACAAACATGTTAGAGCTCCACGAAGGTGTCCCCTGTCCTCTCTGAACATCCTCCCGCTAACGTTAGCTAGCCCCGCCGCTCTGCGCTGTGCTAGCCGACGCTCCGCTGATGGCAGCGGGCAGCAGGCTCCAGCTGACACCGCTAACAGCCTGCTGAGAGCCCGGGTGTGTTTACCTGCACAGTCGGTTTCCGTTTTCCTGCATGTCGGAGGGAACAGTTAGCTGTAGCCGTGTCTGTTGATACGCAGTCTTCCGCCTTTTGCTTGATTTCACCGCGGCTCCCATCTGCTTCAGCCGGACACAGAGCCGCTCCAGCGGCCGGGGAACACGCTAACTACCGCCGGCTAGCTCCGGTTTGGGCCGGCCGCCGCTCCGACTCGCATCGCTCGCTGTCCCGCTTTGTTAATGAGACGGACGGTTTAAGGGAAAAGGCTCCGATGGTTCACCGAATCTGTCGATGGCCATTTTTCATACCGCCACTACAAGCGAGCAACGGCCGAGAAATGCATCCGGTTTGAGCTTTTCACAATAAGAGCATCAACACAAACACAAGAAACGCCAGTGACATGAATGGTGTGTGAGTAACTGTGTGTGTAACTTTCACAGCTGTAGTTAAAGTCAACAACAAGTGATACTCATTTTAATACGTAAAATTACACCAATTATATCTCACAAAACCTACAACCTGCTGTGCTGTTCTTACAAATTACTATTACAACTATTTCATTTTAAAAATGATCCTATGTTATTTTTTATTTTGAATTTCATTAAGTGTAATAATAATATTTAAGATGTGGGTTTGAATCCTCTGGGCCTTTCTGTGTGGAGGTTATCTGCAGGTACTCCGGCTTCCTCTCACAGTCCAAAGGGTTTAGGATACCTGGCGATTCTACGTGGACTGTAGGTGTGAGTGAATGGCCGTCTGTCTCTGTGTTAGCCCCGTGATAGACTGGTGACCTGTCCAGGTGCACCCCGCCTCTCGCCCTGCGGTAGCCGGGACAGGCTCCAGCCCTGGATGGTGTTTTCTTCCAAGTAAAAACAAGAAGGTTGTTTTACAGCGTTTCATATTCTGGGATGTGTTGAGTCAAAATAAAAGTATGTTTTAGCACAATGTAGATGAAAGGAAACTAAAACATATTTAAATGAAAGCTAATGATGATCACTTATCAGCACACTCAGCTCATCGTGGCATCGACAAACCACCACTAACAATGTATAAAATGACTTCATGAAAGAAAACCAAATTAGTTCTAACTTTATCACTGGTTCATGAATTATTTTCACATGAACTAATGATTAAGCTTTGATTAGAATAAAACAATAAAAGGCAGTAAAATAAAGACATTTGTGTCACAGCTGCAGAATAATCTCGGGGTCATTTATTGACTTCTTTGAACTTTGAACTGTTGTTTTTCAGAGTGGAATGACTGTACAGCCAACACCATGAAATATATACACATACATGTCCTGTAACATTTTAAGAAACATCTCTGAGTGAGTTAAACATCGGCCGGATGCTTTAGGTCACCATCAAGCTTCTGAATCCTTGAGTCTGGATGTCTAATCACTCTTTCTTGGCACCGTCGTCCCTAAAGCTGTGTGACGTTCCTGTCAGGGCAGCATAGATGACGGTCCTTTATTTTGAAGAAACCTCCATAAAGCGGAAGCGTCTGTCAGCGTTCTAAGGTCAGTGTGTGACATTAATTAATTAATTTTTATTTTTTAAATATATACACAAACATGTATGTGAGCATGGAGGGCACGAGCAGAGCCTTTGTGGTTACGTCACATGGACGTCACATGGCTGCGCTGCGACTTTCAGAGTAAAAGTACCATCCCTCTCTCATACACACAGAAGAGGAGAGAAACAAACCAACATCATAAACTTAAAACAGCACACTGAACTCTAGCCTTACTTACAAATCACTAATATCATATATTTTATTTAATACTAACGGATTCATGTGAGAAACTGAAAGAAGCTCTTTGAGTCTGAAATCCTTGAAACTGTTTCCAGCTCTCTGTAAACACTCAGATACTAACGTTTCCCAGCGTCTGCATTTCTGTCAACTCTTCTGTTTCTGGAGCTCGAACCTTCACATCTGACTGTGACTCTGTGTTTGTGCAGAAACATCCCTTGGCAGGCCTGAACGGAACGTTCAGCGGCTGGTTCAGGGCCGCGGGCCTCGTGTTTGACACCCTGGTCTACAGGTTTGTTTCAGAGTAAAACATGAAGCTGAGACAGCTTCGGCCTGTGACTCCAGCTGAATGTTTTCATGGTTTTATTTTGTGGTTTTGTGCTGGAGTCACATGTGCAGCCTTTCAGCGGTCAGCTGAACAGGAAACAGAGACAGCGGCTTCATTCACGCTCACCGAGACTTTATTAAAGCGACATCAGATAAACAGCATGGAGATAAACATGGTATTACTGTTTGAAAAGCACTGCGTGATAAAGCACACCTGAGAGGAGAAACTGAACGAATGCCGACGAACGAACAATGACTTTGTTTGAGCACTTTGAGGTTTATTGAAGTCGAGCTGCTGGAGGTCAGGAGAATCGATCGATTTCTGTCTTCATTTCCTGGAAAACAAAAGTGAGAAAACTGAAAATGTGCTGATGGTGTCTGTGCGCTGCAGGGTGGAGGCTCGTACCTGAGAAAGCAACTACTGTAATCAGTTATTTATACTGAGGTCACATGAGCATGAAAACATTAACTCTGGGTCTGTGTGGGCGTCGTACCTGCAGCAGCTCTGCCTTGTTGCAGTCGTCTCTGTGTCGGTAGATGCACTGAGCGAGCCGGGCATAAAGCTTCTCCAGTGGCTCCACCTCGGCGCCCTCCGTCTTGGCCACGGTTCTCCTCAGGAGCTCCTGGAAAACAGAAACCGGTTTGAGGTGGTGCCTGCAGAGGGCCGCGGGGCCCACGGCCCCTGCTTTCAGACCTGTGAGCAGCTTTTATTCATTACTGGCTGCTGGGGTGGGGGAGGGGATGCTGTGCGACTTCCTGTTTGTTTCCGGTCTGAAAGCAGCTCTTCAACCGTCGGTGCTGCAGACTGAAGATACGAGTGCACGCTCGTAAATGCGAGCAGACGGCTTCCTCCAGTCAGACGTAAGCAGATTCCATGATGTTCAGGTTCCTAAGCGACGACTCGCTGAGAGCAGACGGAGACGATGAAGAGCTTCCTCCTCATCGTAAAAGGACAAACTCGAGGCGTCTGACCGGTAAAGCAGGACAGCCGCAGCTTCTTGTTCCCCGTGTTTGTCAAGTATACTTCACTCTGTATGTAAACTCAGACGGAGCGTCCACGTATGAAGAGTGAAACGAAGCTGGAGATGTAAATCTGCAGTTACGTTAACAGCCAGCAGGGGCCTCCAGCTGTGTCTGTGACCTCGTTAACTCTGCATTGCTGGGTTTACGGTCACACTGAGTACAGCGTGAAGATTATTTTCTTCACGCTGATCCAGGATCTGCTCACTGATGAACGCTGACTCTAACGAACAGAACGTCACATTTTGTTCAGTCTGCGCCCCTTAAAGAGGCGAGCTGAGACTCACCTTCAGTTTGCTGCGATCGACGATCAGCGGTGGAGTTTCTTCCTGCTGCTCCGGCCTGTCCCGGATCAACACCTGCTCCAAAGTCGCCTTGTTGGGCCTCGACTCAGACTGTTTGCTCTTCTCTGAGGAGGAAGACAAGCAGAGGAAGAAGGCTTTACCCTGCAGTGACTCCCACAGACGGCCATCTTTAACTCTCTGCCTTCACAGCTTAAATCAACCAGGTTACGGCAAAAGGAAATGACTGTGGAGTTTTCAGCTAACGGTAGACATAATTTCCTTAGGGATTAATAAAGTATTCTGATTTGTTAGAAAGCTGCAACACACACACACACACACACACACACACACACACTCTTAGTGTTTCACTCTACACACACACACAGCAGCCGTGTTATTGGTCAGATAATTTTAAAAACACCACTCAGAGCAGCGAGCAGCTACGTCACTAACTCTGAAACTCTGCACCATCGATCTGTGTTAATTATACAAACATCAAACGGACTCTCAGACACTTTGGAGCCTCGAGTGGACGTCAGAGGAACTGCAGTGTCCTCACACCTGGAGGAGGAAGCTAACAGGTCAGGTGTGATCGGCGTGATGCAGCCGTCAGATTTACAGATGCAACGCTCCGCTGTGTGTGTGTGTGTGTGTGTGTGTGTGTGTGTGTGTGTGTGTGTGGTATTTACAGTGTGTGCTGGACCACAGAGCCACACTCCTGTGGAAGCTTCGCATTAGCGTTCCTGCAGCGTGTTTCGTTCAGACTAAAGCAGCCGGCTCGGACACCTCAGACGCTCCTCCTGCTCGATGCCCGGAGTGCTGTGGAGCGTTGTAGCGTGAAGCAGCGGCCTGTAGAAGCTCGATCGGCAGCGGCTGCACTCTGAAGCGGTCCAGTGAGTCGGGTTAGTACAGCGAGGCGCTCGCACTGCTCGTGCTCACGTGCACAGACCTAAGCTGTCCGCGGTCTGGCCGTTCAGCACGGTCTCCGGGCCTGGGGGCGTCTTTGATGTGCGGGTTTGACGCACGCCTGCAGGTACGCCATCAGCCAGCTGGGGATGAACCGGCTCGGCGTGCCGGTGATACCCGTTCGTGAGGACTCCGTTGTGGGCTCTCGTGATGCGGTTTGGGGTGCGATGGAACCCGCTCAGGCCGCCGTCACTGCTCTCTGATGGGCTGGACGAGCCAGCACCAGCAGACCCGTTCACCGCTCGCTGTCCAGCAGCTCTGACCTCCTCCACACTCGACTCAGAGCTGAACTTACTGGACATGGAGGAGAGGGAGGTGAAGGAGGAAGAGGAGGAGGAGGAGGATGGGACTGGTGGCTCCTCCTTCTTCTTCTTGGGTTTCTTAATGACGCCGGTGCTCCACTTGGACTTTCGGGGCCGCCTGTAACGTTTCTTCTTACGAGCTGGAAAAGAGAAGTGAGGAGGGGGTGGGGGTGGAGTGGGGAGGAGGAAGAGTAAAGGTCATTGGAGAGAAAGGTCACTTCTCGTCCTCTCTGGCTCTTCCTGTCCTCGCCTGCCCTGCGGCTCTCACGTTTGAGCAAACACTGGCTTCCTGCTCTCGCTGCTTTCGTTTTCACTGAGACACTTTTAAAAGCAGCTTTTTGCTGCAGCAGCCGAAAGAAGCGCCAAACTTTCTGTTCATCAGACGTTTCCCAGCGTGAGACAAACCCGGAGCCTCAGTCCTGCTGCGAGTCTGTGAATCCATCGTTAACAAGACGACTTCTGATTTACTTTCATTTGCTCAAAAAGCTGCTCTGAGGAGGCGATCCCAAGGAAAAAAACGGATTTCTGTAGATCCCGAGCCGAGGAGACGAATCAGGTGATCAGCTCGCTGGCTGACAGACGACTTTAAAACTGATTCATTGCTTAAGGTTTTTATAAAGTTTGATGGTTACATTCTTATAAAATTGACTGTTTTTGTGATTTAAATGTAATCTTTTTGTCATTTTGTGAAAGCAGCTGAGTTTTGAGAACTTCTGAAGAATATTTTTGGAGCAGTCTGATGTCCTAACGTTTGGTACGTGAGTCCAGACTCTGAAACAGGAAGTGAAACTGGTGGAACAACGCTGCACTCATCAAATGTCACTCCTCTCTCACGGACCAATTAAAAGTAGGGGCGGGGCTTATCAGCACTGCTAACAGTGGCTGAGGAGAACCTGACGGGTGGTTGACGGCTCACTGGTGAACACCCTGACCCTGACGTGATGTCTGCTGGTTTGCTCTCACGTCACTCGTATTTCTAACAGTTTTGTTAAGCAGCTGCTGACGTCTGTGACTAACAGTACGCAGAGCGTCTGAGCCTGAGCCGGCCCCCGTGATCCTATTTTAAAAACACCAGATAAGTTAAATTTGTCCCGTGCTGTTTCAGTTCAGGAGTGAACTTACGTTGGAGAGCGTTTCTGGAGAATGCCGAGCCGCAGACGCCATCAGCCTCCTGCGGGTTGGCCTCGATCAGAGCTGTCACCAAAATAAAAGTCTTAATATGAAGTTTGACTGTACACTGTTAGCAGCAGCTGGATGAGGTGTGAACATCTGGCTGAGTTTCACCTCTGTGGATGCGCGACTCTCTGATCTCCTCGCAGACTCTCTCGAAGTCTTCGTCCAGCTCGTCTCTGATGATGGCGCGGACCGTGTCCTTCAGGGCGCATGCTCGGTGACGGATGTTGCGGTCTGACACACACACACACACACACACACACACACACACACACACACACACACACACACACACACACACACAGTAAAACGTACTGTGTATTAGGTTTTTTATCTCCTCCACAGCAGGCAGGTGAGTCCAGGTGAGAAATCTGCTTCTGTTTAGTTCGTCTCTCCTCAAACAGACGCAGACGAACAGAAAAGGATTTTTTTTTTTCACCCAACAGCTGAATTTATAGCCCCACCCACTGTGAAAATGTTTCCACTTGGAGACGCCTGCTCCGTCTGTCTCATACAGACAGCAGAAGAAGAAGAAGAAGATAAAGAAAAGGAAGGAGACTGTAGGGCAGAGGACAAACTAAGAGAACGGTCATGGGTGAGGTCGTCTCACCCATGGGGTCACTGTCAGGGTTGTACTCGAGAGTGTTCTTCCAGATGAGGTCAGCGTCCGCCATGAACTCGCTGACGGTGACGTACTTGTGCTCGTCGATGTTGGTGAGCAGGGTGGAGAGGTCCATGGGCTTCTTAATCACCATCAGATAGTCGGGGACCTGGAGGAGAGGAAGGAGAGGAGGAGGAGGAGGAGGAGGAGGAGAGTTTCTGCTGATGGTGTTTGGTTTGGCCACTCGGGGGCAGCAGAGAAAAATACTCTGGGCTGACTCACAGATCGAGCAGGCACATTTCTTTTTCATTACCGTACTCATGATGTGAAGCAGCATGACATTTCCTCGGCGTGCTGATGGGAAACTAAAATCTGATTCAGTGACTTCAAATAACCTCCTGGATTTGTTCCAACATTCAGTTCTATTCAATTTTGTCTATATAGCACTAAATCACGACATCAGTTGCCTCAAGGTGCTTTAATTGGTAAGAATAAGGACCTAAAATAATACAAAGAAAACAGAGAAAAGCCCACAATCAGACGACCTTCTATGAACAAGGACTTTGGCGACAGCGGGGAGGAAAAACTCCCTTTTAACAGGAAGAAACCTCCAGCGGGCTCAGCTAAGATGACTGCTGACCTGTGAGTCTGGTCTTGCAATCTGACCTCATCAACGTGCACTGAATCTGCCGCACGCTTTTTTAATAACATGTACGGCGTGGAGCTGGGAGGAAAACGTGAACTGCATCCGATTCCGTTTGTTTAATTATTCACGACCTTAAAACTGAGCGGCAGATGTCGGCGTGTCTTTCTCTCAAACACTCACCTCCTCGATGTCGACCGGTTTGGTGAAGGCTTTGAAGCGGCGGTCCAGAGACAGGCGCTCGGTGATGTTTCGCAGGAAGAGACGGAGCTCTCGCAGCACGTCCTCCTCCTGCTCCTCCAGGTGGAGGCGCTCTTGCTCCGACATTTTGTGAGGAGGAGGCGGTGGAGCCAGGGGGAGGACCTCCATTGCCTGAGATACTGAGAGAGGAGGAGGAAGAGGAAAGAGTGAGCAATCCATCACACTCTGGGTTTAACAACCGCAGCGTGAAGACGGAGTCACACACATGTTTTTCTCTTGGAGGGAGGGGCCTCAGCCGCCTGGTTCAGAATGAGATCCTGGAAGAAGCTGGTCCTCTCCTGCTGGGTGGGAACTCTGAGGACGTAGACCTCCCCGTAGTCCTCCCGGAACAGGCTCTGAATCTGGGAGCAGCACAGCGTCAAAGATAAAAACCTCTAAAACCTCCACGCACAGGGACACAGCTGAGGGACACAGTAAAGATAAAGCTTCAGTTCTCACCTCTGGGTCCAGCTGCTGAAAGGACACGCTGCAGGTGGCGAGGAGGAGGATGGGAGAGAAGGACGGGATGCTGCCCAGCAGGCTGAGGAAGGATGCCCTCAGGGCCGGCCCTGCAGTGTCCCACCACTGCTGGATGTGCGGGATGTAGAGAATGCTGGGAGACGTCCGCTTGGCCTCACAGAATACCTGATCAGGGGAAAGGTCAAAGTTCACATCCTGAGACTGAAGTTCAGCATAGACAGTCTGCTTTAAATAATTAAAAACATTAAGGTCAGAAAGAACCACAGAGCCGCCTGTCAAAACTTCTAAAATGATTAAATGAAGTTTTTATGAAGTGTGTTTATGTTTGTGTGCACATGCGTGTCCACCTGTAGATGCACATGTCTGGAGGAGTCACCTGTGCACAGGCTTCCTCTGGCGAGGTGCTGCTAACGCCAAACAGCACCGCTGAGTCCAGGCTGTGGACGGTGAAACGCTCCAAAGCGTGCAGGATGGCGGGAGCCAGGTGGGAGGTTTGACCGGCGCCAGGACGACCTGCCAGCATGATCCTGGGGCGGTGAGACGTCGGCTGTTTGACGGCACTCCTACAGGAGGTCGGGGAGAGGATCAGAGAATGCCGAGGGGGAGATAATCGATGAGAGCATGCAGTGTTTATAGAGACCATCCCAGTTTTCCACATGACCAGCTGAACACATAAATCATGCACACGTGTAAATCATATCCTGCGATACTGCGACGCAGTGTTTGCCACGGTACCTTTACTGCACTTTAACACACAGAACACTGCGGCACAGAATCTAAACTCGGTTCACAGGATTCGGTGAAAATGTGGCGCTTTGATCCAGTTTTAGACTCGGTTTCTGTTACCATGGTGATTCACTTCATAGTCACGCCCCTCAGGTGTGGATGAAGGCTCACCTGAAGAAGTGCAGGAAGTTTTTGTTCTTGGAGGGTTTGGAGATGCTGGGGCCCTCGTCTTCTTCAAACATCAGAGTGTCGTCGAGAATACCCGAGGTCAGGTCTGACACAGGAAACAGGAAGTTTGTAAACAGGAAGTGATGTGTAGACACAGCAGCACTTTTGCCTCTGACTCACCTGGCTCCCTCTTCCTCTTCATGCCCTCCTCAGCATGTGGAAACATCCTCTGCAGGGCACCAAGGATTTCTTGCAGGGCGCCGCCTAGAAGCGGGTGGACCACAGGGGACAGAGGTTTGGCCGGGGAGGCGGCAGAGCGGTGCGAGGCAGGCGACATCTTCTTCATGGCTGCCGCAAAGTCGCAGCTGCTGACGGCGATGGAGGAGACGTCCAGCAGGAGCTTCTGGGACGTGCCGTAGATCTGCGGGTAGCGTCGGCGCAGAGCGCACAATGCCGCCTCAGTGCACACCGCCCTGATATCAGCGCCGCAGTAACCTGAGAGGGACGGAGGCTCAGGTTACCAAAAATAAATAACTACATTTTCCTGAGACAAAGAAAGCTGCTGCCATTTTTCTCACCGACACATTTTTCTGACAGTTCATCGAGAAAGTCTTCAGACGGAGGAGGTTTCCACTGCCGAGTGTGGATCTTCAGAATGTCTTTACGGGCCTGAAACACACACACACACACACACACACACACACACACACACACACGCACGTGCCTAAATTAAGGTCCCTGCTGCAGTTCCTCTGATGTCCAGCAGAGGCTCCATAGACTCACATGTTAAAACTTTACAGCAGAAACAAACACGTTTACATCCTGATCCTGAAACAATCACTTCCCTTCATCACAACCGTGCTGTTAGATTTTTTAACACTAGCCCACATGGACGCTGCACAGATTATGGATGCAGCTTAAAATATATATAATCTAATAAAGTAAAGAGTCACCTCTCTGTCGGGAAGGCCGAACAGGAATTCGCGGTCGAAGCGTCCGGGACGCCGCAGCGCAGGGTCGATGGAGTCGAGCCGGTTTGTGGCTCCGATCACGACGACCTCCCCTCGACTGTCGAGCCCGTCCATCAGAGCGAGGAGCGTCGACACGATGGAGCTGCGAGGATTTCCATTTATTTAGTCTGGCACATGTTTCCTTTTCTTTGTGTCAGGAATCGTTTTACAAACGTTTACAAACAGATTATCACTAATCTACAGCGGCGGCAGCGCCCTGACCCGTTACACTGGATCTCAAAGTCTGACACCACTGAGGTGACACGTGTGTGAGGAGCTGAAACTGACCTGTGGATCTGGTCCTGCCTGCTGGATCGGACCGGAGCCAGACCGTCGATCTCATCGAAGAAGATGATGGACGGACGCATCTGATACGCCTGAGGACCACACACACACACACACACACACACGCACACACACACACAATCATTTTAAACCTGTTCATGATGAATTAAATGAATTTAAATTCACAGGTTTTGTTTAATGAGTTTGATTTAAAGTTTCTAACACAGCAGACACAATAACAGCAGACACTGTCAGAGTACTAAAGTGCTGCTGACACAAACAGATGTATATGCAGACATAGGTCACAGTGTCTGTGCTCAGAGAAGCAGCTTTCTCTCCTCTGCTCAGTCTCATTGAACTCACTCAAATCATATTTCATGCTTCAGTATGACTCAGGTGAACGTTTACCTGCTCAAACAGCAGCCGCAGCTGCCGCTCTGACTCGCCCACCCACTTGCTGAGGACGTCGGCTCCCTTCCTCATGAAGAAGGACACCTTCCTGTTGCCATGGCTACACTCGTTGGCCAACGCCCGTGCAACCAGCGTCTTCCCCGTCCCGGGAGGGCCGTAAAACAGACACCCTCTGCAGAGAGACGCAGGTGGAGCGTGTTCACTGTGTGTACTCGGCTTTACTGTGTAATCCATCTTAAAAACATGAAGTCCAACCTTTGACCTCTGCCCACTCACATCATTCAGTCTCATGTTTCCTCTGAGCTGCAGTCTCAGCAGGACTCAGTAACTACTACAGCACACATTTACCTTTGTGAGAAGGTAAACTCATCATGTCCCCACATCAAGCATCACTCACCTCTGAAGGTTTCTTTATATATTTATAATCTGGGGTACACAAGCGTGTATTCATATCTTTGTGGGGACCAAATATGGAAAGTTTACTATACTTGTGGGGACCAAAATTCTGGTACCAAAGAGTTTGAAGGCATTTTTGAGACTCAAAATGTGGTTTTAGTGTCAGGGTTACAGTTAGATTATGGTTATGGTAAGAGGCTAGGGAACGCATGACGTCTATTAGATGTCCCCACAAGACATGAATACCTGACGTGTGTGTGCGCGTGTCTCACCTGGGAGGCTGGATCTTGAAGTTGTCAAAGACTTCAGGGTAGAGAAGGGGGAAGACGACCATCTCCTTCAGAGCTGAGATGTGACCTGACAGACCCCCAATACTGTCAAAACCCACCTGAGGAAGGAAGGAAGGAAAGGATGGATATAACAGGATCAGGTGGAGGATAAAACAACACAATGTGAATCATGTGTAAAACGTGGTCACAGGAGAACATATCTCAGGTGTAATCTCACAGATTGGTCGATGGCCATGGGATCGATGTCCGCCAGGCCCGCTCCTGCAGCCATCTTGTCCTTGCGGGTTCCCAAAAGGTTGCCGGTGCGCAGGCTGAGTGGGAGACAGCTGAGAGCGAGAGACAAGTCTCAGTAATACAGGCAGCAATCCACATCTAACCTACTCCATACGCCTCATGGTTCACAGTTAAAAGCATTGATGATGGACGATGTATCAGGAAGTGGTTTGATCCAATCAGATTCGCCGACTCTGACCTGTCAGGGACCTCCTCCTCTTCATTATCAGAGTCTTCATCAGACTGTTTGGACCAGGCGCTCTTAGTGGGTCTGCAGGAAGAAACAAAGAGACCTGAGTGTGACAGATGAAGGTGAAGGATCCGACAGGTGGAGAAGTTTTGGTAATGATGATAAGATCTCAGTTTTTCCTGCAGTGAAAGCAGTGATTCTACATCACCGACCTCTGCACTGTGTTTGTGCTGCTGGGGCATTTTTAATGACATCAGCTGACCAACAGCATGGCTGCTAACAGGGCTGAGCTGCAGTTTGGTGAAATTGTAGGATTTTAAAAGCCAGTGATGTCACAGTATACACATCAGTCTATGGTGGCCCCTCAGGATCAAACTGATACAGGAACATTTGTGAGGGAAAATAAATAAAAACAAGAATGCAGAAAAATGTGACCTGAGGGTTTAGCCTGTGCAGCTAACCTTCAGATTACATCATACTGCAGCGTTCAGCTGTGTCCTGCTTTATTTGAAGGAGAGAGGAAAGGCGTGTCCACGCTCTGACCTGAAGGCTGCTCTGCGGGTCGTGTTTGCTCCTGAGGCGCTGATCCGGAAGGTTCCTCTCAGGAAGTCTAATCGATACCAGAGAAAACAAAATCATCAGAGCTGGAGCTTCAGTAAGTTTCAAGTGTGTGATTTTATTTTTCTCCTGAAGAACCTGTTGTTCACCGATTTGTAGTCTTTTAGGGTTTTTATTGTATTACTCAGCATGTACAGACGGCGTGTTTGGAGCGCCGTACTGACCGCTGGTCGGGCCTTGGTACAGCGACGAGGCTCGGCTCAGTTTGGCATAAACGTTGTGGCTGACGCTGCAGTTGCTGTCTTCATCTGCTGTTAGGGCCTGCCTGCTGTCCTCGTCAAAGCCCGCCCCTGGAGACACCAGAGAAGACGTTTTTACCACCACGTCTCCCTCTCGTTATCATTCCTCTGCTCCTAAACATCTGCACTGACCTCGGCTGTCCTCGCTGTCGCTGAGCTCTCCTCGTAGTGGGACCGGTGTTTTACTCCTCTGGGCTTTAGAGTAGATCTTCTGCAAATGTATTATTAGGTGTGTAAAAATCAGGTAATCATTCCTCTGTTTATCAAAGTAACACATTTCTTCATCTGATTAAAGTGACCAACGTGACAACGAGGGATGGGACTGTTTTTGGACATTTCACAGATCAGTTAACTCGTTACTGAGGAACATTTCAGAACCGCTAATATAAAGACAAACTCCCACTCTGGACACAGAGCTGTGGGCCTGTGTGATGTCACAGCTCTGACACTTTTCAAAGTCCACCTGTTCTGCTCGTTTCCAGCTCCATGTTTGTGTTCTAACCGTGACCCCTAATGAGGATGCAGGTTAGCACTGATTGATATGTGGCAGTGTGGTAAATATGTTAAATGGTCACCTCAGCAACCAGAGCCTCGAATGTCCGCTAGCGGCCAACCGTGAGCTACAAAGTGATGATAGGTGGACTGACATTAGACTGGACCAGAGTGCCTTAGAATAACACGCAGTTTAAAGTAATCCTTATTATTCTGGGCCTTGCAGCCCTTCAGGCCATCCTCCGTCAAGGTGTTGTAGCTCCTCCCCCTTTAAGGTGCACCTTAGGATTATCCCTGACATTACACAGATCCATGAGTAGAAAACTTGACCAAACTGAGTTTCAAGCAAACTGAGCTTTTGGTTCACTGTGATTACTGCACATACAACAAACTCATTATTAGAAACCTGACTGATGTGAACATCCACGGCTGGGACAGAAGATGTGTGAGCTGCTGTTGTCCTCTGACAGGATGTAAAGCACACGCCACACTTCACACACGCTGATTATGAACGTCTCAACTACTCTCATCGTTTTACTCATTCAGAGCAGGAGAAACTCCATGTGAGGAGGAAAATAAGGGCTGGTGCTTGTCGGCTGCTTTCCAATATGGTGCCAGCTGATAGAGACGTTGCCCCCTCCCCACAAGCGGCGAGCAGAGGGAGGGGGGCAGGGTGCAGCCGGGTCCACCGCCCTCATAAAGACCTGATAAGAGAGGCAGCTCCCACCAAGACGGTGGCCTCGGTTTACAGCTGACTCGGGATGTAAACAAACTTTATTCTCAGTGTTGATTATCAGCGTAAAAACATAAACACAGCTCCACGCACAAAACACGACACAGCTCCACGGCAACAGTGACGCCACAAAGTGCACACACGCATGTGCCTTTATAAACACTGTGTTAGAGTGAATTGTTAAATGTTTGTCATTTTTATTCTTACCATTTGTACTTTAACTGTGTGTTGAAAGGAATTCTTTTGTTCTCCCCTCCCCAGATTCTCGAGGTTCTGAGTGGGGGGCTGTAGTGTTTTATCACAGGCAACATCCTTGTGAAGGTCTGTTTGATGTGGTAAAACTTCCTGCCCTTTGTATGGCTTCACTGTGTTATCTAGGTGAACCATAGATTGGGTGTGGGGAGGTTACCCTCTTTATGACCTAGGATGTTGTTCCTGCTTTATGACCCTTTTGGTCAGCAGCCCACACACACACACACACACGCACTTACAAAACCACAGGCAGGGTATTCCTTGTTCACATGTGTACCTATGTAAGCCGTTATATGTTAATGAACCTATGCATATTCAAGTAACCTCAATAAAAGGAGTGCTATGGGGAACCTGGCTGAGAGTCTGATGGAGGTCAAGTAGGTGGAACGACACTTGGCTCCAGGCAGGCCTCCCTCATGCATGAGTAACACAAAGAACGTTGCCTACTTGTGTCTTGTTCTTGCTGTGTAGCAAATTGTCCTGAACATTCCAGCGAATAGGTTTACGCTACAAACCTATCACTCTGCAGCTGCCTTAGATGTTTATGCTGCAGTGCAGTCTGGGTAATGATGCCAAAAGGTTACGGTGGGGGAAACATGTCCTCTGTTCAGTGTTTTCTATTTGATCCTTAAAGAAAAAAAAAAGACTCAGACTGTTTGTGATAATGGAGACGATCACAGATGATCACAGTGACCCCAGAACAGCTGGTGACCAGCGCACAGCTGTCTGTATCTGAGCAGACTGTTTGGGCCGATGTCACTCCTAGTTAACGAGGTCGTGACCTTTGATGACCTCTGACTTGTGGCAGAAAATACTTGACACAGCGTCTGGTTTGAGTCCTCGCTTATACAGATCAGCATCTGTGAGCTCTTTAATTACAGTACTGTGTTGACCCTCCCCTCGTTTCTTTATATTTTTCTTCCAATGAGCCAAAAGTCTGAAAAAGGTTTTCTTCCTTCTACCTGACCGTGTTCAGATGAATGATTTTGCCTGGAATAACTGAGAACTGAACAGAGAGACATTTCTTTCTGCAAACAGGCAGGATGAATACTTATAAATACTTATGATCACTGATCCAGTCTAACAGCTCTACTCACTCCTTCCTTGTTGTTACTGAGGCGCCTCTTCTTCTTCATGCTGTCCATCCTGTTAAGGACCGACCTGGCGGCGCTGCAGAGAGAACAGCGTGGACGTCACCACGATTCAATGAGATAAAGATCAGTGCAAACATGGCGGAGGGCCACATGTGGCCTCATTCATCACATCACTCTGAGCTCCTCAGGTTAAACTTCAGACTTTTAATGTATCAAAGACATCAGTGAAGCCGGCAGGGACGATAAAACACAGAGCTGCTGTTCTGTGTGCTTCTTTCTTTGGCTGTCTCAGTGTTAACAATCAAAGTGTCACTGATGGCATCATAACCTGAACTCATCTCACTTTCTATGTCACTGCTTTTACTGCACGTCCATCACCTCACATGTAAGGGGGATTTTCTTACTTGGTGCTGATGCCGTCGAACATGTTGGAGGCCTCGTACCTGCTCGTCACTTTGGTCAGCCTCGTGCTTCTCCTCAGCCGGCCACCTGACACACACACATGCACGCACGCACGCACGCACGCACGCACACGCACACGCACACACACACGCACACGCACGCACACAGGGGAGAAACTACAACCTTTAATTCCTGAGCTCGTGTTTCCAACTGATGCTGGACTGTTTCACATTAAGAGGTGTTTCTAATGTTGTGTCCAATGCATCTTCAATATGAAGTCATAATATTAGAGACATGTGCAGGTACACAGCACTGATGAGTAAAACCATCACTGAAGCTCAGCATATTTTAAATACATATTAAAACCGTTTTGCTTCATAAACATATAAAACATCTGAATTCTGGAAACTCTCCTTATCAATCTTGCACCTTCCTTGCTCGCGTACAAACGGACAGGACATGGCTGCGACAGACTTCCCACATCCACCTTCGCTTTTATAGCCGTGGTCTCTCATCTTGATTACACGAAGTGTTTTACTATTACTACTCTAAAATATGAATTACATCTGAAATAATCAAATACATGTAATAGAATGATTAATAGTACATTTCCCTTTTTTTAGGAAATGACCTGTATGTATCTGTATGAAATCAATAAAAGAATCAAATGCTGCATTATCTTTAGTTACATTGATAATATTTATTTATGGAGAAACAGTGGAGAAATATCGCTCTTGCTTTCATATAACTGCAGCGGACATACCTGAGTGGCCGCGATCTAATCCTGTTTACATAAAGTAAGCCTGCTCCCGAGCAGGTTTACGCTTACGGATCTGTTGCTATGACAGCAAGTCCCGGATGAGCTTCGGAGAACCGAACGATCCAAGATCACGCGAAACTGTCAACAATCAAATCCAGCTAACTTACTTAGCGAGGTACGAAGAACGGACCCCTGGACTTCAAATGATGCTCTTACATAAATAAATATTCAGAGAAATGTTTTGTTCTGCAGCTGGAAAAATAATGGACCATTTTGTGGTCTTGTGCTGTTCCTGTGTGAGATGTTTTCCTGTCTTTGTGAGTAAAGTTTAATAAATAATAATAATAGATTGCATTAATAAAATGCACAGTGTAAACTCTGAGACCTTTCACATCTTCCTGTTAGTGTTGTTTTTCTCACCTGAACGCTTCTGGAGCCGCTGAGATTTCCTGCCAACACAAAACAAATGTCAGTGGCAGTAAAATGAACGATTCACATCACACACTGACTCGTGAACCACAGATCACATCTTCACATCTTTATCCTCTGGCCTGCAGCTGGATTGTTTCTGAGCGCAGATGTAAAGAGGCGAGGATGTAAACATTTCTGACAGACACACACTTCCTCCTGCACACCGACACAGGTGCCATGATGAATTTTAATCACCCGGCTAATCATTTTAGCTCTGAGCATGCTCAGTAAAACAGCTTTAACTGGTGACTTTTGTCTGACCTGATGACGGTTCCCGCTGCTTTCTCATCTTCGTCCTCGGGTGCTTCAGAATCGGTGAGGTTCTGCTCTTCATCCTCAGATTGAAATACCTGAGAAAGATTTGAGAGATCGGGTCACTCGCACTCATTTGGAGGTTCATACAGCACCACACGTGATACACGCATCACAGACAGTTTTACACTCAGTGAGCTGACTGCAGCTATAAGACTAGATGGGTATTGTACACCTGTCATATGACCAGGAAACGTGCTGCACCATGTGACCTTACAGTGGTTTACATGAGGCTGATGTAAAGTTAAGAAAAATAAAATAAGAGAGTGACTCGCTCAGAGCCAGCTGAATGTCCGGTACTTTGTGAATGACAGTTAAAGATGACCCTGAGATCACATGCAGGTAGAAGGAGAGCGCTCATGTGTGAGAGGAGGCAGCTGTGAGCCGCTTCTCTGTGTGCGGCTGAGCTCAGAATAAACTCTGCAGTGTAATTAAAAAACGTTTAGTTTCCGATTTAAACCCCAACACTAATGATAATATCTGGAAGGTTTTTTTTAAAAAATATTTATAATAATAAAGATAAAATACGGTTACTTTTCTTTGAGATGTAATTTTTACATTTAATTTGTTTTTTTAAACGTATTTCTTTCCATTTCGTTCTCAGAGACTAAACTGAACTTCGCTCTTACTCGGCGGCCATCTTTAAACGCCACAGACTTTTACTAAAGCTCGTTAAAGCAGAGCGAGTCAAACCAGGAGGAAACTCCAACTGTTTACTGATGATTTTTACCTAAATAAGTTTAAAAAGCTGCCCCCCGGTCCTCTCCCGGTCAGTTTAACGTTTCCCTCCCTCCGGTTAAACTGACGGTCATTTAAACGTCGCCGTGAGTTGAACCTTACACACCGAACACGGACACACTCACATCGGACCGTCCGGACTCTTGAGTCCGGGGAGCCTTCTTCCTCCTCCGGGTCTTTATCTCAGATCGTGCCGGGGTCCCGGTGCTCGTGCTCGGCCCGTTTCTCCGGTCCGCGTCCCCTCTGCCTCGGAGCGTCACCATGGTAACGACGCAGGCATACGCTAACGACGTTAGCCTTAACGACAAAAATAAAGAAAAAACTCCGAAGAAACTGAGACCTCCGAGTGTCCGCCGGCTGTTTGTTCCCGAAGAGCGTCTCCGACTGTGGAGGCTCAGCTGACGCTACCACACACCCAAACACGAGCTCAATAAGCCGACAGACCGCACAGCTACACCGCTGTGGTTCAAACGCGAGGGTTCTGCCGCCGCCTGCTGACGTCATGCCGTAATGCGCGTGGTGTGTAAACTGACAACAACAACAACAACAACAATAATAATAATAATAATAATAATAATATAGATGTTTTCAAAGCTCTGTCCTGTCAGCAGCTGTTTAACTGTGTGATGACTCTCAGAAGGATCGATCTGCGGCTGTTTGCTTTATCAGTGAAGATAAATAATTCTTTTAGTGAATAAAAATCCAGTTTCTCTCCCCTCTGTTCTCAAACAACCAGTAATAATGGTTAAATTAAGAAATCTACTTGGAACCTGAAGTTTCCAATTAAAATAAATCACATCGAGTACCTCAAAACTGCAGAAGTACAGAACTGTGCAGCTAAAGTGATGGCACTTTATCAGCCATATGATCCTTTCATTCAAAAG
This sequence comes from Oreochromis aureus, assembly GCF_013358895.1. Classification (NCBI taxonomy): domain Eukaryota; kingdom Metazoa; phylum Chordata; class Actinopteri; order Cichliformes; family Cichlidae; genus Oreochromis; species Oreochromis aureus. The sequence goes on from NC_052962.1 coordinate 39,534,984, forward strand.
ATGAACTCGTGTCATTTTTCATGCTTCATACTGTCTTTCATTTTCCTACTTAAACACTCAGTACAGACACTAAAATCTGTTTTCTCTTTGCTTTCCTGAAAGCTTCCCTCCAATGGGACTGTGATTCCTTTCTTTGTCCAACCAAACATCCAACAATTTAAAATCTACAAGCTGCTGTTGCGCTGTGGTAATATTTTGTATGCAGGCAAAAGAAGTCAAATGTCCAAAACCTGAAAGTTGCGTTTTATGGTTTATTTATCCAGTTTGGCAAACAATAACAAAGATCCATTTCTGTTGCTTACTGCTGCTTCTCCAGGGGCCCGTTCTTCGTACCTCGCTAAGTAAGTTAGCCGGATTTGATTGTTGACGATTTTGCGTGATCTTGGATCGTTCGGTTCTCCGAAGCTCATCCGGGACTTGCTGTCATAGCAACAGATCCGTAAGCGTAAACCTGCTCGGGAGCAGGTTTACTTTATGTAAACAGGATTAGATCGCGGCCACTCAGGTATGTCCGCTTCATTTATATGAAAGCAACAGCGATATTTCTCCACTGTTTTACCATAAATAAATATCATCAATGTAACTAAAGATAATGCAGTATTTGATTCTTTTATTGATTTCATACAGATACATACAGGTCATTTCCGAAAAAAAGGGAAATGTACTATTAATCATTCTATTTCATGTATTTGATTATTTCAGATGTAATTCATATTTTAGAGTAGTAATAGTAAAACACTTCGTGTAATCAAGATGAGAGACCACGGCTATAAAAGCGAAGGTGGATTTGGGAAGTCTGTCGCAGCCATGTCCTGTCCGTTTGTACGCGAGCAAGGAAGGTGCAAGATTGATAAGGAGAGTTTTCAGGATTCAGCGGATATTGCGGGACAGACAGGATCCTTTAGCTCAGCGCGACGGTGTGCTCATAGAGAGATATCGATTCTCCCGTCAGGGTATTATTTACTTAACACTCTCTCTCTCTCTCTCTCTCTATATAGATATATATATATATCTCCCAACTTACTGTGCATGCTTCAGTCACCCCTTGCATGGGAACAGGTAAAAGTGATGGAGTGTTGTAAAACTACACACAAAAACCCACAATGTCAATAAATGTCACAGTACAAAAAGCCGGGGTGTGACGAGGGGGTGCAGGACCACCACCTGTCTTTATTTGCTCTGCCCTTTTCTTGGTTGCTGTTATAAACAAACAAACAGATTATTTCAGGGTCTCTTGTCATAGACTAAAAGCAATATAAGTGATAAATATTACCATTCTGTAGAATATTCTTATATTTCACTTTTACTTGTTCCCATGTTCTAGTGGGTCCTGTTGTGGCTCTAATGTGAAAGAGGATATAATGTAATATAATATAATAAATTACTTACGAGTTGAATTTGTCAGCAACTTTCTGCCAGCCCTCTCTCCTTGCTTTTGCAGCCTTTGCAGTGTTCCCCTGCGTTTTAATTAAACTCTGAAACTCCTGAAATCCCTCAATCAAGAGTTCTTGCTCTGCTGCCGAAAAATACTGAGCGCGCTCCTTCGACATCTTCGCCGACCAATCAAAGGGTTGCCGATCAATGTTTCTACTATCGATGCGTAGCCCTTTTAAGCCACCCAGTGATCTCAGTTACTTCATCCAGCTATACTAATCGTCAACAACAGGTGTGTTCGGAGAACCGGATTAGCGAGCTCAAAGTTGGCGCGATGATTTGATCTTGGATGTAGTAAGCGAGGTACGAAGAACGGACCCCAGCTCTGGTAAGCAACCATAGGCCCTCCCCAGTGCATGCTGATCCTATAACAGTCTCTTAATTGATAGGAAAAATGGCCCCACAGTTCTTCCTGACTGACTTAACAAATAAACAACAAAACAAAACAAAAAAATGAAGCAAGTATTAACCTACAAATAAAACGTGTAAATAACAAAAGATATAAGTAAACCAACAACAAACTTTAACAAATTTCAAAATAATAAAAATGAAGAACAAATCGCTCCAACAGGGACTGCATGGAGTTCTCCATCCATCCTTTTCTGGACACACGCTGCACATGTGGTCAGTCTGCAGGGCTCACTTGAAATTATACCAGGAAAAAAAATAATAATGAAACAAGACTTATTAACAAACTGAGATAGTTTTATTAAAATACATAAAACCTGAATTCACCTCTGACCTGATGTAACGTTCACTGTGACTGAGGTTCAGCTTAAAGAGGCACGTTTTTAAAAACTCATTTCAAAGAACCTCATTTTAATGCTGACTCATCAGTTTCCTAATCTGTAAAATGCATTAAAAGGAAAATATTTCACTTTTAAAAAAGCAAAAACAAAACAGTCTTAATGCTCTGCACACTGGTGAATATGTTTTGGTAAATCTGGTGTTGTGTGTAGATCTGATGGAGACTTCAGGGCTTCACAGGACTCAGCGTCTCCATCATACAGCTCTCAGCGACTCAGGAGTCAGAAATGTCTGCAGGGAGAAGCAACAGTTCTATTTCATATTTCTTATGTTCAGCAAAACTAAAAATGTCTCCAATAAAACAAATATATTGGTAAAATACATGTTGTGCACTATTTTTTCTTATTTTTCTAACATATCTCTTATTCCCTGTTCTCACTGACCCCTGTGCTGCAGTAATGTGTATTTCCCCAGTGTGGCTTTAATAAAGTCTGTGTCTAAATAATGAAGCTTTATAAAAAATAATTTACACTGTAATTTTTTGTGTGTTTGTCCTTCGGTGTCCACTGCATTACTGGTCCAGCATGTAACATTTGTCATTTTCCCCATAAAAAAACCCCAAACTGATTGTTTATTTATTTGTATTACATCTGTGTGTGAACACGTTTAACCTTTAACACACTGGTACCAGTTACATACAGAGGAGGGTTTTAAATCAAAAGGAAGTAAGTTTGGTAAGACATTTATCTGGATTCATTTTGGACACAACTGTAAATGTAAATATCTCAATGTTTCGACCACATTAAACTTTAATGCTTCCAAAATGAGACTGCTCGTTTCATTTTCACTTCCTGCCGACTTAGTTTCATTCTCTGCATATCCGACCTGCTCCAGCTCTGTAAAGTAACTGTATCTGACAAATAAGAGCCTTTTAGGTCGTGCTGTGCTTCCTCATTATTTTGCTGATAGTTGGCAAAGCTGGCTTTAGTGTGTAGCTGCTGGTACTTCTCTCAGTTTTGATCAGGCCACACAAACACAGTGTTGTCCCACACTGACACTGTCCACCAACGTTACACACAGGTAGGACAGATGACGTTTGCTCACTACTTCTACATTAACGTCACTTCGTTATTAGTCTTAGTGCCTCGCTACCATCTTAAACAGCTCAGATCCAGTAGTTGTTGATACTTCAGTGTTGCTATAACAGGAGCGTTACAGACCTGGTGTCGGTGTAGCAGACCAGTAGTTCACTGATTTCGTGCCAGCTCTGAGGGTTCACTACTGTTTCCAGAGCTGGTCTCAGCTCTGATGGTTCACTCCAGGGCAATGCACAGACTGAGTAGAACAATATTAGATGAAATTCTATGATTATTATATAACAGATAAATTATGCAAAGCACCAAAATCTCACTGTGAAACTCAGGCCCTGAATACATTAACTGCCATGGCTCTAAGCAACAACAGGTCTGAAAACACAGAAAACTATTATAATCTAAAAGACAGTAAACTTTGACAAATGACAAAAACAGTGTAAAATTTCTTACCAAATGTATTTACAGTTGGATTTTTGGGTGCCTCATAAATGACTTCATAGCTGTACTCAGGCTTGTCATCCTTTGAAATCTCCACATGGGCTCTTATCTCCAAGGTGCCGTCTATATTTGGCTCAGTGTCTGATCTCATCAGACCCTTCTTTACAGTCTCACCATTACGCTTGATCTCCATGTCGATGACTCCCTGGCCTCTGGCGATGCATGTCAAGAGGATTTTTGCACCGTCCTTCGAGTTTTGTGCATAAACCTCAACATGAGCTGGAAGGAGAAAATGTAAAGTGATGTGCTCAGGGTGGATCAACACATGGCAACTGTACCTCTGATATTTCCAACCTGTTAGGCAGGTCTGAGCTGAACACATCTTATTGTTTTTAAGAGTTGTAGATTAAATTTAACATGTTTGTGTTGCTCATCAAACACTCAGCACGTTAGTCCAAACTGTATGACTGAGATGATCGATTATCACCATCATTCTGTTCTGACCAATGAACCGAGTCCTGTTTTAGTGTTTTGGGGCTTTTCTGTTCCCCAGACTGTCTCTTTGAGTTCTCACGCTTCACTTCATCATTTTATCCGTTTCCTTTGTGACTTGGCAGAGGTCGGGATCACAGTGAGGAACAGACTGCTGCTAACAGAAATGTTTCAGTGTGTGTCAGAAGCTTCAGCTCCTCTGCAAAGATTATTTCATTATAACTGGAAGGCTTAATGAACATATTCACAGAATTCCAACTTTTTAATCTTCTGTGAGGGGGCTGCAGACGAAAAAGTAGGTATACACTGACTCTCACATGGCAACGACTTCAGGATCCATCCATCTTCATCCGCTTTATCCGAGGATAACGACTTCAGGATATGATCTATAAATTCATAGACCTGCAGACACATCTGCTGAAACTGCTTTTAACTTTACATCCTTATAGAGTAAAGTTCAAATTGCATCAATTAAAACATTTTTGAGTATTTCTTTGAAATTGAAAGCTTAAATAAGCAATTGTTGATAAACTTAAACAGAGTGCAAAATTAAAAATGGCTCCACATGTGAGGAAACATTTAAAGCTGATGTCTTTCTGTTACTTCTGTTTATTCTTATATTTATGAACTGCAGGTTAAACTCAGCTTTCAGGTTTTCAGCACTGCTGCTTTATAAATATTTTACTCAAGATGGACCGATCCGGTATTACGTATCAGTATCGGTCAGATCCCGACCTAAATTACTGGATTACATATTGGGAAGAAATAAAAAATGTAATCTGATCTATTAAATATCACAAAAGTACCTCACAAATCTTGCGACATGGCGTAACCCAGGCAGTGACTGGAGCATTACGTGTCACGCGATAGAGCGGCTGTTGTGTGCGAGACCTGTCGGCGGTCTGGAGCTTCACTACGTGCTGCCAAACCAGGTGTTGTGCCAAGGTCAGCATCCCCGACAAAATTTGTTCCCACCGTGTTAAATATCTCAAGTTATATGTGATAGAAACAGCTTACACCGACGTCCATGTATCACGATGTGTTTGCATTTATTTGCACTGCTTTCCACTCTGGATGTCTGTTTGTGTTCAGCTTTAGGTGTAAAAGGTCCATTTTTTAAAAGTTGTTGAATATAAACATTATTTTGTGCTGATATTGCGCTTCTTTTTTTCAGAACCAAAGAGTTTTTGAAATCTGCATAAAATTGCATTTTAAAGTACTTTTTGAATATTACCTGAAATAGTTCAAGTAATGTTAAAAGTTCTGTTAAAAGTTTAAATATAAAGATCAGCATTGTTGAACTGAACTAGTTTGGGTGCAGTGTATTTTTTATATACAAGTAGAATAGAATAGTTCTAGTGTTTTGTGTTTTATTATTAAATTTTACTATGAACTTGTACAAAATGCAGGAAGACATAAAACAGTTTTATTGATTATAAAATAGACTATATCAGATTCATATCAGTATCGGCAGATAGCTAAATTTATGATATCGGTATTGGACATAAAAAGTGATATTGTGCCATCTCGAATAATAATTACCACATAAACACTTCAAATATAAAAAAAAAATCAACATTTAACTAAATCCAGAGCAGAGACATAAAGTACTTACCTGACCGGACCTGAGGTCTATCTGTTAACACACAAAAGACAAAACAACATTTTTATTCAGGCAGTGCTTCATGTTTGATTCTTTTACCTGTATTCATATTTAACCTCCTAAGACCCGAACTCTTCCACGACATGCATTTTAAATTTCTCTTTGATATTTGGGCATACAGGGAGTGCAGAATTATTAGGCAAGTTGTATTTTTGAGGAATAATTTTATTATTGAACAACAACCATGTTCTCAATGAACCCAAAAAACTCATTAATATCAAAGCTGAATGTTTTGGAAGTAGTTTTAGTTTTAGCTATTTTAGGGGATATCTGTGTGTGCAGGTGACTATTACTGTGCATAATTATTAGGCAACTTAACAAAAACAAATATATACCCATTTCAATTATTTATTTTTACCAGTGAAACCAATATAACATCTCCACATTCACAAATATACATTTCTGACATTCAAAAACAAAACAAAAACAAATCAGCGACCAATATAGCCACCTTTCTTTGCAAGGACACTCAAAAGCCTGCCATCCATGGATTCTGTCAGTGTTTTGATCTGGTCACCATCAACATTGCGTGCAGCAGCAACCACAGCCTCCCAGACACTGTTCAGAGAGGTGTACTGTTTTCCCTCCTTGTAAATCTCACATTTGATGATGGACCACAGGTTCTCAATGGGGTTCAGATCAGGTGAACAAGGAGGCCATGTCATTAGTTTTTCTTCTTTTATACCCTTTCTTGCCAGCCACGCTGTGGAGTACTTGACTGCTGCGTGTGATGGAGCATTGTCCTGCATGAAAATCATGTTTTTCTTGAAGGATGCAGACTTCTTCCTGTACCATTGCTTGAAGAAGGTGTCTTCCAGAAACTGGCAGTAGGACTGGGAGTTGAGCTTGACTCCATCCTCAACCCGAAAAGGCCCCACAAGCTCATCTTTGATGATACCAGCCCAAACCAGTACTCCACCTCCACCTTGCTGGCGTCTGAGTGGGACTGGAGCTCTCTGCCCTTTACCAATCCAGCCACGGGCCCATCCATCTGGCCCATCAAGACTCACTCTCATTTCATCAGTCCATAAAACCTTAGAAAAATCAGTCTTGAGATATTTCTTGGCCCAGTCTTGACGTTTCAGCTTGTGTGTCTTGTTCAGTGGTGGTCGTCTTTCAGCCTTTCTTACCTTGGCCATGTCTCTGAGTATTGCACACCTTGTGCTTTTGGGCACTCCAGTGATGTTGCAGCTCTGAAATATGGCCAAACTGGTGGCAAGTGGCATCTTGGCAGCTGCACGCTTGACTTTTCTCAGTTCATGGGCAGTTATTTTGCGCCTTGGTTTTTCCACACGCTTCTTGCGACCCTGTTGACTATTTTGAATGAAACGCTTGATTGTTCGATGATCACGCTTCAGAAGCTTTGCAATTTTAAGACTGCTGCATCCTCTGCAAGATATCTCACTATTTTTGACTTTTCTGAGCCTGTCAAGTCCTTCTTTTGACCCATTTTGCCAAAGGAAAGGAAGTTGCCTAATAATTATGCACACCTGATATAGGGTGTTGATGTCATTAGACCACACCCCTTCTCATTACAGAGATGCACATCACCTAATATGCTTAATTGGTAGTAGGCTTTCGAGCCTATACAGCTTGGAGTAAGACAACATGCATGAAGAGGATGATGTGGACAAAATACTCATTTGCCTAATAATTCTGCACTCCCTGTATTTGGGGCCTGATGAATGTAAAAACAAAGAATTACCAGATTTTTTTTTTTTTTTACCTTATTTTTGTTTTTAAGAAAAATGAGAGCCACATATGAGGATATTCATTTGAAATTTTGATAGAACAGTAGCAGTATAATGAGTATTTTGGTCTAAATAACCCAAAATGTGATGTCCACATATGTGGACGGCAGGTCCTAGGAGGTTAAAAAAGACATTTTAACAAAAATGTTAAAGAGCAGTGATTACTTTTGACACTGAAAGTCAAAAGTAGGACCTTATTTGCAGCCCGCTTACACATCACAGCAGATAACTGTCAGGATGATATTTTCTGGGCCAAAAGGACTCTGAACAGACTGTCCTGAACTAGATGAATAGAATCAGTATCAGGATAATATTGAATAATCAAGACTAAGCAGGGAGGTGTTTGGAGAAAGAGGAGATACAAGGTCAGAGGTGAGGGGAGAAGGGGCCTTGAAAGGAGACAACAAGACTGTCACGTCGGTTCTGGAAGAAGATAGTGATAATAATGACGTGTTATTGTTTGGGGATAAAACTTTACAGCCTGAGTGAGCTTCAGACCAACTCTGATATCATCATCAGACCTCAGTCAGCAACATGTTCATTAACATGCAGTCTGAATGAATCACATGCTGAAGTGTAATCCTACAGTTTACTGTAATCCAGACTAAATGTAGTTGAAATGTGTCACAGTTCTACATGCAGACGTGTCTGAGTGGAGCCGGTGGAGGAGACGAGCTGCACACTATCAGCAAACATCAATCATTTCTGTTCTGCACAGAAAAACTACATTTATGTCCCAGAGGGGTCAAAGTTATTGGATCAGAAGCTGCAGACAGGAAAGTCTGACATCATGTCACATGACTGACCTGTGACCTTTGACCCCCTCATGAAGTCCTAATAAAATAATAACTGAAGGAAACAGTCTAAATTACCTCAAACGTGATACCTACATATATGTACCTCTGAATATAAATATTATTGATTAATCAGTTACAAATCAATTATCATCAAGTGATCCAAATTTGTTATTCTTGGACTCTTTGCATGATACACACAAATTTTATGTCTTTCTCTTATGCTGAGCCTCAGTGCCCCAAATACACAACATAACTGGGTGTGAGGATTTTGTACTGTTACTCAAGCCAAACAAGAAGAACTGCTCATTATCTGTGGGAGAGTCTAACAGATATTTCACTGAAATCACGTCTTTGTAGCTCAAACTGTTATTAAACAATCTGCCCCATACCCCCCTTTGCTTCTGGGCCCCACCTGCCCTCCACCTTGTCCCTGTTTGTCAGCTGTTCTCAGAGGTATCAGGGGGGATTTGTCAGGCTTGGAGCTACTGCCAGTTTTCAGTAAGGCGTTCCCCAGACTGCAACCTGTGGCATAGCTCATATTTATAAATTTATAATTTGTATTTGCAATATACTTCCTCTAGAAATTGTTTTTTATCTTAGAGAAAGAGGAATTTTTTAACAAAAGCTTCTATGTATTCATTATTGCAGGATTTAAAAAATAATTCAGTCCACCTGTGTTGAGAACAACCAACCGATGTATTAGTATATTGTACGTACCTGGATTGACAACTTTATATAAGAGCAACAGAACAGCTGGAACTGCAAGAATCACAGCCACCAGTACCGGTAGGACTGTAGCAGTGGGTCTCAGAGCTCTGCTCCTGACAGCGTCACTCAGCTGACTTCTGTCTGAAACACAGGAAACATTCACATTGGAACAATTTAAAGACACAACAACATGAAATAAGTCATTATTGCAGGCGAGAAACATGGAGAGCAATGTGTTGAATATTAAGCAGGAAAGGAAACTGAAAAGAAATATAGGAATGTAGCGATATGCACAAGGCTGAAAATACAAAGTGGCAGGAACAGAGAAGGCATCGATACCTCCAGCCCTCTGCCTGTCCTCCTTCACTACATCCATGAACCTCCTCTCAGGTCCTCCTCTTCTCCTCCTGCCTGGCAGCTCCATCATATCCTCCCTCCCTCCTCTGCACATGCTCAGACCACTTCAGCGTCTCTGACTTGTAGCTGTCCCTCTGATGGACTCATCTCCATCCTTCTCACTCTCAGTCAACATCTGAACATCTTCTGCTCGGCCTCCACCTTTTCCAAACCACCACAGCAGGTCTCACCACCATCTTTCACTTTTGCTGATTACCTTGGATTGGAGCGTGGGCTCGTTCGTTCTTTGTTTGTTGCCGTCATCATCGTCGCGGGTAAGTTACCAGTGTCCTTTGTTGGCTCTATTTTTCTGGTTGGCAGTTTTCTCTTGTGTTGGGGGAAGGGTGTTTGTAGTGGGTGTGTTAGTATGGAGTTTAAATTAGAGGAGTTCACCATGAGTCCAACTACGCCCTAAGTGATTCAGATCCAACAAGCGCACCACCTGACTGTGAAAGTACCCCTGTGTCAGTAGAGCTTCAGCCTGATGAGGAAGCTATGACACTCTCAGTAGATAAAGACAAGCTTCTAGAAGCCCAGAAAAATGATGAAAGCTTGTCATCCTGTTGGGCTTATGTGAAGGAACCTAAGTGTGGGAAACCTACATCTCACCTCATTGAGGATGGGGTGCTGATGCGCTACTGGACTCCCAGTTCTGGCTGCACACATGAGGGAGTGCAGCAAATTGTTTCGCAGTCATTCCGTTCCCAGGTCCTAAGCTTAGCATATGACCACATCATGTCCGGTCACTTAGGAATCACAAAAACATACAACCGTGTCCTCCGTTACTTCTTCTGGCCTGGTCTCAAATCTGATGTAGTAAAATTCTGCCGCTCGTGCCATACATGTCAGCTTGCTGGTAAACCGAATCAGGTGATTCCGGCAGCTCCGTTAAAACCCATCCCAGTCGTTGAGGAACCATTCGAGCATGTCATTGTTGATTGTGTTGGTCCTCTTCCAAAAACAAACCAATACCTCCTCACCATGATGTGTACTGCCACCCGTTATCCTGAGGCCATTCCGCTGCACTCATTAAACACCCGTGGGATTGGGAAAGCACTTGTTCTTTTCTACCTTTGGACTGCCTAAATGCATCTAAACAGATCAGGGCACAGATTTTATGTCTAAAATCTTTGCCCAGGTCATGACAGAGCTCTGTGTTAACCATCACACTTCCAGAGCGAATCACCCAGAGAGTCAGGGTGCCTTAGAAAGGTTCCACCAAACTCTAAAAAACATGCTTTGCAAATTTTGCACTGAGTCAAGCCGTGAGTGGATTGAGGGGTTGCCACTACTGTTGTTGGGCTGTAACCTCATATATAACTAAAATGTCTGTAACGCGGGATGTAGTTGACCAACAGAAAACCTCACTATTTAATCTAAAGAAAGAAAACTGACGAATGAAAAACAACAAAGTTTCTTACTCCAAAGTTTCGTAGCACGTATGTTTGTTGCTTCGTGAGTGACATCACAGATGAACGTTGACAAGTCAGACTTTAGTATCTCCACATGGTCTCTCCTCTGGAAGGTATCGTCTCCATTGGGAAGACCTCCTGAGCTCATCAGGCCGTCCTCTTTAGCGAGAACACGTCTGTTCTTTCTGATCTTCATGATGATGTCTTTGGGGTAGAAGCCTGTGGCGAGGCAGGTCAGGATGAGGTTTGTCTTCACTGTGGCCTTCTTTGCAAACACATACACGACAGGTGTAGCTGGAGAGAGAAAAATAATGTGCACAAGGTAACTAAAAGATAACGGTACATCTGTAATCAATAACTTAATAAAAAATGTAATCACTCATTATAGCAGCTACTACAATTTCAAACAGGCATGCTGCCGATACTAAAATTAGAAACCTGTTCACTTTCACAGATTTTAGATCAGTTTTAGTTATTGTTTCATACATAATATGCAAAAGTCAAAAGGTGAAATAAAACTACATGTTAAAAACAATGAAAACTCATTATACATGTATTTTTAATCTTTCTCCATCAAAAAAAAGCAGGATGAACTTCAGCTGCTTTCCTGCTTCTCCACATTTCAGCAAATCAGCATTCACATCCTGAACATCACCGCTGGACTACAAACTACTGTTTTTCTGTTAGCACTGCCAGCATGTTTGCTTAGGCTGCAGCCAAATCTTTCTCTCTGTGCAGCCTGAGGATATAAATGTGATTTCAGTGATTTCACTTGGAAAAGATCCACAGCTGCTTTGGGGTCTCCACACAGAAACACCTACACTGTAAACACTCAAAGTAATGAAATAAATAAGGCAAGGCAAGGCAAGTTTATTTATATAGCACAATTCAACAACAAGGTGATTCAAAGTGCTTTACAGAGACATTAAAAACAAAATAGATAAAAAGCATGATTTAAAATTGATTAAGACAAACAAACAAACAAACAAACAAAACAGTATATAAAATCAAAAATCAAATCAGTAGTTAAAATGTAAGTTTTGGAATTTAAGCTTAAAAGTGTGGATTTGGTGCTTTATTCAAATGCAGCTGAGAACAGGTGAGTCTTCAGCCTGGATTTAAATAAACTGAGTGTTTCAGCTGATCTGAGACTTTCTGGGAGTTTGTTCCAGATATAAGGAGCATAAAAGCTGAATGCAGCTTCTCCGTGTCTGGTTCTGACTCTGGGGACTGATAACAGACCGGATCCAGATGACCTGAGGGATCTGGAAGGTTCATACTGGGTCAGGAGGTCACTGATGTATTTTGGTCCTAAACCATTCAGAGCTTTATAGACCAGCATCAGAACTTTAAAGTCTATCCTCTGACGGACAGGCAGCCAGTGTAAAGACCTCAGAGCTGGACTGATGTGGTCCACTTTTTTGGTCTTAGTGAGGACTCTAGCAGCAGAGTTCTGAATGAGCTGTAGTTGTCTGACTGATTTTTTAGGTAGACCTGTAAAGATGCTGTTACAGTAATCAAGCCTACTAAAGATGAATGCATGGACTAGTTTTTCCAGGTCCTGCTGAGACATCAGATCTTTTATCCTTGAAATATTCTTGAGGTGATAGTAAGCTGATTTTGTTATTGTCTTAATGTGTTTTTCTAAGTTTAGGTCTGCATCCATCACTACACCCAAATTTCTCGCCTGGTTTGTGGTTTTTAGGTGTATAGATTGAAGTTCTCTGGTGACCTGTAATCGTTTTTCTTTGGATCCAAAGACTATTACCTCAGTTTTGTTTTTGTTTAGCTGGAGAAAATTGTGGCACAACCTGTCATTAATTTCCTCAATGCATTTACCAAGAGCCTGTACAGGGCCTCGGTCTCCTGGTGACATTGTGATATATACAGGGAGTGCAGAATTATTAGGCAAATGAGTATTTTGTCCACATCATCCTCTTCATGCATGTTGTCTTACTCCAAGCTGTATAGGCTCGAAAGCCTACTACCAATTAAGCATATTAGGTGATGTGCATCTCTGTAATGAGAGGGGTGTGGTCTAATGACATCAACACCCTATATCAGGTGTGCATAATTATTAGGCAACTTCCTTTCCTTTGGCAAAATGGGTCAAAAGAAGGACTTGACAGGCTCAGAAAAGTCAAAAATAGTGAGATATCTTGCAGAGGGATGCAGCAGTCTTAAAATTGCAAAGCTTCTGAAGCGTGATCATCGAACAATCAAGCGTTTCATTCAAAATAGTCAACAGGGTCGCAAGAAGCGTGTGGAAAAACCAAGGCGCAAAATAACTGCCCATGAACTGAGAAAAGTCAAGCGTGCAGCTGCCAAGATGCCACTTGCCACCAGTTTGGCCATATTTCAGAGCTGCAACATCACTGGAGTGCCCAAAAGCACAAGGTGTGCAATACTCAGAGACGTGGCCAAGGTAAGAAAGGCTGAAAGGCGACCACCACTGAACAAGACACACAAGCTGAAACGTCAAGACTGGGCCAAGAAATATCTCAAGACTGATTTTTCTAAGGTTTTATGGACTGATGAAATGAGAGTGAGTCTTGATGGGCCAGATGGATGGGCCCGTGGCTGGATTGGTAAAGGGCAGAGAGCTCCAGTCCCACTCAGGCGCCAGCAAGGTGGAGGTGGAGTACTGGTTTGGGCTGGTATCATCAAAGATGAGCTTGTGGGGCCTTTTCGGGTTGAGGATGGAGTCAAGCTCAACTCCCAGTCCTACTGCCAGTTTCTGGAAGACACCTTCTTCAAGCAGTGGTACAGGAAGAAGTCTGCATCCTTCAAGAAAAACATGATTTTCATGCAGGACAATGCTCCATCACACGCGTCCAAGTACTCCACAGCGTGGCTGGCAAGAAAGGGTATAAAGAAGAAAAACTAATGACATGGCCTCCTTGTTCACCTGATCTGAACCCCATTGAGAACCTGTGGTCCATCATCAAATGTGAGATTTACAAGGAGGGAAAACAGTACACCTCTCTGAACAGTGTCTGGGAGGCTGTGGTTGCTGCTGCATAATGTTGATGGTGAACAGATCAAAACACTGACAGAATCCATGGATGGCAGGCTTTTGAGTGTCCTTGCAAAGAAAGGTGGCTATATTGGTCGCTGATTTGTTTTTGTTTTGTTTTTGAATGTCAGAAATGTATATTTGTGAATGTGGAGATGTTACATTGGTTTCACTGGTAAAAATAAATAATTGAAATGGGTATATATTTGTTTTTTGTTAAGTTGCCTAATAATTATGCACAGTAATAGTCACCTGCACACACAGATATCCCCCTAAAATAGCTCAAACTAAAAACAAACTACAAACTACTTCCAAAAACATTCAGCTTTGATATTAATGAGTTTTTTGGGTTCATTGAGAACATGGTTGTTGTTCAATAATAAAATTATTCCTCAAAAATACAACTTGCCTAATAATTCTGCACTCCCTGTATTTGTGTGTCATCTGCGTAGCTATGATAGTTTATTTTGTTGTTCTTTATAATCTGTGCCAGTGGGAGCATGTAAATGTTAAACAGAAGGGGTCCCAAGATGGAACCTTGGGGAACTCCACATGTGATACTTGTCTGCTCAGATGTGAAGTTACCTATTGATACAAAGTATTTCCTGTTTTCTAAGTATGTTTTGAACCAGTTTAGTACAGTTCCTGAAAGACCTGCCCAGTTCTCCAGTCGTTTGAGTAATATGTTGTGGTCAACTGTATCAAATGCTGCACTGAGATCCAGTAAAACTAAGACTGACATTTTTTCACTGTCTGTATTCAGACATATGTCATTAAACACTTTGGTCAGAGCGGTTTCAGTGCTGTGGTTCTGTCTAAAACCTGACTGGAAGGCATCATAGCAGTTATTCTGTGTTAAGAAGTAATTGAGCTGTTGAGAAACTGCTTTTTCAATAATCTTACTTAAAAATGGGAGATTTGAGATCGGCCTGTAGTTATTCATTTGTGTCTTGTCAAGATTGTCCTTTTTCAGTATAGGTTTTATTACAGCAGTTTTTAGTGATTCTGGAAACACACCTGATATTAAAGAAAAGTTGACGATCTGTAACAGGTCTGACTCCAAAGTCTTTGTGACCTTTTTGAAAAAACTTGTTGGCAGGACATCTAAACAGCAAGAGGAGTTCAGTTGACCTAAGATGTCCTCCAGGTCTTTGCTGTTAATAGGGTGAAACTGTTTGATGGTGTTTAAACAGTTTTTCGGTGGACACAGTACATTTCCTGGATCTGCTGTTGATGTATTAATTGCTTGTCTAATCTTTTGGATTTTTTCTGTAAAGAATTTGGCAAAGTCATTGCAGGCCATGGTCGAATGAAGTTCAGCTGCCACTGACACAGGAGGGTTTGTTAGCCTGTCAACTGTAGAAAATAAGACCCGAGCATTATGACTGATTTTGGTGATGATGTCAGAGAAGTAGGACCTCCTTGCACTCCTCAGTTATAAATTATAATTGTGAAGTTTCTCTTTATAGATGTCATAATGAACCTGGAGGTTTGTTTTTCTCCATCTGCGCTCAGCTTTCCTACACTCTCTTTTTTCATTTTTCACCAGTGTGGAGTTTCTCCATGGAGACTTTTTCCTTCCAGAGATAACCTTCACCTTAATGGGAGCAATAGTGTCCATTACATTTAACATTTTAGCATTGAAGCTATTGACGAGCTCATTGACTGAACCTCTGGACAGGTCAGGTGTTAATGGGAAGACCTGGTTAAAGATCTCACTACTGTGTTCAGTTATACACCGTTTTGTGATCACTGCTGTTGATATATTTGTGTGGGCTGAGATTTTACTTTCAAAGAAAACACAGTAATGATCAGACAGGCCCACATCAGACACAGTAACCTTCGAGATGCTCAGGCCCTTGGAGATCAGTAGGTCAAGAGTGTGTCCTCTATTATGTGTGGCCTCTGTTACATGCTGAGTCAGCCCAAAGTTGCCCAGAGTGTTACTCAGGTCTTTAGTCCCTTTGTCCTGAGGGTTGTCCACATGGATGTTAAAATCCCCAACAATAATTACACAGTCGAAATCAACACAGATCACAGACAGCAGTTCACTGAGGTCATTAAAAAAGTCTGTGCAGTATTTGGGAGGCCTGTAAACATTAAGAAACACAACTTTGGATGGGGCCTTCAGCTGTAAAGCCACATGTTCAAAAGACTGAAAACTTCCAGGAGATAGCTGCTTACATTGAAATGATTCATTAAATAAGACAGCAACCCCTCCTCCTCTCCTGCTCACCCTGGCCTCACTGATAAAACTGTAGTTAGGAGGGGTCGACTCGATGAGAACAACTCCACTGTTACTTTGGTCCAACCAAGTTTCAGTTAAAAACATAAAATCAAGGCTGTGCTCGGTGATTAAATCGTTACTTAAAAATGTTTTCCCAGCTAAAGATCTAACGTTTAATAAAGCCAACTTAAGCGTTTTAGAGGTATTATTTGCCCCCTCGTGTTTGGGAGCAGTCTGTGGCACACAAGGTATGTTTACTATATTTAAAGAGCTTTTAGAGTGCAGCTCTCTGTGTTTTGACCAGGCCACATTTCTCCTTCCGTCACCTAAAAGTACAGAAATTTTAAAACCTTCTAATAAACAGGGTCCCAGCTTCTCCTGGGAAAAGTCACCACTGCCATAATCCTCGCAGCCTGGACCCTGCACACATCACACATCAGACTGTGGAGACAGGGCATGAAGGTGGTAAGGAGGAACTAAGGGGGACGAGGCTGCGCAATGTAACTTTGATTGCTCTGTTGAGGGCGGGGCTCGATGGCGAACCTTTGGCTGCTCTGGTGGGGGGTTTATGGGGGACAAAAAGGGATTGGGCCGGGGGGTAGATCTGAGCCCAGCATTGACCTGCTCCATCATCTCCTCAGTGAATTTCAGGTGTGGGGAGGAGGGAGAAAGGGAGGGGGAGGAGGGTGATGGCCTGTCAGGGGTTTGGGGGACTGGGGAAGGTCGTGGTCCCTGGTCCTGGTCGTTGGTGTTGTTGAGAGAGTTGGAGGCAAGTAGGGATCCCTCTTCTAGCCTCAGACATCTCTCCTTTCTGAGGCTCTTCCCGGGTGGGGGCAGATGGAGCTCCTCCTCAAGGTTTCTGCTGGGCTTTGTCTGTTCTCGGAGTACTGTTTGTTCCTCTTTATGAGATAACTCCTCGTTTATCTCAGCCTTGGCACCAAGCACAGATGGCTGACGTATGGAATAAAACAAGTTGGAGGTGAACAGTTTCACCCCTGACTTGTTAAAATTAAATCCATTTGCTTTCGAAAGGAGCCAGTTGAGGTGGTTCGGGCATCTGACAAGGATGCCTCCTGGGCGCCTCCTGGGTGAGGTGTTCTGGGCATGTCCCACCGGGAGGAGGCCCCGGGGCAGACCCAGGACACGCTGGAGAGATTACATCTCTCGGCTGGCCTGGGAGCGCCTTGGTGTTCCCCTGGATAAGCTGGAGGAGGTGGCTGGGGAGAGGGAGGTCTGGGCTTCCCTGCTTAGGCTACTGCCCCCACGACCCGGCCTCGGATAAAGCGGATGAAGATGGATGAATGGATGGATGCTTTAAACAGATGCCTGCGTTCCCAAAAAATATTAAAGTTGTTGATAAAATGCACTGAGTGGTCAGCACATCCTGATATAAGCCATTTATTCAGTGCAAACAATCTGCTGAATCTCTCGTCTCCTCCTCTGACGGGCAGTACAGGTCCACTGGTGAATACAGCTGCATTCAGAGAGTTTACAGTATTTAATAATCCAGTAAAGTCCCGTTTCAGAACCTCCGACTGTTGTTTGGACACATCGTTTGACCCTGTATGCAGAACAATATTTGTCACGGTTGGATATTCATCTGCAATCTGAAGAATTCTCTCCTTCAGGTTGTTGACCATATCCTTAGGAAAGCAGAGGACTTTAGTGTTCTTACCGCACATCCTTTGTACATCCTTTACGGCAGAGTCACCTACAATCAGAGTTTCAGGCCTAGCCTTTAGCTTTCCTGTGGCCTTTACTTTTCAACAGATTTTCAGACCTTACTTCGCTACTTTTAGATGGATGGTTGTCCGATATAGATCCAGGGTCCTTTGATAGTGGAGCAAATCTGTTCTGCAGTTTCACATTCAGTTGTTTTGGAGGTTTGTTGTTAGCCTTCCTATTCACGGTTGTCCAGTCCTGTTTCCTCCCGTATACAGGGGTAGAAGAGCTTCTCTGTCTCGTAGGAAGTGAAGGCCAGTCGGTTTCAGAGATTTCAGTTCGCTGTGGCCTGCCTGTGATACGTCCTCCCCCTTCCAAGAGACATGATTTATGTCTTGGTTTTGCACCAAGACAGTCCAAGGGGGGATTATCGCTTGATGATTTATAATAATGCACAGAGTCTACTTTCTTGGTGATGTTATCTGTGCTCCTTAGCTGTGTACTAGCTTGCTCATCGCCATTGCTTTGAATCAAGGGCAAGGTTGTTTCATTTCCACACAGTCCATTTACCTCCACTTTACTTCTAAGCGATGAATTTTTGTCTCCAGTACTGCAATCTTCTGCAGGAGGCTGTGGTAGTCATCTGTGGAGAGGGAAGGCATCTTGTTGCTAGTTAGCCTAGCGGTTAGCACCTTTCCAGGCTATTGAGGCTGTTCGGTGTCCAGACGCTGTAATCAGGCTTCAGCTGTGTGTAGGCCACAGACACACGGAGCGCTGAGGATAAGGTAACTATAAAAATGTTGCTGTTTCTGTTAAGAACACTTTAGTCCTAATGATCTATAAGTGTCCAGAAGCTCTACATGGTAAGCTCATACAGAAAAAGGGAAAAAATCAGCATAAAAATCAATAAAAATCAATAAAAGAAGCAAAGCATTTAAAGAGCAAAGAGAGGAAGCGTCCACACTCACGAAAGGGGCGGGGGTAATTCCCCCCAAATAAGGTAATGTCAACTTAAGTTTTTAAAAACACTCCTACTGTCACGGCTGGGGCAGCAGTCGTGTGGTGGAGTGAATGAGGACCCAAGTTGCAGACAGCAGTGGAGATGCGAGTGAGGTTTATTTACAGTGCTCAATAACAAAAGGCGAGGGCAGAACTAAACATAATCCTAATCTGGGGAACAATAATAATAACAAAACACAAAACCATAACTCACAAAGTCACACGCAGGGAAAACATGAGGAGGTACACAGGGGATGAAGAGCTGGGAATGGAGATCAGAGTGTGGCGCAGAGAGACGTAGAGACGCCTATGTAGGCCAAATGCAGGTGCCCTCACACCTATCTGAAGTTCAGTGCCAACCAATCAGACAAGCCAGTCCAGCCACAGCCCCCTAACTACAGCCCCTCCAGTGTTTCAGCCAGATGTACAGATAACTATGTCCCCTGCTCTTTCCCCTCAGGCCAGTGTCCATGGGCCCACTCATGTTGCCTCATATCCCAACTACCCAGCGGTGCAAAGTACCCAGCAGCCCACCCTGAACCAATCACTTAACACCCCTTACCCAACGATGACTGTTCCATCCATCTCCCAAGCGTACACCAGCTATCTGTATTCCACACCTGCCCCCCATGCCACTATGCCAAGCCCCCTAACACTGCAGGGAGTGGGCATAATGAATAATCCCTCTGCAGCCGAGCAAACCCTTGAAAGTTCAAAGCATGGGCTGACCCCCCGTTTGCCCCACATGCCACTAGCTGCTGTCCATGACCCTCGAGCTCCCCTCCACTCATCTGCTATAAGCTCCAACACTGTCATGCCCCCTATCGTGAATATGACCCATGGAGGTTTTATAGCCCCACCCGGCACCCATGCCTCAATGCACGTACCAACCTCTGCTTCAGACCCCCAAGTTAGTGGACACCCTGGTATACCCCCCCCCTCGCCCCCCCCTAGCAGGTGCATACCTCTTTAAGTGCTCTTGGCGGGGCTGCAGGCTGACAAGCGCTCCAGTGCTGGGATATCCTAGCTTGCCTTTCGTTCTTCAAACGGACGCCTCAGGGGAAGGTCTGGGCGCCGTTCTAGCTCAGGTCCAAGGGGGAGCTGAGAGGGTCATAGCCTTCGCCAGCAGAGGTTTGAGCCCAGCAGAGACAAGGTATCCTGCACACAAACTCGAGTTCCTTGCTCTCAAATGGGCAGTCACAGACAAATTCTACAACCACCTCTATGGGCGTAGGTTCTCTGTCCAGACAGACAATAACCCTCTCAAGTATGTTATGTCCTCAGCAAAGCTGGATGCTACAGGCCAGCGGTGGGTGTCTAGGCTGGCTGCTTTCGATTTTGATGTCCAGTATTGGAGGGGACAGGGCAACACAAACGCTGACGCCCTCTCTCGCATGTCTAACCAGGAGGTCATGCACATCCTACAGACATGCCCTCAGTGGGTGGGTGTCGACGAACAGGGGCATGGTGTGAGACAGGCTACCCAGGATACTAAAAGCCTCACTGGCCATGGCATGTCTGCTGGGGAGGAAGTTGAACTCAGCCCCCCAATATCCACTGAGCCCTACAGGGATGTGGGGATGGAATCCCTGCCCACCATGACCAAACAGGAGATCCATGCAGGGAAGAAAAAAGACCTTGTTATTGGCCCTGTCTTGCACTATAAGAGTATGAACCAGAAACCAAGCCGCAGTGAGCGGATGAGTGGTGAAGGGCACGTGCGCCTTCTCTTAAAGGAGTGGAGAAGGTTAGTGGTAAGGGATGGCATCCTGTACCGCTGCATCCAAGACAGCCAAAGGGGAGTAGTTGAGCAATTGGTGCTACCAGAGGATATATAAGTCCTATATAAGTCAAGACTGCTCTCCACGATGACTCAGGCCACCTTGTTTTTGAGAGGACTTTGCACATAATAAGGGAGAGATTTTATTGGCCACGGATGTTTCAGGAAATCAAGGCTTGGTGCGAGCATTGTGAGAGGTGCTGCCTTAGAAAAACTCCAACTGCAGGGGTCAGGGCCCCCCGGTCAGTATCCACAGCAGTGCCCCATTGGAGCTAGTTTGTGTGGATTTTTTGACTCTTGAGAAATCAAAAGGGGGTATCGAAAATGTCCTCGTTGTCACTGACCACTTCTCACGCTATGCGTAAGCATACCCCACTAAAGACCAAAGATCCAGCACAGTGGCTAAGGTGCTGTATAAAAACTTTTTCTGTCGGTTTGGCTTCCATGCAAAATTGCATGCAGGCGCAATTTTGAAAGTGCTGTGGTGAAGGAGCTTTGCAAATGTACCGGCATCACTAAGACCCACACCACGCCCTATCACCCACAGGGCAATAGGACAACTGAACGGTTTAACCGCATCCTTATGAACATGCTGGGGACGCTAGAACCTCACCTGAAGCCCCGGTGGCACGAATATGTGGATGCAATGACACACGCCTATAACTGCACCCGCCATGATTCAACAGGGTACACACCATACTACTTGATATTTGGCAGGCATCCCCGACTCCCTGTTGACTTGGTCTTTGGGCTGTCAACCACTAATGGGTCGGGTGGATATAGCGAATATGTCCAGACCCTGAATGATTGCCTGTCACAGGCTTATGCACAGGCTAATCAGGCCTCCCGCCAGGCTAAGGGTCACCAGAAAAGATACTATGACCAGCAAGCAAAGAGTCAAAGTGACAGAGTCCTTGTTAAAGTGTGTCATGTGGAGGGGCAAAGCAAACTAGGAGACAAGTGGGAGTCACGTCCATACATTGTGGTGAAAAAACAGCCAGACATGCCGGTGTATGTGGTGCGATCAGAAAATGGTGATACGGAGAGAGTGGTCCACTGCAACTTACTCACACAGTGTATGTTTCTTCCCGTGGCGCAGGTGGGAGAGGAGACAAGGGAGGAAATGGAGCTCGACATGGAGGAGGGCTGGGGGATTGAGGACATAGAAGACAGCGGAGAGCAGGCTGGGGAAGTAATCAGACAGGAGGAAGAGTCGGACACAATCGAGGACGGGGAGGCTGATAGCCTGGACGGAGGTGTGGACGGAGTTTCACCTGAAACAGCAAATGGATCACTTGCCCCCACAGGACCAGAGGAAAGGGGAACAGGGGCAGGACAAGAGAGTGAAGAATGGAGGAGAAATGAAATTGCTAGGGGCACCCACTCACCTCCCAGACCCAGTGAACCAAGGAGGAACTTGCCGAGGAGTCGGCATCCCCCAAAGAGACTGACTTATGGGTCGAGAATTAACAAACCAGGGGAGGATCAGAAGAAGATAGAAACGGGATGGATGCTGTGGCAGAGGGCAAAAGCAAGGAGGGCTGCGCGTAGGATGACACAGCCAGTGTACCCATACTAATAGGATACACACATAGACATTTTTGCATTACACTGCACATCTTCCCACACCGTTATTCTTTTATACATAGTGAGACTGTTCTGTTTTGTTTGATGACTGGGACGCCATCACTTAAAGGAGGGGCGGATGTAAGGCAGTGACTGGAATTGGTCACAAGGTGTCACTGTTGAACTGCATATACATTGTAGATTTTAGCAATTTTGACCATTTGTCCTCTGCAGGACACCGTAGTTCAGATTTCTCATTCGCGCGGGCGCCATCTTGGTTCAGTGTTTACTGTGATTTGCAAAGGGCCAGCAGCAGAGTTGGAGTGGTGTTTGACCAGCATCTGAATAAACGGCGCAGTCCGAGCCACAAATTAAACGCCTGTGTCCGACTGGTCTCTCTACTGTGCACCCCAATCCAACACAAACTTACACAACGCAGAGTCCGGGGTGTAGGGAGGCTCCTGCACTGGTTGGGTTACAGTCACATGACTGCATCACATGACTAAAATGTGTCATAGTTTTGAAAAAGTCTCCGTTTTTGCTGTCCACACTGCGACGCGAAAGGACCGTTTTAAAATGTATGTTTTTTCTAAAGCGTTTTCAATCAGCGAAAAACGCAGTCTCAGTGTGGACGGGAGGCCAAAACAGAGAGAAAATAATGCGTTTTCAAACAAAAACGCATTATTGTGGACATAGCCAAAGTCAGTGTGATAGCTTCTCAAGGGGATCAACCACTGTAAGAGGTGTGAGGGAGTGTGAACTCTTTCTTTGGGGAAAACCAAAGGTGTAAACCAGCTGTGTACTGCCTTTTGTTTTGTAGAACGTATTTAAACCCAGGGCTGTGTTGGAGGGAGAGACTCTGCTGGTCAGTGTCTTGATAGCTGCTGTCTCTCTCACCAAGCTTGGGGTTTTATGTCAGCTCCCACACACCGTTGTCTGCAGGCTTCATTAAATGAAAACTTCCATAACACCTGTAACCAGATATAATGCACAGTATTTCACCTAATACTGTATAAAATCTACCAAAAGCTCATGTAATGACCGTGACTGCACAGCGTCAGTTAGCGCTCTGTAGTCGGGCTCATAGTTGGACACACCCAGTCTCAAACAGTCAGGAAGGTGTCTGTCAGCCGTGTCTTTCACTGCACAACAGGAGAGGAAATTTTTCTCAGCTCACAAGTTCCCAGACGTTGCTCTCCTTTGCCCTCGACTTCAGTTTGGGCTTTTCTTCATCTACAGGTTGCTTGGGCGCAAAGCAGGCAAACTGTTCTGTCATCGACCAAAGTGAATAAAAACTCACGCTCCCATTCTGAATGAAAGGGGTAGGTTTTCGGGTTCTTACGGACGCCATCTTACCCTGCTACACGGTCTGCAGTTTCAGCCAAATGACTCTGCAGCTTTGCACGTGACCCAATCAAACATCACGAGACATTCAGAGAAGTGACTGAACTTCTCATAGGTTAAAGTAATATATTAATAGCCTAAAATGCTCTGCGACCTACTTTCATTGACACAGAGATTGACAGGTTGATCGACTGGTTAGTGAACCCTGCTTTAGTGTGATGTAACAGCTGGGCAGGTTTAGATTCTGAGAAAATACAATGGAGTACAAGTAAAGAAAAGATTTAAGAGAGCTACTGTTTTGGCTGAAATGTAACACTTTCACAGCAGAACCACAGTTAGCATGAAGCTCAAACTGGGATTTTGACTGGCCTCAGAACTGATTACTGTCTGACACTGATCACCTGTTTTTCCCTACAGTTTGTTCTGTTGGGATTTAGAGATTCTTTTATTGCTGCCATATAATCTGCCTTATGATAAATGCATTAATAACATGTTCTACAGTATTATTTTATCAGTAATATTGTTTACAGGGTTCATATTGCATTGAATATGTTTGTCATCACATTCATTCTATTCACAGGTTTAGTTCATTTTATACACATTGCATATCTGTGCTTGTTTAGAGTTGATGTTCTATCCAAGAGGGTTTTAAGCTTCACTGGTGAGAGTGTCCAGGTGATACATGTTGAGGGAAGATGAGAACATAGCAGGTTAATTGCATGCATGCTTACAATACACATAAATCTAGTAGCAGGTCTGAGCGAAGGCCCAAGTGTCTTCTGCTTCTTATTTGAGACCTGCGCCAATTCAGTCTACTTAGTGATTGAGGACGAGGGTCCATTATTAGCCCTTAGAGGCCCTGAAGCTTGAAGTTATTACCTTAAAAGGAAGGTGTTATCAAAAAGAGAAGTTATATGTCTGTTCATAGTTATTGGAGATGTACAAGATGTACCCTTGTCTGTAAACAATGACTGGACATAATGTATTTTTGACCTGTGTTGACGTGTATGTGGGGGTGTGATCCTCTATGCTATAAAACCAGAACTCAGTGTATTTTTGTCAGAGCAAATAAGCCATATGCTGACGGTTGTTCTCCGTTGTCAATAAACTCATCGTTTGATTGTACTTTTCTGGGCCTCCGTCGTTTGTTGTCTGGTCTACAGTTGATCGATCTCGCTTCAGTTCCCAAATCAACCACTAAAATTCAGAGTTGTAACTAAAATGATACCTGCCTTTCAAACAGAACTCCTACACACCAGGTGATACTCAAAGACACAAAGGTATAAGACCAAACTTCTGGGTCACAACTAACTTAAAAGACAAACAAACAGTGTGCTCATGCATTTATTACTAAATCTACTAATGAAGATTATAACAACAGAAAGATTATTAAATACATACGGGCATTTTCTAGTTGCTTTTTCCTGTAATCCAAGAACATCTTCAGCCGATCAATGCACTCGTTCTCCAGGTATCTCTTGATGTGCTCTTTCATGGCCTGATCACTGTCCCACTCTCTCATGGTGAGTTGGGCCTCTGTAATCGGGGCGATCCAGAATTCATTTTTATAATCGAAAGAAAGGAGGTCGTCTCCATCATAGGCGTACGTGTGCATAGCGCGATGAAACTTGAGCGTGCCATCAGGCTGCATTTCGCCCTCACAGCCACGCATCCCCTGAAGAACGTGGATAACTGAAAGACGGGCAAAATAAATAAAGGTCAGGTTAGAGATAAAAAATAAAAAAAACCTTCTGATTTAAACAAATGAACAGGAATAACTTTGTCCTGACTTGAAAAACGTAGAAGACATTTTTATAGAGAAACGCTTCAGTTGGAGATCAACTTGGTGCTCTTGTTATTGGTATTGACATTTCGTGGAGCTTACCCGAGTCATTCTTTCTCATTCGATTCATTAGGCTTTCTAACCACTGTTCCTCTCTGCCTTTTCCCCAGTAATCAGCAGATAAACACTCTCTCATCCACTCCTGTTTGGGAACTTTCCTCTCACTCTCACTGTCGTAGTACTCAATCGCCCTGCCGTCCAGCAAACCCATGAATGTGAACTTGTGGATGCCCGGAGTGCCGTCGGGTTTGGAGAGCGCCGTGTAGATGCAAGTGAGGGAGTGAATCTCTGAAAGTCACAAAGGGAAGAAAAACATAAAAAAGGTATTTATTTACTCTGCACAGCTGAGTAGCTCCAGCTGACTGCGCTCTCTTCTTCTCCTCTCTTATTCACTTGTTTAATAAACCTACCTTCACTACCTCTGCTCCTCACATGTTCACCTTTCCACCTTCCCAGATTTTGGGACTCTCGGCCATTTGACCTTAGAACTGAAGAAGCTTCTCGGATGAGAGGTGAAACGTCTTCAAGCAACTCAAAGAAGTCCAGACGCTTTTCTTTGCAAACTCCTTTGACTACAATGACCTGGATGACTGAGAACCTTCACAGACATAGGGTAGCAGATGTGGGTGGGGTCTGACAGTGCCATGATGCCTGCCGCGTTGCTGTGTCGTGAGCCAGTTTTGTTGGTCATGCACGTCTCAATTTTGGTAACGTGGTGTGTTGTGCCGCGGCCATCGCAGCTGGGTTGAAGGGACGAGAGAATGATGGTGTTGGGTTTCCTTGCCACTTTAACAACGTCCCACAGAAGCTCAGAGACATACACAGAGATGCTGGAACAGGCTGGAAACTTGAGTTAGTGGAAAAAGCCTTGGCTTCTGGTTTTGACTTCTCCTCCTACTCACTGGAGCTGGTGATACTGTCTGAGTGACAACATCTGTTGCTCAAGCCAAGAGTTTATGCCAGATTAGGCCGCTTCCTGAGGCGGCCCTAGGAGTACAAGGAGTACACTGGTTTGTGCCCCCTTGGCTTGGTTATGCACATGGACAGACCTCTGATGATTTAAATTGAATGATCTTTATTGGCATTAAAGTTATACAGTTACACGTTATACACAGTATTGGCAGTATGCTGTATTGTGTATTTGTTAGTGACTAAAAACCTGAATGAAAACACGTTGTACGATGTATTTTCTTCACAAGATGCTGAAAATTAATAAAATACAATCTACCATAATTCTACTAACTAATGAGCAGTTTTATAAACAACACAGGGGGGAGGTTTGGGTATAACGAATTATACACACACACACACACACACACACACACCTTCTAATTCCTAAAAGTTCATAATCATGAGTAAACCGACCTCTGCGTGTCTGCTGTACCCGTGCGCTCAGGTTACATCACTGACATGAAGTAAATAAAAACGTCGTATATGTTCCGTGAAGTCTCAAAAGTAACGGTCCTTCTTTACTTTCACTTTCATTAAAATATCCTGAAAAAGTAAACTCACCGCTGTTGGCAGCCAGTCCTGCCCCCAGAAAGACGAGAACTGTGACGACGAACATCTGGCACACACAGAAGACCTTCTTCTCATTTCTAAACTCGCTTTTATTGGATTTTTCGACCGTGTTTTTTCCTCATCTTCTGAGATACCTAGTTCCTGTCTGCGGCGCGTTCACGGCCTGCTCTGAATTTAGACACTCTATATATGTCGCGTTCAATGCACGTGCATTTTTAGTAAGAAAAACATTATTATCAATCATTTTGAGATTAAAGCTGAAATGTGGAGATTACAGTTGTTGTTTCAAGACAATCTGCCATCTGCCATATTTCCTTTCTTGTTATTAACTGTTTTTAGTAACAAAGAATAAAGAAATTATTTGTCTTTTAGAGCACAAATATATTACTATGGTGATACGTATAAGGACGCTGGAGCGAGTGCACAAAACAGAATCTAGTCAGACGTAAAACACACAAACTGTGAGTAGTGGATTGGACAAAATGAAACAGCTGGTCATGGAAAGATGCACAACTCATCTCAACAAAGCACTTTGTAGAGCAGGGGTGGGGAACTCCAGGCCTCGATGGCCGGTGTCCTGCAGGTTTTAGATCTCACCCTGGGTCAACACACCTGAATCACATGATTAGTTCATTACCAGGCCTCTGGAGAACTTCAGGACATGTTGAGGAGGTCATTTAGCCATTTGAATCCGCTGTGATGGATCAAGGACACATTTAAAACCTGCAGGGACACCGGCTCTCGAGGCCTGGAGTTGCCCACCCCTGTTGTAGAGGGTACAGCAAACGTGGCAGTTTGTCTTGAAATAATAACAATAACATCCACATTTCGACTTTATTATCAAAAAGATGAAGAGCACATATTTTTTTCTTAACGTGCCTCTTAACGTTGTCAGCATATAGAAATAACTTGCTCCATGCCTCCTGCGTGAACACCTCTGATAGCCATGTTAGCTCGAATAGCTAAGGCCAGTGGTTCCAGAAATATCGTGAAGAGCAGCGGGGACAGAGCACCCCTGCCAGGTCCCACGAGTGAGATGGAAAAACTCTGACAGTTGTCAAAACTGCTCAGGGGGACATTTTGTCAATAATCAGGTTCACTGGCAGCAGGTCAGTCACATGACTGAACAATGTGCATGTGTTAGTCCCTGTGGGGACAATGACTCCTCTGCATTTAACCCATTCACCCAGTGAAGCAGTGGGCAGCCACCAATGCAGCGCCCGGGGAGCAGTGTGTAGGGACGGTACCTTGCTCAAGGGTACCTCAGGGTAGCCGTTCAGTGGAGTTGAACCACCGATCCTCCAAACATGTGTCAACTACTCTACCTACTGGGCTATCCCTGAACAACTGGGTATAAAAAGAGGCGGAGTTTCTCAGGAATTAAAGATGGACAGATGTTCATCTGCACAAGAAATATCAGAATTATGTTCTTCAGTGTTAAATTATCTACAGGAAATAATCCAAACATCATCATCATCATTTTATTTTGAAATGAATAGTGTTACTGTAACGGTTTCTGCCTTCATGCTGTACGGTGGTATAATCACTCACTTTGGTCACTGAAGGATTTTAAAACTGCTTAAAACTAAATAATTATAAAAACTGTCTTTAACTATTTTGATGCAGGAAGAAAAAGACTGAAGACAAATGAAAGGATCCATCAGCAGCACCTGGACGCTCATCACTCCAACATCGATAAAAACACTCAACTCATGATTCACACAATTAGTTCAGTTTTTTATAAAGAACAACACAAAAATACTTTTATTTTCTGATCCTTCACATTACGACTGAAACACCTTTTTAACAGAAGCTGTAAATACATCTGACAAATATGACTGTGGTTCACTATAATGAAGAGGTTTGAGGATTGTGGGAGAATGACACTGACAGTCATGCAGCTGATGTGTTGCTGATGTATAAAAACAGATTTCTGTATTTCTTGACTTTTCGGAGCTTGTTGTCAAACACTGAGTGGATTTTTCTCTACATGAAAATCTTCTCATCTTTCATACATGAATCATTCCCTTCCAGTGGCTCTGAATCAAACTGCTGCTCTGAGGTTTCCAGGCTTTACTTTCTGAGCTCTTTCAAAGAATCCAGTTTATATGAAACTGCAGCAGGTTTGAAAGTTGGATTCACTTTTTTATTCTCACTGCTGCACAAACCTGATTTGACATGTTTGAGTAAAAACTCCAAGTTTAAACTGTAAAATGCAGCAAACATGAGCCTCCTCTTAGTCTGCATGTTGGGAAATGTGGTAAATACACTTGTTTTGGTAAATGTGGCTTCAGGGAGCCTTCAGGCGCTGTGATGGACGTTCTTGCAGACGTCAGAACATCAGCTGGACGGGCTCCAGCAGCAGTCTGCCTGAACCCGGGCCTCGGCTGTCGGAGTCATCGGCTGCAGGGATGAACAGCAGTGTTAGAGGATCACAGAGGTGCACGTGCTCTGGCCTCTTCTTGTGCTTTGACTTTTGCAAACCTGCATTCATGACTGTGTGTTTGCTGTGAGCATGACTGAGCATGAGGAGGCAGTCACATGACAAACAGCTGCATGAATGAGATCTGCTCACAGTGCAAACTGCTTACTCATGATTTCTGTTCTTTATAAATAACTGAAATATTGACTCTATGAAAGACGAATGAAGCAGAAAATAGAAGAGTGATGCACAGACAGCAACACCTCACAGTAATCAGATTACCAGATGAAGGTTAGTGATTACATTTCCTCCACACACTGATTTCCTCTCACAGCTGACAGGAAACACAGCAGCACACCTGCGAGGACTCTGTAGCTTCACACACAGCAACACTGACATTTACCTGCAAACACAACGGCCTCAGATCATCAGCTGACAGTCGCTAACAGGCCAGTGTTCACACCTGTGCTGAGGTGGGACAGAGTAACAGTTTGGTCTTACTGATGCTGAGAAAAATGTTCATTCACTCAGGATTCTCATCCTGACGCGTTTATCCTGCTGCTCCAGCACAAACAGCAGCGTACCTGAGCTATAATCACCTGCAGGTGCAGCTGATCATTCTGGTGATCGCACAAATCTAAAACTCACCTTTGCACAGATTTCCTGTGAAACTCTTCACAGCTGTGACAGTCACACTGTGGTCACATGACTGAACCAACCTGAGAGCCACGATTTCAACTATGAAGTGCTGACCTTAGTGCAAGAGATCGTATCAACAATAATAATAATAATAATATGTCTGTGAAGGTTCTCAGTCATCCAGGTCATCGTAGTCAAAGGAGTTTGCAAAGAAAAGCGTCTGGACTTCTTTGAGTTGCTTGAAGACGTTTCACCTCTCATCCGAGAAGCTTCTTCAGTTCTAAGGTCAAATGGCCGAGAGTCCCAGATTTAAACCCAGTGGGAGTATCCCCCCAAGGAGGGACAAAGGACCCCCTGGTGATCCTCTAATCACATGCGCCAAGGTGTGAAAGCGGGTGTGGGACCTAATCAGCCAGGGTTTCGGGTGAGCCCATTGTGAAACCTGGCCCCACCTTGTCATGTGAATTCCTGAGGTCAGATGGCCCAGGATGTGAGTGGGCGTTAATAATAATAATAATAATCATATTTTTGTGTTAGTAGTTGTGGATTTTCTGCATCTGCTTTCATTAAAACTGTTTATGAGTTTCTCCAGGACGAGTTTTAACACCCAAAGTTTGAACCTGTGCAACTTTTAATAAACGATACTTACAGGAGACACCTGAGTCAGAGGCGGAGTCAGAGGCGGGGTCAGAGGAGCTTTGAGAGTCTGAAGGAAAGAAATTAATTTAGGTAAACTTGTGAGCTGAATATGTAAAAATAACAATATCATGATAAAAAATAATTAACATGACTTTCATATTCATGCATCACTGCACAGTTCAAAACACACACCTGAAAAACTAAAAAAAAAAAAAAATTGCTGCACAACCAGTAAATTTTTAAGCTAATGTTCAGGAAAAGTATTTCCTGTTTAGTGTTCAGGTTGGACTTTCCCGGAGAGCCTGTAGCAGACTGATGGATGATCCACAGTAGACGTGCACACAGGAAACTCTCCACACTATGGACCTAACTCTGGATGCACTCATTCAAATTCAGTCCAGGAACTGATTCTGAATTCAAACATTGGCCTGAACAGAAAAGTAACTGTGGTCAGAAAACTAATGCTGCAGAGATCTGCTGCTCTCCAACACAACTTTAAACAAAGAAAAAAATAATATAAAGTGTCTCACCCCAAACTCTGGTAACACTCACAGCAGATGCCTCATGAACGGCTTCACAGCTGAACGCAGACAGGTCAGACCTTAAAACCTCCACATGGTCTCTCCTCTGGAAGGTGTGGTCTTCATTCGGAAGAACTCCTGAGCTCATCAGGCCGTCGTCTGCAGTCAGGACACTCTCATTCTTTTTCATCCTCAGGACGATGTCTGCTGGGTAGAAGCCTGTGGTGAGGCAGGTCAGCACCACGTCTGTATCCACTCTGGAGGTCTTTGCATACAGGTACACCTCGGGTGGAGCTGGAGGAGGAAATATAAACAGGTGTGTATCTCCTCAGCTATCACTGCAAACAGGAACCATTCAGGTTTTCTTTGATGACTGAGCACAGCTGTGGCAGACGTGTCGCATGCTGACGTTTAGTTTGTGGCTTCCACACAAAATGCTTTCACATCTGTAGTCTCACATCTGGAGCTGAATGTCACTGAGCTCGTTTATCTCGTCTCTGTGACTTTTTTTATCCAGCAGGTGTTTCTGTTGGTGAACACTTGCCGTGTGTGAGGCGCAGCGAGTTAGTACAACTAGAGTTTGAAGATAAAACGTGAAGAGTCAGTTTATGACTGATTATTGATTTTGCTGATAGGTAGTCGTGTGTTCTTTCATTTATATTGAGCTGTAAATCTGCATTACTGCTGCCATAATGAGACTGTTGTGTTCAAATAAAGGAGGAAACATTTAACTCACAGGAAACTTTAAGCTTTTACATTTATTTAAACTGAACTTAGAAAAGTTGGAAGTTTAACTGAAGGTTCTTGGATTTCTGAATGTTATTGAACCAAAGCCTCCTCTATGAAGTCTAATAATAATAAATATCCAAATACAGAAACTAGATGTCATACATACAGGTGTTTTGTGGCTGCTGTTGTTCATAATTCAAGAAACTTGTTCAGCCAATCGATGCACTCGTTCTCCAGGTATCCCTTGGTGTACTCTTTCAGCACCTGGACGCCGTCCCACTTCCTCTTGGTGGGAAGTGCCTCCGGACTCTGAGCGACCCAGACTCCATTTCTATCATCGAAGGACAGGAAGTCGCCTCCATCGTAGGCGTACTTGTCCATGCCTCGGACAAACCTGAGCGTGCCGTCAGGCTGCGTCTCACCCTCACAGCCGTGCATCCACTGAAGAACATGGAGATCTGAAAGCAGGAGGGTGAAATAAAGGAAGGACAAACAAAGGAAACAAGGAAATGAAGATTCAGAGGAGACAAGATGAGGAAGCAGGAACAACTTGTTCCTGACCTGAGGAACCTGATCTCAAATGGAAGCATTTTTCAATAAAAATCTTATTTTGTTGATGTCCTGCAGGTCCTTCAGATTTCGAGGATCTTACCTGAGTCATTCTGTCTCATTCGCTCCATCAGGATGCCGATGTTGACCTTGAACCACTGCTGCTTGCTCTTGCGGGACTGTGTGCCTTTATCCCAGTAATCAGCAGGTAAACGCTCTCTCATCCACTGCTGTTTGGGAACTTTCACCTGATTCTCGCTGTCAAAGTAGTCGATCATCTTGTCGTCCAGCAAACCCATGGCTGTGAACTCGCGGATGCCCGGAAGGCCGACAGGTTTGGAGAGCGCCGTGTAGATGTAATGGAGGGAGTGAGTGTCTGAAAGTCACACAGGAGGAAATGTTTTTATTCCAGCCAGCTGAGAAAAACCATCTGAATATTTACATCCACCATGAATCTGCCACCATGGCGCTGGCACGGCTGGCAGCCTTAACCCAATTTCCCTCGGGATGAATAAAGTATTATCAATCAATCAGGAAGCTTTGCTCTTTGGTATTTTAGTTAGTCCCTGATAAACAATAAGAACATAAACTTGTTTTATTCTTGGTCAAACTAGGACTGTTTAGTCTGGCAGCTGTGAATCTCTCTCCAAGGCCTGAGCCTCCCAACCCTGTCCTGACGGCGGCATCATGGTCCACTGTTGTGGAAAACATGAGTCCTGTAGGTACAAACCCCTCCCCAATGATAAGGTTGTGATTCATACATGAGTAAAGATCTCTGTTTGTATTCTGACCAAAAATGTCATGTTTCTGTTGTGTAAAGATTTTAGTGACATACTTAAAAGTGTAGACACAAAGCATTCCTCACTGCCTAAAATGTCTGTGGACAGACTACAGCTAATCTAAAATTCCACCTTAAGAATGTGCCTGGATACTAAAACGGCTTCATCATAATTCCTATACCAGGTTAAAGATGAAAACAGGTGAGTAAAGAGCATTTTAATCCCGTGGTGCTGACCTGTTAATAAGTGCTAATGCTAACATGAGACCTGGAGAGAAGAACAAACTGAAACTGATCTTTTACACCCAACTGGAATTTTCAGCACCCATAAGTACATCGGTGGCCGAGTGGGAATGAGCTGCTGCTCTGCATTGCAGTTGTAATGCAGTTTTGTGTAATCAAGTTGTGCGTTAATGAACCTCTAAGTGTTATTTCTTTTGGTCAGTTAATTGGTATGATACTGGTTATAATTGTGAGCATGTTAAAATTATGCCTGAGTACTTTGATACCATGTTGTTGGATTATTTAGTACTAAGTTTACAGCAGTGACCATCCAGCTGTATTAGGAATAAAGGACTTTTCTATTGTTTAGTTTAACTGTTGCTAGTTTGCCAAATTTGTATCTTACTAGTAACAACTTGTAAGATGTGCTGTTTAGCCAATTTATCCTCTACAGTGACCCCTTATGGATATTATGAGATGTAAGCTTGGAAAGAAAAGCGTCTGGACTTGTTTAAGTTGATTGAAGACGTTTCACCTCTCACCCGAAGAACAGACAGCTCATAGTCACACATACTGTGTCCTATACAACAATAAGTTCTCTGAGTTCATCTTTGTCCGTGGGGACAGTTACAGACGGTGAACGTTTGGTGAAAACTGTTCAATCCTTCTTTGTTTGTAGATGTCAGGTCTGTGCAGCAGGGTTAAAGCTCTAGAATCGATCAAAAATCTGTTCTATCTATCAACAATAAAAGCTAGCCGATCGTCTGAAATGTGCGTCACTCTTTACTTTCACTTTTAAGCCTCCTGCAGGACGGTCACTCACCGCCGTTCACGCTCAGTCCTGTCCCCGAGAGGACCAGAAACACCACGAGGAACATTCTGTTCTCCTTTAGAACCAGGTTTATCGTCGTGGTGGAGCGGGGTCTCCGTGTCTGCCTCAGACCCACAGCTGCTCGCCCTCCTGTTTCCTGTTGTGATGTTAGTGAGCAACATCTGGAAGACACCAGCTGGATGGTTTCTATTTTTTTTTATTCCCAGCTTTATTCTGGAAGATCACACACAGAGGAGCAAACTCTGAAACACCAACACTAAAAATAATAATACAGAGTATTTAAAATGTACCTGCCAATAACAACATAGAATAGAATAGAATAGAATTCAACTTTATTGTCATTGCACATGCACAGGTACAGGGCAACGAAAGGCAGTTTGCATCCATCCAGAAGCGCTTTAGTGATATAGATATATTACAATATATATTAGCAATAATATAGATACGTAAGTATATTACAGAAATGGGTCTATTATGGTATGTTATAATGTACACGGTATGAAGTATGTTGTGAATATTCTATAACTATAACTATGTACAGGCTGTAGTGAGTACAAGCTATGTACAGGATATGAACAGGATATAAATATGAAAAACTATACAGAATATGAAATAAATAACTTTACAGAAATCTGAGATATACAGTTATACAGAAATGTGAACTATGCAAGTTGTAAACAGTTGTAGGATTAAAAATTATCGTATGTACAGAATGATTATTTACACAGAGCTATACAGTAGTGCAGTTAAGATAAGTGAGGGTGTGGATAATTTCTACAGAGGCTGTATAAAGTGCTAGTGGTTGTGAGTGGTGGTTCAGTCCATGTTATTATTGTGTGTTTGAGGGTACAGTTGTCCATTGTGTGTGTGTGTAGGTGGTTGTGGGTGTGTGTATGTTCAGTCCATGAGTTTAACGTGGGTCAGATGTCAGGAGGCAGAGTTCAGGAGTCTGACAGCTGTGGGAAGAAGCTGTTCCGGTACCTGGTGGTCTTAGTCCGGAGGCTCCTGTAGCGCCTCCCAGAGGGCAGGAGGGTGAAGAGTCCATGTGATGGGTGACTGGGGTCTCTGATGATTTTCCCAGCCCTTTTCAGACACCGCTTCCTGTAGATGTCTTTTATGGCAGGAAGTGGTGCTCGGCGATGCGCTGGGCAGTTTTCACGACCCTCTGCAACGCCTTCCGGTCCGAGGCAGAGCAGTTCCCGCACCAGACTGTTATACAGTTGGTCAGGATGCTCTCGATGGTGCAGCGGTAGAAGTTCACCAGGATGTCTGAGGACAGGTGGTTCTTCCTCAGAGTCCTCAAGAAGAAGAGGCGCTGGTGAGCCTTCTTGACCAGCTTGGAGCAGTTGGTCGTCCAGGTGAGATCCTCGGAGATGTGGACTCCCAGGAACTTGAAGCTGCTCACACGCTCCACAGCCGTCCCCTTAATGTGGATGGGTGGATGTGGGTCAGCATTCCTCCTGTAGTCCACGATGAGCTCCTTGGTCTTCTCGGTGTTAAGCAGCAGGTTGTTTGTGTCGCACCACTCAGCCAGACGATCCACCTCCTCCCAGTAGGCGGTCTCATCGTTGTCACTGATGAGGCCAATCACCGTGGTGTCATCTGCAAACTTAATGATGGTGTTGGAACCATCAGCAGGTCTGCAGTCGTGGGTGAAGAGGGAGTAGAGGAAAGGACTCATCACACAGCCTTGTGGTACACCGGTGTTCATTGTGGTGGTAGATGAGCAGCGTTTATCCAGTCGGACATGTTGGGGGCGGTTGGTCAGGAAGTCCAGTAACCATTTGCAGATGAGGGAACTGATGCCCAGGTCTGTCAGTTTCCTGATGAGTTGTGAGGGGTGGATTGTATTGAATGCTGAACTGAAGTCTATAAACAGCATTCTGGCGTAGGTGTTGTTGTTGTCCAGGTGTGAGAGGACAGAGTGCAGTGCGATGGAGACTGCATCCTCTGTGCTCCTGTTCTGGCGGTATGCGAATTGGTGGGGGTCCAGGGTGGGGGTGAGACAGGATTTGAAGTGTGCTAAGACGAGCTGCTCTAAGCACTTAGTGATGATGGGGGTGAGGGCTACTGGGCGGTAGTCATTGAGGCTAGATGGGTTGGAGTTTTTGGGTATCGGGACGATGGAGGTGGATTTGAAGCAGGCCGGTACCACAGCGTGGGCCAAGGACAGATTGAATATGTCTGTGAGCACTCCTGCAAGCTCCCCAGAACACGCTCTGAGAACACGCCCGGGGATGCCATCAGGACCTGCAGCCTTGTGGACATTGATCCTGCTCAGCACTGCTCCTACATCGGTGGGGGAGAGAGTCAGAGGTTGGTGGTCTGGCGTCACATCTGCTTTGGTTGTGGTTGTGGGGTTCCCTCGCTCAAAACGAGCATAAAAGTTGTCGAGCTCGTTGAGGAAGGAGACATCAGAGGATGCGGGGGAGGGTTTGGTGGTCCTGTAGTCTGTGATGGTCTGGAGTCCTTGCCACATGCGTCGGGGGTTGGAGTTGGAGAAGTGTTCTTCTACCTTCTTTTTGTAATGGTGTTTGGCTTTTTTGAATGCTAAGAAAGGCGGAGTTCAAAATGTAAGCAACCCAGATAGCAAGACGACATTGAACCTATGTTGATTTTTCATCCGAACCGTCGTATATGGTCGGGGTTGAAATGCCAATGTTGTAACAACATTGAAATACTGTGGTAAACCGACGGTCTTACTATAGGGACGTTGTAACAATCTTGATTTACCGTTGTTTTTTTGTCATTGATATTTGATCTATTTATAGTCGACCAGGTGACAACAACAACGTGGAGAAAACGTCTATTTATAGTTGACGATAATTCGGCTCCAGTCACCATCAAAAACCATCGATTTGTAGTTGAGCATTAAATTGCATTGCAACTGATCGGGTATAAAGTACCAGAGAAACTAGATTTATTGTTCATTTGTTATCAATGACTTGGTCTAGTTCACCAGCTTTAAAAAATCGTGTCTACGTGCAATTTATGTATAGTTGACCGGGAAATTAAAGCAGCGATTACTTGGACTATTCCGCAGCACCCCTCTCACATTGGTACATCCCCCCAGGTATTCATTGTCTTCTACAGTAGAGCGGGACATTTGATTTACCATCCATCCATCCATTCGCTTCCGCTTATCCTTTTCAGGGTCGCGGGGGGCGCTGGAGCCTATCCCAGCTGTCATAGGGCGAGAGGCAGAGTACACCCTGGACAGGTCGCCAGTCTGTTGCAGGGCCATCACACAAGGACAGACATCAGTTCATGCACTGCACTGGCCTGCACCACGATTAGTATAAGGTAAGAATGAATGATTTTTTTTCTACTCGTTATTTCCATGTTTGCATTTGAATAACAGTAAAAAAACTCGTTAATGTTGTACATTAACGAGTTTTTTACTGTTATTTACGTTGCTCCCACAAAAAGTGGGAGCCCGAAATTGTGTCTACTTCTTACAATCCGGCATCAAATAAATTGCACTGCGAACAAAGTCTTTCAACAAAGAAAACATTTTCGTTTCATAATTTCTTCGTTATATTCCCTTACAAAGCTAGCTTTAACGCTTTCTGTCTTTCTTTCTCCTTTCACTTTTTAAAGGTTGCCATGTTAGAAAAATATTTTGCCCTGCCGTGCTGTTTATTGATGTGGCAAATGAATGGTTTATGAATATATATCTAAATCTGTCATCAGTAATCAGTAATGCTCATGTCTCACCTCTAGTCTTCTCTGTCTTAATTTCAGGTTTTCACCATGTGTTGTAGATAGTTCAGGAAGATGTCTGTGAAGGTTCTCAGTCATCCAGGTCATCGTAGACTAAGGAGCTTGGAAGCGTCTGGACTTCTTGAGTTGCTTGAAGACGTTTCACCTCTCATCCGAGAAGCTTCGTCAGTTCAGGAAGTTAACTCGACCAAGCAGTCTACTTTTGGGTACTGTTTAGAATACCAGAATAGGGAGGATGGTGAAGGTTTAAGTTTATTAGACTGATACATATTTACCAACAGGACAGTGTACATCATTGTGACAACAGCGTTTGTTTTCATTCAAAGGCTTTATGGTTTTTCCTATAATACCTGGTGGGCCGGTCTCTAGTCAAAATGCCCGGGCCCATTTTTTGTCCCAGTCCAGCCCTGCACTCACAGCAGTAAAAATAAAAGTATCAGTGATAGAAACTTAAAATCATTCTGACATTTTTCCTCCTTTAAACATCTTTCATTTAAAAAAGCTGAGTGAGTTTTGTTTTTCCTGAAAAGCTGACAGCGACTCAGCTTTTCTCTGAGAAACTTTGAGAAACTACTGGAACAGGTTTTTAATGAGTGAAAAGATAATTAGGTGATATGATTCAAACAAATCAGCAGAATGAGTTGAGCACTTTTCTTTAGAACGAAAGAATAAATATGATATTTAATTATCTCTGCGTCCTTAAATAGAAGATCCAGTCACGTTTCAAACAGATTTCCTGCAGTGATTTAGTTA
The DNA here is from genome assembly GCF_013358895.1 of Oreochromis aureus. Taxonomy (NCBI): domain Eukaryota; kingdom Metazoa; phylum Chordata; class Actinopteri; order Cichliformes; family Cichlidae; genus Oreochromis; species Oreochromis aureus. The sequence continues at coordinate 39,573,681 of NC_052962.1, forward strand.
TGTATGGAGTTAAAACGATGCTTAAAATGAAAATGAAACAAATACTGGCATTGAAAAAAAATATTGCAACTGAAATAAATGTATTGTAAAATTTTGTATTCAAAGAGAAAAAAAACATTAATTGAAACTCTAAATAAAGACTTTGAAACAAATAACTCGCAACCAAGTTTACACACTGGCATTTTTTAAAAAACTAAGCGTTTCAGTTTCCTGCGACTGACAGGGACTAGAAAGAGAGAGCAGATTTCTCCTGTTTTGGCTTCCCTTCATTGGCTTCCTGTTAAATCCAGAATTCAAAATCCTGCTCCTCACATACAAGGTCTTAAATAATCAGGCCCCATCTTATCTTAATGACCTTGTAGTACCATATCACCCCATTAGAGCACTTCGCTCTCGCTCTGCAGGCCTACTTGTTGTTCCTAGAGTATTTAAAAGTAGAATGGGAGGCAGAGCCTTCAGTTTTCAGGCCCCTCTTCTGTGGAACCAGCTTCCAGTTTGGATTCGGGAGACAGACACTATCTCTACTTTCAAGATTAGGCTTCAAACTTTCCTTTTTGCTAAAGCATATAGTTAGGGCTGGACCAGGTGACCCTGAATCCTCCCTTAGTTATGCTGCAATAGACGTAGGCTGCCGGGGATTCCCATGATGCACTGGGGGTTTCTTCCTCACTCACTATGTGTTAACAGTCCTTTCTGCACTCAATCATACTTGTTATTAACCTCTGTCTCTCTTCCACAGCATGTCTTTATCCTGTTTTCCTTCTCTCACCCCAACCAATCAAAGCAGATGGCCCCGCCCCTCCCTGAGCCTGGTTCTGCCGGAGGTTTCTTCCTGTTAAAAGGGAGTTTTTCCTTCCCACTGTCGCCAAAGTGCTTGCTCATAGGGGGTCATATGATTGTTGGGTTTTTCTCTGTATGTATTATTGTAGGGCCTACCTTACAATATAAAACGCCTTGTTGTGATTTGGCGCTGTATTAATAAATTGAATTGAATCTCATGTATAAGTTTCATCAACAATTAAACACTTTTCTTTCCCCTTTGAGACAAAGAGCCAATCATCTGTCTGATTCATGTTGGCCTGAATTCATGATCAAGCACTCAGACCTGCAACAGCCCTACTGTGACCTCCTGCTGAGAGATCTTTTAGATTCTGGGGATGTAATAATCTATTTTTCTGTTCTCAACTGTTTTCATACTGAAAGTATGAAAGTAGTAGAAATAGCAATTTGACAGATGTGCATTAGACTTAGAGCTTTTTATTGTCATTGTGTAGTTTCTTGCACAGCGAAATTGGGTAAATGCCAGTGTTAAAATATTTCTTTCTTTCTTTTTTTCTCCTGTCCCGTTTGGTTCTTTTGCCATCAGAATTGTTGTCTAAAGGCAAAGAAAAATGCCCAATGGATTTACTTTACCAAATGGACCATCCCGGCCTTGCCGTATTGGTTAAAATATTTCACTGTAAGAGCCACTCTTACCTACTTCATATATCCTTGGCTAGTTTAATTAGTTGAAATATATCAAATGTTATAAACTGTTCATGTTTTCTGTGTAAAAGTTAGCGGTTTTAGATACAGGCACATGGGCGGTTGCCCGGGGCGGCATCGTGGTGGGGGCGGCATCACGAGCATCAGAAAACAAAAAAGTTGCTCGTACTCATGCTGCCCCGATGTCAACCAACGCATATTGGTTGACATCGGTTTTCTATCGCCCATTTGCTGGGAGTAAGGACGCCCTCCGTTTGCGAGGTGCGCCTGCTGCTTGCGGCACAGGGAGGAGAGGGCGGGGCGGCGGGGGATTCTCTGGCTGGCTGGAGCAGCATCTAATAACCAACTCGCAAAATAAGACAAAATAAAAACAAGCCAACAAACACGAAAACAGCAGACATCATGATACAGACTTATAATTTGCACCGATGTTTTTTCTATACGCGAAGAGTGAGCGCGAGAGCCCTCGGTGCGCCTGCTCGCTGCTGAAGTCAAAGTAAACTTTATTGTCATCTCCGCTACATACAATCCAGTATATAGAGAGACGACGAGGCTCCAGTTACAGTAGTGCAAGTAAACAAGCAATAACTATAAGAAGAGTAAGAAAATAAATACACACTTTAGGACCAGGAGTAAAGGGATCAATAACAATTTAAAATGTATAATTTACAGTTTGATGATTTAAAGTCTCACACACAACCTGTCGAGAGGGGGCCTGCTGCTTCCAAATAGAGCACATTTCATGTTGTAAATCCAAGCCCATTATGTATTCATGATTTGAATCCTGGGTTGTGTGAAATCAAAGAAATAAACCCCAGACAAAGTGAATCTGTGAACTAAGGTGTAGGTCTGTTAGGTTATGTTGTGGCGATCCTCGAGTTGGGGGATTTGTGTTCATACTGGCAAAATTAAAACCAAAGGAAGATGGACAAGAGAAGTTGAAAACCAGTGCTCCGTTTAGAAAAAAGAGAAAAGAAGAGGAGGAGAAACGAGCAAAAGATACAGGTAAGCAGATGTGTCATTGGATAATGGCAGGTCATGTATCCTAAATCAATCGGGGGGGTTGACTCTCATCAACCTGGATGAGAGTCTTGCAGCAGTCGTAAAGATTTTCTGTTTTGTTTGCTGGAGGGAGGCAAAGAGTGATGATGCTTGTTCAGCAGACACTGTTTCATGACAACACAATAGAGCAGGGGTCTGCAACCTTTAACACCCAAAGAGCCATTTGGATCCGGTTTCCACGCAAAAGAAAACACTGGGAGCTGCAAATACTTGTTAACATCTAAAATGAAGATAACACTGTATATATTGTTTTTTACCTTTATGCTTTGTGTGAACAACTAAGCTGTGTTGCTTATGAAATCCATGAAGTGCTACAGAGAAAATTACATTTTATTTATGTAATTAACACATTTTGAACTCTTAAAGAAATATAACAAAAGGAAAGACACCCAGCTGAACTAAATGATCCATGTAGCAAACAAAAACTGCTGTGAGCCGCCACCCTTATATCGCCTTTGGGCTTTTGGAGCCTTGACCTGACTTTTAAAAAGTAATTGGAAAAAAAGCTCTATGCTGCTAAAAGATGGAAAATAGATATTTGCAAAATTCTGAGCGACACCCGCAATCACGCCTCGCCACCTTAACGTCTGTGCGATCTATGCTGTTGTGTTGTTGTTGGTGTGTTGTCGGGCTGTGAGCTGAAAAGCTACAGCCGGCTGTGTGCGTACAGCAACCGTGTGTGAAAAGTGGTCAGTATGCTGAAAAGTATGTTCATGGAAACATCGTCGGGTCTGCGGTGATATGTTTACAATAAGACTTCTGCTCCTGAACCTCTGCGCACAGTGCAGTCACTTTCATCAGGACTGTAAGCTGTCATCTGTGAGGCGTGAGCGGTGTTTGTTTTTAACATAGTTCACGGTGGAGCTGCTGACATAATGTGGATCCGAAGATCCATAATTGGCCTATCTGGGGTTGAAAGTCTCGATAAATTCATGGCGTTTCGGCGGGTACACCGGCTTCTGCGAGTGTGACTCTTATTTTGAGCGATGAAAAAATAATAGAATATAATTTTATTTTTATATTTCAATATCACAATAATCTTCCAATTTAGAACTAGAATTTTTTTTTAAAGAACTAACATAAATATAATACATTTCAGGTAAATGCTTCTAATTTATTTTCCCAAACCACGAGGAACTATAAGGACTAAAGAGCCGCATGCGGCTCCGGAGCCGCAGGTAGCCGACCCCTGCAATAGACTTTCTGCAGAGAGAAACACTTGCAGTGAAGTGAGGTCAGATTGTAACTGATGTTTGCAAAAGTCAAAGCCCAGAATGGTTGATTTTGTGCCTCTGGGGGGCGCAGTTGAGCACTTGTAGCCACTGATTTGAGAGGTTGTCCTCAGAGTTGTGGATGTAAGTAGAAAAAAATATAAATATGAGCAAAAATTTTCAGTATATTTGAGTAAATATCAATCTTCACATTTGTGAAGCGTTTTCTGCAACAGTAAATTTTAAAGGGTATAAAAAATAGGTGAAAATTTCAAAATATAAGATAATTTTTTTTCTGTGCGTTTTTGCTTTTTACTCTACAACCTCTCACATTCATAGCTGCTGCCTACACACAGAGGCACTGTCATTTGTAGCAACAATCAAACAGTTATGAATATTGTCTGTGAGTCTTTGATGAATCTGCCATATCTGGAATTTATAAAGTAAATTTTCAAACATTCAGTTTTTCTATTCTGGACCATTTCATCTCCAATCAGCAAATCTGTCGATCATTTTCTGCACAACCATCTTTGATTTACACAAAGATTGTATAATCTGAGGTTTGAAGAAATATAATAAATGCTGTGAAATTTGAGCCTCATGTATCAAATATTTTTCACTTCAAATCAATTTTACTTATATAGCGCCACAACAACAGATGCCTCAAGGTGTTTTATACTGTAAGGACCTAACAGAGAAAACCAAGACAAACAACACTCTATGAGCTAACAATTTGGCGACAGTGGGAAGGAAAAACTCCCTTTTAACAGGAAGAAACCTCCGGCAGAACCAGGCTCAGGGAGGGGCGGGGCCATCTGCTTTGATTGGTTGGGGTGAGAGAAGGAAAACAGGATAAAGACATGCTGTGGAAGAGAGACAGAGATTAATAACAAGTATGATTGAGTGCAGAAAGGACTGTTAACACATAGTGAGTGAGGAAGAAACCCCCAGTGCATCATGGGAATCCCCGGCAGCCTACGTCTATTGCAGCATAACTAAGGGAGGATTCAGGGTCACCTGGTCCAGCCCTAACTATATGCTTTAGCAAAAAGGAAAGTTTGAAGCCTAATCTTGAAAGTAGAGATAGTGTCTGTCTCCTGAATCCAAACTGGAAGCTGGTTCCACAGAAGAGGGGCCTGAAAACTGAAGGCTCTGCCTCCCATTCTACTTTTAAATACTCTAGGAACAACAAGTAGGCCTGCAGAGCGAGAGCGAAGTGCTCTAATAGGGTGATATGGTACTACAAGGTCATTAAGATAAGATGGGGCCTGATTATTTAAGACCTTGTATGTGAGGAGCAGGATTTTGAATTCTGGATTTAACAGGAAGCCAATGAAGGGAAGCCAATAGAACAACACTGTTATTCTCAAATATCTGTATTACATGAGGATCGGCAGCTCTGACACACATTTAGTAATTTAAACCTTTTCCCACCACACACACAGAGGTCAACTATCACAGAGTGAGAGAAGCAAAAAGAGAAAGAGATGAGCAACATGAGGAATTCTTAGATTCTGATGAAGATGCTCAGATATGAAAGTGAATTTCAGCCTCACATCATGTAGCTGAATAATGTAAGTGAACACTGAGAACAAGCAGCGTTTCCAGGCTCAGGCACCTCTGATCAGGAGGTCTTTACAGCAGCCTAGCGCACATTTAAAATATTACTCAGAGTACAAATAATTCATTACTGAGGTTCAGACGTAAAGATATTTCATTAACACCTGAATTCAAACATCTGTAGTGCTCTAGATAGATAGATATAATTTTTATTTTGAACATGCAAATATAATTGAAATAACAACAGAAAAAAACAAACAAACAAAAAAAACAAAACTTAAAAATCATCAAGTTTTCATGTATATATCTTTGTCTACAGAATGTGTGTGCTCGAAAAGGAGTAGGATGAAGTTTACACTTTTCTTGTTCCTACCCCCTTATTTCAAATTTCATTGCTTACAAATCCATATCCAAGATTCAACATTATTTGATCATATATGGTTAACTATGTACAAGTCTAACACATTGAACATACACAAATAAAAACCATTTTCAGCACGTAAACCAGAACAACAACAAACTACATTTTTACATAAACTAATCTCCCTGTCTATAACTTAATCTCTGAGCTTATTTTATATCTATGTGACAAACACCTTAATGAACACTTAAGCCTGGGTTACTCTGGCCTTGATCTATAAAAAATGAGGACACAATGGGACGACTCAGTCACTGAGAGGAAGATTTCCTATATTCATGAATTTATTATTTTTGAACAATCGTGTGAATTTTTGTATTGATGTACTTGTCTTGATTTCATCTGTACAGGTGTTCCACACACTAACTCCTCTGACTGTAATGCTGTGATATTTTACATTTGTCCTTACTACTGGCTTGCTGAACATAAGGATTCCTCTCAGGTCAGGAGTATTTGGTCTTATTTGGAACAAGTTCTGAATGTTGTGGGGCAACATTTGCTGGTTTGTACATTGTTTGCGCAGTTCTGAGGTCAACCAAATCTTTAAATTTGAGAATATTTAATTTGATAAAAAGTGGATTTGATGGTTCTCTTGAAGTAGCTTTATTTATTATCCTTATTGCTCTTTTTTGCAGAATGTATATTGGATGGATGTGTGTCTTATACGTGTTTCCCCACACTTCCACACAGTATGTCATGTACGGCAGTATAATAGAACAATAGAGAGTATATAATGATGTTTGATTAATGAGATCCTTAACCTTGTAGAGAATTGCCAGAGACTTTGATATTTTGTCTTTGATATAAGGCTAACAGTGTTTTAAGTGTTTATTATGAAGTAAACTTTATTAAAAAGTCCTTATTTGTTTATTCGTTACAGATTTGAGTGATTAGAGTGTTTGTGGGTGACAAACATGCAGAAGTGAAGGTCAGCAGCAGGATTCATATTACAGGATAAAAATAAAAGTTTGGCAGCGACTTCAAATATCTCAGTGCTGTGACGTCACAGCACTCTTCAGCGGCTCTAACCTTGTATCATGTAATCTACCCAGCAACCACAGACTAGTTATCTGATTGGTTGCCGTTGGTGTGAAGAAGGCGGGTGTAAATGGAGGCAGCTGATCGCCTATCGCGCCCCCTACAGGTAGCAGCAGTAATAATAATATTCACAGCAACCCGCGGGGACCGCGGGCTTGTTCTGAGGAGGTTTCTGTTTTTCTGAAGACTTTTGTCGCATCAAAATCATGAATTTCACAAAGACCTGGATCTTTTTGTTTCTGCCCTTCCTGTGGGTGAGCGTGGGCCCGGCTGGAGGCGGTAAGTGGGCCGCATTGACCACATGACCGTAAAAAACCCTTCGTATTAGTTTCCTGTTTACAGTTCAGCTGACAGGCTGGTATAAACCAGGTGCTGGATTCTCATCATTCACATGTTTTTAAAAAATATATATTTTAGGAAACAGGAAGTGTGTCTTCGTTTAATCTCGCCTCCACCGACCATAAATAAGAGCTTGATTCTGGGCTTTTCTACACATCTGTGGCTCAAAGCTCGTTTAGCTCTGTCAACACCGAACGCGATAGAGGCGGCCAGAGCGTCAGGTTTACATGTAAAGTCAACATACTCCACAGTAAATAGAGGAGGGAGACTCTCTCTTCAAACGCTAGCTCGACAGCTGCCATCTAGCAAAGATACTGTCTGGCACAACTTCCTCCCACATCCCTCCCACATCCCTCCCACATTTCCGGTTCACGCGCGTCAAAATATGCAATTTTGGATTTTTCTTGGACACGCGTTGAGGTGCGAATGTGCACGCGTCAAATTAGGGGCGTTTGGGGCGTTTTCGCTCGCGCCTATCGCGTTCGGTGTGAACACACCGTTACACTCAAAGTCTGGCTCTTATCCCTTCAGTTAATCATCACTTGGTCATCTGACTGTTTGAGTTTTTGGTCCATCTCATAATTCAGACTCCTGTTAGGACATGTTGACCTTTAACCTTCATAAATAGATGGATCGGCCAGTTTATTCATCATGTTTTAGTCTCTTCACATAAACGGAAACCCGTTTAGAGGCCTGTCCCACAGCCAAAGGACAGAAGCTGTGTGTGTGTGTGTGTGTGTGTTGATTTACAGATAATAACTCATCAGATGATTCTTCATCTTTTCTTTGTTAGTGTTACAGAATGATCCCATAGACACACACACATATGGACACACTGGTTATGAACATCTGGGGTCCACACAGATGTTTCTGTTTTCCCACATATTCAAGGAAACATAAACAAAAACAACAAGTTGTCTCAAAGTCTTTCAGTTCTTCCTCCTGTGAACGTGACTCCAGCTGTTGTGGGTGAACATCATTTAATCATTTAATTGGCTCATTCTTGTGTAATATCAGTACACACTGTGTTTCCTATGATTTTAATATAGAAAAAATAAAAATGCGCATTTATTTCAGAATTATGCGTTACTTAAAGTAATTATTAAATGTTATTAGATTATAGCTACAGGTTTGTTTTTTTTAATGTAGTCACAAACCCCGCCCATCAGAAGTGTCAGTTTCCTGGTATGAGTTTGTTTGTGTTACTCCAACATTTCTTACAGTTTAACAAGTCTCCATGAACCCTCCGTGAGTCCGACACATGTTTAATGTGCGCAGATGAAATGTTTTGGAGAGAACAGAAGAATCAGCTGACGCAAACTGCTGCAATGAGGAAATAAAACACAGAGCAGGAACCAGGAAGCTCTGTGACACATTCACTGATCTAAGCTTAAACATGTAAATACATTCATCAGGCACAGCTGGTTCTTTAAGTCTTTAATCCACACAGGGATAAATCTGAAAAGTGATTATTTTAGTTTAAAAAAGGATTATTCTAAAGAACCACAAACACGTGAAACACGCACAGGTTTTTTTTTTTTAATTAATTAATCTTTTTCCAGGGTAGACTTTGAGTATAAAGTGAATCCTGTTTCTCTGAGCTGAGTTTTTCAGACTGATCTGTGCGCACTGAGGTGAAGGTGTCCGTGTTGTCAGTCCGTCAGGTCCTGGTGGTCTGGACTGCTTTAAAAAACTCAGCTGGGCTTCTTCGGTTTGTGAAATCCTTCCAGTCGGGGACATTTGAGGTTTTTTCAATCACTCAAACCTGAAGCTTCTGTTTCTGTGATAAAATAAATAAATGCAGTTTGTAGGACAGTTTGAGCTCGGCTGGTTGTACCTGCTCTATCGCCTTTGCCAGTTATGTAAACACAAAGCAGGCCAGCAGGTGGGCGTGAGTTGAAGGCGTCTGTGGTTTCCGAGCGGCCGTGAATGCAGCAGTGAGGAGACAGAGTCAGGAAATAGAGACGATCAGGAGAGAAGGACGCGGGGAGGACGCTCCGACCGAAAAGCGGATAAATCTGAGATTTTCACCGAGCAGAGGCTCTGATTCGGAGTCACGATGAACCTGTTCGTGGTGTTCGTCCTTCTGGGGACGGCGCTGACCGTAAACTGCGGTGAGTTTGCGCTTTTTTACCGACGCTAACGGAGCGGGTTCAAACCGAAAGTAAACGGACTGTGACGTCGCTGAAAAACAAAAGTTCAGACGACGATTTTAGTTAAATTTATCGGTATTAAACGGAGATTCCTGAGTGTTTCGGTGCCGTGACGGGACTCTGCACACCAGGTGTGTGAAAGTAGGGAAGAAGAAAGCGCTTTAATCCGCCCAGGTGTTTCTCAAGTTCAGCTGTGACCGCGGGCCCGCTGAGGCTCGAAGAGAAACACTTACAGTTACAAATATTTAAAATGTTGTTGGTTTAATATTTGCATTTAAACTTCAAAGCTGACTGAAGATCACGGCTGTAAACTGTGTGTGTGTGTGTGTGTGTGTGTGTGGATTAACCAGTGCAATAATACAGGTTAGAGTCCTCTGGGTTTATATCAGTGGACTTCGTGTTAGCAGCGGTTGTAAATCCTGTCCTGACACACCTCAGTTCTCAGTAAACCGGTAAGAGCAGGTGTGTCAGTGTGAGCTGATGCTGCTGAGCCGGACTGATCACATTATTATCATATCTGTGACGTGACGAACAGTCAGAAGCATCTCAGAGTTTACTGTAAACAACTTGTTTTCCTGCTTACCTGAGACAGGTGTGAGATTTGAAAACTAAATCTTTTATTGAATTAATAACATTTTCCCACATTCAGTGAACACACCTGAGACACTGCAGGGGTGTTTTTTTTCACCCTGACAGAAACACGTCACTCGTGTCTCTTTACACTTCTCTGTGGGTTTGAGTTCAGAGCTGCTGATCAAAGGAATCATTTTTAAATGAAACTTATTGTGATGCTGACGTTATTTTGGGTCTATGAGGTGAAGTTTACACAGAAACAGGAACATTAAAATAATCTCTTTACCAGGAGAACAGCTAATGCTCAGGAAAGCTATTTAATTATTGTAATAACAAGTGATGATGCATTTTATTACTTTGATTTTTATTATTATTATTATTTTTTTTACATTTAGTAAACAAAGAAGACAAAAATACTGAGTTTCTCTCAGTTTTATAAGTCTGCCTCGCTGTTATTCTCGTTTTATTTGTTCTTTTTTTTTAGGTTTGATAGGTTTTAAATTCACTTCATTTTTTAAAGTTTAAACATATTTTCTTTGAGTTTTTATTGGTTTCAGTGTTATTGTGGCTGTTATTAATAATAATAATAGGAGCATTGATTGTGAGACGTAAGAAGCTAAAAACAGATCGCAGTACCAGCAGTTGACTGATGGTGGCGCACACATCCTGCTGTGAGTGGACCAAAGCTGGCTCTGCAGTAACCAAACAGAGAGACTAAGAATAATATCTTTAATTTTTTAAATATTTTAAATAGTTTTGTAAGATTTTCTGTCCGTTTTCTTCAGGTTTAGTTCATTACTATAACCTGACATAATGTTCTGTGACTGACACCAGTAAAAACGTCCAAACATCCAGGCTGGACTCTAGCACCTGTTCAGAAGGGAATCATCGCTGTTGTCAGAGCTGTCTCTATTTTCTTTCACAAGTAACTGAACAGTGTTTTTATATAGAAAATTTCAGTTCAGAGGAGAATTATTGAGCTTTATGTTAAAAACTAAAACATGGTGTTACAAAAACTCATAAAAAAAGCTTCAGTGTTTGTTAATGCGAGCTAACTGAAGACTGAGCGAGAGCAGGAAGTGTTTTGCTCTGACTTTAAACATCAGTAAAGTTTGTAGATCGGGTGCACCGCGGTGACGTGTACACACAGCTGAGAACAGAAACTGAAAACAGCTTTAGTTTGAACTCTGACTGAATATTAGTTACAGATCGTCAGTAAGCCACTGTTTTTCTTTAACTTTATTTTTCATTGTCGACTTCAGTGCACGAGTCTGGTCTGCTGGTGCTTCTCAGCTGTGAGAAATAAATAAATATTTTCTGATTTCAGAAAAACACTCCCTCCATTACATCTACACGGCGCTCTCCAAACCTGTCGGCCTTCCGGGCATCCACGAGTTCACAGCCATGGGTTTGCTGGACGACAGGATGATCGACTACTTTGACAGCGAACATCAGGCAAAGGTTCCCAGACAGGAGTGGATGAGAGAGCGTTTACCTGCTGATTACTGGGATAAAGGCACACAGTCCCGCAAGAGCAAGCAGCAGTGGTTCAAGGTCAACATCGGCATCCTGATGGAGCGAATGAGACAGAATGACTCTGCCAGTAAGTTTTTGCTTTATTTCAGTGACAAACCAAGGCCTGATTAATCTTGACCCACACATCATGGTGTCCTCTTTCTCTTTCCTTCAGACCCTCATGTTCTTCAGTGGATGCACGGCTGTGAGGCTGAAACGAATCCTGACGGCACGCTCAGGTTTGTCCGAGGCATGGACATGTACAACTACGACGGAAACGACTTCCTGTCCTTCGATGATAAAAACGGAGTCTGGGTCGCTCCGATTCCGGAGGCAGAACTCACCAAGAGGAAGTGGGACGGCGTCCAGGTGCTGAAAGAGTACACCAAGGGATACCTGGAGAACGAGTGCATCGATTGGCTGAGCAAGTTTGTGGGTTATGAGGATAAGCAGCTAAAAAAAGCCTGTATGTATGACATGAAATCACTTAATTTGTAATATTCACAATAATGATGAACATTTGTGTTAGTAACTGATAGTTTAAAGAATTAGTTGTATTGATAGTTGTTGTTGTTCAGACAGGGTGAGGCAGAAAGTGGATTTCAGTCTGTGGCCCTTACTTTTTCACAGCATTTGTCACAAAGCTGTTTTACGTCCACATGTTTCAACATTTACATGAAAAAGTGTAATTATGGTTTAAGTATATATCAAAAAAAATCTAATCCTAATAATATTTCTCAAACTCAAATTTCCCGGGCTTTCCTAAAACCTTTTTTTAAAATACATTTTTACAGAATCAGTTGGGATATTGAAGGCAGAACAGCCACATGATAAATTGTTTTTAGGTTTTTATCACAGTCATCTACACTGTCATGCAGCGGGACACCACACTGACTTTAGAGAGCTTGAAGGTCTTTCCAGGAAGCTCTACATAACCTCTAGAAAAGTTCAGGTTCGTTCATGTGTGAACATAGCAAAAGAATCTTTGAACTTCTCAGTCTCTTTATTTGAGAAAGCGTAAATATTGGATTTCACAATAGCAGACACTTTGAACGAGAAATTAACCAAATAGTAAATATCTATCAGACACTAGGCTTTTTGCACAGTAGACATTGTTTATTCTAGTTCATGTAAAAGAGCTTAAATGGTGTGGTGGTCTCCGATTTTAGGTCATCCTCTACCTCCCTTACTTGTGGTGTCCCTCAGGGTTCGGTTTGGGGGCCTTTATTGTTTTTAATATATCTTCTCCCCCTCCAGCATATAATGGGCTCTTTTGAGGACATTTCTTATCACTGTTATGCTGATTACATTCAGTTGTACATCTCTTTTAACCCCCAGGATTTATCTAAGCTTCAGCTTTTAAATGATTGCTTAGATTCCATCAAACGTTGGATGGCTGCAAATTTCCTCCAACTCAACGAGGGGAAAACTGAAGTCCTCATATGTGCTCCAGACATATTTTTATCCCAGATAGTGAAAGCCCTTGGTCCTCTTTCAGCGTATGTTAAATCCTCTGTCAGGAATTCAGGTGTCACTTTTGACTCGACTCTCACAGTGGATGGGCATGTGAAATCTCTGGTTTGGTCTTGTTTTTATCATTTAAGAAATGTGGCCAAGTTAAGCCCTATTTTATCTCGCCCTGAACTAGAGATTGCTATACATGCATTTATTTCCTCACGCTTTATTGTAACTCTTTGTTTATGTGTCTAAGCAAAGGTTCTCTGGATCGTCTGCAGGTTGTGCAAAATGCTGCAGCTAGACTTTTGACAAAATCCTCCAAGTATTCTCATGTGACACCGTTGCCTGGCTTCCTGTTGAATTTAGAGTACATTTTAAGATCCTGGTGTTGACATTTAGATTTAGCTTTGATTTGTCAGAGGAAAATCATATTCAGGTAATCAAATGTACAGTTATCATACGTAGTGACATCACTTCATTTTTTCCTCCTTCCAGCTCCACCTGACGTGTACGTGTTTGCAAAGACGGCCAAAGTGGACACAAACCTCATCCTGACCTGCCTCGCCACAGGCTTCTACCCCAAAGACATCAAAATGAGGATCAAGAGGAACGGACGTGTTCTGACTGTAGACGACGGCCTGAGGACCTCAGGAGTTCTTCCAAATAACGATGACACCTTCCAGAGACGAGACCATGTGGAGATTTTGAAGTCTGACCTGTCAAAGTTCAGCTGTGAAGTCGATCATGATGCATCCAATGTGCATGAAACCAAATTTTGGGGTAAGAGACTTAAAAAAAAAAAAAAAAAAAAATGGCTTCGTTATTTGCTCACCTTCATTGTAAGCTTCAAGATTCAAGAAGTTTATTGTCATTTACACCCCACAAAACACAGGTGTCCCAGGTGGTTATTAGCAATGAACTTCTAACTTTGCAGGTTCCCTTCACACAACTACATAAACAACTAAAATAAGGATTAATCTTAACCCTGAGCATAGAATAATAAGCATAAAATAATAAAGTAAAACCAGTGCTTATGTAGCAGTTGTAGCTTATGTGTGGGTGTAGTCCGAGTCAGGAGCGCGTCACAAACATGTCTGCCACGAGGGGCACCATGATGTGTTAGCATAGCAAGGTCTGCAGTTTGTTCAGAAGAGCCCTCTATTATATTCTTTCTCATCACAGTCCTGTGATCAGACACATGTTAGTCCATCCGAGAACACTGTAAAACTAGCTCGTCACATCTACTCCCACGACTGCACAGTCATTTAAGAGTGGAGGTGATCTGCAAAGAACAGACAAATAGCTCTCAGAGCATCAAAGTGTTTTGGTTTAAGTCACGTTCCTCATCTGCACACATCACTAATGCCATATTATTTTGTGTCATTAAACTGCACTATGACTGTACGTTGAAGATTACATTTCAGTAACGTACACAGCAGGATAGAAAAGATTATTAAAGTAAACTGATATACCTTCAATCTTTTCTGCGTTTCAGATCACAAGGTCGGAGACCCAGAGCCTCCTGGTAACATGGTTGGTACCATTGGTGGAGTGATAGGAGGCCTGCTCTTCCTGGTTGGTGTTGGTGTTGGTGTAGCTGTGTTTGTGGTGCTCCGACGTCGCAGAAACAATGGTAAGTACAATGCACTGTGAAAATGTACTTTTTTCCCCTTCCAAATAATGTTTTATTTGCTGTGAGAGGGCAGACAGAACATTAAAAACATCCATCAGGGTAAAAGGAATTCATGAAAAGCAAAAACACACTTTGCTTTTTCGCCATATCATTGCACCATTTTAGTTGCATGAATAACATAAGTCGTGTTAGTAACCTATAACATGCATGCAAACTAATGTCACACAGCAGCTCCTCAAGTTTTTTCAGCTGTAAAAATGAGGACGTATATCCATGACCTGTGTTATGAGGGTCAAAGGTCTGAGATTGTTTTATTATGTACTTCATGAAAAACTCAAAGGTCACATTAAACAGAAATCCTGTCGATCATCATGTGAGATAATGTGTGTTTTCCTTGCTTTAATAAACTAAAATTTAACTGATTTTGAGGTCTTCATCACACAGTTTCTGCATCAGTCAGCTTTTAGTTTTGTGTACAACAACTTTCATAACCTCCATTATATTTTGTCTTACTAAAAAAAAAAAATGTTTTCATGATTCAGTTTTCACTATAGAATAGAGGAGGGTTTTGTGGTTCCTCCACTAACATTTAGAGCTTATTAAAGCATAAATGGTAATTAGATTTTTATATTTATTATCAGTAAATTGTGGGTGGGATTAAGAGGCAATGATGTATGCTAAACTTTACAGTGTTATAGTTCTAACTACATGTTAATCACTTGCATATTGCTGACTGATGAAATACTCTGAAACTGTAGTAATTTATTCTGTTTTTAAATTATTATTTTTTTGTCTGTTTGTTAACAGATGACTCCAGGACTTCTACTCCACTGGGTAAGTCCTTATTTCTGTGACTTTTGGAATTTTAGGAGAAAAACTGTTTCCAGAGCTCAGATAGGGTTTTCTGATACTTCTGGTGCTAATCATTATTGCATTCAAATTCAACTTTGATCTTTTTTTTAATTGATAATGATGAATAGAAATTGTGGGATGTGGCTATTTTTTATTTTCTTGAGTGAAACAAAAAAGGTTTTTATGAACGTCAAATCGTTTTTACCACGTATATCTTTAAATTATAACTATAAATATACCCCTGTCTACACTCTCCCACTGTTTAACTACATGACAGCACCACTTATCACCTTAGCCTGTGAGAAACTGCAGTAAACAATGAAAGGAACGACCCTCACATCAGAACGATCACAAACATCACATCAGTGTGTGATGCTGTTTTGCTTCATGTAGCTCAAAATGTATGTTGCCTTTACAGGAAGTGTATCAGTGGAAGTAGATAAGAAGGCTGATGCTAAAGATGAGAAGGCTGAGGAAACCGAACCTCTCACAGGCAGTGACAGTAAGTCTCCCTCAGCTAACATGCTGCTCTGTGTTGTAGAATATGAGTCACATTATTCTGTACTGTGGTAGTGACTGATACATTTTAAGCTCATGTTGCAGCTGATTACTTTTTTCCTCCTTCACAGAGTCCCTTGACAAAGTGTCTAACTCCAGCAGCGATGACTCTGGTGTCTCTTGTAAGTATCTCCGATGCACTTCACAGATTCACAGTTTAACACAGGATAGTAAAAAGTCAACATACAGTTTGGTATGCTCCAGTCTGATATCAGTGTCATACTGACTTAAAAAGTCGGATCATACATAGTAATAAAGATAATACATGTAATAAATAGATCGACTCAGTTCATTTATCTGTTTTGTTTTCTGCTCCATGTGTTAGAAACCAGTGCAGTGCTGCTAACATTTGCTAATAAAACCGCTAATATTTGATGTCTGCTACTCTAACATTTTTTTCTGTTTGCAAAAGTTTTTATTGTATCGCAAACTTTGTTCACACTCAGCTGATGTCAGTATAAAGCTCAGGTGACGACGATGCTTTCCCTTTCAGTTTCTCTTGTTATGTTCCCTTTCAGAATTACTCAATAGGAGACACTAGTGTGAGTGTAAATAAGAGCAGTGAGCAGTAAAGACCGATTCAAGTGAAATGAGATATGGTCAAATGAATGTGATTCATGACTTTTTAGTTGTTTTTTTGGACTTTTACATTTTACTAATAAATATCAAATCAGTAGATTTCTATTTTTGAATTCTTTGTTAAATTTAACTGATTTAAAGTAAAAAAAAGAAGCAATATTTAAATTCACATAAGACTTTAATTGTAATTTTATGATCAGGATTGTGCATCCCTCACTGAAAACCTGCTGTTACTTTACATGTAAAATAATACTGTTGTTCCTCCCTGCAGCTGATTCTGACAAACTCACTCAGGCCCAGGAGTGATCCTGAATCTTCAGCTACATCAAGTTTCATCACAGCACTTAAAGACTCGCATGAACTAGATTATTGGCATACAGGCTACAAGAGCATAATTTAAAAAATAAATAAATATAATAATGATAATAATAATAAAATATAAATTGTTTATTTTGCACTTTACAGATTAAAAATCTGATGGATCAGTGGTATAATGTGGTTCTTTAGCTTTCCATGAAATGGGTTTTAAAAGTGTTCATGCTTCCTCAATCTGAACATTCATGACAGCAAAATTTATATGAGTCAGTTTTGATCCAGTTTAAGGAACTACAGGAAACAAAATTAAGTTTAAAACTGTTAGAGTAAATCATAAATCTGAAAACATGTTTGTATAGATTAATATTTGAAACATTGTCACTGGTTTATGCACCTATGAGAATAAAATAAGAGACACAAACTTCAGCCTGTTGTAGTTTCATACAGATTGGACACAAAGCAGGCACTAAAATCTGCATCTGATCAAGTGGGTGGAGCTCAGCAGTTACACCTGCTGCCTCTGCAGGAAACATCTCCAGGCAGGTGGAAGAAAATGTTCTAGAGTGTGACGTCTGTTAATGCATATAATGTTTTTATGTAGAAGAAATACAATTAAAATCTTCTTCCAAAATTTAGAAGTGAATACAAATACATGCTGTAACCTCCAGGGACCTGGCGTCCACATATGTGGACATCACATTTTGGGTTGTCTTGACCAAAATACTAAATTTTGCTCTACAAGGGCCTGATATCCACTAAAGAGAAAACTATACTGCCACTGTTCTATCAAAATTTAAAACCTCTCCTCATATGTGGATCGTATTTTTTTTAGAAAACAAATCTTGTAAAAAAAAAAAAAAAAATCTGGTAATTCTTTGTTTTTACATTTGTCAGGTGCCAATAGCAAAGAGAAATTAAAAATGCCATGAAAGAGTTCAGGTCTTAGGAGGTTAAAATAAAATGGTTGGATACTAAACAAAGCATAAAATGTAATATGAGGGAAGGTGCTTTCACTGCAAGTTGGCTTAATGAATCAGACCTTTACAAACAGCGAGACATCAGGCGCTCATGAGAATGAAATGATTTTAGATACTCTCGTGTGATCATTGTCACAGGGGCGTGGAAAAATATACTGATTAATCTCCTTTTTTTTTTTTTCTTATGCTTTTATGAGTTTTTGGCCAAATTGAGTGAACTGTTGGATGATTACAAAAACTAAAGTCTGTCTGTGTAAATACATTTATTGTTTTGTTGTGCCTTCAAAAGTTGTTTGCAGTGAAACTTTTTTCAAAATACAGAAACTTTTTCTGTGGGAAATTTCAGGGCAGAAATCTGTAAAATATGTAATGTTTTAGTATTTTCTTGTATTTACATGTAAGCTCTTAATATGAAAATTTCTGTTCCCGAGGTAATTTGTACTTTTATTCATTAAGAACTGGGATTACTTTATTGATTGGATAAGATGCTTTAATTATATTCTAGATTTTAAGTTTGAACTCAAGTTTTGTCTTCAGCTTTTTTTTTTTCCCCAAAAAAATTCTAAATGTACTTTTAAACAAATTTACAGTAAAAGGTTCAGTCCACATAATGAAACTGTCAGTGAAATATTTGCTGCAAGACTCAAATTCATCTTGTAATCCTAAAATATCTTCCATTCTGTGGGCGCAGCGAGTTAGTACAACTACAGTTTGAAGATAAAACGTGAAGAGTCAGTTTATGACTGATTATTGATTTTGCTGATAGGTAGTCGTGTGTTCTTTCATTTATATTGAGCTGTAAATCTGCATTACTGCTGCCATAATGAGACTGTTGTGTTCAAATAAAGGAGGAAACATTTAACTCACAGGAAACTTTAAGCTTTTTACATTTATTTTGAACTGAACTTAAAAAAGTTGGAAGTTTAACTGAAGACTTGGATTTCTGAATGTTATTGAACTATAATATACTTCTCTGTACCTATGAAGCGCCTTGAGGCGACTTTTGTTGTGATTTGGCGCTATATAAATAAAATTGAATTGAATAATCACACACAAAGCCTCCTCTATGAAGTCTAATAATAAATATCAAAATACAGAAACTAGATGTCACTAGATGAAACTAGTGTCTCACCCTCACAGCTGTGCATCCACTGAAGAACATGAGGGGCTGACAGCAGGGGAATGAAATAAAGGAAGGACAAAGGACAAGGAAATGAAGATTTAGAGGAGACGATGAGGAAGCAGGAATAACTTGTGGGACTCTTGCGGGACTGTGTGCCTTTTTCCCATTAATCAGCAGGTAAACTGTGGTTCAGGGAGTTGGGAAGCTCATCTTTTAACTGGAAGGTTGCTGGTTTGATCCCCAGCTCTGTTTGTCTTCTTCTGTCAGTCTGCCCCAGGGCAGCTGTGGCTACATCTGTAACATTTAACTGTAGTTAAATGAATAGTGGAATTATATAGTGCTTTGAGGGTCTCGAAAAGTGCTATATAAATGCAATCCATTATTAGTATTAGTATTATTGTTAAACGCTCTCTCATCCACTCGTGGATGCCCGGGAGGCCGACAGGTTTGGAGAGTGCCGTGTAGATGTAAGTGAGGGAATGAGTCTCTGAAAGTCACACAGGTGGAAAAACACAGAAGGAAATGTTTTATTCCAGCCAGCTGAGAAAAACCATCTGAATATTTACATCCACTATGAATCTGGAAGCTTTGCTCTTTGGTATTTTAGTCAGTCCCTGATAAACAATCAGTTGATAAACTTGTTTTCTTGGAAAAACTAGGATTTTTTAACGTGACAGTTCTGAGACCCGACCCATCGTTCTTCTGTTCTTGCTTGTCAAAGGAGCTTGGAAAGAAAAGTGTCTGGACTTCTTTAAGTTGCTTGAAGACGTTTCACCTCTCATCCGAGAAGCTTCTTCAGTTCTAAGGTCAAATGGTGGAGAGTCCCAGATTTAAACCCAGTGGGAGTTTCCCCCCCAAAGTCTGGGATGGATCTATAATCCTATAATCCTTAACGCCCACTCACATCCTGGGCCATCTGACCTCAGGAAATCACATAGGGTGGGGCCAGGTTTCACAATGAGCTCACCCGAAACCCTGGCTGATTGTGACCCACACCCGCTTTCACACCTTGGCGCATGTGATTAGAGGATCACCAGGGGGTCCTTTGTCCCTCTTTGGGGGGGGGGGGGAACTCCCACTGGGTTTAAATCTGGGACTCTCGGCCATTTGACCTTAGAACTGAAGAAGCTTCTTGAATGAGAGGTGAAACGTCTTCAAGCAACTTAAAGAAGTCCAGATGCTTTTCTTTCCAAGCTCCTTAGACTACGACAGACCATCCCAAAGTGTGGGGCCGCGCAGAGCCATTGCAGGGGGGGCGCGCTATGAAAAGGGGGGGGACAAAACGCTTGGACACTGCTAGCACAGGGCGCCCACAGAAATACAAATCAGGAGATGAAGCATCGCTGAATATGTTTCCAAACCAACTTCATTCTAAGCCAAAGACTAGAAAATATGGTGAAGCATATCTTCCCTTTGGCTTCACCTGCACAAGTGCCGAGGTAGGTCTCCCCTGCAGAATTGGTTTTCCCTGCGTCGGGAGCAGCGCTGGGCTGTTCAAATCACGGACAAACAGTATCCCGCAGTTGTTTATGTTTTTAAACCCATTTTTATGGTGGCCCTGAGAGGCCAAACGGACTGCAACTTCAGAAAACACTTGCAAAAAGAAAAATGCTGCAAAAGCACACAAAACACAACGGAAATGTTTCTGGTAGTGATGTGCGATACCACTGCTATTTGATCACCTTGCCTGCCTGCAGCACTAAAGGACTCTGTGAGAGACGTCTGTCTCCCCTAGCAGCACCTGTCCCTCTCCTCCTCTTCAGTTCCCCTCAACATACGCTCATCATATTGTGTGATATGATTTACTCTGAGGTGTTTGACAAGGCTAGTGATGTTGCCACAACCATACATGCCAACCCTTCCGATTTTTCCGGGAGAATCCTGAATTTCAGTGCCCCTCCCGAAAATCTCCCAGAGCCACCATTCTCCAGAATTTCTCCCGATTTTCCACCCGGACAACAAAATTGAAAAACCATATCGCAGAATTCATAGCGCGGCCCAGCCAATTCCAGTTTCCAACAATGGCGGCAGCTACTTAGTTTTAACCCTTGAGCATCCCTTAAAATTTATACCCATCCTTTGCCCTTCGTACCCAAACGGGTCCCTTTTTTCGCTAGGGTCACACGAGGGTTAATATTACTCTTATTTCTCTTTCTGGGTCACAAATTTTTTTTAACATATTGTAACCAAGGGACAAGGTATGAGTAAACGGGGCAAAGAAATAAATTGATCATTTATTTATTACATTAATTAAACATACAAATTCCCAGTTATTTCCAGACAGGACTTACAACACATCCTGCTGATATCCCAGCTGCACATGAGACTTACCACACAAACGTGCGAAAATAACAACACTGCAACCCGTCACACCCCGCTTAGCGACACTGCAATCGTGGCACGCACTGCAAACAATTCAGGTCTCAGCGCAGCTGGGAATCAGTGCTATGCATGGCCTGCGATCTGGGAGATAAAGGGAAGTGGCACAAACAATTAAACAAAAACCAAAAAAAAGGGAGGTTAGTCCGCCCTTACACAACTCACTCTCAATCAATAACCGCCTTTACAGCTGGACGGACTAGCCAAAACAAAATTACAAATCAATCAAAAGAACGAAAAAAGGACAGCAGAGACAGCACAGCTGAAAAACAAACAACATTATCAATTAAAATATTACCCAATAAAATACCAATTTTATGAAACTATTCAAAATCATGAAGCTAAAACAAACACTCAATATACCTACAATATTGATCAGTTTCCCTGCGCGCAGTCGGGGCTTGATCAATTCTTCTATTAAAATTCGTGGTCACACTAAAAAAGTCCAATGACACATTAAAAATAGGCACATACCATAGCAAATGATCCAAACAAAAATGGCAAAAGTCTCTTACCGACAGTATACCCACTCGCACCGAGTGGATTAATTGCCTCTGGTTTTTTCCACAGAAGAGCGCTGACTTCTCCCCACACATCCACTACCTTTTCACAGTTCTTCAGCCAATCACCTGGCAGAGAGCAACAAACTACCAGGTGACACTTGTTACAATATTTTCAGGTGAGAATGTAGCTGTGTAAACTTCAAATATCTGAGCCGACCGACACATCAGCTGTGTCCCAAAACGTCGCTGCATCCTCCTGAGGCCGCATTTGAAGGCCGATTACGTCACAGCCAGGCGACGAAGGCTGTCCCAATTCGTCGACTCCTTCAAGTGCGGCCGACAAATGCGTCCTTCATTTCCCCAAATTTGAAGGATGGGTCGAGTGTGTCCTTCGTGGCCCACCATATCCCAGAATTCATAGCGCGGCCCAGCCAAATTTCAGCTGCCAACAATGGCGGCCGCTACTAAGTTTTAAAATTAGTCTTATTAATCTTTCTGGGTCACAAAATAAACTTTTAACATATTTTCAGGCAAGAAAGTAGCTGTGTAAACTTCAAATATCTGCTTGGTTTATCAAGACATCACATATTTGCAAAAGTGTGCCGACGTTTTCGGAAACGTCTGTTACCCACCCGCTCGATAGCAAACCGGGGGATTCAATGGTCACTCCAGCTGGCGAGAGCAGCGGATTCCCAGCTTCATCGTTTTCAGACCCCCGCTCTTTCGCTACTCAGGTAAAAAATGATATGTAAGTCACTTGGATAACTTAAAAATGTAATTGTTTGCCTTTTTTCTGTGTTTTATTTGTTCCGGATTAAATCGGTTTGGCTGAGATCAAAGTTATTAGATTATTAGATTAAATAAAACTTTATTAATCCATCGGGAGGGTTCCTCCTGGATTTTCACACAGCTAAACGTCAAACAGAAAACTGATTAAACAGAAGTGTGAGACGGTCGAGAATTTACGCCAGTGTCCTGTTATATTTTAGATAGCAAGGAGCAGACGGCCGAGTTTATTAAACTCCACCGACGGTGATGCAAATCTGAAGGCTAGACCGTCCAATTTCACAGCCTCGCACTTCCGGCCTTCGAAGGACCCTGCCCACGTAGACCGCGAAGGCCGAGTCCTCCGAAGGATGCAGCCGACGTTTTGGGACACAGCTAGTGTCTTCAAACCCCCGCGGTCTTTCTACTCGGGTTAAACAGGATATATAAGTCACTTTGATAACTGAGAAGCTGAGATTAAAGTTATTAGATTAGATTAAATTAAATGTAACTTTATTAATCCCTCGGGTGGGTTCCTC
Source organism: Oreochromis aureus (assembly GCF_013358895.1). Lineage (NCBI taxonomy): Eukaryota > Metazoa > Chordata > Actinopteri > Cichliformes > Cichlidae > Oreochromis > Oreochromis aureus. Next base: position 39,596,716 of record NC_052962.1, read on the forward strand.
CGGGGTTTTCACACAGCTGAATAAACATCAAACAGAAAACTAATTAAACAGAAGTGTGAGATGGTCGAGAGTTTAAGTCAGCGCCTGGTTATATTTTAGATAGCAAGGAGCAGACGGCAGAGTTTCACTCCACCGAGGGAGCCTGTGACGTACTACCCGGCTTTCTTTAGACCACGAAGGCCGGGTCCTCAGGTGGAAGCAGCCTCTGAATTTGGACACCCCCGCTGTTTCCGGGCCGGCCAATAATAACGGTGACATTTAACGTATTTTATCCGATAAATAAACACTGTAAAATGTATTTATCACTGAATGTCCCCCTAATTCTGAGGTCTCAAGGTTGGCAAGTAAGTCCACAACACCTCACTTTTTTGCCACATGTATCGCAAACCACGTATCAGCTGTTGGTGGAGGTAAAGTACGTTCGCACAATTACGCTCCGCCATTGTTGTGAGTGCGCACGCCAGCGGCTGCGAGACATTTATACAGCCGTATTTCGCACATGACTATGAAAGGCGGAAGAGGAAGTAGTTCCTTTGAATGTAGACAATCAGAATGTTATAGTTTCTTTCACTGTGTTCCTGTTAATGATAAACTACAAATTTACCCTAAATTACTAAAATATCGATATTTTAATGTGAGAATCGATTCTAGAACATAAATGATTGGTATCAGAGGAATCGATATTTCAGGATCGATCCGCACATCACTACTTCTGAGGCAGTGTGGGGTTTTTTTTTCGACACACGCGCCGGAGCCTCAGCTTTAAGTGGGCAATCAATAGGCGCGACGTAATCGGCCTTCAAATGCTGCCTTGAAGGATGCAGACCCTGCATTGGGACACAGCCAATGAGATCACACCAGTACGCAAGAACAGGAAACAAGCCTCTTTTACCAAGACCAAAGTTTCTACTGTACGAGCAGTCAGCATTAGCAGGTGGGGGCCCTTCGTCTCAGTCTGACAGTCGGATAAAACTGAAACTTTGGGGAGGAGATGAGGGTCTGCTTTGGATTCACTCTCCCCATTTCCACCATTCTTGTCCTGTTGGGGTCAGGACTGACAGTTAACAGCAGTAAGTTACTGTTTTTAAGACAGTTTTACCACACAGATTAAAAGTGAAAGTAAAACTGATTTATTATGGTGTGATTTGGTTAAACATTCATATTTCAGCCAATGATTTTAGCTTTATTTACTGATTTAGATAACTACTTTGTGCCATGTTTTGTAACAGCAGACATTAAGAAAGCAGTTTACTCAGGGTGAAAGCTCAGATTTGGGTTAAGATTATGGGAGAGTGATGGGGACTGAGGAGTAATCACTGGGGGAACTGGCCCTCTCCATATTCTACAGCTGAGGTCACTCACAGGTGAACCACGGTCAGGGTTCGGACCCGGTAGCTCTCCCGTACTGACTCAGACCAGCAACCAAAACAGATTTAAAGCCTGAAGGGAAACTTCTGAATGTCTGAAGAAACTGTTAAAACGTCCCAATTCTTTTGATCTTTGGGCTGAAAGAAGGACAATACTCGGTGTATAAATGCTCAATCAACAATTATTTTATTCCATACAATTCAACACTTTATGAGCGTAAACCATCCGGATGGGGAGACATGCATGCAGAGGGTCACAGCAAATCTCAAACTGGTGGAGGGTTACTCAAACTCTTATAGCCTCTAGTGGCCCCCACCTCGTCGTAAAAGCCTAAACATCCACATTCTTTTTCTCTTACGGCGCCTAAGTGACGGCCTTGGCTTCCTGTGCAGTCTGTTCTGTTCTTTTCTAATCAGACAAATAAGATCATGACTCTCTGAAAACAATATTTCTTATAACTCAGCAGTATCATGCATCATAAACAATATTCATTCACACTGAATCAGCAGTCCAATGTAATACAAATCAGTTTAACAAATGTAATAGTTGTCACCTTTTTCTAAGTCCGGAGAATGATGCAAACTAAAACTACATAATGATTTCACAATCTTTAATTGGGGGTCTAACGTGGCATAAGATAATATAATAATCTCACAATTCCCCCTTTGATCTCTTTTTAAAGAGATCACTTACACCTTAGAATCCAGTATTGCAGGGTCCATTTCTTCTTACCCCTGAGGCCCTTTGTCCCCCTTTAACGGGTGGACAATATGTGGGATGACCTCTGTGTTTGCACAGTTCAGATGCAAGAAAAACTAGATTTACAACAACAGTAGTTACAGATGACACTCCCATCACTCTCCAGTTCTCCCACAGCTTTATTTTTACATAACCAGTTTCCCACCCCCATCTTGGTGCCACCTTATACCTTTCAAACGTACTCAGACTAGAACCTCTGTCTAAGGACCTTTAAACCTTTATTTCATTGCTGCAGCTACCAGTGTCTTCCAGTCGGGTGATTCTCTGCTCCTCTTCTTCCTTCGACCTCCGGGGTTAGCCCACCCTTCAGTCGTTGCACAGATCAGGGGATTATTCTGCCCCGATTTCAAACAAAGATCTGTGTATTCTGGGGTCACAGCCATGTCCCCCTTTTTACCAAGAGCCTCTCGAACCTCGTTGGTCTGGTGTTCCTGGATTCATGGTTATTGCTGTGTTTATGGGATCCATCCTCTCGAGGTGACTAGCCGGAGCCCAAACTGCATGACACTTGACCCCAGTTGCTGTCTTGGCCGTCTCTGTGTCTGTCTCTTCTGTGTGACCTCATCTGGTGTCTGTTCCTTTCTCTGTAAGGCAGAAAACCAAAACACCTCTCTGCCTAGCCTTGGTAATCTAATGTTGTTATCCACTGTTCTTCCAGTTGTAACAGTCACAATGGTGTGGTGTCCCTTTAAGACACCCAAGTCGAGGGTTGATGGTGTCATCAGGTTGCGCCACTGCTCTCTCTCTCTGTGGTTGTGTGGACATGTGTTTGCATGCCAGTACATGAGGAAGGACGGGGTTTATGTTTTACCTCTCCAGACACACCTTTCTTTTGCAACGTATGGGTTGTACGAACACTGTGCGCTGTATGTTAAGCTGCAGCCGTTCAACTGGGCTTATATGGTTGGCGAAGACGAGGTTTATTAAAGGACACGCTGTGGAATTCCTGATGCAGTGGTGAGTGTGCATTCTTTCGACTAGCCCTGCTAAGTGTTTTGCCGCCTCCTCTCAACCACTAAACACAAACCGACGTTACAAAATGGCGCCCGAACATCTTTCCTTGGACCTCAGCATGCAGTATCTTCGAGCAGCTGATGATTGATACATTAAAAGGTACATCGCGGCAAAGTCGATCTAGTAGTAGTCTGCCATACTTCACGGAAACAGACCAGGCTGGCCTCGACGCGGACGTCGGGAAGATCACCGATTCACCGGATTACGGAGGTGTGTTTCCACGGCAACGGGTGAAGCCGCCGCAGCCCTGTTTTTGGGATATAGTATCGTTATCTGCTGTACGACTTTACCGCGACGTTTTTGGATTAACGTGGATTCACGCTACCTGGACACAAGACGGATGCCGCTTCTTCATAGTTTCTGAAGTGCATGTATGCGGAGTGAAGCGCACCGGATTTCTTTTTCTCTCTCTCCTTCACCAGCCGAGCTCACGCTGCAGACTTTGCTTCATCCGTACGGTCTCTGCAAGTGGGAACTTTTCCACGGGACAAACCTCTATGCCCTGTCAGGACAGTTTGGAGTCGACTGGAAAATCACCGAACTGATGTTGTGAGTGTATATATTTGAAAAAAAAAAGAGAAAAAAAAACCGCTGTCTATATTTCAAACTGATTTACTATTGATTCTCACTGACTTAACTGTTCTTATTGAGATGCTGTTTTAAGTGAAAAGGTGTTACTCTCGCACAGTTACTCATGAGGTTGGATCTAATTTGCAGCTAAACGCTTTTGATTTGGGGTGTTTACTTCTTTTGCTTCCACGTTTCCAAGTCAGATAAAACATTTGCTGCTAAAATTAAGAATTCACATGTTTTGGATATTTTTGTGAGATAAGAACTGAAGTTAATTTCTGCTACCTTATATAGATTTGGGTTTTTGATAAGTGTGTATTATGGCTACTCATCCTGACTTGACTGACATGTGTGATGATATAGACTTTATGTTACACCCCAACCGACTTACTGCCAGACATAGTACTGCTGATCTTGGGCATAAAGTGCAAAGTCTACAAGCAGAGGTTGATATGCTTCAGCAGTGCCTTCATGACTCTTTGGACCTCCAGAGGAATATTTTGGAGCAGTGGGCTCAACAAAAACGACCAGTCCCAAAAGTACCAGCTGCCGAGATTACTCACGCTTTTCCTCAGGCCTCGTCTACTCCATATGTGCCAGGCCTGCCAACCAGGGAAACGGAGCAATCTATCTCAGCACCTGGCCCCACGCAGCCCGCCAGGGTTCTGTCCCAATCCCAGTCAGATTCGCTGGAGCTAATTAACACAACCAGAGTCCTTGCTGCAGCATTGCACCAAGCTAAATTCGAGCCCACTGTGTTCGCTAATGATGGCAGTCTTCACCCAGAAGAATGGCTACAGTCTGTTAATGCTTATAAAACCTCCTTGGACTTAACAGACGCCCAAATCCTCAGAGAGCTACCACACTTCCTGGCTAAGGAGCCAAGAAAGTGGTTTAATGTGCTCATTCCTCATGTATCTACATGGGCTAAGTTTTGTGAACTTTTCAGAACTGTCTTCTTGCCTGCTGACAACCAGGAGCAGATTTTGAGAGGCATCCTGGACTGTTTCCAGCACCCCGAGGAGCCTCTGCCAACGTTTGTTGCCCATATGCTCAGTGAATTTAGGAGACTGAGGAACCCACCATCTGAACAGGAGCAAATTGAGCTCATCTGTAAACACGCAGTGGAGAAGTACAGAGTAGCACTGTATGGAACGCCTGTAAGGTCAGTAATTGATCTAGTGCTGCGTGCCCACGAGCTGCATTCTGTTCTTGGCACCAGCCTTTCACAGCCTTCCCGAGCTCAGCTGAAAAACAGAGCTGAGGGAGGACCCCGCTGTTTCAAATGTGCCATGCCTGGTGTTACATCTCGTACATGCCCTAACTGTTCCACTGATTTTTAGGGAGCTCGACACTCTCCCAGGATGGCTCCGGAGCTTCCTCAAACGCTGTCTCCTGACCAACATCCAGTAACTCAGCCTGCGGATCCAGATGAAACTGGCGTTGTCAGGGAGACGAGAGCAGCTGGCAGGAGGCAGGGAAACTTCAGGGGGGGGAGAGTGTTTCACAGGGGCAACCCTCCCCCCAGCCAATAACTCAGCCCTCATCGCCTTTGTCAGATCAAAGTGTGCCACCAGTGCTCAATCACGTTGAAGATGGAACTTCGCAATCATCGTGGAACACCCCTCTCAGAGTTAAAGTGAACTTTAATGGGGCAGCTCTGGATGCCACACTAGATACAGGGGCATCTCTTTCAGCAGTAAATGCAGACCTGTTACCTGAGAAAAATCAAAATCAGTCATTAAAGAATCCGTGGGATTCTCCACCCATAAGACTGGCCAATGGCACTAACTGCAGTCCATTGGGAGTAACCTGGTTAACCATTGGATTTATGGGCAAGCGAGTCTATCAGCGGTTCGTGATAGTGCAGGACCTGTCATCCCCCTTTGTTCTTGGGATGGACTTTGTGACTCGCACTTCACTAACAATACATGTCCCAACTAATACTGTAATTATGGATGATAACCCCCCATGTCTTGATGAACTCTGTGAAAATGGCTTTGTGGAAGCTGATCTCGAGTGTGGAACAATGACTCTGCAGGGCACCCCGCAGCTCTCCCTCCATGATAAGGCTGGAGAAGCTAACTTGGATTCTGAGGGGAAGGAAAACCTGTTAGAGTTGTTAAGTAGTTTTGGTGACCTGTTTGATGGCCACCTTGGTCGCACTTCTCTGGCAGAACATGTCATTGTAACCGGGGATGCAAAGCCTGTTAACTTGCCACCATACCGCACCTCACCAGCTAAAAAGCAAATCATAGAGGAGCAAGTGCAAAAAATGTTACAGGATAACATCATCGAACCTGCATCGGGACCATGGGCAGCCCCCGTGGTCATTGTGAACAAACCCCCCCGCGAACCGCGGTTCTGTGTTGACTTCCGTGGTCTAAATCAGCTGACCGTGAAGGATTCTTACCCACTCTCGCGAGTGGATGAATCACTGGACTTTCTGTCGAGAGGGAAGTTTCTGACAACACTAGACCTTGCTAGAGGTTACTGGCAGGTCCCCATTGCTAAAGAAGCTAAACCAAAGACTGCTTTTATCACGCACTGTGGCCTGTTTCAGTTCAGAGTCCTTCCTTTCGGCCTGTGTAACGCCCCTGCGACTTTTCAGCGGCTTATGAACAATGTTCTAGCTGGCCTGATTTATAAGTCCTGCGCGGTGAATCTAGATGACATTGTTGTCGCATCACCGACCTTTGAGCAACACCTGCTTGACTTAAAAGAGGTCCTTGGTAGGCTTCAGTCCGCTGGCCTCTCTTTAAAGCTGAGCAAATGCCAATTCTGCCTTTCAGAACTCACCTTCCTTGGTTATCGGGTTACGCCGGCTGGCATTCATCCTGACCCTGACAAGGTGAGAGCCGTGACTGAGTTCAAAGTGCCGACCACAACAAAGCAGGTGCGACAGTTCCTTGGCCTAACTGGCTACTATCGCCGCTTTGTACAGGACTATGCCCGCCATGCAGAGCCACTCTTTGCCCTCACTAAAAAGGACGTGCAGTTTCACTGGGATGACAAGTGCCAGGCGGCTGTGGACTTTCTGAAACATTCTATAACCTCAGCACCGGTCCTCAGGTTCCCAGATTTTTCGCGTCCATTCTTCATTCACACTGATGCATGCGATGCTGGTCTTGGAGCAGCATTAATGCAGAAAGATGAGGATGGCAAAGACGTTGCTGTAGCATTTGCTAGCCGTGCTATGCACAAATCAGAAAAGCCCTACTCAACTCCAGAGAAAGAGTGTCTGGCCGTGATCTGGGCCTTGGAACATTTCCGACCTTATGTCGAAGGCTTGCGCATAACCATTTACACTGACCACAGCAGCCTCAAGTGGTTGATGTCTCGACCAAATCCCTCTGGCAGGCTTGCTCGGTGGTCTCTTCGCCTTCAAGACTTTGACTTCAGCATTATCCACAAACCTGGAGAACGTAATAAGGTGCCCGATGCCCTTTCACGTAATCCTCTACCAGATGTGGATGCCCCTATTGATCATCTCCCTCCCTATGCCGTGATTGGGAGCATGGACCTTCGTGCTCTGCCTTCTGTAATTGTTTCGGACCGCCCGCATGTTCGTCAATTGCAGCTTGAAGACCCAGTCACAGGCTCATTGCTCAATCAGCTGGAAAGTGACCAACGAACTGGGGAGGATATTCAAGATCTGGAAAAGTACGTTGTCCATGATGGTCTCCTCTATTTCCTCGACCCAAAAACGAAATGTGGTCTCCACCCTCTCAAGCAGCTTAAACTGTTTGCTCCTACTACACTCCGTGGTTATCTGCTCAAGTATTACCACAATCATCCTACAGCCGGACAGCTGGGCATTGCAAAAACGCTGGCACGCTTGCGTCTCAGATTCTTCTGGCCACACATGAACTCTGACGTGAAAAAGTATGTGGTCTCATGTTGTTCATGTCAAGCCACTAAGCCAAGTCAAAGAAAAACATCAGGCCTTATGGTCCCTATCCAGCCACAAAGACCATGGGAGTACGCTGGGGTGGACTATGTTGGCCCGTTGCCCTGCACACAAAGAGGGAATGCTTATATCCTTGTTTTTGTGGACTATTTCTCAAAATGGATCGAGGTGAGTGCTGTGAGAGAAGCCACTGCTCAAGTTGCTGCGAACAAGTTCATTACTGACATTTTTGCCCGACATGGTTCTCCCTCCTACCTTATTTCTGATAGGGGAACGCCTTTTGTCAGTGAACTCTCTGAGCATGTTTTGGTGACTCTTGGGACTGAACACAGACTAACGACCGCATACCATCCTCAAACGAATGCAACTGAGCGTGTAAATCGCACTTTGAAAACGGCCATTCGAGCCTATGTTGGAGATAAACACACCTCTTGGGACAAATATCTTCCCCAGATCTGTTTTGCACTGCGCACTGCGCCTCACAAGAGCACAGGCCTGAGCCCGTCCATGATGCTGTATGGGCGAGAGTTGGACACGCCCTTGGACCTTGTCACTCAACCCTCCTGGGAGGGACTGAGCGACCCTGAAACGTCCTACTCAGATAACCTGAGAGCTTCAGTTCGGGATGCTCATGAACATGCTCGCTTGGTGCTCGAAGAGAGTCATAAAAGGCAAAAGCACTACTATGATCTGAGACGTCGCACAATCTCTCATGAAGTTGGAGACCTCGTCAGGGTAAAGTCGCATCCGAAATCAGATGCATCGTCCAACTTTTCTGCTAAGTTGGCCCCCCTTTACACTGGTCCCTACCGCATCTCCAAGAGGATGTCTAATGTGAATTACTGTCTCACCTCAGTGGACACTGGGGAGAAAGTTGGAGTTTTTCATGTTGCAAACCTGCAACCATTCTACACCTGGGCCTCAGCTTTATCTGGCAAGCGTGCAAAGCTAAAGGCTGCAGCAGCTTTGGATCTCAGTGTCCCGGACAGCAGCTTGCCTCCTGCTCTTTCAGTCCCAGGCCACAATGACTGTGACGCTGTTGACACAACCCCCATTGTCTCTAGCGACACCCCTGCTGAGACTGACTTTGACTGTACTGACACTGTCCCTCTTTTCGTGGACCAGAACTCTTTCCAAGAGACTGCTGACATTGCTCTGGAGACAGAGGTTAACAGTTCACCTCCTGCTGACAATGGGTGTGCTGTTAGAGGTTCTTATAACCTCAGACCAAGACGAGTTCCTAGAGTCACCGCTGACTGGTCAGTCAATAGGTGGACCAACCCTTTTCATACTGACAGATTTGACCTAAAGTGACCTTGTTTGCTTTTTGATGTGTTTCATGTGGTCTACTGTTGTAACAGGACCGTTCTTTGAGTTTTCTACGATTCATGTTGGCATTGTTTTCATGTTGTGGTAATATGTTCATGCTTACTGTTACAGTTTTTGGGGAAAAAGACAAAACGCAATGTAAGAAAAAGAGGGAATTTCATTCTGTAATTGTCCTGGCTGCCCTGAGTTTATTTTCTTTCTTAAACCTTTATTTACATGGACATTCACCATGTGGGACACTGTCATGTATGCCAGTTTGTCGATATTGCACTGTACATTTCCCTGTTTTGGTTTTATCATCTTATCCTGCTGACCATGTATGGAAGCTGGTTAAGTCTGGCCTGTACCTTTGCTGTGTTCGGCTGGGGACAGCCTTTGTTTAACCCGGGGGGAATATGTAACAGTCACAATGGTGTGGTGTCCCTTTAAGACACCCAAGTCGAGGGTTGATGGTGTCATCAGGTTGCGCCACTGCTCTCTCTCTCTGTGGTTGTGTGGACATGTGCTTGCATGCCAGTACATGAGGAAGGACGGGGTTTATGTTTTACCTCTCCAGACACACCTTTCTTTTGCAACGTATGGGTTGTACGAACACTGTGCGCTGTATGTTAAGCTGCAGCCGTTCAACTGGGCTTATATGGTTGGCGAAGACGAGGTTTATTAAAGGACACGCTGTGGAATTCCTGATGCAGTGGTGAGTGTGCATTCTTTCGACTAGCCCTGCTAAGTGTTTTGCCGCCTCCTCTCAACCACTAAACACAACCCGACGTTACACAGTGATTCAAAGTTGGTTTAGAATATCATGTTCAGGACTCTCTGACCCAGCGACTTATTCTAATCATAATCTATGTGTGTGTAAGCGTGTTTGCATCCTCTGCACTCAAAGTCAATACCTACAATATATCAGTCCGGACATCACGCCGAACGAAGCTTATGACCTTCAAAAGACTGATTGCAAATGTGCTCATTATGAGCACATTTTCAATGTGTGTATGAAAATGATTATAAAACATTCTCAATCTTAACATTTCACTCTTTTCACAAAAAGCATGTGTTTCATTCAGCCTGCCGTCCCACGGTTTCCTCTCCAGTGTGGTACTCAGCTTCTCATGAACACAGGCATTTTGTCTTCTAAACGCTATTCAGTTTATTTCAATCAGTAACGCTTAAACATGAAAATAATGCTTCTCACTGGTTCTCTAGAAAAGTCTGGGAACTTTTGGATCATTATAAGCTTAAGTTTTACCATACCTAAATTATTAAACACACAAGTCATAAAAATATTCATAAAACCACTGAATTATGTTAAAACTCAACTTCCCTCTTTTTGACACTCCCATGTGTCAATTCATCGGAGCTAGAAATTAAAAGAAAAGGTTAGTGACATCATATCTCAGAAAACATCAGAAATTCTTCTCTCCAGTATCGTTGCTCCAGTCTTGTCATCCTGTGCTAGGGAATGAAATCAATTTAATTATCATGTTAGATCTGTTAAACTCCAGGCTCCGCCCAGAGCCTGCATCTGCAGAACTGCCTAGAAACAAAACCTGTGTGTTAATATGAACTTCACATTTGTAACTCCCTTTTTACCCCCTGTTTCTCCCTCACTGACCACAGCAGGGGAATTTATGTCTTGATTCAGCCATGAATCCAACTCACCTGATTCATCACTGAGTCCAACCGTCACTGGCATTAGATAGTGCGGCACTGCCTCATCTTCCCTTAATGTCACTGTTTTCAATCTGTTAATTAACCTTAAACATGAAGTAGACTGCGTCCACAACAAGTCAATACAGCTGTGAATGTGGCTAATTATCAATCAATTAACAATCCCTAACAAAATGATAGCTTTTATTTTATGCATGCTTTAGTCAACCACTCACCCAGAGGACCTTCAATCCCAGAAAAGTCCTTCTCCTCATTTAATAAAGTCTGTCATCCTTCCATGCCCTGGTAACTGGGTGATCCAAAGGGATCCAGAGCTGTATCATTTTGAAATATACATACAACAAGCCAAACCACACCTTGGTCACACCAACCATCTCCCACCCTGAGGATGTCCAACGCCATCCCAGTCTGGACTGTCAAAGGTGACTTTAACGCCGACTGTTCCGACAGTCCTGTTTATTACATTTCCTGGTCAGATTAGCCAACCTTTGCACACTAGTGTAAATATAATCAACATGGTCAACATTCTACTGCGTGTTTTTTCACCATATTATAGATTCCAACGCTCCATCCTTCTGTGGTTTGCTACATTATGTTTATCTAGATCTCCAGCCTGTCTCTAAATTTTGGAGAATTTTTATGTTTGGTGTCAAATTTTAAGAATTTGACCATAAGTGAAATTTATGGTGTTATCACCCCCATCTGGGCTTACCTTTCCCACTTTTGGTGATATTCATCCATCGAATCTTCCCAATTACCCTCCTCTGGTGGCAAGAAACTGTTGGTGTGGTCAAGTGGGTGCTGTAAAAACAAAAGCTCAGGACAGAACAGTTATTAGTCATGTGCTTCATACAGAATTTGCATATAATTTGATTTCATATTGATCCTCTGAGTGTAATGGTACATTTTAATTTGAATTTATCAAAACTAAACACAATAGTTTCTCTTTCTTTACTTTGCTCTTGTTCTTGTGCACCACCACATCCTATCACATGTCCCTGTCGGTTCTATCCTACTTTTAATAATTTACTATTTTAAGGGGAAAAAACCTCGGTCACGTGGCCCAGTGTTTGTTATTACATATCTCTATTTTGAATGTGACAAGTCTACCATTCCCCTGTTATTCATAGATATTGTTAAAGTTTTGGCTTTTTTCCTCTATAAAATTTAATTGACTTTTTACAGTGGCCTGCTGTGGTTGATAGTAACATATTCCAGTCATGAGTGATATCGAAAGTTTTCTCCACTTTAGCATTTGACATTCCCAACAATATAATGTGATACTTTAATCAAACACAGCCAATAAAACACAATTTTCTTAATGCAAACATCAGTAACTCAAAATCAGCCACCAAAGGGTTCAGTCTGCAGCTCCACACTCTCATGTGAAGCTACCGTCTCCCCCTCTGCTCTCTCTTATCCTCCTGCAAAAACAAAACAACACAAAACATCCACCCTTCTCTTCCAGGCTGGGTGAATTGTTTGTGGACATTCACTAATCCTAAAGTCGGTGCAGTTTTTGTCTCAGTATCAAGTCAGTCAAAACTTTTAGTCTACATCGTTAGTCCATCACAGTCCAGTCACATGCATACATTCACACACATTCATACCAGATATTACTGATAATGGAGTCTCACGCACAACCTATTCGAGCATCCATCACCAGCAAGATGACGTCATCATTTTAAAAGGAAAACAGTTCCTTGTTTTTTGAACTGGATTGACTCGCTGCAATCCTCTTAGACTCAGGACTATCTCATGTGATCAATGCCCCATATAAGTGCATTTCTCCAAAGCCCATTATAATCATAGAGAAAAACACTTTGCGACTGTTTCCAGCAGGGCCGTGCAGAGACGTTTATAGGGGCGAGTGCTCAAAGCTAAAAAGGGGCACATTGAACCAGGCTGAATAACAACAACACATTCATCAAGAATCTAATATGGGATCGCATCATACTATATTACTGTTGTGAGGCAAAGCAAACGTAGCCTATGTTTTACCTGATGGGTACAATGTTGCTGTTGAGGGGTTGCTGCTGCTCCTGCTGCTGATAGTGCTGGAGGGCAGGGCTGTGTTGATCTGAGACTGTAGACATTAAAAAGTCCACAGGAGAGATGGTAGCTGATTAAACAAGTGTCATGAGATAATAACAAAATGCAAAGATTGGTGACAGCACTTGGAACCATAAGGCAACAAAAAACTGAGAAATAAACTAGACCCTGCCTGTGATTCACTCTTTGCTTCTCTTCCTCCTTCCATCCCCTCATCTCATCTATCACTCTCCACTTGCTGTCCATCTGAGAACAAGGCACAACTTGCTATTGCAATAAACTATTATTTAATTATCCACACTTAATGATGACAGAAAAATGTTATAGAAGCAAAACATTTCAGTTGTGCTTATTATTATTTTTATACTGGAATACCTCTCCAACAACTGGTACATGCTTGGAGAGTTTTCTCCAAGCACGACATCCCAGTGTACTTCAGACCCAGCAACACACTCAGACACAAACTGGTTCACCCGAAAGACAAAACTCCAAAACACAGACTTAACAACGTGGTGTATGCTGTACAGTGCAGCGAGGAATGCCCGGACCTCTACATTGGAGAGACCAAACAGCCACTTCACAAGCGCATGGCACAACATAGAAGAGCCACATCCACAGGACAAGACTCAGCAGTCCATCTGCATCTTAAGGATAAAGGTCACTCTTTCGAGGATGCCAATGTTCACATATTGGACAGAGAGGACAGATGGTTTGAAAGAGGAGTGAAAGAGGCCATCTATGTCCACTGTGAGCGACCATCTTTGAACAGAGGCGGTGGTTTACGACACCAACTGTCTGCCATCTATAATCCAGTTTTGAGTTCCCTCCCAGACGCCTTAACGCCCACTCACATCCTGGGCCATCTGACCTCAGGAAATCACATGATAGGGTGGGGCCAGGTTTCACAATGAGCTCACCCGAAACCCTGGCTGATTAGGTCCCACACCGCTTTCACACCTTGTCGCATGTGATTAGAGGATCACCAGGGGTCCTTTGTCCCTCTTTGGGGATACTCCCACTGGGTTTAAATCTGGGACTCTCGGCCATTTGACCTTAGAACTGAAGAAGCTTCTCGGATGAGAGGTGAAACGTCTTCAAGCAACTTAAAGAAGTCCAGACGCTTTTCTTTGCAAACTCCTTTGACTACGATGACCTGGATGACTGTGTTAATGTTACCTGTGCTCTTTGTAATCCAGCTGCTGAGGGATCCACTGCCTTTAGTAGCCTCACACAGCTCCTACTGTTTCCTCCTCATGTCCTTACCAGCCATGTCTGGACAATGTTATATTATGAGTAATAATTCAAAAATCCATATACATAAAACACACACATGCATGCACACACAGTGACATTTTAGACCTTCTTCAGAATACTGTATATAATATGGGCATCATGGTGCTGATCCAGAATCCTTCCCTTATTATTTATTACTAGAGCTACAATAATAAAGCAATGAGGGAAAAAAGTAATAAATTTATAATAATGTATTTATGATGATTCCATTTGTTTCACTATCCACTCTGTGCAGGCAGAAAGCTTATTACATTTTTAAACTGTAGAGATACAATAATTTTGCTGCTGTAAAATCAGCATTTTGTCTTATTTAAAATATAAATCTAATATAATCTGTTTCTTAATGTATGTTCTTTAAAATACAGCGTGTTTTTTTTAAATATTATAATTATAATAATCCATTATTATGTGGACATGCATATTAGATCGTTTTAAGTGAAATATAATCCCCCCAGAAAGGCAGGAAAAGCCCTGTAACTTACTTTAAAACTAAATATGTTCCCTAAAACGGTGACAGAGCTACAGACCCATGACAGCCTTACCCAGTGAGCCAGCAGCTATGACCAGCACTACATGTGCAGTTAATAAAAGGACAGGTAAAGTTTGTCGCGCTGTTACACCCACAGCACGCTCATTTGTTTCAGTTCGTCAGTTGCCACAAGACAGCTTACCAACGTGTACGTGATAAGCTAACACTGCTGTGTGCTGTAGACTACAGTGTGCGCTGTACACCTACTTACTGGTTTTGTCGCATCAGTCTGTGTCTCTGAGTTAATTTGTAGCTGTGTCCCAAAACGTCGGCTGCATCCTTCGGAGGACCCGGCCTTCGCGGTCTACGTGGGCCGGGTCCTTCGAAGACCGGAAGTGCGAGGCTGTGAAATGGGACGGTCTAGCCTTCAGATTCCTACAGCTCCGGACCGCAAAAAATGCGCGTGCTCTTTGTGAGCTCGTTCCCGGCTCGTAACCAGCGCGTTCTGCCGTCAAGGGCGATCATTGGTTAATGGCGATCATGTGACTGATGCAAGCCAGATCCTTTTATTCTGCAAAACTGTGATTAATAGTTAAATATTATTGTTGAGGGGCACAGACAGGACTCCACACGCACACACACATTTAAAAAAATAATAATTAAAAATTTTTAAAAAAAATTTGCCTGAACAAAAGGGCACTTTGGGCACCCATAGAAAAGGGGCGGGTGCTCAAGCCCCTTCCGCCCCCCCTTCTGCACGTGCCTGGTTTCCAGTAAGAATATTTCATAGCGCTTTAAATTTCAATCTCTCAGGCCTGGTTTAAAGAGCTGATTTGTTAAATCAGGAACTCACAAAATACCAAAATATCACCACTTGTGGATCACACCTCTCAGATTTTCTGTGCTGAATTTGCCCCAGAACTACTGTAATCTAAATGTGGGAATCAGCAAGCTTGAGTTAAGTTTGGGTTGAGTTTTCAAATTTCCTGGTTAGCTAGTATTTAGATCCCAGATAACTGAATTGCCGCTGTTCCCCTGTATTTGCAAATTTTGCATGCATTCTTTATAGCTGATTTCTTTGTCCTAATATTTATATCTTATGTTCTTAGTTTTGCTAGTGTCAAGTTAATTAGTTTAATTAGTACCCTTTGTCTTCCACCCAGTTTGTCCTACTGTGTCACCTTTGTCTTTTTACATTTCCCTGTCTAGTCCTTCAATCTTCCCCCCCCCAAAAAAGTAAGTGTGATACAACTGAATCAGAAATCACAAATTAATTTGACACAGGTAATGGTTGTTTTGGGTGTCTCGCGTTGAGTTTACTTCCCCCATCTCATCATGTTATCTCCGTGCACTGTAACAAAAGCAAAAACAGATGTAACCAATAAAATACTAATAAAAAAACACAATAACACATACTAGGGCCCGTTGCAGACATGTCCAAGAATAAAACCATCTCTCTCTCTCTTAGAGAAAGAAAACAACCCAAACCTCACTGATAAAATCAACCTAGTGCTCAGCAAAACCCAAAAATCAACCAGAAATTCACAGGAAAGTTTTGCTTCCTGCCGGGACAATATTGTGTGGGAATGAGAACCTCAGGACTGCCATAATGAATTAATTAAATACACCATTAAATAATTAATTAAATGTGGCAATGATTAATTAAAATTGGAATTAATTAATTAAATAAATAGTTATGACACATGTAATTAATTAATTATTGACACATTTAATTAATTATTTATGTATTTCACATTTTAATTAATTATTGACACATTTAATTAATTATTTAATGATATATTTATTTATTTCTTTTCGGCAGTCCTGGCGCCATACTCGTAACACCTTTTGTTCCTCCTTGAATTAAATCTCAATCACAGAAAATGCGGCGCTCCAAAATAAAACTCACACTGTTACTTCATCATTTCCACTCTGTACCACTGCTCCTCATCAGGCTGTGTGAAGCACAGTAAACAATTCAGTCGAGTCCTTGAGCCATAAACAGACATCACGCACAGACATTGTTTTCATAACCAAACTGTTTTAGACCTTATTCCTTAAATCTACATAAATATCCTCTGAGTGACATAAAACACATTCTAAGTAATCAATAGCTTCTTATAACAAATTCTGTATTTGGATGGTTGTGTGCAGCATTTTGCATATCAGCATAAGCATTTGTTAGCAAAGGATTCTTCATTGCATCAGCATGTGTGTGTGTGTGTGTGTCACTTCTCAGTGAATCAGCATTTCGATTTAGGTGTGTGTGTCATTTCTCACTCAAACAACGAGTGCACATGTGTTCATGTGTGTGTTTCACTTCAAGCTGAATCAGTGTGTAGACGTGTCGGTGTGTGTGTGTGTTTGAGTGTGTGCTCATCACTTTCCTGTTCTGGTGTTTTGGGTAAACCACGGCCTGAAGCGTGCCCTGGGGTCCTGCCCTCCTCCTTTTCAGTCTGTTTGTGACCATTGCTGCTGCTGCTGCTCAAAGTTCTGTCCATCCTGGTTCTGACCCCAGTTGGGGCAGTCCTTTCTCCAGTGTCCATGCTCACCGCAGGTGAAACCTGCATCTTCTTCTGTGTTTTGTCCATTCTGAGGTGCCTCCTGACCTCAGTTACTCCTCCTGTCTCTGGCACACCCTTTTTGCTGCCCGATCATTCGTGTTGTTCCATCACTGTCCTGCACAGTGTTAATGCAGAGTTATCAAGGTCAGCATTCTGTTGCTCGGCCTCACTTTTTATCCGGGCTTATTGGGCGTCTCGTCACAGCTCTGTCAGCTGAAGCTGTCTGGGAATTTTCCCCCGTGTAGTGAAACGGGCCTTAGGTTTAGCGCTCTCCGTCTCTGCTGCATGAGATCGCTTTCCTGCAGCACTGTTGACATTTTCAGGTTGTTGTTGTGGGTCCAGCTGCTGCAGCGTTTGGTCAGGGTCACGTCAAAGATGGTGGAGGGGAGAGCAGGAGTCCAGGTCAGCCTCGGCTTTCAGGGCCGGCAACGCAGCCTGTAATTAAACATAAAGAGAATAAAACAAAAAACAAAACAAAAACAGACGAACAGGAAAATGATGTTGTTTTGGCTGTGTGATTCAGAGAGGGGAGAAACACCGGGCCAGGCCCTGTGTCAGCCTTCTCTCCCCCTTTTTATTTTTATTTTTTCTCACTATATAATCACTCATAGCCCACCAAGTTGACAGGACAACACAGGTACATGTTGAAATTCTCAAGATCATGTTTAAACTCACCCTTCCTTCAGTAATCACTTGTGTTGTTCAATCAGCAGAAAACATCTCACAATTTGACTCTTAACCACTAAATTTGTTTTTCATCACTGGTCGGTCGTACCAGTCTCTTTATTTTCTTTGAAGTTAAGTTGTTGTCCTGCAACCCAGAAAGTTTATTTGTTAGTAATGGATAAACTTCATCATTTAACAACAGGTGTATGTTAAGTTTCCCTGCTTTAACCTTGCTGAAAAATCTTCACGTGTCCATGAGTGTAAGCTGCTCTTCATTGCATGTGTGTATTTGTAGGTGGGTTAATTTTAACTTTTTTTTTTTCAAACAAGGCGTTTCCTTCAAAGGAGCCTTTCTCTCACATTTCTCTGCTTGTGTGTGTTTTTGTTTCACCTTTTATTGCGACGCCTTCCCAACCTCCACAAGTCCGTTGGCCCCAAATTTCAACCCCATTTAATGTGTTACAGCTTCTCTTAATTTCTCCTCTAATTCTCTCCTCGCTGCTGTCTCTTCCACAGCTGCTGATTCTTGCTGGGTGTGGTTCCCATTACTATAATTTTGCTTCGGCCGCTGTGCTTGTGGGGGCAGTTGGTCCAGGTCCGTAGCTTCCTGTATTAACACACTAAGAGATTTATTTAATATCATTTTCATCACTGTTAAATAGACCAGCAGGCAACACGCCCAACTTTACAGCGCAGACTGCACGCCAGTCTCACAACACATGCCTCTCTCTGCTTCTCAATAATTCTCCACCCTCGCTTTATTTCTCCTTTCTCTACGTCAGATTTAAAACCCAATATATTTCACACCACTACACACCTCTTGCCGTTTTTTTACACCACAGAGTATTGCACCCAATTACGCCCGTCTATCTCTATGTGGCTCCAAATTGCCCTCTTTACTCTCTTATTTTAATTTTACACACTCGTCAGGGGACAGGCACAAAGCTATCAACAATTTCAACCACTGAAACGAGGAATTCAACCTTTTTTACCTATGATAGAACTCAACCTTTGATCTCAAAATATCCTCTTGTTCTAGTCCAGAATAAATGTAAACCCGTGATTACACGGCAGTTTCAGTGTTATTCTGTAGCTAATGCGGGAGTCCTCAGTTCCCAAGCCGCCACCTCAGCTAACCAAACGCCGTTGGACCGGCCTGTGCGTCCACAGACAGGGGGGTTGCCACACCATGAACAAGCTTTTTAGGGGTTCCACTCCCAAGGTTGCTACCCTAGTTACCTCCGGGCTGCGTCCGATCTACCGGTTAGGAAACCACTCCCGGAACTAATCCACGAGGTCCACTAGGCGTCAACCTTTGATCGTAAAATATTTTCTTTGCACTAGTGTCCTCAAAGTCACACATTAACCGTCACTGTCACCATGTTCATATCTCACACTCAGAAACACACACAGAAACCTCTGAGCTTAACTTGAAAATAAAAACATTTCCTCCTGTGTGACTTTCAGACACTCACTCCCTCCATTACATCTACACGGCGCTCTCCAAACCTGTCGGCCTCCCGGGCATCCACGAGTTCACAGCCATGGGTTTGCTGGACGACAAGATGATCGACTACTTTGACAGCGAGAATCAGGAGAAAGTTCCCAAACAGGAGTGGATGAGAGAGTGTTTACCTGCTGATTACTGGGATAAAGGCACACAGTCCCGCAAGAGCAAGCAGCAGTGGTTCAAGGTCAACATCGGCATCCTGATGGAGCGAATGAGACAGAATGAATCAGCCAGTAAGTTGTTTCTCAGTGTGAATGAGGAGTTTTCTTCTGTTGTCTTGTTCATTTCTGTCACTGTTGTTCCTTCAGACCCTCATGTTCTTCAGTGGATGCACGGCTGTGAGGGTGAGACGCAGCCTGACGGCACGCTCAGGTTTGTCCGAGGCATGGACAAGTATGCCTACGATGGACACGACTTCCTGTCCTTCGATGTTAAAAACGGAGTCTGGGTCGCTCAGAGTCCGGAGGCAGAACCCACCAAGAGGACGTGGGACGCTGTCCAGGTGCTGAAAGAGTACACCAAGGGATACCTGGAGAACGAGTGCATCGATTGGCTGAACAAGTTTGTGAATTATGGACAACAGCAGCTACAAACAGCCTGTATGTCTGACATAAAATGATCTTTGTTTTTATAGTTTTTATAGTTAATGAGGTTATATTTCCATTTAGAAGTAGCTTGAGTAATAGATGGATTACTATACAGTTTTCTCCAACCCACTTCAGCTTCCCCCTGCAGGCTGCTTTTATTGTTTACACACATGAATATGCATAGTCTCATTAACATATGACATCTTACACAAGCATATATGTGAACAAAGAGTACCAGTCTCTGCATACGTGTAGGTATGCGTATGTAAGTGTGTGTATGCATGTACATGGGCGTGTGTGTGTGTGTGTGTGTGTGTGTGTGTGTGTGTGTGTGTGTGTGTGTGTGTGTGTGTGTCAAGATATGGTCCTGTGAACGCCTCCTTAAAAGCTGGTGCCAGGAGTCAGTGGTCCACTGAAACAAAGGCTCTTATACTTAAACAGATACAGAGTAGGTGTCCTCCCAAGTATAAATCAGAGAGAGAAGGTATGAGCTCTCTCATGACCCTAGGATGTGTGTGCATGTCATTGAAAGAGTAGTTCAAAAACAAAAATTCACAGGGCTTTTACTTTGAAATCCAAAGTAAAGTGGCCTTGATATTGACAGGGCGCTACTAGGGTAAAAGGTTGTGTCATGTGGATCTAACAGAGTGTGTAAACAAGACTAAATTATATGTTGTTATGTTCATAACATATCTGTTAATTCAATCAAAGTTGGCTTTTATTTTGAAATCAGGTTTCCACATCTCTTCCCATAATACTTTGAATACACAGGGAACAGAAAACAAACTAGAGGCTGGCTTGACACAAGTTCCTCGTCGAGATATCCGAGGCACACAGAGAAATGAACAGTCTGCGGGACAAAGCTCTGAAAGATGTGAGACTTCATTCTCACGCTGCCACGTCTCAGAGATAAACATCAAACCAAGCTTCTCAGTACAGAACAAGTCATTTAAAATATAAGACTTGTTGGAGACTGAGCGGGCAGTAATTAACATCAATTTAACGCTGCGACCCACCCGGACAGGGGTAGAGTTCCCAGTAACGGAGTCCGCGCTATGTGGTAACCCACGCAGCAAATCAGGGTTCCTGCTGCGATGAGACTTGGCTTTCCATGCTTTCAGATGACAGCTCGGTGGTAAACCCAGTGGGTTGTGGGGATTAATCCAGCTCTGAAGAGTCTCAGGCGAGTCTTACCAGTAGCAACCCAGGAATAAAGCCCCCAAAGGTCCACCTCTTTCCGAAGACGATGAAGCAGGACAAGAAGGCCGGTGCTCTCTTCCTCCGATGTGGCCTCTGAAGCAAAAGTGAACTGACCGGCAAGAGTGGAGGTAAACCGGGTGCTGCGCCGCGCTCTGACAGCGGTGGGAAAACAACCTCGTTTCTTTAACGGTGAAAGTTATTAATAGGCAGATTTGATCGCCAACAACGAACAATGACGACCATAAATCCGAAGGGAGATGACACCAGAAAAAACTGTAGCAAAAACACTTGCATAACATATAAAGTAAACAAACACACGGACGAAGGCGGCGGCACAGCCAAACACAGGCGCCATCGTAACCTCCTCAAGATATCTCGAGGAGGTTAAGATGATTATATAAAGATTTTATATTTATTATTATTAGCCTGTAAGGTTAATAATTGATGGATTAGTATACATCCATCTATTATTATATAGATGAAGCTGGCATGTCTGCCACAGCTGTGCACAGCTGTTCTTCAGAGAGTTCACATAGTTCCTGCTCCGTATCAGATCATATTATTGTTAACCCTCTCGAGGCAGGCGTTGCCGATTTGCAACAGTTAAAAACTAACAACCTGATTACCCCACATACATATTTTATGAGGTTTTTTTACTCAGAAGTACCACTGCAGGACTTGGTTGTGCATTAGCAACAAAAACTTAATTTGAGCCTGAGAGGGTTAAAGCAGAGCTGTGTCACAGTAAACATGTTACCAGTTACTTTGTGTTCTTGTGAGTGATTCAGTGAATTCTGGGAACATCAGAGGTACAGTTTTCATTGCTGTTGCAAACATCACTTTACGTTTCCTCCTCCAGCCCCACCCGAGGTCTACCTTTTTGCAAAGACCTCCAGAGTGGACACGAGCGTGCTGACGTGCCTCGCCACAGGCTTTTACCCAGCAGACATCGTCATGAGCATCAGAAGGAAGGGGCGTGTCCTGGCTGCAGGCGACGGTATGACGAGTTCAGGAGTTCTTCCAAATAATGATGAGACCTTCCAGAGGAGAGACCGTGTGGAAGTTTCAGTCTGACCTGTTACGTTACAGTTGTGAAGTCATTCATGAGGCATCAAAAATGAGCATTACGAAGATTTTGGGTAAGAAACGTTTTGGTTTTGCTATTCGCCAAAGTTTCTTTCTGATCAGTGCGTTCTTTGTTGTGGGTGTGTCATGGTGAGTTGTGTGTGGCAGGCAGGATGAAGGACCCAAACGCAGGACTCAGAGACGTAATGAGAAACTTAAAGCACAGCTTTATTCAAAGGGAATACTTCATAAGAAATAAACGTCATGAAAAAACAAAACAAACCTCGAACACGTAAACTAGACTCAAGAAGAAGAAGTACTAAAGACTATGAACTAGGAAAAACAAAACCAGGAACTTGGAGCTAGAATTTTACCAGGAACACGAGGGCAGGAAACACAGCACAGAGAGCGTGCAGGTTAAGAGTGAAGGAAAACACAGGGCTAAAATACACAAGGGAGTAATCAGGAACCGGGACACAGGAGGGAAACACAGCTCGGACTAATTAAACACGACAGGGAGGAAATGTAACAGGGTCATAAATCACATTGTTATAATTACACAAAATGTGTTCTAAACCCCCAACACGAAATCCGACATACCTGACAATAAAAGAAAGACCTCCAAGTAAATAGCTCGCTCCAGCTCCTACGACCAAATACGACCAGTGGGGAAGAGGGTTAGCTCAACCCACGACAACTTCCAAGCTAACAAGAAGTATATATTCATGCTAGCATTTATGGCACCTAAAACACATTTATGATACACACATACTACACACTTATAACATCTAACAAAAAAACAGGCATAATAATGACAATAATTGAATTATAATCACAATCAGAAACATCCGGGTGGCTAAATATGCATTATATGAGCGTTTTACAGTGTTGGGAAAGAAATGACACCAACCTCTCCCACAGGGGAATTGTAGAAAAGGGGAGAGGCAAAAGGGGTACACTGTATTTATAGGGTTGCACCAAAGAAGAAGAAGAAAAGAATGAGGAGTGGCTCTAACTGATAATGAACATAACTACAGGCTTGGAGGTCCTAAAAGTCAGGTATGAAAGGAATGGTTTGGGGGTTTAGAACACATTTTGTGTAATTATAACAAGATGTGATTTATGACCCTGTTACAGAAGCAAAACAGGATATAATGACATGAGACAAGGGACTGTCAAAGTAAAACAGGAAGTATAACACAGATGTGGATTTGACACTGAGAGAGACATGACTGACCAGGAAGACAGAGGGAACATGAAGACAAGCGTGACAAGACGAGGAACACGAGAAATAACAGAAAACAAAATCCTAGGACTAAAAATTTTACACAAGCAGAACCAAAACCCATGAAATATAGTCATCAAAGAATAGAACTAAAACACACAGACCCAGTACACTGACAGGGTGTTATGTAGAATTTATTTGTTTTTAGGAGGAATTTGATCAAAACCTTCAGGTTAGACCTGGACTCAGTGAGCTCCAGCATTCCCTCATCATCAGATAAGGACGTCTTCACTATGAGTGGAATCACTGTGCTAACAGAGGCTGGAACCAAGAAGGGGGAAGTTGGCCAGCTGCTTTATCCTGTAACAGCTCAAACAGCACAAACCACTGGATCAAACACCACAGGGGCAAAATTCACCTGAACAAAAGCATCATGTTACAAACAGCAATCATTACAGTACAAAAATATCATTTATTAAACATTTTTATAAACAGAGTGTCAGTCACACAAAAACAAACCCAGAGCTGACGTCACTCACAAACAGCCTCATTATGGTTCAAACGTTTGTCTGAAGCCCACAAGAGTAAGTAACCAGGCAGGCTGCACAGCTGAACACAGAATTACTCTTCATTCAAACAGATCCCCCCGAAATAACAAGTGATGCGAATAACGGCGTTACCAACAGCGTTACTTTTTTCAGTAACGAGTAATCCGACTAATTACTATTTCTATCGTTACAACGCCGTTACCGTTACTAACAAGAAAATGCGGTCCGTTACTATTTTTCAACAAACAGACGGTTGAAGCTGTCTTCAGCTTCCCACAGCTTATATCAGTTGCACCGAAGTAGCTGTAAGTAATCTGGACGCTACAGCTTTAAACAGCTGCGCGCGCTCCCGCGGACGGCAATCACGATCACTGTCTAGCACAACACCTGGAGCTCAGGGGGCAAAACAATCGCATGAGTGCTGCTGTTTGACTGAGGAAGAATAAAGCAGTCGTGGTAAGCCAATCACATGACCACTTAAAGAGAAAGCAACAAGGTGATATACAGAGGTGGGTAGTAACGAGCTACATTTACTCCGTTACATTTACTTGAGTAAGTTTATGAAAAAAATGTACTTTTTAAGTACCTTTTTTGCACAATACTTTTTACTTTTACTTGAGTACATTTATGAAGAAGAAACGGTACTTTTACTCCGCTACATTTGCAAAATTCGACTTGTTACTTTAAAAAAAATAATTAGTTTAACACATTAGATAACATGCCGTCAGTGGAGTTTCCGGTAACTTTTTTACCAATGAGACGTGGCCATACAGTCACATGACCAGTTTGAAACCGTGGCGGGCAGAGCGGCCCAAGCGTTTCAAAGTAGCGGACACACGGAAAGAAGACATGTGATGGCAGAGTCTACGCTAGAGCTGAAGAGGACGAACATCTTTGGCCTCACATACAAAGAATGTTTCGCTTAAAAGCAGCACAAAAGAACAGCTATGTCTGCAGTGTCGGTGTCTTCAGTGAGAGCCGAAACATACCAGAGTGAAACAACTCAACTCGTTTGACCTGAGGAAACGGTAAGTTTTCTCTAAATATCTTTTTAGCTGTGGTTAGCTGGATGTCAGTCTTATGTTACAGCAGCTGTGTCGAGCTCCAGCTGCGAGTCATATAGAGATTGACAGACCACGTGACTTTCGCGCATTGCATGCCGGGAGGTGGTGGAAAAACATTCAAAGTACCGCATTAAATGCAAGCATTTGCAGCACCGCAAAACGTTCATTCTCCGGTTCCAATACCGTCTTGCTTTTTCTTTCCTCACCAAAAAAGGAATGTACAAAACTAAGGAGAACAATGCCGGTCCGTACAAAGACAGACTCGACGAAAAGGCAAAGAAAAGGTACGAGGAAAAAATCAAAGGAGTGAGAGGGTCAGACCCTTACAGCACACAGAGTGGACAAAAGACGTTAGCGTGCTGCCCAACTTTCACCACGCTCAGATTTATAATTATACGGTTCTTGGAGTGAGTGCATACACTCATGAAGTTTTTAGTAACTTGAGGTCACTGCAACAAGCCTGGGTACAGTTTACCGACGGATGGGTACAGGACCTTGAAATGCACCGTGTAGAACACAAGACCATCGTACAAACAAAGGTAAGTTTACCAGTCTCACAAATCGTCTTCATAAACGTGGCAATTATTATATATAATATATTATATTATATGCCCAGTCTGGATCGCATTCCAGCATTTCGTAGGCTGGTTTGCCTACAAAATACAGCAAACATTACACACAGCCACAATAAACAAAGGAGCATAGCACGATGATTTCTGTTCAGCGCCAATTAAGACTAACTACCACAAAACACTTACCTTTGTGGAAATGCTTGGAGCAGACTAACATGTGAGGTGGAGTGTTTTCGAACGTTATATTAGGTCTTCTGATAGCGGCAATCCAGGCCATCCGTCGCCTCTTCGTGACTTCGGAGACATGGCTTGGACAATTTCTCTTCCATGCCGGAATCCGATAAAAACCAATCGCATTTCCTGTCGACTTCACGCGGCTGTCGTTCGCCCGGCTTGTGCAGTTAATAATACAACAGCTTCTTGCCATTTTTTGTTTCTTTTTATCGCTGTGTAACTGATTTCTAACTGAAAGCCTGTGCCCGCTAGTACCTCTTGCCACTACTTCCCAGAATCCTTTGCGGTTTTACCCCTGAATGACGTCACATTTTCAATCTCTATTTCCGGCCCTACGTTGTAGTGAGATAAGTTTGTGGGTGTTTTGTGCGCCTTCGGCTGTCTTTTTAACTGCTCGCTGGTTAGCTAGCGTGAGCTATAAGCTAACAGCTAGCCTGGTTAATGACGCTAGAGTTCCACGAACATGCAAACAGCTCGTCTCTACTGCTTTAACTGTTAAAACAGAAGGCAATACTGTGGCTGACAGGGTTTATTATGTGAAACAGCAGCTTGTTTAGTTTAAACAGTCTGCATTAAGCTGGGCAAACACTGTGCGAGTTTTTTCAGTCGCGTTATTCCGCTCCTGCTCAAACTGTACAATTAAATCGCAGAGGTTAGAAGTTCATAGGTCACGATGCAGGTCTCACACTATACGGCCTGATGCTCTGATGCGACCTGAGTGCTCAAACTGTGCGTCCATAACATGAAGCTTATCATACAAAATAGGTCACTCGCTCTCCCTCTCTGTCTTTCACTCACACAGACACACACACCATCAACTTTGCTAAATTACTAATGAAAAACATTGACCAGGCAGCTGTGATTGAGCAGCAATGTCCATCCAACTCTTGGTTGTTGTAGTCGTGGATTTCAAACTGGTTTGATTATCATGCGACAATACGATTGATGATTGGGAGCTGGTCGTGAGGTGTTAACTGCTTTTTGTTACCCCATGTATACTACACGATGCACACACGATTAAGGCAAAACACGGCCGATCCCCAAAACTGTTGCGCGACTGAAAAATCGTCTCAAAATGGGCCAAAAATCGCACAGTGTATGGGCAGCTTTTGGAGGCTAGCTCCAAACAAACATCTGCAGCTTGGCAGTGTATACAGCACTATGATGACCAGACCTAATTCTTTTGAAAACCTTACATCTTTCCACAGGTCTCCACTTCATCAGACATCACCTAGACACAGAGCTGGATGAGGCCAGGACAAACAGCAGCCTGACCGACGAAGATGATGGATCCATGGGGTCAGGAAAGCCAGAAGCAGGGGCCCTGAGAGGTACCTTTCATGTCCATTCACTGGAGGTGTGGATCTATTGCATGGCTTTCCTCACATCAAGAAGCTGTCGATCAAAGTCAATACAGCTCTTCCTGCATCTGCAGCCTGTGAGAGACTTTTTAGTCATGCAGGACTCCTGTTCACTGCCAAACGGTCACAGCTTCACAGCAAGAACCTTGAGAGCCAACTGCTGTCTGATTTGATGTTACAATTAAAAATGTTTGTGTTTTTATCTGAAGAGTTTATAAATATCTGGTTTCCACTGTATATTTGAAGAATGTCAGCACAAAGAGGGAGAGAGAGGAACAAGAGCAGGTGAGACACATGTTAGTCAAATGGTTGTTTACCAAAAGTATCACCGTATCATAGGTACTCATGTATCTCGTACCTAGTGTTTCTTTTTAGGTTTGTTATTTTTCAAATTCTATATTAAGTTTTGCAGGCTTGTTTGCACAACAAGGCTAAATAATTATATAAACTTTTCTGAATCTAAATAGTGGACTTTGGTAGAATTAAAAAATAAGTGTAGTGCAGGTCTATGATGGTTTTTAGTGCTACTATCATCTAGTTCTGGTTCTAGTTCTGTCTTGGTTAAATCCTAAGTAGTCCTGATTTTGAACTGTTGTAGTCCTGTTTTAATTCCAGATCAGTTCTGGGTCTGGTTGAATTGGGGTTTAGTCCCTGTGTCTTGATACAGCCCCGACTTTGTTCTGCCTTGCTGCTTAATTTAAAAACTAGTTTAAGGTGTCCTGCAGATGTGATATATATTTTTCCCTATATGAAGTCATTCTTTTTTGAACAAAACTCAAAACAGAGGCAATTGATCCTTCAGCTGAAGCTGAAGCACCATTTCACTGAAGAAACAATTTATGGTAAAGTGAGCCATACACATATGTACATCCACGTAGTGGAAATTTGTATTTGTCTTTTATAATTAGTTTTACTCTGATTTCAGTGTTTATTTGTGAGTGTAGTTTTTACATTTTTACATATTACATTGTGTTAATCCACTGTCTATACTTCAGGGTATTTTAGTATACAGAATAAGTTTTGTTAGAATGTCTATTCTTATGGAATTTTAGCACAGATGTGTTTTTTTTGTTTGTTTGTTTTTTTATTCCTGCTGTCCGCCTTGGGAATAAACTTTTCCTGATTATACCTGTTGCATCTCTGTGTCATTTGTTTCTGATTTACTTAATCGCTCCTTGTATTTAAAAGAACCACCCCTAGTATGACATTCTGGCGCATCAGCTGCAGTCTGTTATGTTGAAGCTGCCTCGTTCTAATGTTTTCTCTGAGGCTGCTGTAAATGTGAATATATTCACTGTGGGTTTTGCTTGAAAAAGCTTTACGTTGTGAAAAACTGAAATCTTGAAATTAGAATTGTTGTGCCTTATTTTGTGGATCTTTTTACATATATTCCTTTTGAAAATACTAAAATTTGTATATTTATTTATTTTTGATTGTCTGATAGCATTTATTTATAAAATAAATCGGACATTTCAAACAGTTACTCGCTAGATACTCTTACTTGAGTAGCCTTTTCACCAAGTACTTTTTTACTCTTACTCGAGTAACTTTTTTGACGACTACTTTTTACTTTTACTTGAGTAATAATTTTTTAAAGTAATGATACTCTTACTTGAGTACAATTTTTGGATACTCGACCCACCTCTGGTGATATATACCAGTTTATAAATTGTGTTGATAGGCCACGTAAAACCAGAGTCATGATAAACAAGATATACACGTGTTTTTCCTGGAGTGTGTAGTTAATGTGTTGTCTTGTGTAGTTAGTGTGCAGTGTTGTGGATAGTTTTGTGTTGTGTGTCAGAACAATGAGGCGACTGCTGTCTCCAGGTAGAAACAGGAGTGATACACCTGCTGCTGTCAGACCTGCAGGTATCAGGCTGTGATGTTCTCCTTTGTAGTGGACAGAAATGATTTTTTTGAGTGGCACAAATAATTTGTGTGGCATCTTATTGAAGAACAGCTGATTATTCTGTAAATAGTTTGAAATGGTTATTAAAAAAGGGTAAAAGGTAAATGGCTGCAAATAACTTTGTTGTTGGCAAAACTTGTAAATATGATTTTAAAATTGACAATTTATATTTGCATTTAAAGTTATGAAATATGATTCATTAAACATGTTTGTGGTTGTTACAGTAAAAAATATAACTTTTTTTTACTCTGATGTTTTTTATGTTTTTTTGTCTGATTTTGGATCAATTGTGTTAATACAGTAGTCAACATGAAAACATAACTGTAAATTCAGACACGTGAGGTTGTGCTGAAAAGAATGATACCAAACAAGGCAAAGTAAATAGTTTTTAAAGGTGAAATGTGGAGGGAACATCAGAAGTAGTTAAAATGGCCAATTATACCCTGGACCCCAGGGGGTTAAAGGTTTTTTAAAATAACGCAATAGTTACTTTTCAAGTAATTAATTACTTTTAGTTAGTACTTTTAGTTACTAACTCAGTTACTTTTTTGAAGAAGTAACTAGTAACTGTAATTAATTACTTTTTCAAAGGAACTTGCCCAACACTGGAAATGAGACAGGATTCAATTCAATTTAAAATCAATTAAATTTTATTTAAATAGCGCCAAATCACAACAAAGAATGTTGTGATGTTGCAAACATCACTTTACGTTTCCTCCTCCAGCTCCACCTGAGGTCTACCTGTTTGCAAAGACCTCCAGAGCAGACACGAGCGTGCTGACGTGCCTCGCCACAGGCTTCTACCCAGCAGACATCGCCATGAGCATCAGAAGGAAGGGGCGTGTCCTGACTGCAGGCGACGGTGTGACGAGTTCAGGAGTTCTTTCAAATCATGGCGAAACCAAGAGAAGAGATCGTGTGGAAGTTTTAAAGTCTGAGCTGTCTTTGTACAGCTGTGAAGTCATTCACGAGGTATCCGGTGTGAATGTTACGAAGGTTTGGGGTGAGAAACTTTTTCTTGTGATTTATCGTTTGTCAGAGTTTCTGTGATGATAGATTAGTGAGTTTGTGACTGGTCCAGGTGATTCCTGTACCTGTAGTGTTTGCACAATGATCTTCCCAAAAATAAGATCAAATATTTCCTTTTGTTTGTGTGTGTTTAAACTCTGTCTGTTACAGGTGGACCTTCTCCTGTTGTCCCAGCACCAGGTCAGTGCTTCATTTCTCTCATGTACATTCATGTACATTTATGATGAGTCAACACAAAAGCAGACACTTCCATCCACACGAGAAAGTTGGATTTATGTTCCCTTAAACGTCCCTACAAGTAAGGCCAGTTACGTCTGAAGGGTTCATCCTCCTCCTGCGTCTTTAAACCCACAGCTGGCTGCATAAAACCCCCCACTCCTCACCCATCACCTCTTTACCGGCTGAATCCAAACTGGAAGCTGGTTCCACAGAAGAGGGGCCTGAAAACTGAAGGCTCTGCCTCCCATTCTACTTTTAAATACTCTAGGAACAACAAGTAAGCCTGCAGTGTGAGAGCAAAGTGCTCTAATAGGGTGATACTCTCTTCAGATAATATGCTACTAGGAGGTCTTTACGATGGGACCTGAACATTGATGGGACAAACAGTAGAGAATGATCGCAGCTGCTATTCTGTAGCTGTAGCGTCTCTGTTACAGGCTTTTGCCTGTAATGACTTGAAACCACACGGCTGAAGATTTTCACTCTAACTGACATCTGCCCAATAAATCAATGCACTCATTCGAAACATGAGTCATATGGAGCTGTGTGAAATATTTTTTCTGTGTGTTTTCCCACCTGTGTGACTTTCAGAGACTCATTCCCTCCATTACATCTACACGGCGCTCTCCAAACATGTCGGCCTCCCGGGCATCCACGACTTCACAGCCATGGGTTTGCTGGACGGCAGGATGATCGACTACTTTGACAGCGATACTCAGGCAAAGGTTCCCAAACAGGAGTGGATGAGAGAGCGTTTACCTGCTGATTACTGGGATAAAGGCACTGTAGTGGATTTTTGTATGACATGTATACTTATATATCTAATGTGGTGGATTTGTACCTATATATCTATCTGAATATATATATTCTAACTTTCATGTGGGGTTTTAGGCACGCGGTGACACACACAAACACACACACACACCCACAAGTCATGCAGCACACTCATGAGGCATATCTTCACTGTCCTGTACACACACACACACACACTATAAACCTACACTGGAGTGTTTTATTTTTATGTTATGCATTTAACTCATATATTTGATGTAGTTAGGCCAAGTATTATTCACATTAATATCATAATTATCTTTTAAAACTATGCTATTTGCTGTACTAATGTGTGACCTTTGACCATGTTGTGACCTATTGTCAGAGGGTAAAGCAAAGGGTTAACCTAGGGGTGTCACTTTGGACCGGGCGCTCAGCCAGCGCCAGGTGTGAACTCTGGCCGGCATTTGACCCTGCACCTGCTGCTCCTGGGTGCGTGGGAAAGTTACTCAGCAGCAGGAGGTGGGACTACTGGTACCTTTAAAG
The DNA here is from genome assembly GCF_013358895.1 of Oreochromis aureus. Classification (NCBI taxonomy): domain Eukaryota; kingdom Metazoa; phylum Chordata; class Actinopteri; order Cichliformes; family Cichlidae; genus Oreochromis; species Oreochromis aureus. Next base: position 39,628,221 of record NC_052962.1, read on the forward strand.
GGGCGGGACAGCCCTCTGGCTTTTTTTCTGCTGTCTGTCCGTGGGGTGGGTCCCTACCTGCATGCGCTTACTGCGAACACCTAGGGGAGCTTTGCTTTTCCTTCTGTTTTGCTGAGCTACACTGTTCAATAAAACAGCTGGCATAGAACTTTGCTCCTCTCCTGTAATTTTTGTGTTTTTGACTTTAATTGAAATTGGGAAGCTGAGATCCACCTATTGCTAATTTGAAGAATTACTCTCCACTGTGACAACTACAGCACACAGTCCCACAAGAGCAAGCAGCAGTGGTTCAAGGTCAACATCGGCATCCTGATGGAGCGAATGAGACAGAATGACTCAGGTAAGATCAGTAATCAATAACAAAGCATGAAATCAGCTAAATAAAAATCTTTATAGAGAAATTTTGGCTTGAAGTTCTTCAACTCAGGAAATAAATTATTCCTGTTTATTGGTCTAAATGAAAAAGTTTAATGACATCATTCATGTTGTTTATAACTGTGTCTCGTCTGGTGTTTATATTTTTTAACCTCCTGCTGTCAGACCCTCATGTTCTTCAGTGGATGCACGGCTGTGAGGGTGAGACGCAGCCTGACGGCACGCTCAGGTTTGTCCGAGGCATGGACAACTACGCCTACGATGGAGACGACTTCCTGTCCTTCGATGATAGAAATGGGGTGTGGATCGCCTCAGCTGAGGAGGCACTTCCCACCAAGAGGAAGTGGGACGGCGTCCAGGTGCTGAGAGAGTACACCAAGGGATACCTGGAGAACGAGTGCATCGATTGGCTGAGCAAGTTTGTGAATTATGGAAAACAGCAGCTCAAAAAGAAATGTATGTATGTCATAAATATTATTTTTCTTCTACTATTAATGAACACAATAAAATCATTATTGATTGCTGTTACTGGCAGACTCAGCCTGTAGCTTCTGGTGCAGCTAAAAAAGTTGGAGGTGTGACAACAAACAGCATATAAAAGCCTGTATGTATGACATCACAGAGTTTGTCTATATTTAGTGTTATTAGTGTGTAGTGACAGATGGATCAGTGATTGATCAGGAGCACAGATTCCTGCGAGTATCCATCAGCTCCGTTGTTTGGCAGCAGGGTGACAGCAGCATTGGTGCGTAGCTACAGCTGATAGAGCGCAGCTGCTGAAAAATGACTCATAAAGTCAAACGCACAGCGGACAGGTTAGTGTGTGATGGCGGTCACACTCTGTGGGATTAGATGCTTCTATTCAAACCGGACAAACATGCAAAACGATGACCTCAGACATCAAAAAGCCAACCTCCATGCATCACTTTCCATTTCCTCCTTCCAGCTCCACCCAATGTCTACGTGCTTGCAAAGAAGGCCAAACTGGAGACAAACCTCATCCTGACCTGCCTCGCCACAGGCTTCCACCCAGACGGCATCACTGTGATGATCAGGAGGAATGAAGAGGAAGTTCTGAAGAGCTCAGAGGTTCTTCCAAATAATGATGACACCTTCCAAATAAGAGACCGTGTGGAGATTTTAAGGTCTGACCTGCTAAATTACAGCTGTGAAGTCGTTCACGAGGCCTCGGGTGTGAACGTTTCAAAGGTTTGGGGTGAGAAAGCTTTTTGTCAGAGTTTCTTCCTCCTGAGTTAGCATCCTCGGGTTTGCTGCTCATCCCTGCATCATCAGATTTAGGATTTCAGTCGTTTTCTTCTTGTTTTACAATTTTTATGAAGCTAATCGTCTGAAACAACAACATGAGTGAAAGGTGAACCAGTTGGTTACAGCAGAGTATTCAGTTTCTTCTCAAAGAGGATCATTCTGCATCATCCTAAAATAATGAAGACAAGTTCAGAGCTGAAAATAAATAAACTTTGTTTGTTTTATTGAACTGACATCCAGCCCAGTGGCATTAAGTTCAGATGAGTGTAGATGAACAGGTGTGTGATATATTTGTGTTACTCTGACCTGCACGGCTGACGGACTTCATGTTTAAACCTACGTGAGCTGAAGCCTGAACCGTGAATATTTTCTGTGTTTCAGACCGCAGCCTGCTCCGTCACTCTGATGGAGGCGGAGCGTCGCTCGCTGCTGTGCTGGGATTGGTCCTGCTGGCTTTGGTTTTCACTGCTGTGGTTCTGGTGGTGCTGTACAAAAGAGGCATCTTTGGTAGGTGTGGTCACTGCGCTGGTGTCAGATCTGAGAGTCTCTGCTGTCCTCTGACCTGGGGTCCGTTCTTCGTACCTCGCTTACCACATCCAAGATCAAATCATCGCGCCAACTTTGAGCTCGCTAATCCGGTTCTCCGAACACACCTGTTGTTGACGATTAGTATAGCTCAGGGGTCTGCAACCTTTTACGCCCAAAGAGCCACTTGGACCCGGTTTCCACGCAAAAGAAAACACTGGGAGCCGCAAATACTTTTTGACATCTAAAATGAAGATAACACTGTATATATTGTTTTTTACCTTTGTGCTTTGTGTGAACAACTAAGGTGTGTTGCTTATGAAATCCATGAAGTGCTACAGAGAAAATTACATTTTATTTACGTAATTAACACATTTTAAACTCTTAAAGAAATATAACAAAAGGAAAGACACCCAGCTGAACTAAAATGATCCATGTAGCAAACAAAAACTGTTGTCAGCCGCCACCCTTATATCGCCTTTGGGCTGTTGGAGCCTTGACCTGACTCTTAAAAAATAATTGGAAAAAAGCTCTATGCTGCTGAAAAATGAAAAATACATATTTGCAAAATTCTGCCTAAATATGTATTTTACCTGGTTAATACGTGCGGCGGGGCGTGGTTTGCAGCGCCACTGCAGGGGAGGCGGACGCACCTGAGCGACACCCGCAATCACGCCTCGCCGCCTTTACGTCTGCGCTATCTGTGCTGTTGTGTTGTTGGTGGTGTATGTCGGGCTGTGAGCTGAAAAGCTACAGCCGGCTGTGGCGCGCACAGCAACCGTGTGTGAAAAGTGCTCAATAAAGAGATGCTCAAAAGCATGCTCATGGAAACATCGTCGGGTCTGCCGTGATTTGTTTACAATGGGACTTCTGCTCCTGAACCTCTGCGCACAGAGTCCGCAAATCGGGGATATACGAAGTCAGTTTACTCACGGTGTTTGTCTTTAACATAGTTCACGGTGGAGAACAGCTGCTGACATAATGTGGATCCGAAGATCCGTAATTGGCCTACCTGGGGTTGAAAGTCTCGAGAAATGCACGGCGTTTCGGCGGGTACACCGGCTTCCGCGAGTGTGACTCTTATTTTGAGCGATGAAAAAATAATAGAATATAATTTTATTTTTATATTTCAATATTACAATAATCGTCCAATTTAGAACTACAAGTTAAAAAGAACTAACATAAATAAAATACACTTCAGCGAAATACTTCTAATTTATTTTCCCAAACCACGCGGAGCCGCACTATAAGGACTAAAGACCCGCATGCGGCTCCGGAGCCGCGGGTTGCCGACCCCTGGTATAGCTGGATGAAGTAATGCGAGATCACTGGGTGGCTTAAAAGGGGCTACGCATCGATAGTAGAAACATTGATCGGCAACTCTTTGATTGGTCGGCGAAAATGTCGAAGGCGCGCGCTCAGTATTTTACGGCAGCAGAGCAAGAACTCTTGATTGAGGGATTTCAGGAGTTTCAGAGTTTAATTAAAACGCAGGGGAACACTGCAAAGGCTGCAAAAGCAAGGAGAGAGGGCTGGCAGAAAGTTGCTGACAAATTAAACTCGTAAGTAATTTATTATATTATATTACATTATATCTAGTGATGGGCAGATGAAGCTTCATGAAGCACTGAAGCTTTTCATCCAATTGGTTCACCCCAGCGCAAAGCTTCTTGAAGCTTCATTTGCTCTAGTAGGACATCTAGTGGACGTAAAAATATTAGTTGGCATGAATTTGAAGCGTGTGGCATTTTGTACACAGCCTGTAAATGTCAACAACAAAAGGAGTGTGTAAAACATGTATATTGTAGTGATGGCAGTATACTGTGTATATTTATACTGGCAGTATGGAAAATGATTATTTGGAAATGCTTAAAATGGAAATGATCATTTACTGTGAGGTGAGGTGTGGTTGGGGTGTGGACAGTGGTTGTGCTTTTGTAACGTTGAGGTATGGACAGCTGCACACTGAGGCTTTGAGCCTCAGTCCTGCCTGTTCACATTTTAATCTGTAAAAACTAGATTTTCACTGCTTTTATGACCTTTTTAGTGGGGAGAACATAGCTAGGATTTAATGATTTAACAGATCTTTTAAATCCTTTGTCCTCCACAATGCTAAATGTCTGGGAGTCCTCAATCACCATGCTAACCAGGTCTTCATCTATTGGAGATTGTTCTCCTGAGGAAAGACAATAAAAACAAAGCACAAATATAAATATCACACACGTAACTTATTACAGTTGTAGAATATTGTTATATCATTTAGTAACATTACGGCATGCTATATTATCATGGCATTTGATGGCTCACCTGGTCTTGCTCCACAATCGGTGTTCGCCTTATTCTCATGCAGAGCTCTGTAGTGCCTGAGCATGGATGAGGTGTTGTTGTTATATCCCAGCTCCCTGGCACATAGCAAACACTTCACCTTGTACAAAAGTAAAGACAGCTTAACATAAATTGTATTGCACCATCAGTATTATGAAAATACATCTTCTGTAGAAATGTACATACCTTGTTGGGAGGAATAAGATCAAAATGTTCCCACACAGGGGAGGACATCCTCCTCTTCTTAGCTGGCTCCATCCTCTCCTGACTTTCTCTCCTCACTCTCCTAAACCTCCAAACTCTCACTAACCGCAACTCTCCATCAAACACCCAAATTTTGAATGAAGTCTGAGGGGTTTATATCGCTGTCATAGCTCGCGGCAAAGTTCGAACCGCTTCATGAACCAGTCACGTGGTACAGCCGGGCAGCGAGGCTTCGGACGTCATCATTTTCAGCTCCTCCCATAAATGAAGCAAGCCTCGATACGCGCTTCGCGGAAACGCCCCCTCCATTACTCGACACACGCTTCGAAGCCTCGATACAGAACGTCCCATCACTAATTATATCCTCTTTCACATTAGAGCCACAACAGGACCCACTAGAACATGGGAACAAGTAAAAGTGAAATATAAGAATATTCTACAGAATGGTAATATTTATCACTTATATTGCTTTTAGTCTCTTGAAAAGAGACCTTGAAATAATCTATTTGTTTGTTTATAACAGCAACCAAGAAAAGGGCAGAGCAAATAAAGACAGGTGGTGGTCCTGCACCCCCTCGTGTGTGTGTGTGTGTGTGTGTGTGTATATATATGTATATACATATGGAGGAAGGACAGGAAGGATCCTGTCTATCCCGCAATATCCGCTGAATCCTGAAAACTCTCCTTATCAATCTTGCACCTTCCTTGCTCGCGTACAAACGGACAGGACATGGCTGCGACAGACTTCCCAAATCCACCTTCGCTTTTATAGCCGTGGTCTCTCATCTTGATTACACGAAGTGTTTTACTATTACTACTCTAAAATATGAATTACATCTGAAATAATCAAATACATGAAATAGAATGATTAATAGTACATTTCCCTTTTTTTAGGAAATGACCTGTATGTATCTGTATGAAATCAATAAAAGAATCAAATACTGCATTATCTTTAGTTACATTGATGATATTTATTTATGGAAAAACAGTGGAGAAATATCGCTGTTGCTTTCATATAAATGAAGCGGACATACCTGAGTGGCCGCGATCTAATCCTGTTTACATAAAGTAAGCCTGCTCCCGAGCAGGTTTACGCTTACGGATCTGTTGCTATGACAGCAAGTCCCAGATGAGCTTCGGAGAACCGAACGATCCAAGATCACGCGAAATCGTCAACAATCAAATCCAGCTAACTTACTTAGCGAGGTACGAAGAACGGACCCCAGGATCTGTTCCTCCAATTAAAACGCACATTAAACTAAAGTGTCCCTCATGTCCTCTGAAACACATTTGATCAAATGTTTCATGTGAGTCAGTGTTTATAAAGCATTCTGTCACTGACACAGTTACAGAAAGTAGCATCTAAATATTATTAGTAGTCGTAATATTGTTGATGTTTACATCAGCTTTGATGTCAAACCTTTGTTTGTTTGTTTTGATTCACCTGAGTCTGTGTCCAGGCTGTAACACCTGACTCTGATCTCTCCTCTCATTGGAGGTTAATAATTTCACTCACATAGGTAATCATGCAAAAAAGGATTTAGCAATTTCAATTCAATCTTTAATATTTTGTGTTTTCTCTGTGTGTGTGTGTGTGTGTGTGTGTGTGTGTGTGTGTGTGTGTGTGTGTGTGTGTGTGTGTGTGTGTGTGTGTGTGTGTGTGTGTAGGCCACGCTGACCACAGGAACAGTGACGCTGTGTTCGTCCCTCTGCAGCAGCAACAGTAACAAAGGTTGTTCTGTGTGATTGTAGCTGTTGCATTGAAATATAATTATTGTGTGACTGCAATGTTCAAAATTAGGTGTTTAATCTGGTTTCATGTTGTGTTGTCGCCACCTACTGGTGGACTTGAGAGTTGCGCTTACGGTGCTATTGGCGGATGTTCATGTTCATGCTTTGCAGACCAGAGTCAGAGAGATCAGGCTCACTGTGTATAAGACAAAAATATGGAAATTGTGGCCTGAAAGTGTTTGTGGATGTTTAGTAGAAAGGCGCACACGGTGTGTTTGTGTATTTTACTTTATGTGTAGGTTTTATTTGTGTTGTAGTTTTCATGGTTACACGGGTATTTTTGAAAACGCAGCTGTTTCTGTGGGTTTGGGCCTTTTGTCCACACGTGCGTGGAATCACCGAAAACTGATATTTTTTAAAGCTCCTTTCTTGTGTTTCAAAGGTATGTGCCTGTTAGATTTGTATTGTTGATTGTCATTTATGCTTAGAAATATTTACTCATATATGCTTAGAAGTATATAATCATTTGTAGATTGAAGGAATGTCTCATCCCAGGAGGTCTGTAACAACTCTGTGTAGCATGAAGAGGGGAGTGCGTTCACTCCTCTTCAGAGTGTTCTGGCATAGATCACACACCTCCTAGGAGAGGTCGTATCTTCTCTTGCTGATATATGGTATAACAAACACACGTATATCTGTTTGAGTCTAAGAGCCTTTTGTTTAGATGGACCGCTAGACTCCTGGCACCAGCTTTGGGGAGTCTTCACGGGGTCATATCTCGACCCCCCCCCCACACACACACACACACACACACACGCACACACGCTTACACAAAATCACAGGCAAGGTACTCTTTGTGTGTATGTATACGTCATATGTTAATGAACCTATGCATATTCATGTAACCACAATAAAAGAGCAGTGTTACGGGGGAGCGGACGAGAGCAACTGGGGTCAAGTGAAGGAACGGCGCCTGTCCAGTTCTCTCCCGTGCACGTGAAACATAAAGAATGTTGCCTACTCGGGTCTTGCTTGCTGTGTAATCACATTGTCTTCAACGTTCCAGCGAATAGGTTCAAGCTACAAACCTATCATAAATTGGTCCTCCGAGCCGGATCCCTGGAGTCGGCATTCACCGAGGAGAGAACCCTGACGTCAGCGAGACGTGAGAATTTGTTATCGGGCCGGTGGATTAGCTGTCTGCTATCTCTCCTCGGCGAATGGCGATCAGCGGGATCCGAGGCTGATATTACACGCTAAGCAACACCGAGTAAGTTGAAAGAGTGACTCTATAATCGCGAAAGATTGGGTTAGTGTCCCACACCTGGGTTAGGGTCCCGAACAGGGGCGGAGCGTGGGGGTGGCTTACTGGGCTTAAGCCCGGGTTGTTTTTCCAGAAGCCCGGGGTCTTTTGGAGTGTAATTTTTTCATAGTTAGATGCCTGGCTGACAACTGTATAAAACAAAAAACTACACACAATATTCGAAGCACGTAGTGCACACTGTGGGAATTTACGACTGTGCGTAAATCCCCCCTAATATTGGTATGATCCGAGCTCAGGCACTAAGCGACTGAGCGAGGGGGCGGGGCAGCTGCTGCCTGCGAGTGCGCTGAGAGAAACGGAGCCAGCCAGACAGAGGAGAACTGAAGTTTGAGCAGGTACCAAAGCAAATCATTCGTACTGTACAAATAATGTAAATATGACGGTTTATCACAAAAGATTGATATCAAACTGATCACTTGACCCATATCACGTTACTTGCTCTTCGAGTGAATCAACAAATGGCGAAATGAAAAGCCGAACAACAACAATGCTGTTTTTTTTTTAGAGAGAGTCTTAGCTTACATGTGTGTTTATTTCATATTTTAAGTTGTTACCTTCCACGGATAAATAAAAAGGTTTCGGTTTCAGTAATGCACTGATATACAAGAATGGACATGAGGGGCTTCTTTCAAAGAAAAAACTCTGGTAGTATTTTATATATTATGCTTTGTATGTTGTTCAGTATATTTCTATGCAAAACAAGAGGAACTTCAATACACAGCAGTATATTCACAACTGAAACCAGATATTTACATACACTTTATGGAAAACACAAGAACATTTTTTTAATGTACAACATCAATTTAGAGTAAACTTGTTTTGTTTTAGATAAATAAATGTTGAAATATCTTTTGAATTAGTTAAATGTCAGAATAAAAAGAGGGAGCTGTCTATTTTAATCACTTTCATCAAATGTAGGAGTACATATACACTAAGTTTATTGTTAATTAATAAGAAAACTCCAGACGATTCCATTCTGAGCTGAAGAAGCTTCTGATAGGTTCGTAGAGTCCATGTGAGTAAATTGGTGGCACAGCTGTGGATGCATATAAGGCAAAACACAGAGCCTGTTTCTGTGACATGGGAAAATCAAGAGATGTCAACCAAAACACCAGGAACAGAATTGTGGAGCTCCATAAGTGTGGCTCAGTTTTAATACAATTTGGTGCCATTTGCAATTAAGAAATACAGATAGTTTCTCTCTTTACTCTTAAAGTTAACAAATATGTTTTTATATTTATCAATCTAAAAAAAATAAACATTTAGTCTGATTTGATGTTACAATTAAAAAAGTGTTTGTGTTTTTATCTGAAGAGTGTGTAAATATCTGGTTTCAACTGTATATTTGATGATTGTCAGCACAGAGAGGGAGAGAGAGGAACAGAGAGGGGGAGAGAGGAGCAGAGAGGGGGAGAGAGGAGCAGAGGGGGGAGAGAGGAGCAGAGGGGGGAGAGAGGAGCAGAGAGGGAGAGAGAGGAGCAGAGAGGGAGAGAGAGGAGCAAAGAGGGGAGAGAGGAGCAGAGAGGGAGAGAGAGGAGCAGAGAGGGGGAGAGGAGCAAAGAGGGAGAGAGAGGAACAGAGAGGGGGAGAGAGGAGCAGAGGGGGGAGAGAGGAGCAGAGAGGGAGAGAGAGGGAGAGAGAGGAACAGAGAGGGAGATGGAGAATGAGGACAGAACAGAGATGGAACAAGAGCAGGTGAGACACACATGTTAGTCAAATGGTTGTTTACCAAAAGTATCACCGTATCATAGGTACTCATGTATCTCGTACCTAGTGTTTCTTTTTAGGTTTGTTATTTTTCAAATTCTATATTTATTAAGTTATGCAGGCTTGTTTGCACAACAAGGCTAAATAATTATATAAACTTTTCTCAATCTAAATAGTGTACTTTGGTAGAATTAAAAAATAAGTGTAGTGCAGGTCTATGATGATTTTGAGTGTTCTGATGTCTTGGTTAAGTCCTAAGTAGTCCTGATTTTGAACTGCTGTAGTCCTGTTTTAATTCCGGATCAGTTCTGGGTCTGGTTGAATTGGGGTTTAGTCCTCGTGTCTTGATACAGCCCCGACTTTGTTCTGTCTTGCTGCTTAATTAAAAAACTAGCTTAAGGTGTCCTGCAGATGTGATATATATTTTTCCCTATATGAAGTCATTCTTTTTTTGAACAAAACTCAAAACAGAGCCAATTAATCTTTCAGTCATTTCTACCCCCCCCCAAAAAAAAAAAAAAAATCCCACATGCATACTACCCTTTAGGGCTAAGCCCCGGGTGTTTCAAATGTCTGGCTCCGCCTCTGGTCCCGAAAGAGAGGTTTTGGTAAAATCGCCCAAGGGCCCAAGCGTCCGGTGAGTGTCCGGTTTTGAAATCGCCCTGGGTTTGTGTCCCGAGCGTCCCTTCATTGGGTTTTGAGTCGCGCGACTGGGTTAGGGTCCCAAAAGAGTGTTGCTGTGTTTGTGTGAATGACTGCGGAGCAGGCGCGGTCTGTGGCACGGTTGCTGTTGTTATCATGGGTTCTCGAGCAAGTAAGACTGCCTCACAGGGAGACAACACATTTTTGCAAGAATTTACTCCCAACAGTGCGAGGTATTTATATTCTCATAACTGTCGTGAGCGTGAACTGGTCACGGGAGAATCTCAAATGTTGGAAGTTTTCAGAAAACACGGCAGCCTTGAAGAGCGTGCAGAGAAGGCCAGCCCACATCAGCAGCAGTTAAGCTATGCTCTGGTGAATGGCTTTCACCCACCCCTTGCTGATTTCATTAGGAAGCAAAATGTTAATCATAACTCTAACGGGTCCTTCAACTGCATTAACTGCACCCGCTGTGCACAGGAAGGAATGAAAGGAACACAGAAGAAGTCACAAAACTCTGCAGTCGCCGCTTCCCTAGCAAATAAAATCATTTTCCAGGGACAGACTGGAAGAGGGCTGAATAGAGGCAGAAATAAGAGAGGTGAAGGCCCGCGGGGATTTAGGTGGGAACGCGACAGAAGGAAGGAGAAATGCTATGCATGTAGAGAAAGGGCTCACTATGCTAGAGAGTGTCCTAAGCGCAAGCCTGAGTAACCCCACCTGTAATAAATGATTAGTACCCGTCAAAACTGCCAATACACACACATGTTTAGATTTTTTTTTTTTTTTTAGATTGCCCTGATCAACAACAGCCTGTGCTCCAGACCATTAATTTAACCAACTGTTAAAAGTAATCTGCATTAAGCTTAGGGTTGCTCAAATTCAGTACAATGACATATGAGATGAAGTAAAATAGATAAATATTTTACCTAATTACGTGCATAGAGGCACTTGACCTGTTTGAAAACTGTCATCCTAATATGAGCCATTGTTGAGATATAGAGCACACCTGTGAAAACAACTATTATGCTGAACCCTGTGTGAAACAGCTGAAAACTACATGATGGAGAAGCTGAGTTGAATATAAAAGTGTAAGTCTTTGCCACTGTGGGCAAAGCACGCAACCACTGTGTGAGGTTGTGTTGCTGTCTCTTCTGGGCTGATGAGCAAGCTACACATTATCAGATCAGGAGCTGCTGAGAACTCATCAAAGAAAGGGGAAGAGAACTATGATAACTCGAGTATGTAGCGTATCCGTGAGTTCAGCTTCTTCTTTCAGATGCGCAGCAGTTTTCCTGGATCTTGATTCATGTGTGTAGAGTGTTCATAGCATCAGCATCATGTTTTTGTTTATTTGCTTTGTTGGGTTGAAAAATAATTAAATAAACTTGTGATCATACTTATGGATCACCATGGCACATATCATCAGCCATATGATTTATTTATGCAGATGGAAAAGTGAGTGTGAATGTGCCTGACGTCACAGTGTGTGTGTGCGCTGTGTAAATGTAATTGTCACAAATTGTGAGAGCGGTGATTCTGCAGGTCACCAGCTAGTGTAAAGAAAAAAAGAGTAAAAAAGAGACAAAATCTACATTATAGATGAATAATAATAGGAAAAAGGTTTTGTGTTTATTAGCCAAGAACAACTACAATCTCATTTTCTGCCTTTAAGGAAGAAGAGTTCAAAAAACAGAGAGAGTTCTGTGTGTTGGTTAAGCAGTGATGATAATAATGACAAAGTCTTAGTTTTGTCACTTTCAGATGAAAAGCAGACCTGGATCAGTTTTCCACATGCAGCAGTCGGAATAAAGTTATAGTTTAACACTATTGGAAATGTTCAGGCCAAGTTTCTGGCTGACTTATTTACAGCTCCATGTGTCCCTCATCCTCACAAGCGAGCTCTCACTCCTCCCTGAAGACAAGGAATGCAGTTCCAAAGAGCAATAACATGGCAGATAAAGAGACAGCAGCAAAGTCCTGAGCAAAGAGACCCAGCAAGCAGCAGCAGTGTGGACAAACAGCAGTGGAGAAGAAAAACAAACCATCATCCTGACTGATTGGATGAATGACACTGTGTTTCCAACAAGCTGCAAATTCACTGTGCTTGTGAAAAGAACGTTTGGGGAGAACTGAGGAGACTGTTGGAGTTTGACATTTGCCACCTTTGGAGAAAATTGCAAGAAGAGACAGTGGAACACAGGACAAAGCTGAAGAAGAACTGCCGGCTGTTGGACTGTTGAAGTGGGAGAGGACAACAGAGTGAGAGTAAGTAAGGACACAGAGGAATGATGTTGTTTAATGTGGGAAATCAAAATTTGGGTTAGCAAACCTGGGGAAAAGAAAACTGACTGCTCAAGTGGAAAATTGAGAAGGAATCTGAAACACTGCAAAAAGAAACATATACAAAATCACACACACAAGCAGAACATGCATTAACCCTACTAACACAAACACAAGAGAGCTCATGAAGAGTAGACAGCATCTTGAGTATGGGCAGAAATCTGTGCCATCAGAAACTGAATTTGAATAAGTTAAATTTGAATTTGAATTACTCGGATTGAATCTGAATTGTAACTTGAATGAAAGCTTTTGAAAACTGAACTTGAATTAGTCTAATTTGAAATTGAATTTATGGTTTGAAAATGAATTGATTTGCTTTGAAACTGCATTTTATCCTTTAAAAATTCAGCTCTCGAATAATTTCAGATTCACTTCTCACAATTCAGTTTCAGTTCTACAATTCAATTTCAGTTCCAAAATTCAGTTTTTTGGGACTTACATCCGGTTCCGGTTCAAGCGCAGATTAATAGAACTACAGACTGATAGCGTTACTGACGGAATCTACAGCGTCTTGAGCTGAATTAAGACTTCAGAAGTCATTCGTCATGTCGAATGACCAGCGGATAAACTCTCAGGTTGGTAATAAATGTATTACATGTATAAGAACAAGCGTCATGTTAACAAATGATAGCCGTACAGTAACCTTTATGCTTATTGTAGCTGTTAGCTAAAAACGCTAATTTAGCGTAGTTTGCCCTGAATTCAGCTTTGACAAACAAATATGATCGACTGTTTCTAGTAGAATTCCAAAGTTGTCATCTTGTACCCTGTCAGAGCCCTGTATGCTTGCAGAGACCCCTACAGTAAGGAAACATGCAAAACGCTGTCCAAACCTTTGTATTTTAGCTTTATTTATGTCTTACACAGCATCCCAACTCTTTAGCGAACTTAATAACTTTAGCTAAAGTGAATAGTTAGTCTAATTCATTAGTGCAGCATTACTGGATCACCTCTGTTTGAAGTGATATAATATGATATACAACTATCACTGTGTTTAACTATCATAATAATTCTTAGGGTACTGAGTGCATGCTTAATTAGATTTTTTTTTTTTTAAACATACTGCTCCATTGCTATGTTTGACAGGCTGAAGTTGTCAGGTCACCTCCTAAATCGACCATCTTTTTTGCAGGTGTTTTGTGCCAGAAATGGAGTGTCCACTGAAGACTGAAGATACTGAATCTCTACGCCGTGCCATTGATCCCTCCTGTGCCTTCATCTAGACAAGAGACATTAACTTAACCACTCTCACATGCTCTGTACCTACATCACCTTCCCTGACAGTCGTAGCTTGGTTCATCTGAGGGTGAAATTATAAGAATGTGTTATTTTGCAAAGTGCTCTCTAGGGTTCCTAAATAAAATATGGCATTGAGGTCATTTCTTTTGAATTAATCCCTTCTTCTGAAATATAAGAACCTCTCCTGGTTTAAATGGCACTTTCTGTTCCTTACTTCCTGTTCCACTCCCAACCCCAAATAGATGCTGACAAGCTGACACACTAACATGGAAGAGGGAGAGAAGCTGGAAAGGACTACTACAAATAAACCCAATGCCTAACAATGAAAAATGTAAAATAAGAACAATAATAATAATAAAGATAGAAAAGCTGAATTCAGGGCAAACTACGCTAAATTAGCGTTTTTAGCTAACAGCTACAATAAGCATAAAGGTTACTGTACGGCTATCAATTGTTAACATGACGCTTGTTCTTATACATGTAATACATTTATTACCAACCTGAGAGTTTATCCGCTGGTCATTCGACATGACGAATGACTTCTGAAGTCTTAATTCAGCTCAAGACGCTATAGATTCCCGTCAGTAACGCTATCAGTCTGTAGTTCTATTAATCTGCGCTTGAACCGAAACGGATGTAAGTCCCAAAAACTGAATTTTGGAACTGAAATTGAATGGTGAGAAGTGAATCTGAAATTATTCGAGAGCTGAATTTTTAAAGGATAAAATGCAGTTTCAAAGCAAATCAATTCATTTTCAAACCATAAGTTCAATTTCAAATTAGACTAATTCAAGTTCAGTTTTCAAAAGCTTTCATTCAAGTTACAATTCAGATTCAATCCGAGTAATTCAAATTCAAATTTAACTTATTCAAATTCAGTTTCTGATGGCACAAATTTCTGCCCATACTTGAGCATGTGAGTCTGTTTGTCACCTGGTGTGATGCAAAGATCAGTGGACTCATAGCACATTAGTTGAAAATGATGATCAATTAATAGCAGAGAAGTGTGTAGGAAAGGCAGCTTTAAGAACATGCTCTGCTGGAGATGCAGCTCCACAGACATTGATTAAACCTGCCTAATAACAAACACACATGCAATGAACATCAGCTTGTTATCTCTCATCAGTGTTAAAATAGTGTCAATTTAGCAGACACTTGTTATCAAATGCTGAATTTATCCAATGCTGACAGTTAACTCTCTAGGTTGCAGGACAACAGTTTAATTTTTGTGGGAAAAAAAAAGATTCTGGTTTGACCAACCAGTGATCAGACAATAAATTTAGTTGTTAATATAGTAAATTGGGAGATGCTTTCTGCCTGACTGATGCAGCACAAGTAATTTACTGTATGAGGGAAATTCTATTTTTGTGATAATATTTTGAACATGCATTTCTGTTGTCCTGTCATCTTAGTGGGTTAATAGCTGATATGCAAATTAGTTGATGGTTCTTAGATTAATGAAAGGTGATTGAATTCTAGCACGAGTGAATGGGATGTGTTGGAGTTTGTTAGAGTGGAGACTCTAAAACACTGAGTTTCCTGTTGTGATGTGCGAGTGAATCCTGCATCCAGATACACAACTCTGAATATATAAGAACAAACTTCTTTTGCGAAATGTATGACAACATGTCACATGTTTTATGATGACGGGGAAAAAGGAAAATTAAATAAAATTTGTGGCCTAAATGAGTGAAAAGTACAGTCCTGGGGATTAAAATTCATAGCTAATGAGACATGAGGCTTATGTTGTGTGTTGTGCAGCTGATGGTTGGTTTGAATTAATCTAGCTGATGATTTTTCTTTTGTTGTGAAGTTGAGCCTGCCAATTAGTATGGTGGTTTGATAAACCATACTAATGGTATGATTTACCCTCCTGAGATGAGGAGCATGTGTCATGACTTAACGAGGCCTTTTTATTTTGATACTTTCACAGTGCACTGAAAGTTTTATTGATAATCTCTGTTTGAGCAGATCTGCACGATTAGAACAGAAGCGCTATACGACGCGTCGTCGAGAAAATTGTTGCAAGTGAGTTTCTCCAAAAGA
Organism: Oreochromis aureus; assembly: GCF_013358895.1. Classification (NCBI taxonomy): domain Eukaryota; kingdom Metazoa; phylum Chordata; class Actinopteri; order Cichliformes; family Cichlidae; genus Oreochromis; species Oreochromis aureus. The sequence continues at coordinate 39,643,948 of NC_052962.1, forward strand.
TTACAATGGGCTCTGGAGAAAGTCACTTATCTGGGACAATTAGAAAATAGGTCCCTGCCCAAAAAAGGATTAAGCGAGATAATCCAATATAAAGTTCTTCTTTTCTTTTTGAAATGACGTCATTTTGCTGAGAAGTGGAAATGAAAATGCGACAATAATTTCCACTGTCAGCAAAGAAAGAATGAATGAATGCATGAATGAATGAGTGAGAGAAAATAAAACTGACTGACTGGTAAAAGCTGACAAGACTTTACTGACTGACATCACTGTGCGAAGTTAACCCCCACCTGACAAAGGTGTAGATGAATCTATGTGTGTTTCTCTTTATTGGAGCAGAAAGATGACAGCAACATTCGAGGTTGCGTGATGAGTTAACCTTTTAAATGCCACTTTCTGTGTCTGTGAATCTATCAGGGGTGTTATTCACTACCTTGTGTTGCTCACAGAGGTAACTGTGAGAAAGTGTGTATACACCTGCGCAGCGCTAACTTTTCTACAGCATTACAGTTCTTCATGTGAGTTGATCATGTGATTTATACCAGGATAGCTGGTTGATGTTTTCTACTACAGGATTTTTGGGTTTATGTGTGAAGAAAACTGTGTTTACAGGTTATGAGTCGGTGATGCTGTTACACTGTGTTTTTGGGAAAATGTGAAGGTTACTTTGACGATGTGAATAACATGTGAAACATTTCCTGTGGTGAAACTAGTGTCACTTCTTTCCACAGCTATGGATGGCTAACTTTATGGTCTTTTTACAGCACCTCTGGACCCTGTCAATTTGTGCCTGACCTCCAGGATTGTCCGTGTGTTGCTAATGTTGTTTTTTCTAAGAGTGCATGTAGAGGATTCAGCGGAGACGGACAAGTAACATGAGAAAGCAAATAAGAGATGCAGTTGTTACGACCCGGCTCATGGCCGCAACATAAAAGAAGATGAATACCAGGTTGTGGGTGAGAAGAGGCTTTATCTTAAAATGGACAACCAGGTTGGCTAAAAAATGGCTGGTGCCGCTAAGGCAAAAACACAACAAAAGAGATGGACAAAATGGTGAACGGAGAACTAAACTATATTGGGAAAACTAAACTACCGACCCTGAACAGAAACACAAACCTGAACACAAATAACCACAAGCAGAAAACAGATGACGGTTGGGCAGCAGGGAAAACACACGGATGAGACATGGTGGATACACAGACGGGCCAGCCAAACTACAAAGACAGAGGACGCGACTTAAATACACACAGGAAACACAGGAGATTGCACACAGGTGGGGAACACAGCTGGGAATAATCAACAAGACGAGACAGAGGTAAAACTGAACACACTCACATGAGACGCAGACCTTCACAATAAAACAGGAAACGAGAACAAATCCTTAAACATAACACAAAACAAAACACTGACAACATTAAATCGTAACATTTCCCCCCACCCAAAAATCAAACATTTAACCCCAAATGAAAATGTTTGATTCATGACCTAGAGAGCCATGAATGCTGTAGTCCTGGAGGACCAGCGCACAAGGCACTGGCCGCTATTCTGCAGGCAGACTGAATGCTGAAGCGGTCCCTCGGACCCTCCAGTGAAGACGGACGAATGCTGGACAGGCCCCTCGGACCCTCCAGCGAAGACGAATGTTGGCTGGACAGGCCCCTTGGACCCCTCCAGCGGAAACGGAAGGCTGAAGCGGTCCTCCGGACCCTCCAGCGAAGACGGACGAATGCTGGACAGGCCCCTCGGACCCTCCAGCGAAGACGAATGTTGGCTGGACAGGCCCCTTGGACCCCTCCAGCGGAGACGAATGAAGGCTGGACAGGCCCCTCGGACCCTCCAGCTGAAACGGAATGCTGAAGCGGTCCTCCGGACCCTCCAGCGAAGACGAATGTATCCCGGACGAGCCCCCAATTCTGTTACGACCCGGCTCATGGCCGCAACATAAAAGAAGATGAATACCAGGTTGTGGGTGAGAAGAGGCTTTATCTTAAAATGGACAACCAGGTTGGCTAAAAAATGGCTGGTGCCGCTAAGGCAAAAACACAACAAAAGAGATGGACAAAATGGTAAACGGAGAACTAAACTATACTGGGAAAACTAAACTACCGACCCTGAACAGAAACACAAACCTGAACACAAATAACCACAAGCAGAAAACAGATGACGGTTGGGCAGCAGGGAAAACACACGGATGAGACATGGTGGATACACAGACGGGCCAGCCAAACTACAAAGACAGAGGACGCGACTTAAATACACACAGGGAAACACAGGGAGATTGCACACAGGTGGGGAACACAGCTGGGAATAATCAACAAGACGAGACAGAGGTAAAACTGAACACACTCACATGAGACGCAGACCTTCACAATAAAACAGGAAACGAGAACAAATCCTTAAACATAACACAAAACAAAACACTGACAACATTAAATCATAACATTTCCCCCCACCCAAAAATCAAACATTTAACCCCAAATGAAAATGTTTGATTCATGACCTAGAGAGCCATGAATGCTGTAGTCCTGGAGGACCAGCGCACAAGGCACTGGCCGCTATTCTGCAGGCAGACTGAATGCTGAAGCGGTCCTCCGGACCCTCCAGCGAAGACGAATGATGGCTGGACAGGCCCCTCGGACCCTCCAGCGAAGACGAATGTTGGCTGGACAGGCCCCTTGGACCCCTCCAGCGGAGATGAATGAAGGCTGGACAGGCCCCTCGGACCCTCCAGCTGAAACAGAATGCTGAAGCGGTCCCTCGGACCCTCCAGCTGAAACGAATGATGGCTGGACAGGCCCCTTGGACCCTCCAGCGAAGATGAATGAACTCCAGCGAAGACGGAATGCTGAAGCGGTCCCTCCGGACCCTCCAGCGAAGACCTACGAAGGCTGAACAGGCCCCTCGGACCCTCCAGCGAAGACGAATGTTGGCTGGACAGGCCCCTTGGACCCCTCCAGCGGAAACGGAAGGCTGAAGCGGTCCCTCGGACCCTCCAGCGAAGACGGACGAATGCTGGACAGGCCCCTCGGACCCTCCAGCGAAGACGAATGTTGGCTGGACAGGCCCCTTGGACCCCTCCAGCGGAGACGAATGAAGGCTGAAGCGGTCCCTCGGACCCTCCAGCGAAGACGGACGAATGCTGAAGCGGTCCCTCGGACCCTCCAGCGGAGACGGACGAAGGCTGGACAGGCCCCTCGGACCCTCCAGCTGAAACAGAATGCTGAAGCGGTCTGACGCAGACCTTCACAATAAAACAGGAAACGAGAACAAATCCTTAAACATAACACAAAACAAAACACTGACAACATTAAATCGTAACACAGTGTTTGTGGAATAGTTTGATATGGGGCTCATTAGCTGGCCACTACTGAGCTCCTAGTGTTAAATACATGGAGTGACTTTGCTTAAGGGAAGTCACCGATTACATTAATGTTAACTGAGTACATGGGATGATCCATGTCTGAGGCAAATTATGCCAATAATTGTAGTTTACTGATTTGAGAAAACCTGCACATAATACTTGTCCTGCTGATGCTGAATGCTTCGATGGTGTGTATGCAGGCTCCAGACAGAGCCAGTTTTTAAGCAAACTTAATATGCAAAACACACTAACATCTTTTATTGCAGGGTTATGGAGCTACTCCAGAGGAGATGCCCTGATGTTGCCTGGGTCATGATCTAGCTAACCTTTTTCTTTCAGACAGGAATCTGGTTTTGATGAGTTGACTCATGGGAGTGTCCATGCGTCAAGAGGAGGGGTCCAGAATTACAAGAATTACATGAAATTATCTTTTCTATGTTTTCTAAACTATGTTTTTATGATTGTTGCGGTGATTTGTGGGATTAACAGTTCATTAACGGGTATTAAACCTATGCAAAGTGGTGCATCCATGTTCAGATGAGGCTTTGATGGTCCATAAATGAAGCTCACTGAACTAAAGAATGTGGTTTGATTATGGTTGACATGCTTTCCAAGTAGGAGTTCTTCCTCCTAGCAAGGAAATACAGGTGCAGCAGTCAGAGTATTGCTGAAAGGAATCTCCTGAGAAATCTTCTGAGGCCCAGTGAGAAGCAACCCATTCCAAGCATAACCGCGTCCAGGCAGTGGTTGAGGTCAAAGGTCGAGCTGTTTGGGGCCCATCATGAGATCAGATTTCGGAGCCACAGCAAGGACCACAAAGCTGCGTTGGAATGAGAGCTGTGCCAAGGGGGCTTTCCAGAGGCCAACAGAGGAGATTGTGGACAACAGACGGGCACCTGAAGGATGAGGGGAGCGTGCCAAGCTACATCGACAGCGCAGGCGGAGTCCAAGGATGACATCATGATTCTGTGAAAAGCACAGGAGCCAGAAGCTATGGTGGTGATGACAGCAGTTTCCTATGAACATCACCTAATGCTGTGTCACTGTACTGTGCATACGATGGCACACTGAAGACTGCTGGGATCATAACAGCAGTAAGATAACTGGATCCAGCATCCTTTTCCAAAGAGGATTTTCCTGCAGAGGATGGACAATGGAGGAGTCATATGTATCCCCCACAGTACAGAGGCCTGAAGTGAGGTGATGGGGTTGGTAGAGGCCATAAAACTAGAGTGCTGAAGAGGTCTGCAGCTTTCACGATAGCTGAGACCCATGTTGACAAACGGCAAACTCAACTGGTATGTTTGAATGTCTATTCTACATACATTTGGACTCTGGTCCTATGGACAGTGATGGAAACAACTGGAAGACACATTTATGACGCCCTGCAGAACTTAAACCACTCTGCAGAGAGACGTGTGATTTACATGTCTTGCGGAGGAGCACCACCAAGCTGGAGTGATCTTGAAAATGTTAATTTCTCTTTTGACCATTAACAATTCATTTGTTTACTTGTAGGATGCAGGTTACCATTGAATGAGATCAATGAGAACTTGGATAACTGCTAATATGTTTGTCAAACTGTGTACGTTTACATATGCTGAGTATAAAGATGTTTGCATTGACACTGTCAGACATGAGGTGATCATAACTGGGTACTTTTCTAGCATAATTGCCAAAAGGGGGGAAATGTTAGATTTGTATTGTTGATTGTCATTTATGCTTAGAAATATTTACTCATATATTCTTAGAAGTATATAATCATTTGTAGATTGAAGGAATGTCTCATCCCAGGAGGTCTGTAACAACGCTGTGTAGCATGAAGAGGGGAGTGCGTTCACTCCTCTTCAGAGTGTTCTGGCATAGATCACACACCTCCTAGGAGAGGTCGTATCTTCTCCTGCTGATATATGGTATAACAAACACACGTATATCTGTTTGAGTCTAAGAGCCTTTTGTTTAGATGGACCGCTAGACTCCTGGCACCAGCTTTGGGGAGTCTTCACGGGGTCATATCTCGACCCCACACACACACACACACACACACACACACACACACACGCTTACACAAAATCACAGGCAAGGTATTCTTTGTGTGTATGTATATGTCATATGTTAATGAACCTATGCATATTCATGTAACCACAATAAAAGAGCAGTGTTACGGGGGAGCGGACGAGAGCAACTGGGGTCAAGCGAAGGAACGGCGCCTGTCCAGTTCTCTCCCGTGCACGTGAAACATAAAGAATGTTGCCTACTCGGGTCTTGCTTGCTGTGTAATTACATTGCCTTCAACGTTCCAGCGAATAGGTTCAAGCTACAAACCTATCAGTGCCTTTTTTTTACGTCACGCTGTGCACCACGTTATTGTTTACATGAGATGAAATGCAGAATAGCAGATAGAGACAAAATACTGTTACTGTTAATCTGACTATCTGCAGGTTTTACACACTTACATACACACACGCAGTTACTGTCTCTCCATTTACAAAGGCAGAGGCGTCACAGTGTTATTATCCTGCTTTCCTGCTTCGCGTTTGTGTGGGAGCCCCGTCAAAAACATGTCCAATATGCTAGCAGTGTCCAAGCGTTCTGATACCATTTTTTTTTTCATTCTGCGCCCCCTCCTGCGATGGCTCTGCACCCCAAAGACTCAGCAGAGACAATCTGCTTCATGTTCTTCAGTTAACCAACCAGCGCAGGGAGGCTTCTGCTGTTCTCTGATATAAAATAACATTGCTCTTCATCCTGTGGAGGTCTGAAGCTTCCAGGTTTCCTGATTTAGTGTAACAGCACATATGTACCACAGACAGAGCCTGGAACACAGGAAAGGTCTAATAGTTTGCTTTTGATGAACTTTACTGATTATTAAAGTGATGGATCGGCAGTAAAAATTGGTTTTACTGGATTCAATGAAATGTTTCCTAGGGCTGGGCCATATCATACCGTCCACGGTAATACCGGTATAATGTTGGGGACGATAAGAAAATGAAATATGGCGATAGAATATGGGTAAAACGCGCATGCGCAGTGCCTTTGTTTTCATACGCACATGGCGGAAAAAGCATGGCGGCGACGGAGAATGAGAAGAGCGAAAGCGGATTGTTGAATGAAACGGATGAAACAGAACTGGTTTGTAAAAATGCTGCAACTTCAGTGGTATGGAACTGGTTTAGCTTTTGTCCGTCAGATACACAACAAAGCACCATTTTTGGTAGCGCATGCTAGCGGGCCGTCGTTATTACCGTGTTGTTTGGAAAATACGGCACACTTAAAATCAATCCTTTGATTTTTCTGAAAATCAACAGTGTCCCTTATAATCCCGTGTGCCTTATGTATGAATTCTGGTTGTGTTTACTGACCTCGAAACGATTTTATGTACACGGCGCTCGAAAATCTGTCAAATGTTTCAGTACGACTTTGCTGAGCTACGAAGCCGCACCGCTTGATGGATTGTCGGAGCATTACGGCTATCGTAGGCAGGCGCCTCGCGGAGTGATACGTACTGTGCTTCAACATAATATTACAGTATTGTGTGTGTATAACCTCTTTGTAAGTTTTGTGGATATTACACATGGTTATGCTGAGGATATGTCGGCCAATTTCCACTGGAAATAACTTTTGGTTAAACTGTCAGTGACGAATTTGCATTTGCACTGTTACATTTTTATATAACTTTAATGCACATAAAAAACAGCTGCTTGTCTAAGTGAAAATACATTGATGGGGTTTTTTGCACTAATAAAGTTGTGGAGTTGTAAAGTATTTTGTCTAGTGTCAATTATATCGTCAGTTATATCGTTATCGCAAATTTTCAAATGTATATCGTGATAAATGTTTTTGGTCATATCGCCCTGCTCTAATGTTTCCTTTTAATTTCTCTTTAACCTGAAGCTCAATCACAGTGAAGTTTCAATCATCACGTCTAAGAATCGCAGCTGGTCTCCTCACTTAAAACCTGATGAATCAGACAACATGTTGTCAGGACATAACAGAGGTTTCACTCAGAGTCGAGCGTTGACCTGAGCTGTCAGCGTCACAATTTGTTGTTTTTAATGTCACCAATAGATGGCAGTGTTTGAGATCAGGGTCACGCTGCTCTCACTGCGGGACGTTCTCGCTTTAAGCCCTCAAAGTCTGAAATATCAAAGAATTATCAGAGTTGTTTGAACCATCTGACAAAGTTAAAGCATGTATTTCATTTTAATTTCCATATTTGACTTTATTTCTATTGTGTTTGGAAAATCTGGATTTTTCTTCTTTAAAAACATTAAATGTGTACTTTGCAATTTATTTAGTTAGAGAGAAAAAATCCCACTGATGATGTAAAAGTGTCAAAAAACTGTTTGTGCTGAATATGAGGATGTTGAGCAGTTACACTTCTGTGTGCGGGTCGTGTCAGTCCACGGGTTAAAGATCTGCTCCGACAGACCGCAGAGCAGAAACATGAGGAGAAACTGACTCGTAGATGATCTGAGATCTCCCAGAAAAGAACAAACATGTCCTGATGTCACGGCGTGGGTCTGCTGACAGCGTCCATGTTTGGATTATTTAATATGCTTTCATTTAGTGTTTCCAGCTGCATGTTCTTTGGTTCTTTGTGATTCCCAGTTCTCTGCTTCCCAGTTTACTTTCTTCTTTTCGTTTTCTGTAAATGTGAAGAAATATTTCATCAATAAATCAGCTGTTTTTAGTTAAATTCCCGTGTTGTGTGTCCTGTGTTTGTGTGTCCTGTGTTTGTGTGTCCTGTGTTTGTGTGTCCTGCCAACAGCTGTACCTTCACGCCTCAGATGGTCTTCTTTCTTTACTCAAGCTGCTGCTTCAAACAGTCATTTTTAAGAGTTTTTCTTTTTTCCAGAATACAGTTTAAATACATTTACAGCACAAAGTCAACTCCTCATTGTAAATACCGGCAAAGCCACTTTACTTTGCGCTTTTATTTTGAAGAGTACCTTAGCACTTCCTCTTTTATTGTGTCAGACTTCCTGTTCTGTTATCAGTGAAACGACAAAAGCACGTTGCTCCAGAGTGAGTAAAAACCTTTATTTTTTGAAAACACTCATGCAGAACTATGTATTTTATTTATCTGTCACATGCTATAACTTTGAAAGTTTACTCAATGTGGTTGAATTCGTTTTTTGTGTATATGCATGTCATTTGTTTGTGGTGTGGAAAGACTGGCTAAGAGATGCGCATGGAGGAGGTTGCTGCTGGTTCAGCATGATTAGCACCCTTGGAAGCAGAAAGAGGTTTAATGATAGCAAATGATTGTTTATGTATTTAAGAGACAGAAAGCTTGTCGTTAATTCATTTTATTAAATGCTGTAACATAAATTTTTTAAAAGCTGTTGATTTATGTCAATGTCACGATTTGAGTTCATCAAAATAATTTTCTATAGTAAAATGTGAACATTTCTGCACTTTCTACTTAAATGTTAGAATGGCATTTGTTTGTGCATCTTTATAGTTTTCACGGTGCCATATTGTCACATATTGGTTTAAAGAGGAGAGAATAAAGTTGCATCAGTCGAAGCTCTCTGCGTTCAGGGGCGGATCTAGAAGGGTGGCATGGGGTGGCAAGTGCCACCCTAAAATGATCCCTTGCTACCCCAAGTGCCACCCCAGTTTTGCATATGACAGTGTTGTTTATTAAAATAAGATAGCATTAACAGTTTGAGCGTAGTTACAGTCAACAGTGAATATAAATGCTAAAACTGAATATATTGCATAATGTTCCCCCCCTCCACCATTAACAAATGGTTCAGCCCATAGCAGGAGGCTTTTTTCTTGTTTTCAGTAGCAAGCGATGCTTATGATTGTGCCAGAGCACATTTTGAACAACACCATGGGAATTTCGGATTTTACACATTTGGTTGGATGTTACACTCTGGAAATGGAAGGAAGGTGAGTGTTATTAACCCTCTGTGGTCCACGGACACGCTGCACCTCCAAATCACATGACTGATGTAAGCTGACATAGCAACAAGCTGCAGCCGCGCTGAGTCTCTATTTCAGCCCACATTGAAAGTTCGGACTTCAAAGTTTTTAAATTTTAATTACAGGCCAGTAAATCCAGAGTTATAAGCCATGCTTTTTTTCTAAACACTGTCGTCACGTTTTTGTTTGTGTGTGTTTTAAGCGTTTTCTAAGGACAGCGCGAAAACAGGAAAGAAAGGAAAAAAAGCCACCTCTTTCCTGTGGGTGGAAAAATGCACCATGTCCACCAATTTTAAAAAAAAGTCAACACGTAGGATTTGGTTGTTTACGAAGAGGGAAAAGTTTTGGAGTGACGGTAACGGCAGCGAGACAGAGCGAGCGAGTGAGAGAGAGAGAGAGAGAGAGAGAGCTTTTAGATGTGGGAGATTTGTGACGTTTAGTGTGGAGTGTTTACTTAGTGTATTGTGTTGTCTTGTGTAGTTGTTCTCTTGTGTAGTCGTTGTTTTGTGTCAGTGAGGGCACTAATGAATGTCACAAAGGCACATTTGCAATATAACAACGTCATTAAGTAGAAAACCAGCAGAGTGATACACCTCCTGTTGTCAGGCCTGCAGGTTTATCCCTGTGCTGTTCTCCTGTCTTTTGGTGGAAAAACTTTTTTTACTGGCACACATCATTTGTGTGTCAACTTATTGCGAAACCTGATTGTTCTCTCATTTTAGTTTTAGTAATATTTTTAAATGGTTGTACAAAATGAAAAAAAAAACGGCAGATGTATTGGCTGCATTTTTAGATAAATAGTTGTATATGTTTACAAAATGTACAATTTATATTTGCATTTCAAGTTATAAACATTTACTCAACATGTCTGTGTGTTTTTTTTACAGTAAAAAAATACTACTAGAATTGTAAGTTCTTTGTGTGATTTCAGATCAGTAATACTAATGCAGTATGTCAGTGAAAAAAACAACTAAATTCAGTTGAGCTGAAAAGAATGATACCAAACAAGGCAAGGGGGAAAAATAAAATGAAACAATTTGAGGGTGAAATACAAACATAAACTCAAAAGGAGTCAAAAATGGCCGGTTGTATTTCAGACCTCAGTGGGTTAATCCAACAAATCATGAAAAATTAGGTTTAAATTTTTGTTCATGACAGTGCAGATTTCTGACATTTTGTGTAATTTAAGCTGTAACAATCTGATTGTTTTCTAACAAAAAACAGTGAAACTTAAGTTAGACTTGTGTTTGTAAATGAACCGCCCCATGTTGTGTAGCTTTCTGGATTTTATACTTACTGGGCTACATATTTATTTATTATACAGGCTATACAGTACATAGAATCAAAACTCAAATGTTTTATGTAACTAAAGTGTTTAATTATGTGGGCTACAGACGATAATTAAGTTATAGACTATAATTACATGAAAAACGTGTATGCCTACTGTATTTGAATTATTTTAACCATATATAACCACCTGCATAAGTGTTTAAAAAAGGCTTTGATTTTGCCACCCCATTTGATTTCTTTGCCACCCTCATGCCACCCTAAGAAAATTTCTCTAGATCCACCCCTGTCTGCGTTATGAGTGGTAATTCAAAGTGGGCAGCTACACTCATGATGAACCTTAATCTCTGTTCACAGCGTGTTTAAGTGCTTATACAAAAAGCATACTAGGATCATGATTCATATTTTGTGATCAATAAAAAATAGTTTGTTTTAATTGATGTCATCTCGTTTCAGTTGAACACATCAGGAAACTCTTTAAAATATTAGAAATGTCAGAAGCTGCCAGTCAGTGTTTCCACGAGTGTTTAAGCTGGAATGAAAGATTTATCATTAAAAATATCAATTTTCATCATTTATCAGAGTCAGAGACACTTTATTTATCCCCAAGGGCTCAGAGAGATGATGCTGACCGTACAAACATCACACACATTTATGAAGCAAAAACATGTGAACTAAATGCAGAGAAAGCTTTTATACAGTTCTGAAATTCATTAATAGTTTTATAATTTTATGCATGTTTGTTTTAAAAGTACCCCAAAATTACTTTATAAAGGATCTAATTTATAAAAATATCAATAATATCATATTGATCTAAAACTAAATTTGCACTATTTGATGTGTTATTATAGCTGCTCAGTTCACAGGAAATACAAGTGTTTAAATGAAATCATGTGTCAGAGTCAAGCTCCAGAGAGGCACAACGTGGTTAACATCCACAATCAGCTGATTAGACATAACAAAGTTCTTTGATAGTAGAATATTTAAAATATGGAGCAGGAGACGCGGAGCAGAGCTTTCATGTAGTCACGTTTCATCTGTGAACGTTTACATCCAAACATCTCCAGCAGCACCCTGAGGTTATCGCTCAGAACGAAGCTCTGAGAATTAAAAGAGGGAAGAACCGCCCAGTGCATCGTGGGACGTCCTCCAACGCTGACCTTAAAGCAGCAGAACAAAGATGCGGTTCATGCTTCCCTGCGTGGGCAGCAGGGAGGGAGGGGCAGCGTGTTATACTGTGTTACTGTGAAAGCTCTGTGTGTGACTGCATGCCTCACTGTGTGGACGGCGTTTGTGCAGAGCGTCTCTGGGACACATTTTTCTGCAGTCTTTCCTCATCAGTAAAGTCTTTTTATATAAAATATGAAAAATATATGTTTAAAAAGCAGCGAGCTCCAGGACTGAAGATGAACCCAGTGAGATCATCACCCGTCTGAAGTCTGTCACTCCTGATTTATTAAAATGCTCCAAACAAGCCTCACAAACTGCCAAATGTCCATCTTTTATATCCAGTCTATGCTTTAGACTGCGCTGCTCAGTGTGGATCCTTCGGGGCGGCCACGCTCGCTGCCAGGGTCCTGAGGGGACTGCGGTCCTCCTCCTGGTGATGAGACACGAAGCTCAGAGGAAGGAAGAGAAGAGCAGCTGTGAGCCAGCAGAGTCAAGGTTGATCTTTGTGGTGAAACGAGTGACGCGGTTACGTGGTCAGCTCAGAGTCTGGGGAGTGCTGTGGGGTCTCCGTGGAAACAGGAAGTCACACCTGACCTGCTGGAGGCTGGAAGACGAGAAGTTCCGGACATCCTCCTGTCCATGCATCTGTCTGTGACTGCCCGCTAGTCGGGAAAGATCTCGCGCTGTGATTGGCTGAAAGACTTGTCTTCAACGATCCACCCCTCCTGCATCCATCCGGGCCATCAGCGCAGAGTTCTGGGTGTTTTCCGTCCACAGTCCCGCTGGCGTAGCACTGGTTTCAGCTCAGTAACGAGCAGAGACCATGCTTGGATCTAAAATGTTCACTTTGGCACTTTTTGCGCTGCTGTGCTCGGGACCGACGCAGAGCCGCGGTGAGTCACAGCTCTCAAAGTTGGTCAAAGTTAAGCTGCAGTAGGACGACGGCGATGAAGTTTATATTCTACACGATGTTTGTTTTATTGAAAAGGGTGTTAGAGAGAGTGGGTGGACTCGGTCACAGGTAATCCTGACAGCGTGGGCGTCTCTCCCTGGATGCACGAGGACAAAGTGACAAACGTGGATCAGATTATTGCAAAGAATCAGTTCAAGGCAATAATGGTTATCACGTGACTGTGAGCAGACGTCCACGTGCACTGCTTTAACTTATTTCCCCCTGAATCTGAGTTCGGTTTTGTTTAAGTCTGATGAACTTGATGCGTCAGCTGTTTGCGTCAGCAGCTTTCACCATACGGCTGCGTCCCAGACACGCCTCCTTTTGCTAAACTCCTTTCCTCGTTAGGAAAAATCCTCACACCAGCCTCTGCTTAAATCCTTAAACTACAGTGTGAAAAAGATGGACTACAAAGGCGCCAGCGGTTTTTGATACGGGCGACGTGGACGGATGCACAGGCCGGGGATGGCTGCCCTCGTACTCACGCTGCCCTGACATCAGCCAGGCCCAGGCAGGAGAGGGCGGGGCGGCGGGGATTCTCTAATAACCAACTCGCAAAATACAACAAAATAAAAGCAAACCAACAAACACGAAAACACCAGACATCATGACACAGACTTATAATTTACACCGATGTTTTTTTCTAAATTTTATACACGAAAAGTGAGCGCGAGAGCCCTCAGTGCGCGTGCTCCAAGGGCGTAGATTTGGTTTGGCATCGGTGGGGACGGATGATTCAACCACTGAACCCCGCCCTGTTTCTGTTTTTTTTTTTTCCTTTTCGTCTTTGATTCTTGATTTTTTAAAAAAGGAGAAATATACTTGCCTACATGTGCTATTCTACATGCTTTCAAACCGTTTAAAATTAAAATTCATAGTTTTATATGTGAATTATATAATATTAAATTACTATTAAACAAATGACTGACTAAGTATTTTAGGCTTTAGTTTACTTCAGCCATATTCCATATAAATCAGGTATCATACAAAAATAAAAATAGCTTCAAATACAGTCATGACAATAAAGAATATGACTTTAAGGACTTAACAACATGACTTCAGTTATAGTGCACCAACATCTCTGATACATTAGCACTAAGGGAACACTGAATGACCTGCTGGTTTTTGTCCATAAAACTACTCATCTAAGATTACCACAAAGTAAAAGATCTCTCAGTAAAATAATGCAACATTTTAGGCACTATTGCCCCGATCAGCTCAGTGAGCTGGGATCTTTTATTCTAAACATGAACTACTGTTACAGCGACAGACATGGACACAACAACTCAATGTCCACTATGTGCAGGAGCCAAACACGTCTTCTCCTCTGGTTAATCTATAGCACCAAATCATCAGTCAGTGACCTGTGACCTCGCCTCTTCACCTCTGTCTACAACATGGCAGAGCTGCCTCTGTCACCTGATAAATAACAATGAGACACTCCAAATACATGCAGTCACACATGTGCTTCAAATACAGTCATGAACCAACAAGTCATCAACTGTGATCTTGTATCACCATTACTCTCTGAGCTTTCTGTTGGTTCTTCTGTCACCTGACAAATAGTGAGTGCATTTTTAAACTGTGCAAACTGCACTACAAGGTAGAATATTTGCAAAATCATGGCTACCTCATGATATTTTGTCTCAAAACTAACCCTATGAATATGTCAGTGCCATTAGGATGAAATTATTGTGTCACCAACATTTTAACTTTAGACACATAATTCTAACAGCCTCTGTAAACTAATATCCTGACTTGCTTGAGGCTGCAGTTTTCTCTGACAGTTTCAATCAAAGTTAGAAATGCTACTCTGAGACTGAGATAATAGTGCTGCCTGTTGTGCAGTTAGTTTCCAAAACACGTTATTCATGGTTACATACAATTTTAGACTGATGTGAGCCAAAGCCTAGCATAGCCTGTAACGTTATTATGACGGACACATTTTATGAGTGAACTTGACTTTAAGTGACTTACAGGTTTCTTTGAAAAATACTTTCTTATATCCAGGTTCTTCCTTTTTGCTGCCATCCTCCTCCCTGCAGGTCCTCACAGCGCAGGCTTACCGCTGTTAAAACTAAACAGAGCTCCCTGAAAGGCTCAGCCAATCACATTGGCCATATTTGTCACATGAGGTAGGACTCCAGTAGAGAACGTAATTTAACTCTTTCTGCACCGCTGGGTGAATGAGACGCTGACAGGTCGTTTTTTTTTTTCTTTCTATCGGGTTTGTTTTTCTTTACTCGAGGAGAACAAATTATTGGTGCGGACAATTCAATAATCGCTGGATATTGGTGGGGACATGTCCCTTCCGTCCATGCCAAATCTACACCCTTGGCCTGCTCGCTGCTGAAGTCAAAGTAAACTTTATTGTCATCTCCGCTACATACAGTCCAGTATATAGAGAGACGAGACCACGAGACTCCAGTTACAGCAGTGCAAGTAAACAAACAATAAATATAAGAAGAGTAAGAAAATAAATATAGACTTTAGGACCAGGGGTAAAGGGATCAATAACAATTTAACATTTATAATTTACAGTTTGATGATTTAAAGTCTCACACACAACCCCTCGAAAGGGGAGGGGCCGGCTGCTTCCAAATAGAGCACATTTCATTCATAATGTTGTAAATCCAAGCCATTATGTATTCATGATTTGAACCCTGGGTTGTAGACAAAGTGAATCTGTGAACTAAGGTGTAGGTCTGTTAGGTTATGTTGTGGTGATCCTCGGGTTGGGGGATTTGTGTTCATACTGGAGTGCAAAATGAAAACCAAGATGGACAAGAAAAGTTCAAAGCCATCAGGTGCTCAGTTTAGAAACAAGAGAAAAGAGGAGGAGGAGAAACGAGCAAAAGAGGGCGTGTTCGCTCAGGGCGCCAAACAGGCTAGGACCGCCACTGTACAATGGGTTACACTGAAACATGTTGTTTGTGTGAAAAATAAGAGTCACGCACATCTGCAGCAGCACAAAACCTGCTGGATTTCCTGAGAGGCTCAGAGTCACTGTGATACTGAAAGCGATGGACAGCAGTCAGTCTGCAGCTGGGCTTGTGACAGGTGTATTTGTAAGAGTTTCACTTTCAGGAGGAAAATAATTTAAATGAGTCCAACAAACATGGCACACAGTTTACTACACATGCCGTGACATCGAATCTAAAAATCCTGCCCTCTGTCTGCGACTGGAAGTTTGTTTTTAGGAGTTATCCTCCTCTAAACCTCTGTGTTCACAGGCAGCTCCACGTGTTGCTGCTCAGTAACGCTGCGACTTTGAACCAGAGCAGAAATGAACCGAGCTCCTGTCTCTCAGCAGTGCACACAGAGCGTTTTCTCTTTATTCAGGGTGTCATTAATTATAGTACGACTGTGACGATGCTCATGAGTCCATGTTAGTGTGTTAGCTTCATGCCTGAATGTTGCTATGTGCCCCCCCCCAAACTGCCTCGCTGTTTGTCACACCGCAGGATTATTTTGGACAGGCCCTCATCACTCCCTCACTCCTTGCTGCCCTCTCTTACTATCATTAGGATTTTTGTAAATTAATTAAAAAGAAAAAATAAACTAACTTATCACATTTCCATCAGTATTCAGATGTTTTATTTAGTACTTAGTGGAAGCACCTTTGGCAGCAATGACAGCACCGAGGCTCCGAGACAGGATCCAGTACAGCCGGGTTTTCCTTTTTTTTCTTATCAAAGTGTCTGGAGCCCTCGCAGCCTCGACCAGCAGCAACTCAAATGAAACCATGGCCCTGATTGGTTCATTGGCAGCCCTTTAGCCACACCTTGCATATATGTAGCCTCCCAGGGATGTTTCCACACTTCCCAATATACAACTAAGCCATGTAAGCAGTTATCTGTTACACATCATAATTAAAACTATCACTCAAACGTATCCATAATCATTATATTAACATTGAAAACACAGAAACCTACAACCCCCACCCAGCTTCCTCCTT
Source organism: Oreochromis aureus (assembly GCF_013358895.1). Lineage (NCBI taxonomy): Eukaryota > Metazoa > Chordata > Actinopteri > Cichliformes > Cichlidae > Oreochromis > Oreochromis aureus. The sequence continues at coordinate 39,660,610 of NC_052962.1, forward strand.
GGTCTCTCCCAGAACCTTTAAATTGTGTTCAGACCTCTGAGGACATGTTTGCCCAGAACACCCTGGTGATTGATCGCTGCACCACAAACCCCTTACCAACTATCCCTGGGTAAGATACGCTTCGAGTGCTCAAACAGATAATAAGAACCAGTCCATTTACCTTTGCTGTGTCTGTGAGGATTCTGCTGACAGTGTAAACTCCTCCATCTGAGGACGTGGGCCTGAAGGTTTGTTTCATATTTGAAATACAGACCAGATGTTAAGCTAAGTCCTGCCAGCATAAACCTTTTGACTTCTTCTAACCTAAATGACTGGATGGATCTTCATAGACACCTGCCCTTCTCCCCTGTGTTTAAATATCCTTCTGTGACTTTCAGAGACTCACTCCCTCCATTACATCTACACGGCGCTCTCCAAACCCGTCGGCCTCCCGGGCATCCACGAGTTCACAGCCATGGGTTTGCTGGATAAGAGGATGATCGACTACTTTGACAGCGAGAATCAGGTGAAAGTTCCTAAACAGGAGTGGATGAGAGAGCGTTTACCTGCTGATTACTGGGATAAAGGTACACAGTCCCGCAAGAGCAAGCAGCAGTGGTTCAAGGTCAACATCGGCATCCTGATGGAGCGAATGAGACAGAATGAATCAGACAGTAAGTTGTTTCTCAGTGTGAATGAGGAGTTTTCTTCTGTTGTCTTGTTCATTTCTGTCACTGTTGTTCCTTCAGCCCCTCATGTTCTTCAGTGGATGCACGGCTGTGAGGGTGAAACTCAGCCTGATGGCACGCTGAAGTTTGTCCAAGGCATGGACATGTACAGCTACGACGGAGACGACTTCCTGTCCTTCGATGGTAAAAATGAAGTGTGGGTCGCTCCGACTCCACAGGCACTTCCCACCAAGAGGACGTGGGACGGCGTCCAGGTGCTGAAAGAGTACACCAAGGGATACCTGGAGAACGAGTGCATCGATTGGCTGAGCAAGTTTGTGTATTATGGGAAAGAAAAGCTCAAATGTACGTGAGACATGAAATAGCTGCTGTTTCAGTGACAGATGGATGAGTGTGCAGGCTTCAGTAACTCAGAGCTTGTGACGGTTACTGTAATTTCAGTGTTTATCACCTTCAGTTTGTTACGTGGAAATACTTTCAGTCATATTTTGACTTCAAATCAAATGCAGATTTCTTAAATTCTGTTGTCAATTCTCAGGTTTGGGGTTTCTGTGCTATCTCCTTTGTTTGGTAGAGAAACCACTGATACATGTTCATACTGATTTACTACAAACATGAAAAGTCTTGGCATGCACGATCCATGTCAGCTAACCAATGAACTGCTGTTTATTACATCTTCTCCTCCAGCTGTGCCTGAGGTTTATACGTTTACAAAGACCTCCACAGTGGATACAAACGTGGTGCTGACCTGCCTCGCCACAGGCTTCCACCCAGCGGAGCTCACAGTGACGATCAGAAGGAACGGGCGTGTCCTGACTGCAGACGACGGCCTACAGAGCTCAGGAGTTCTTCCAAATGACGATGAAACCTTCCAGAGGAGAGAGTACGTGGAGGTTTTAAAGTCTGATGTGTCTGTGTTCAGCTGTGAGGTCACACACAAGGCGACCAATGAGCATGCTCTGAAGGACTGGGGTAAGAAACCTTCTGCTGTATCCAGTATGTGGATATAACAGTTAGTTATATCCATGGTTTCCTTTACTAACACACAAAACAGGCACAGGTGTCACAGGCTGGGCACTACCATCCTGTCATCTGATTGGTCAGTTTATGCAGCCTGGCCTGCCTCAGCACCACAGCAGTGTAATACCGTGTACTACCTGATATTCAGAGGGGGCGCTGTTTCCCTCAGTGTAGTCATCAGTAAAGAGCAGTGCTGTTAGTCTGTTTATAAGCTGCTCTGTTCAGTTTTAAGGGTCACATGTTCCTCACCTGCACAGCTGATTTCATGATTTGTGTCATTAAACTGTGTCACAGTAACAAACACAGTGTTGTGTGTTTCAGACGATCGTCTGCTCCCAGACTCTGAAGGAAGCTCAGTTCACATCCTCGTTGCTGCTGTGGTCGTCCCGCTCGTGGTCATCTGTGTCGCTGCGGTTCTCCTGGTTCTGTGTAAAAAAACACGACAAATGGTAAGGTTTGGTGTACTGGGTAACAACAGCACCTCGTTACTAACTGTTCATACTCACACGTCTGTGTTTAACACACTTTAATTCACTTTAGTTTTTATATACAGGAAAATCACAGCAGTCGTCTCAAGGTGCTTTATGTTGTAATAAAGACTCTACAATTATTTACGGAGTGTCACTTTGGCGACAGTTGGGAGGAAAAACTCAATGCATCATGGGAATCCCCGGCAGCCTACGTCTATTGCAGCATAACTAAGGGAGGATTCAGGGTCACCTGGTCCAGCCCTAACTATATGCTTTAGCAAAAAGGAAAGTTTGAAGCCTAATCTTGAAAGTAGAGATAGTGTCTGTCTCCTGAATCCAAACTGGAAGCTGGTTCCACAGAAGAGGGGCCTGATGAGCAACCTTAGAGTTTCCTCATCTGTCAGTCTGAAGACAACATTTATCTGCTGTCAACTCAAATCTCTGTTAGACACCAAAGTTTAGTTTGAAAATGATTAGCAGGTCTACAGGTCATGTTAGTAAGTTGTGTTTGTATAAATCGACTCCTGGTTTATAGCAGGAGTGTGTTGCGTTGTAATCATTGCATTCTGATTGTATTCACACTTTAAACTTGTATGTAAAAGGTTTCATCAAAGAGACTGCATGAAGATGCCAGAGCAGGCAGACACTGATGTATTCTGAGTACCTGAACATATAAACTAATATTTCTTTCATCCTTACAGATGTTGGAGCTAACAGCCAGAGTCCTGTGACTCCACTGAATCCAACACATGGCTTTTAAAAAGTGTTCCTGCCCCTTTAAGCTGAACCTCCATCACAGGGACATTTAAACAAGCCTGCTCTAAGAAAGTTTAAGACATTTCCTCTGTAAAAAAGTGGGATCATTTTTAAAGGTGCTTTGTAAAAACATGTTGTCAGCAGGCTTCACTCAAACCAAACTTACAGCAGGTTTGTGCAGCAGCAGGAATAAAATACATGCTAAATCTGCTCGATCTTCATAGAAATGTGAATAATGCTTTTAAAGAAGATGGATCGTAACATCAGAGCCTGAGGAACTGTTCACAGCTCTGAGTTTGAGTCGCAGCCTGATCACTCATCAAGTTTCAGTGTCAAACCAGGTGGGAGGAAGTATTTTAAAAATATTTATTATTTTAAATTCATTATTTAAGAATTAATTTTATGTGCCACAGTAGCCTCTGGACTGTTTCCTCATTACAATCGATTTGCCATCAGAAATAAAACAGCGTGTTGTTTCTGTCTGCAAACTGAGTGAAGAGCAGGCGTGGAACTCTGTCAGTACTGGTTTGGGTGGTAATATTAAAACATGTACTCGCGTGTTAGCATTTCAAAAGTTCTGTTTTCAGACAGTAACGAGTACTTTTATTCTACGACGGTCACAAGAACCAGACTTAAATTCCACCTGGAAACTCAGCAGAACTGTTAGCGGCTAATGCTAGCAGCAGGGTCACAACACGGCTCGTCACAAAGTGTATTCAGTCCGTCCATGTGCGACATTAACAGGCTGCTAATTAAACACATTTAATTGTGTTAAATTGTTTTTTCTGAAGTTCAGACTGAGGCTGACAAACAGCTAAAGAGCAGCTGAGCCGTCACAAGCTCGGGGATAAACCGAGCTGTGGCTGAACACGCAGTGCTCATAAACTTTATTTTTATTAACTTTGATTTAGTCTCTTTTGTATCATAATTTGATTCTTAACACAATTTATTTGTTAATCTTCATGTAATAAGATTATCTTTATATTTCATCTGTTTCTCTCCTCGTGATGAAACTGATTCAATCTTTTGATCAGTCAGTGAAATATCTGCTGTAAGAAATCTGTCATCCTGAAATCTCTTCCTTCATTATTTGAAGTGTTGAAAATGATCCTGGCTGTAAAATAGGACAGCTGTGTTTAAAATGTGTTACAGTCTTTTATGTAAAAGCTGCTTGCATGTGTTGTATACTGTTAAGAGATTTCTTAGGATTTTGGGATTTTTATTATGTTATGCTTAAAAGTACGTTTCATTATCTAAATGTGTTTGCTCTTTTCAGTATTCAGCTTAAACTCTGCAACTCTGTGCAGACTCCTAAATGGGGAAGTTACACAGGAAGCCTGCAGTTCTATTTTCTCTCTTCCTGTATGTACTCTCTGAATAAAGACTCTTTCTTTTTATTGCACAGTGCGAGTCTCCCTGAGTCTTGACCGTGTACACGTAAACCTGTCTGAGCCTTTTTATTCCGACCTGAGTTGCAATACAGGAAAACTCCTGACATTTCTTGGTCCTTCGAGCCGGATGGGACACAGCGCTTTTGTGTGACCCCACAGGAAAGCCTCATCGAGTCCTGCCGTCGTGAGAAGCCCGCGCTGAAGTCTGTCGACAGCTCCTCTCTAGGTAGAGGATATAAAGTCCAGAGACGTGACATTCGGGTTCTGGCCAGCGTTCTTATAAGTGGTCCACGGCGGTGGGGGTCGATGAGGTTGACCTGAGAGACCGGCAGTGAATCAGCAACCAGGTGAATATTAACACTCAGACACCTCGCGTAAAACGTCTAGGCTCGGCTCGCCCAGAGGGGTTGGTAGCATTCCTAAAAGTAAAGGCTCGCCTGAAAAAGGGGCTGGAAGCTATTTTAGATAAACCTGGTCCGTAAGACGTAGTACGCGTTGAAAAGGTATTGTTGTTGTTTTATTTTTGTTGGTGGAATAAGTTTCAGCTTTGCAACCATACATAGGATTAAAATGGGTAACTCACTGCTGATGAGCAGTGGTTAGAAAAGAAATGTCCAGGCGCCGGACAAATTAGTGCATATAGATGGAGAAATCCAAAGAAACCTAAATGTCCCACGTGGGAGGGAAAATGCATTAACTAAACTATAAGAAACCCTCCAAGCAGAAATAAATACTGGAAAGGAAGCTAAAAGGAAAACAAAGAGTACACAAGAGTTGTAATATTTTAAAGCATGGAAAGTGGAATGAAGTGGAATAAACAAAAGGTTAAATTAAGGTTAACTTAAAGTAGAGCTTATCTAGTGATAAGCATGATAATAGGAGATAACAGGAAGGTTAACAACCCGTAAACTGGTATTAACAATGAAACAAAACAACCAAGCTGAATGAATAGAATGCGTGAAACCAGATAATTCACACAAAATATATCAAATAAGAAAGAGAGATGCATAAGGTATATTAAGGCTGTGTCATTGTTCAGCCAAGGAAAATGTCTCCAGCTTGGGAAGGTGTGAAGCTGCAGATTCACACAGACCCGTGATGGATACATAATAAAATATAAACTAATATACTATTGTATATTAGTAGTAAAGTAGTGAAGTAGTGTATTGTAATATACTATTGCTGTTATAAAAGAGGAAAAACAATACAATGATAACATTAGTGATAAGAAGAGGCACCTCAGTCAGTTATGATGTGAGGTGGAAGATTGTTAAAAGTAGTCTGATTCAAGCTTAAGGTTTGCTCAAACTCAGTACAATGATATATGAGATGAAGAAAATAAGGAAATAACTACACTGATCAGGTGCATAGAGACACTTGACCTGCTTGTAAACCTGTCATCTTAGATGAGACTTTGTTAAGATGAAGACCTATACTAACAACTAATGAGAAGCTGAATTAAATATGTGGACACTACCAAGCTAATGAGGAGCGGTGACGCGCATGGAGATGCTGGTTTTGCTCACTACAATTGTATAAATAGAGTTTGAATTCATTACTGTGGATGTACAGTGAGTGACCTCTATATATCTTAGATCAAGATTTAGCAGAATTAAAGAGGGTTTATAGACTATGAATACAAAGAGAAACAAAAGAGTTCGATTAGTCTGCAGAAACAGGAAGTATGTATATAAATATATATGTGTGCCTGTGGTGTGTCGAGACAGCCCACAGAGAGAAACAGAACTCTATGAATAGACTCTATGAATAGAATGAATAGACAACACATACTCAAATTGTTATATGTGAAATTATTTTTGGAAAGGGTCAGAAGAGATAATTTGAACTTAGAACTCAGTGATATGACGCATGAATTAAACCTTATGGCAATAAACACTTGCAATGAAGAAAGCAGCTTACACTCAATTAATATGAACGCAAAGCCTTAGGCCATAGGCAATTTGTTTTATTTTTGTTTGTTTGCTTAGTGAGTTTGGAAAACAAATTTGTGATCATACTTGTGGATCACAGTGACACATAATGATTTGGGCATATGATTTGCTGATGCCTAGTTTTATAGCTGTGAGCTATGAACTGTAAGCAATGCAAGGGTTTTCCTACCTCAGAAGTTCGACACATGCCAGACAACTTTCCTATGTAGGCATTTTGCTCACACTGTCACACATCAGAATTGCTGTATGCTGTATCACGCGCTGACCTTCACAGCACCCCACAGGCTGGTGTCGTTGATATCTTTGTAGACGGTTCAGCGTCCAGAAGTAGCCTTGGGCGGAACTGTGTAGGTTATGCGGTAACCACAGTAGACACAATTTTAGAAGCAAAAGCACTAACTTCCTCACACTGCACAGAGTGCAGAACTCACAGCTGTCATATGTGCCTAACCCAACTGCAACATGGAAATCTTTTAAAGGCACTGTTGGAAGTGTTTATATTGCCAAAACAGTTCAGAGGTCACTGAAGGCAATAACTTGGCAGACCAAAGCCAAACTATAGACACATTAATGTCTGACTCCTCAATGCAAATACCACTTGATATGCTTATAAACGAACAGAAAGCCGCACCAACTACAGAACAAAAGAGGTGGTTAAAAGGTGGAGCACAGCCAGAAAATGATTTGATGACCTGTAATAGCAAACCAATACTACCAAAATCCCTACACATATCAGCAGCATTATGGTCAACAGGAGGGGGGGTAGGAGTGGTAGATAAAATTTCGGAAATCTGTCGGAACATGCATGATTTGCCAAAAACATAATGCACATAATGCGCATAATGCACACCACCTCATCCTTTTCATACAATCCACATGAGTTTTATTGAGCTAAATGAATGCCAAGGCTCAGAATACGCTCTAGTGATCATAGACGTGATCTCAAAAGCAGACGCCATCTCAGTAGCAAAATGTTTGTGCAACCATTTTATTTCAATATATGGCATCCCCACTCTGATAAGATCAGACAATGGGACACATTTTGTTAATGAAGTAATCAGTAAGGTCTCTGAAGCACTAGGAAATAAAACAGAGACTGAGAAAATGCATGGAAGAAACAGGGAGACCATGGCCTGAGTGTATAGGCCTGGTAAAAATGTGGATGAGACTGACACAAAGTTCTCAGAAACTCACACCTTTTGAAATCATTCACGGTAGACTATTTCCACTACCAATCACAAGTGAGCCTATAGATAAGTCAATAAGAAAAACTACACTAGCCGAATGGATGACTAAATTACTTGAAAATAAAGAGATTGTTCTAAACAACTCTCCAGTATCTTGCAGGTTGAAACCAGGTGATTGGATCCTGATCAAAGTGCTCCAAAGGAAAAATTGGAGTTCACCAAGGTGGGAAGGTCCTTATCAAGTGCTACTCACCACACCTACTGCCTGCAAAATAGCAGAAAGACCGTCCTGGATCCATCAAAGCCACTGCAAAAAGTGAGTGACAACCCAAAGCGTTTGAGACGCCGACACCCCTAACTCCTGTATGGTGATCTATTGGTGGAGGGAGGGCTGATCGGGTATACCCGCCTTCTTCTTCTTGCCAGTAGTCTACTCATCAGAGGTCACAGGTGTGTCTGGTCATCATGAAGACACTCGTCCTCCTAGTGGCTAATGTTGCACTCCTGGTGAGTTTCTTAACACTCACCCGAAAGAAAGAAGATGAACAACGCATGGTATCGATATATACATGACAGCACACCCAGAAAGGACTGCTATGTTTGCTCCTATATGCCCCCAGCGACACAGTACACCACCTTGTATGCGAAGGGAATGGACATAATTCAAACAAAGTGTGCCGCAAGCTACGCCAGCCGTGGGCATCAATTCCAGGGAATCGTGGTCAACCATGAGGAACCTCTCCAGATAGGATGAAACGGCACATGTGACGAATGGTTCTGGGTTGACCTGAAAGTGAAGCACAGAAGTAAGGCTAAATCATTCCCAGTCTTTCTTGGAAACAATGGGAATTTGAGCCACAGCCTATGCTACCGCCAAGAGAACGGATCCACGCCAATGGGAAACACCACCAACTGCAAAGCAGTACAGACACACGCTCCTGGAGGGCCCGTGAAGAGCAGCAGTTGTTGTGCATCGGGATGCACAACAACGAGACTATGCCACAAACACAGAGGACTGGCTTACGTGGCTTTTAAGCGGCTCTTGGAAGTCCCTGCTGATTAAAAGACTTGTTTTTGTTGGTGTTATAATACTGTTATTCTGCTTCAATTCATGCTTACATCACCCTGTCACAGAATGATGAAGATGATAATGAGATAGACACTTGGATATAACCAGTGTTGGGAAGGTTACTTTTAAAATGTATTCCATTACAGAATACTGAATATATGCCCCAAAATGTATTCTGTAACGTATTCCGTTACGTTACTCAATGAGAGTAACGTATTCTGAATACTTTGGATTACTTAATATATTATCATGCTGTTTACAACTACGTGAATGTACTATTGCTGTGATTTATTACTGTTACTGAAGGTCCGCGGCTCCGAACCGTAGTAAAGGGACCTCTGGCTAATACGGTGGGTTCCGTGTCGGGCTGGTAGCCGAAAACTAGCTTTACTTTGTTGTCTGGGTCAACTTTGCTTGCGGGGAGAGAGAGAGGCGTTGAAAGGCTGCTCCAACGGAACTTATTTTTCGGAGGAAAACACGAACACAGTGTACAGTTGAGTCTTAATAGCTTACTTACAGCTGGGCTCGTCAGGCACTCTTCTTGGCTGCAGTGGTTATTATTATATTTACATGCTTCCAGCTCCCGTTTTTGCTCCGTGACAGCTCGGACTTCCTTTCTCTCCCTCCCTCGCTCACAGACACATAACGGGTATGGTAGTCCATTCTCCCTGCGGCACGGACTACACTGCCCATCAGGCTACATGCTTTAGAGCTATGCCTGTAGCATTCTGCCTATTAGCTTAGCACAACAACAACAACAAAAAAGCGCTCTCTCACCCAGGAAACACGCAGAGAGAGAGAGTCACCCTGTAACCATGGCAACCGTAACGCTGCCGCCTGGAACAACAGAACGTAGCTGTCAAACAAACCCAAACAGTCCTGACCCGCGACAACATGAAACAGGGAAGTACCGCCGTGTAATCCATTTATTTCAACAAAGTAACTGTATTCTGAATACCACCTTTTTAAACGGTAACTGTAACGGAATACAGTTACTCATATTTTGTATTCTGAATACGTAACGGCGGTACATGTATTCCGTTACTCCCCAACACTGGATATAACATATTCACGAAACCCACTGTTTTATGATGTCTTGGCTAGAAATGTTTACAAGTGGCCATAGACTGATACAATAAGCTATGAACTGTACATATACATATGTACAACAGGAGGGAATGTTAAGAGATTTCTTAGGATTTTGGGATTTTTATTATGTTATGCTTAAAAGTACGTTTCATTATCTAAATGTGTTTGCTCTTTTCAGTATTCAGCTTAAACTCTGCAACTCTGTGCAGACTCCTAAATGGGGAAGTTACACAGGAAGCCTGCAGTTCTATTTTCTCTCTTCCTGTATGTACTCTCTGAATAAAGACTCTTTCTTTTTATTGCACAGTGCGAGTCTCCCTGAGTCTCGACCGTGTACACGTAAACCTGTCTGAGCCTTTTTATTCCGACCTGGGTTGCAATACAGGAGGAAAACTCCTGACAAATCATAAAAAGAATAAAATAATTAATTTAATCAATTATTGTCGTTGCTCCTAAATGCAACGATAGAAAAGGCCCCGCCCCCTCTGAGTTTCCTCCTGATCTCGGTACGGTTCTCTGGGATCATGTTTTACTTCCATGATCCCAGAGAACACAGGAGCCATTAGGATCTGTGTCCAGGGATTTAGGCCCACTGCTGTTTTTACTGTGTTTATGGCCTCTGGGTTCCTCCTTAGAAGAGATGGCATCTTTTCATTGCCAAATTTATTTGCCACTAAAGCAGAAGGATGGCGTCTCCATAAAACCTCTCTCTGACATTAAAGCTCGTTTCGCTTTCAACTTTTTAAATTTAAATGAAGACAGAGGTGTTGGTGTTTGGACCCAGTGGTCCTTGTGAGGCCTCCTCTGTAGATTTGGGACTCCTGGAAGTTTATTTTAAACCTCTTGTTACTGACTTTGGTTTTAAGTTGCGCAGTGATTTTAAATTGGACTAAAATCAGAGCAGTGATCCAGTTTTTTTTTCCATTTAAGGTGACTGGCAGCAGTGAAATCTTTTCTTTCTTGGCAGCACTTTGAAACAGCGATCCATGCTTTTATTTCTTCCCGTGTGGACTGTAACTCACTCAGTGTTTGGGTCAGTCAGTCGCTGCTGTCACGCCTGCAGCTGAGAGCTAACAGGAACTGGTAAGAGAGCATATAACCCTGTGCTGGCCTCACTGGCTGCCTGTGTCCTTCAGAGTTCATTTTAAAATTCTCATGTTTGTTTTTAAACGCCTTCACAGTCTCGCCCCACCTTACATCTCTGAGCGTCTTCATCCCCACACACCCTGCTACCTGTCAGGTCAGCTGACCAGCTGCTCCTGGAAGTACCGAGATCAGGAGGAAACTCAGAGGGGGCGGGGCCTTTTCTATCGTTGCATTTAGGAGCAACGAAAATAATTGATTAAATTAATTATTTAATTAATTATTTTGTTCTTTTTATGATTTGGCTTCTATTTATATCGTATGTAAAAAAAATTTAATTTAGTTCCAATGTACAGCTGTGGTTGTTTTAAAGTATTTTATAAATAAAGATTTGTTCTTATGTACCAAACGTCGCAGCTTCCTGTTAAAACCCCGTTTAAACACGTGTAGCTCAGCAGCTTTACAAACACTGAGCTCTTTCTGAAGCGTCGGTGTTGGAGCGCCGAGCTTCCAGGTGAGGAGCACAGCGTCACGTGCACACTGCAGATGTTCTGTCTGTGTTTTTGTTATTTGTTATTTCTTGGTGTTGCACAAAATACAGTTAAGAATTACATACAGTCTTATATCATCCACGTGTCCAGGGTCAGAGAGATGTGCTCACATGCTAAGCTACAGCATGACTTTCAGACTCCACTCTCTCTCATACGTGTTATTTTCTACATGTGTGTGTTAGCTTTGTAGTGCAGGTTAAAGCAGACGACCAATCAGAGCTCCAGCCTGGGTCTGTGGAAGGTAACAGTTCAAAGTGAAACTGCCACATGGATGATATGAACGTGACACAAATGACCTGATACCAGGAAAGCAGGACCAGTGTTATACTGGTTAGACTGGGACCTGGGTCCTCTGAGTCTGAGAGCTCCACATCTAAATTCAGTTTCAGCTGAAACTGGTTAATGAAACATGAAAACAGGAGCGTGCTGCCCACAACCACCAAACAGCTGCTCCTCTGATGACATCACACAGAAAACGGGCAACCGGGCTTCAGAGGAAACAGCTGAGGTCACAGACCAGAGGGCGGGGCTCCTGTCTGAGGGCTCTACAGCTGACTCTGCGCTCACAGCACGATTCACGTTGGCTGCTGCTTCCTGGTTTCAGCCAGTTCAATAAGTCGAGTCAGATTCTCCAAGATCAGGCAGAGCATCAGAGGAAGGAATGATCTGGATGTCTCTGATAGAGGCCAAAATAATAAAACCCGTCACGGGAAGACGATCCTCCTCACAGGTCGGAGTCGTGTTTCACAGCTGGGAACCAAAGCCAGGACTTCAGAGTCCGGGCGTGCACGACACTGCTCATCCACGGGGGACTTTGCTCCTTCTCAGGCTCCTCAAACCTGGATGTTGTCCTCCCAGCTCTCGCCACGTGGCCCTCCTCCACCTCCTCTCCTGACAGCAGGAAGTGTGACTCCACCTCCACGGCTTCAACCCGGTCTGCCTCACTCCATCCTGACCCGAGCTTACTGAGTGTGGTTAAAATGATACTTTAGTCATCAGATGGCTTTACATCAAATATAATAAACCTTTACCAGAAACCCACAGAAATGGAAACAACATCCTGAGATCAGACCTGGACAGAAGATTTAAAATGTCATAAACATTTTACATCTTTGAACCACAGTTACTTAAATTTAAATGACCTAAAAATAAAACTCATCTTCTGTTGTTTTAAATGTGCGTTATAAATACAAAGGGTTTCACATCAAAGGTTAATTTTACTCAGCAACTTCCACACATAACTCATCTTTCAGTTGTAGTTCTGTCATCCGCACACGTAGTGTAGAGGGTACTTTCCCCCGTGGGCTGTGAGACTCTGCGCTGCTTCATTCAGAGCATCTCTCTGTCGGACACGCAGCGTGAACTCGGATAAACTCGGTGTGATCGGCGAGCTGAGGCTTTAAAAGGATTTAAAATGTTCATCGTGGCTTTTCTGCTGCTGTGGGGTCCAGGACTAACGGAGAGCGCCGGTGAGTCCCCGTTTCTAACACCGGGCGGGTTAAAGCAGGCTGTGCCGTGTCCCGCGTGTCTGTGGGTCGCTTTGTTTTATTGAGAAACAAAGAGAGTGAACCTGAGCCGGGCACGAGCCTGAGTCACGTGCTCATCCAATGAGAGCCCGGAGTCTACCGACCGGCATCAGAACCGAGCCGGAGGGCGGCAGACAGAGTCTATACACGTGTGAAGGTTACTGTGGAGAAGCAGCGCTTAGTCTTTGTGCGCGTGGTAACACGTGGTTAACGGAAACTCATTCAGAATCAGCTGCACGCGCACAGACACGTCCGTTTGGTTTCGCGCCTTTATTTTTATTTTATTTTTATCGATCTGTTCATCGATAAAGTTCAGATCAGATTAATTTTCATCCTGATCGATACAGAGACCCGGAAGTAACTTCAAACTTTAACGCCGACATCTAGAAATGACGTCACGGTAACGGCGGCCGCGCCCGTGACGTCAGTTCAACTTGAATTTTCACGTTATTTCCCGACTGAGCGTCGTGAACAAAGCGGGGTCCCACTCCCACGCCGTTTCTCTGAGCGGTGATGTGGAAACAAGTGTCCACGAACCCGGAAATAACCCGTGATTATTTCACAGCGCACAGCCTGCGTGTTTATACTGTGTGTCACGGTAAAGGTGGCAAACTACAAAAAGACTGAGACACACATAAATGTCCACATTAAACAGAAACAGATGAAACAGACTGACAGTGAACACTCTCACAGTGTTACCGCTGCTGTGCTGCTCTTATTTAAACTGCTATAAATATCTTATATGTCAGCTGTTTCCCTCATGATGATATCCGGTCACGCTGAGCCACAAACAACAAGGTCGAAGCTGCAGCCAGTTTTTGGCAAAGTGACTTTCACATATCCTTTAAAATAATCTTGTTGGCATTAAAAATGTATGTTTAAGAGTAATCTGTGCAGCTGACAGTGCAACAAATATAACAGTAGCTCAGGGTTGGTTATAATGTAGGTACAATAACACAGAGTTATGAAGATACTTGAAAAACTATTTTTCAAATGTTATATAACGCCTGTAAATCCTGTTCACTAAAGTCTATTTACCAATATAAGTGAAAACATTACACATAAAAACACAGAAAGTTTTCGGCTCCATATCAGCTCAGTCTGAGTTTGGATTTCAAAATAAGAGCCACTTGAAATTCTGTACAATTTCAAAGTGCAATTATTTTGAAATACAAACAGTCTGACTTGATATTGATACTTGATACTGATTCAACTTTACCCAAGAAAACATGAAAACTAGCAGCTCAAAATAAAAATAACAAAGGAAGTCTTTGAAACACATCATGTGCACAGATAACTGGAGCCCACACAGTCAGCTTTAACGCTTTCTACACTCTGAAGAACAGCTGTCACTGCTGGATTCAACATCTGTTCTCTACAAGAGGAACACACACACACACACACACACACACACACACACACACACACACACACACACACACACACACACACACAGTCTGAGTAAAATACAGATGAAGGCTGATCGGTATCGGTACCTCGGCTCCGTTCACAGCTGCAGTTTCGTCGCCTCGCTGGCAGGAAACGTGAAAAAGGAAATCACCAACGGTTTAATGAGAAGTGTCGGTTCCTAAAGAGGCTTAAACAAAGAGAGAGAGCAGACTCAGGATCGAAGCTGCACACGGGCTCGTGCACAGGTCAGAGAGGTGTCAGTTTGTGTAGCAGTAACATGACACCCGCTTTGCCTCAGACACCACTCTGTGTGGTGGCACCACCTCACTGCTCCACCTGAAGCAGCTGTCTGAAGGTCTGGTTCACAGAAACAGAAGTTTAAAGCTTTAAAAGCACTGAGACGACACTCTGCTGTTAGTTTGTTTCTACTTTTAGAACTGATCTGTGATCAGTGTGAGGATGTGGTGTGAGTGCTGCTCTATAAAGGTTAATAATCAACGACTGATGCTGAGCTCAGTCACAGTTTTCAGTCACAGGCGCTTTAGGTCACTAAAGCGCCTCGTTTGACCTGCTCCGTCACTATGGTAACCAATGCTAGATGATAAGAGTTTGGATTAAAATGAGCAGGAAGAGTTTTCACTGCTTCCTTTATTGTTCAGTGCAGATGTTCTGTTGTGTGTGTGCAGCGTGTTCAGCAGCACCTTTGAATGAAGTGTGCGGTGCCTCGTCAGTTCATGCATGAATCTAGTGACGCAGAAATGTTTAAATGTTGTTCTTGTGATGCAAATGCGCAGATGAGTCTGTGTTACACAGCTGGAAACACAGAACACTCAGAGTTCACCTGTCTGATCACCTCGACTGTAGTTCAGGTGTTTTAGGGCTCTGATAGGAATCACCAGATTATTGTCTGTGTTCACTTTAACTCTTACTTCTTTATATAAAGTGTTGCTTTGCACATTAACCCTGCGTATCATCTGATAGTTAAACCTTTACTTAAAAAGCATCTCTAGACCCAGCTGTCTTAGCTAATTATAGGCCAATCTCCAACCTTCCTTTCATATCAAACATCCTTGAAAGAGTAGTTGTCAAACAGCTAACAGATCATCTGCAGAGGAATGGCTTATTTGAAGAGTTTCAGTCAGGTTTCAGAGCTCATCACAGCACAGAAACAGCTTTAGTGAAGGTTACAAATGATCTTCTTATGGCCTCTGACAGTGGACTCATCTCTGTGCTTGTCCTGCTAGACCTCAGTGCTGCGTTCGATACTGTTGACCATAATATCCTATTAGAGCGATTAGAACATGCTGTAGGTATTACAGGTACTGTACTGCAGTGGTTTGTATCATATCTATCTAACAGACTCCAGTTTGTACATGTAAATGGAGAGTCCTCTTCACACACTAAGGTCAATTATGGTGTTCCACAGGGTTCGGTGCTAGGACCAATTCTGTTTACATTATACATGCTTCCCTTAGGCAGCATCATTAGAAGACATAGCATAAATTTTCACTGCTATGCAGATGACACGCAGCTCTATTATGGAGTGTAGCTTGTGGGAAAAGTTGTTTTTAACACTGTAAGGCTTCTGTTCCTACTGCTGAGATGAACAGATAAGTCTTCTATGTTTAGGCTTATTTTAAAAACACGAGTCAGATCTGCTGATGCTTCTCCCCTGTGTTTAAATATCCTTCTGTGACTTTCAGACACTCACTCCCTCCATTACATCTACACGGCGCTCTCCAAACCCGTCGGCCTCCCGGGCATCCACGAGTTCACAGCCATGGGTTTGCTGGATAAGAGGATGATCGACTACTTTGACAGCGAGAATCAGGTGAAAGTTCCCAAACAGGAGTGGATGAGAGAGCGTTTACCTGCTGATTACTGGGATAAAGGCACACAGTCCCGCAAGAGCAAGCAGCAGTGGTTCAAGGTCAACATCGGCATCCTGATGGAGCGAATGAGACAGAATGACTCTGCCAGTAAGTTGTTTCTCAGTGTGAATAAGGAGTTTTCTTCTGTTGTCTTGTTCATTTCTGTCACTGTTGTTCCTTCAGACCCTCATGTTCTTCAGTGGATGCACGGCTGTGAGGGTGAAACTCAGCCTGACGGCACGCTGAAGTTTGTCCAAGGCATGGACATGTACAGCTACGACGGAGGAGACTTCCTGTCCTTCGATGATAAAAACGGAGTCTGGGTCGCTCCGACTCCACAGGCAGAACCCACCAAGAGGAAGTGGGACGGCGTCCAGGTGCTGAAAGAGTACACCAAGGGATACCTGGAGAACGAGTGCATCGATTGGCTGAGCAAGTTTGTGAATTATGGACAACAGCAGCTAAAAAAGAAATGTATGTATGTCATAAAATAAAATAATATTATCATTTAGTTATTTTTAAACATTGTTAATAGACTTCATAGAATTAGTTGTGGTAACATGACCTCACATCATTATTGTGTTCTTGGTCAGTTTTATAGAAACGCCTTCACTGATGGATTATTGTGCAGGTTAAACACAATCATGTCATTGATCACTGATAACATTCAGCTTCATGTGTGGAAATCAATTCAAAAACTTAAACCTGAGATTTTGATTCTCGTCTGCAAACTTCAGTTTAAACTGTTGTTAAGTACAAACCAGTGTCAGCGTGGATGAGCTCATATTCCACCATCACTGAGTCTCTTAGACGGCACAAACCAGTCACGCACCTGTGAGACAAATTGAACCAAAACACACAAAAGCCATCAAACTAAGAGCCTCACCACGTCTGCCTCGTCTCACACACAGTGTGCTAGACGCCACATAAACTTCAAACCAAGCAGCAGCAACACACACACAGTTATCACTTTCCATGTCCTCCTCCAGCTCCACCTGAGCTGCACGTGTTTGCAAAGAACTCCAGAGTGCAGACAAACATCGTCCTCACCTGCCTCGCCACAGGCTTCTACCCCAAAGACGTCACAGTGACGATCAGGAGGAACGGACGTGTCCTGACTGCAGACGATGGTCTGAAGAGCTCGGGACTTCTCCCCAATAACGACGACATGTTCCAGAGGAGAGAGTACGTGGAGGTTTTAAAGTCTGACCCGTCTCCGTACAGCTGTGAGGTCTTTCACAAGGCGACCAATGTGAGCTTGTCTAAGAGCTGGGGTAAGAAACTGTCATGGTTTTAAAAATGTTCTTTTAACTGGAGCTGGAAACACAAACAGACTCTGCTGTTCACTGTGTGTGTTTGTTCCTGTCCTGTCATCTGATTGGTCAGTTTATGCAGCCTGGCCTGCCTCAGTACCACAGCAGTGTAATACTGTGCACCACCTGACATTCAGAGGGGGCGCTGTTTCCCTCAGTGTAGTCATCAGTAAAGAGAGCAGTGCTGTTAGTCTGTTTATAAGCTGCTCTGTTCAGTTTTAAGGGTCACATGTTCCTTCACAGCAGCACGACTGAAAATGAACCGAACGTAAAGTAATGTTCTTGTTTTGTGTGTTTAGATCTCAGCATGTTACCTGTTCCTGATGACGATGGATCTGCCGTCACTGGTCTGGTGGCAGCACTCCTGCTCGTGCTCATCGGTGTCGGCGTGATTCTGCTGGTCCTACGTAAAAGACGCATTAATGGTAGGTGGAACAAACAGCCCGTGTGTCAGCACCGGGTGATTTTAAGTGTGGCGATGGCGCCAAGAATCAGGCCAACAAACAAAAGCACCTGATTTACCCACTCTGTGTGTGTGTGTGTGTGTGTGTTTCTCTGCATGCATGCAGAAACACAGCAGATGAGTTTTAATACTTGCTGTCTGTCTGTGCTCGCAGGCAGGAGCAGCACGCCGACACCAGAGTCACAGGAGTTGAATGATGTTCGTCAGGAGTAACAGTGAGTTTCTCTCATCGTTCTGCACTGAGTCACATGAGGTCAGGCCTCCTTCACTAACAGCCTGCAGTAATCTGTAGTGTGCACGCACGCTCAGATGTTTTATTACCTACATGTGTCGTTTCTCTGCCCTCAGATGTGTAACTGCCTCCAAGCGTGCACGAGTCACAGTGAAGGCTCACAACATGAAGCACACAATGAGGCAGTGTGCATGTTTCATGGATCCAGGGGCAGTTTTGTGTGCGCTTGTTTTCTGCACAGTGTATTTATGTTTCATGTTAGTGAATGAGGCTCAGAGTGAATTATAGCACGACACCATCACCGTCTCTGTCGCCTCCTCTGAGCTGAGGACAGCAGCTGTCCTGACTCTGCTTCCTCCTGTTGTTGCTTACATGATGTTCCAGATGTTCACAGCTGGTCAGAGGTCTGGACTGCAGGTGGACTTTCTCCTAGGAGTAGATGCAGTCTGCTGAAACATGAAAACATCGTCTGGGTGGATGCTGTAACAGCTACCTACCTGTCAGCACTGATGGAGCTTTTCCAGATGTGCCAGCTGCCACACCCAGAGGCACTGATGCCCCTGGAGGTGTGGCAGGTCTCACCACCGTCTTTAAACTTCGTGCTGCCATCACCCTGACACTCTTCTCCACCCACTCCACCCTGCTCTTCTTCACCTCTCCTGTGTAGGAGGAGGAGAACGCTGGCTCATGTCCCTGACCAGTTTCAAACTGTTCCTCCAGCTGTTTCTTTTAACTCAAACTTCCTTTTTTTGTTTACCTCAAACCGACTCTGAGACACATCACTGCTCAAATTGAGCTAAAGTTTTGATCAATGGGGTTTGCTAGTTATCAGTAACTGAACATGTAAAATAACGCTGCTGTGTTTGTCCCTGCAGATGGATCAGAACCAGCCGGATGAGTCCTGCAGTGAGAGGAGATCAGAGCTTCCACAGAAGCACATGGAGACTCGGTGGGACCAGATTTACCGAAACAACACAAACATTTGTTGCAGGGGTTTGTTGCACTTTACAGATGGATCAGCATTAAATGGGATTCCATTTAATTCAATGGATGGGTTTAAAGAATTGTTAATGCCCCTTGCAGCCAAATCTACAGTGGCCCTGAGAGGTCAAACTTCAACAACAACAACAAAAAAAGCAAACAGAAAACACTGCAGAAGTAGACAAAGCACAACTACAGTGTTTCTGGGGACGCAATAATGTGACGGACCGACTGAGGAAGTGACAGAAACCAAAAGATGTGAAGAAGGCTTTAAGGGTTAATCTGTGAAAAATAATGTAATAATAATGTGTGTTTTAATCACATGATTCATGTAACACGTTTGCTGTTGGGGGGCAGAGCAGGTCATACAACTCAGTTCATTTTTATTTATATACCAAATCACAACAACAGTCACCTCAATGCACTTTTTCTGCATTTTTCTGCTTTTATTGTGTTTTGTGTGATTTTGTTTTGCGGTGATACATGTGAGAGCACGCCAGTGTTGAACGGAGGTCACAGACTGAACCAAACACTTTTAAAGCAGCTCAGAGCCTGAGAACATGTTTGGTCTGACATGATGCTACAAATATATGTGCTTTAAGTTTACACATTTTTGACCCTCAGCTGTAAAATTCTGATGACGTGGTGTCGTCACATGGTTGGGCGGGCGACGTGTGCACACGTTTGTGGCTGCGAGAACTTGAGAACGAGGCGATGTAGGATGTTGCCGCCAGTATTTTCTAAACTGATAACTAAAGACGGCACAGGTACTGAGTTTAATCGCCTTCATGTGTCACATTAGATGTTTGTGTCTAACATACAGACCGTCACTGTGTTATCATTAACGCTAACCGTCACGCCATCATGAGGGTGAGCAGTTAGAAAACAGTAACAATGAATCAACATTAATGTTGGAGTGAGGCAGCTGAGGGTGACAATGTTAACAGGAAACACAATTATGACACTGATTTCATGTTTAATAAATCGGTGAAATATCTGCTGTCTGACTCTGTGTATGAGTTTGTGTTTTCACTGTGTGATGAAGAATAATGACGAGGTCAATAAAAGCAGGACTGACAGGTGTTTAATATTTAATGCTTTTAATTTGAAATGAAAGTTAATATTTCTGTCTTTTGGGTTTTGTTAAAGAAATGGGACCAACTTTTGTTCTGTGCTCAGATCACTTGTTATACAGCTGTGGTTGTTTTTAAAGTGCTTTATAAATAAAGGTGATGATGAATAAACAAACAAACATAACTTTACTGTTGTGTTTTCTAATTTTTGTTCCACTGTTAAATATTTAAATATATTTTAGGAAGCATAAAACAAATGTTACAGAGTTTTAATGCTTCTGTATTTTTATTTTCTATAACTAATAAAGTAAAATCAATGAGATTCTGCCCCGAACATCTTCTGAGGTATTTAATGATGCGTTTCTTTAACACTGCTTCATTCTAGTCGTTACTTTTTACCCTAGTACATATATTTTACAGACGGAGTTATTTTGGAAAATATTTTTTAGAATAAAGACTTAAAGTGATTATAAATCTTTTTTTAAGTCAGAGCTGGCTGTGTTTGCAGTCATTCATTGAACTTAAAACTTTGAACTTAAAAACGACCCAGCGACTAACAGCGGTGACATTAAGGAGGGGTTGGTAGGTGTGATTAAGAAAAGGAAGCAGGGAGACTGTGACCTGAGAGGAAGGCAGAAATGTTTTAAGCCTCTGATAATTGTCACAATCCCTGACTCCATCCCTGTGTTTGAGGGCTTCAGTGTTTATGGGCTCTTGTGTTGCTTTTGTTCTTAGTTTTGTTGTTAGGGATGGATTTTCATTCCTACTTTGGTGTTTTGAGTCTTTCGTTCTGTAGTTATATTTTCCCCTCTAAGTTAATCCTCGTTCAGTTTCCCAGTGTTTGTTTGGCACTCTGCGTCTGTTTTACTTCCTCCTCTGTCTGATTGTCCTGATTGCCTACAGCTGTGTCCTGTTACCCTCCTGTTTCCACTTCCCTGATTACCCTGGTGTCTGAATAGTCCTGTCCTTCCCCTTACTATCCTCACAGTCTGACGTCATTAGCCATTCCCAGGTCCAAACTCAGCTTCAGGTCCCAAAGTCAAATGAACACTGCAGCATCACTGAGAGTTACAAACTGTCTAAATTCTTTCATCTGTAATAAAATGATCAGCGTTGCTGCTTTACCAGGTGTAACTATTAAGTTTAACATCCAGGCAACCATGACAACAGAATTTATTAAATTAACAGAGTTAGAAGTTAGCAGGAAGTTAGCTCGCTAGCTTCCACCCAAACATGATATAGCATGTTCTGACTGAGGGGTTACTGAAACATTCAAACGTACAGCTCTGCTATCACTTCCAACATAAATGAAGACAGAAAACTAAACAGCAGTGACGTTTGTAGGGTTACTGAAGTTGGGCTAGCTGCTATATAATGATGTGCTACGTGATCGTTAGCGACACAGCTATGTTAGCATAACATAAACACAGTGAAGCTGGAGGATGAACGCTAACTTTTTTCCACTCGATAAAAGTTAACGTGAGGGTTCCCGATGGTTAGGGACAAATGCAATCGCATGGCAGGATGCTGTAAACGGACCAAACTTCAGTCAGGAGAACAACTGAGATAATCCATCCACAATACCAGGTTAGTCATTAATATACTGCTGCATGGGCTGGGCTGTAGTTACATCGTAAGGATTTAAAAACTGAGCTTTAAAATGAGCAGTGGTAATAAAAACCAAGAGAGGCCGACAGTGATCACTGACTGTTTTTAGGGGCTTGTTGAGATTAAATAGAACAAGATATAAAACATGTTAAAAACACAACAGCCTTAATAAACAGAGAGCAGTTTGTACCTGGAGGCAGGACTTATACGTCATCACTTAAAGATAAAAACAAGTCAATAAGGGACAAACATGCAGTTCTGTCAGAGCAGAGGAGGGAGCTGAAAATGCGACCCGTGTCGGGAGATGAAGGGCGGGTGATGTCACCAGGAGGGAGTGGCCTGAGCAGGAAGACTCAGGCTGTGGTGCTGTTTCCTTTTTGCTCTCAGGAAGAGCTGGTGCAGTTATTCCTGAGGTAAAGGTGCTTCTGAAGAGTATAGAGTGAAAACAAGACAACGTCCAGCCTTTACAGCTGTGCCGAGAGCTGCACCTCCCAGCTCTTTATTCATGAGTCATGTTTAAGCCAACAAACAAACACAGAAGCTCCGTGTACATGCTTATATTACACTTTCAGATTAGACATGACGAGCTGCGCTTGTTCTGTACATCCAGTAAAACGATATTGTTTCATAGGGAAAACAAGGGCATAGGAAAATCTCATTTCTCAGGTTACCACATTTATGCAGATACATGTTTACTTTTGTGCCACGTTGTTCTGAAAATGAAATGAAAAGGTGTCACATTTACAGAGTTCATGATGTGTGCTATAATCTGTCAGTCACCTCTGAAGCGTATCAGCCTTTCTTTCTTTCATCGCTCTCGTCTCTCGTCCCTGTTGAGACTCCGTCCTCGTCACTTCCACTTGTCCTCCTCTCTTCTCCCTCTCCTCCTTGCATCCACTCCCCGTCTGTCCATCTTGTCCTCCCAAAGCGGAAACCAAACCCTCCCTTCTCACGGCTGACAGCTTGGAGTCCTCCCGCAATGGAGGTCAGAGCATTGTTCCTCTTCCACCCGTCCTCCCCCTCTCCCCCCTCCTGGTAGTGCATGCTGTCCAGAGAGTGACCCTCAGGGAAGGGCGACAGTGGCTGGGCCATCAGGTCTCCTCTCTGGGCCCGCAGCAGAGCTTCTTCTTCCCACGACCCATCATCCTCCTCACTCTCCTCACCTGGCTGGATGTCTCGAGGCCACTCGGCCCAGGCTTCACTCCGGACGTCCCCCGGCTCTTCCAGAGCAGCCTGGAGGTGCAGGAGGGTGGACTCCAGCTCAGATCCACCCACTGTGGGCAGGAGGGTGGTGGGAGGATAAGGGTATGATGTGACGGGGTGTGGGATGGAGGAGAGGAGGGCGAAGAAAAGGAGGGCGAGCTGTGAGGCACCGGGATGAAAAGAAAGTCTCATCTGGAAACAGAAACAGACTTTTATCAGCAGGTTATTGTGTTTATTAGCTTTGATCAGCTGATGATAACGGAACTGAAATATTATTAAACAAATGATGAGCATCATTTGTTGAGCAGATGTGGCAAAAGGACAGATATTCGGTGCTTAAGTAGAAGTACTGATTCAACTTCTTTACTCAAGTAAAAAAATAATATCAGTAGATGAAAATTCAGTTAAAATTTTAATTCTAATAAATGAACACGAGCAGAGAAAAAGCTAAAACAGCAGCTCTGTTTTACATGGTAGACGCTGACTCCGCCTCTCAGCAGGACAGAGGCTAAAGTGGGATTCAGCAGCAGAACCTGTGACTCCATCACAGTGCAGCAAACTAACCCTGCAGCTTTTAAGTGACACATTTATCCTGCCTCAGTTTGTTCAGCAGCAGGTTTCACACGTACAGATTTAACAACATGAGCATCCTTCCTTTAACTCTAAGCTCTCTCCTTCCTCTCCTTTATCATCTGTCTCCATCTCTGAGTGAACTCAGCTCTCTGTCTTTTCTCCCCCTGAAATAAGCAGCTGGACTTTAGCTGCAACACACTGTGAGACAAACACACACACAGTTTGTGTGTTTGCTGATGTTTGTTGAGCTCATAGAAACGCTGCCTTTCAAATTACCTGACACTTTAAAATCGTCACTCCCTTCATGCTTGCTCCTCTTCTGTAGAGCTACCTAGATGCTGAAGTACCAGCAGTGGTTAAATATGGATAAATAAAAGCTCCGGCCCATTTTAACCCCTGACTGTGACCCACAGTTGTTCCTCATTCATCTCATTTTACCTGGTGATTAACAAACAAACAGGGTTTCCTCTCATGTGTTTCTGTTTAGGCTCAATTTGGTTTGATATGTAAAACATCAGGAGTAGAAAATACAGATATTTGTTTAAAAATGTATGGAGTAAAAGTAAAAAGTAGTTAGAAAAAAAAGTACTCAATTAAAGTTCAGATACCTGAAAATTCTACTTAAGTACAGTAACAAAGTAAATATATTTGCACATGTGAAAAAGGCTTCTTCCTGTTTGTCTTTCACAATAAAAGCCTTCCACATACCTTGGTGAGCTCGCAGTAGAGAGAGATCTCGTTCACAGCTCACAGAAATATTTCACAGCAGTTTGTGTCTGAGACTAAGATAAACTCTAACCTTTGCTTTTAATAGTTTTGATACATTTCTAATATTTAACACAATCATCTTCTGATGCATGTTTGTTGTTTTTAATCATCAGTCATCTGTAAAACATTCTGACTTTCAGTAACCTGCATGAAAAGTTCTAAACTGACTAAAACGTTGTTTCTTGAATTAATCTAGAAATAATTCACTGAAAACACCAACGAAGAAGATACACAGCAGAAACCTGCAGCCGTCTCTTACCTTGTTCCGTGTGTGATGACCTGCTCTATCTCCTCGAAGAATCTCCACCTCTGACCTTTTTAAAAACTGCCCGCTCTCCTCCGCCGCCGCACCGTCACCCATTGGTCACTCGGCCCTGTGACGCAGGAGAAGGCGAGCGCCGACCACGATAACCTTCATACTTTCTCCTGAGAAACAATGACCTGCTTCATCGCAGAGGCCCAGCGAGTCATCACAATTATCGCCGTTTGATTGTTGAGTGTGACTCATTAGGACATTTCTGAGGACGGCGAGGGATTCCTTCCTTTTATCGCCGCTCGTTATGAATGTCAGCTCGCTGGGGAAACACAGACACACCTGAAAGAATGTCATTCATGATGAGGAATCATCTCTGTGACGAATCCAGACCTCAGACCAAACGATGCCGCGCTCTGAGTCAAATTACTGCCAATTATGTGACCACAGATCTCCTGAGAATTGATTTCTGAGAAAAATGTTTCACCTCCGGCCTTTTAATGATTGAAAGAAGAAAGTCTGTCACTGTTTCCACCACATGCACTCGTTAAGTAGTTCGAGGAACATGAAGAAGTCGATCGTTCATTAGAAAAACAGTGAATGTGATCAGGATGTGATGCCAACGAATGGTAAAAATAAATCATAAACTGATGTACAGGCGAGGTCACCGTGTTATAATGTTTCATGTTGGTGTCCTGTTCCTACCATGAGCCTGTCATCACTGAGAGCAGCGACAAGAACTCAACAAGCTTTTAGGTTCATGGTAAACAGACAAACAACTCGACACATCACAGGAAAAACATGAAAACTGGATTTTAGTGTGAACAATGCATTTATTATCAACCTCACAAATCCGACAGCTCGTCACAGTTTGAACTCCGTCTACCTGCTGAACATTTAAGTATTCACTGAGTATTTACTGTGTTTTCACTGACTAACAGTAATGTGGACCAAAAGCATCAGCGTTAACTTCTCCACCTCCTGCCTCCCCAAAGTCACCGTGGACCTCCAGGGTGGACATGCACCCCGGTGCACTCTGGGAGTCGTAGTCTGGGAAGAAGTCGGGGCTTTGCAGCAGCTCCTGGGAGGGGTGGCTGATGACCTGCTCGCTGAGCGGGGAGGTGAGCAGGGACAGCTGCAGCTGGTCGATGGTGCTGGTGGGAAAAGGCTGCGACCGGTCCGGCGGGGAGCAGGTCGGGGATGAGGGACTGGTTGCCATGGTGGCAGCTAGCGGAAGAGCAGAGGGCGAGTTGACCTGAGAGTCATCGGAGAGAAGGGAACGACGGAGTTTGGCCCGAGCGTTCTGAAACCACACCTGAGGGACAACGAGAGGGACAAGAAGACGTTTGTCACTCAGCCCACAATCCACAGTAAACCCCACCATCCATTCATCTCAGGACAAAGAGCCCACGTGAGTGGAAGCATCCCACCTCTCCTACACTGCGACTAAAAGACACAGCTGAGTGTTTCACAGCTGTGTACCTGCACATGATTACAGTCTATCTGCATCTCTGTGGTTGTTTTACATCTCTGCAAACAGAACAGCTGCAGACACACAAAAAAACAACAAACAAACAAAAAGGATGAAAATTGCATGAAAATATGCAAAAACTCAAAGATGGCACAAATCTATGAAATGTCTCTAAAAAGGCTCAAGAACAACCAGAAAGAGATAAATCTGTGTGCAGCAGAAGAAAACACCAGCAGCTCTGTCAGGGCTGAGAAATGAAACCAGACAGGAAGTGACTAAACCTGCACTTCCTCTAATGACCACTGGAGGCCCGCTCCAGAAGCCTGTGCACAAACCTACAGCAGAAATAAAGATGGTTCAAAGAAAAGCTTCATCGTTTATCAGAACTGTGTGAGAGGCGCGAATAACAAGTCAGTATTCATCTTCAAACCTGTGCATGTGAGGATCTCTGACTTTTACACTGCTGAGCCAATAAGAACGTGCTGTTTCATTTTAAATGGAGGCCTTGAAGGAGCCCGTCCTTCCAGACGTTTGTACCTGCAGGACTCTCTTGGGCAGGCCGGTCTTGTGTGCGAGGCAGGTCCAGTCTTTACCATCGGGGTTGTGTTTCTGGGCAAAGTACGACTCCAACGCTCTGAGCTGCTCGCTGCGGAAGCACGTCCTGATTCGCTTGGTCCTCCTGGGGATCCGCCCACCTGCCCCCCTGTCGTCCGATCGTGGCTCTGGACTGCTGACAGACTCCTCCCCCTCACCTGAGACCTGGGCTGAATTTGGCCCCAACCAACAAAGCAGAACAAAACTTTCACTCAAAATGAACTTTAGAGAAGTTTGACTGAGAAAAGGATTTGAAAATGTTCACATTTTATTACATAATCACTAAACTGCATTTTAAATCACGTTTGATGGTTTCATGATAATAAATATTAATAATGGTCTCCACCCTGGTCTCCGTAGTGCTCTCATAGTGACTGTGTCAGCGAACTACGGAGCAGTGAAGCGTAAATGCCGGCTTTTAAAAAGAATCTGTTATTCTGACTTATGTTTGATCCTGAACTCGTCCAGATCTCGTCGTTAGTACGTTCAGCTGTTTGATGACCGACTTTAATATCCGGAGGATGTTTAAATGGACGTTAAAGGCTTGTGCGACCTGCAGGTAAGTGGTCCGATTGAAGTCGTCCCAGGTACAAATCTAACCTGTCCTGAAATGTGACTGGATATTTCGTTTAGTTGGAAACATCATCTTAGTTTCGGTGGTCGCTGGAGCGTAAAACTGCAAACATAAAAAGGTTGCTGACTCTACACCAACATTTTCCTCCATGGACGTGAAACTTCCGTCACCATGTTTTCATGATATTTCTGCTCCAGTTAACTCGGTTTGGCATCACGAGCAGGTCATCTATCAGGAGGTTGGTAGTTTGATCCCTGGCTGGTTTCCCTCCGATGTGAATGTTAGAAAGCACTTAGATGAGGAAAAGCTGCTGGTGTGAGCAGGTGAATGTTGTGTTGCTCTGCACACAGTGTGGTTTGGTGCTCAGGCTGTGACACAAACACTGCATCAATATGTTTTTTCTTGGTTTTCTCTCACTCCTTCTCTCACTGTTTGGCAGTAAGCGTGACGACTCCATGAGTGACAGGATTGTTTCATAAAAGCCGGAGCGTCACTCCCACAGTGGAACCACAGCAGCAGCTTTGACTGCAATACTTAAAGCTCCATGAGTGAGAATGGGCTCATCACACATACGCTTTTGTCATGTGTGAAGTGAGTGGAGGACTTCCCAGCTGGGAGTAACATCTCCAAATGCTGTTAGGAGCTGATTTAAAGTGATTAAAGTCGAGTGGTCTGAACTCCCAGTATTTGACATTTAAATCCAAATACAGTGTGAGAGCTCGACAAGATAAAACAAATAAGATGCACATAAAGGCCCCAGAAGTTCTTCACACTCACCATCTAGATGGTGTTTGGGCTGCAGGTCAGGGGGGGTCTGCACGCCCCCGTCACTCTGATAATGAGACTGACAGTAGAGGTTGGCGCCCTGCATGCAGTACAAGTTCCCCGGCATTAATTTCACGTCACACTCCTGCAACACATTGGACAGACTGTCTGCATCTATTCAGAATTCTTTAACCTGAAAATAATAAGACAAAGCTTCGAGGCTGACCTGGCAGGAGAAGCAGTGAGGATGGAAAGTCAGCTCACCAGACCTCATGACCAAATCAGAAGCTGGGATTGGCTGGAAGCAGCGAGCACACTGACCCCCTCCAAACATCCTGAGCGGGAGGAGAAACCACACCAGAGTCAGAAACGTGAAAAACAGGAAGCAAAGGAAGGCGAGACCTCGCAGACCTGCAGTAGTCCTGCTGACAGTAGATGTTTCCGTCCCTCCAGTACAGCGACGGGTGCGTCTGCAGCTCGCACTGACACTGGCTGCAGCGCAGACAGGGGTTGTGCCACACCCTCCCCGCAGCCAATAGGAAGAAGCGGTCGAGCACCTGCTCGCCACATCCGGCACACGTCATTGGCTCCTGAATGGACACAGCTGTTGGAGCCTGAGACTGACAGACGGATTCAATGTCAGTGAATATTTACTGATAACAGTGATAACAGTGATGTCAGACATGATTCTGGATCAGAGAAAATGTAATTACATAGTTACCGAGCAGGAGGCCAACAAACACCTGAATATTCTCCCAACTATTTGTAACTGTAACCAGTTTATGGCTGTTTTTGTATCAGATTCAGCAACAAGGAAATATTCTTTATTTACTGGTTAATGTATTTTATTTTAAATAAACCAGAGCAGTGCAATACAGATGCTGTGTTTTGGTTTTTATCTATCAGGGAGTGTTTTTATCCAGTTGTCTGACTGAGCTCATGATCACATGTTGGAGTATGAAGGTCAGAAAACAGCTGTTAGACGAGTGAAATCAGACCATGTGTGCAAAAGGAAATCATAACTTTTAACTGATCGGCCGTCAGCGCAGCACAACCAGCAACAACATGAAGAAACATAGTAGACAGTAGATACAAGTAAAATATAAAAACTAATGTTGTATAACATAAGAATAAAAATATAATAATACAATAATAATACTAATAAATATTACTATCAATAATGTTATATTATTTTTATATAATTGAATAATTAAATTTAATATTCACGTTATTTGCAGCAGCGCTCTCCTCTGCGCCGCCGCCCAGCTCCGCCCCCTCCACCGCGTCACCAAGGTCGCTGCCGTACAACAGGTCGTCGAGGGCTCGGTCATCTGGCGACATCATGACTGAGAAGCAGAGGAGGCGTCATCAGAGCGATAAAAACAGACTCAGTGAAGGTCACGACCAGCAAGCAGAGTCTCAAACATCGAGTCAGCCGTTTCTATTCGTTTCTATTCGTTTCTATTCGTTTCTACTCATCCTTTGAGAAATGTATCACATGTTTTTAAGGCTTATTTTGTCCTTTATTTACAGTTTTTGTCACCAACATTATCTGAGTAGACAAAACAGGACAATAGAAGATATGAATTCAATGAGAAAATGGTGGAAATGTGAATTAATGAACATTACTGCAGCTCTTATTTGCGATGCAGGTGGATGGAGGAGATGGAGCGAGCTTACCTGTGTTGTTCAGAAGCTTCTGGTTGGTTTTCCACTGAGCGTGCTCTGTGCGAACCCTCTCGAAACCCTTTAAGAAGAAGGACGAGGTTTGCTCAGCTTCATAAAGCCACAAACGCCGCTCTGCTTGTACAAAAACGCTCCTCAGTCTCAGCCTCTTCCTCCAGGCAGTGGACCACCTGAGCGCTCTCAGCCCTCCAGGTGTCTCTGCAGCCACCTGTCTCGTGGTTTTGGGACTGGTTTCCCTTGACATGAGACCTGCCTCCACCTCGTTCTCAGCCAATCGCTTTGCCCGCCTCGGATCACTGGTCTGTCCCCAGTGACGCCCCGGACACACACCTGTAAACAAGCAGGCTCAGAGGACAGGTGAGATCCACTGTGATTGGTTTCCTGGTGAGCAGAAGGGTGGGAGGGTGGGAGCTGCACCCTGGGGACCAATTAAAAAACAAAAGGTTTTTAAAAGCACATCTGGGAGCTGAGGTGAAGAATGAAAAGACACCTTTTCCCTCAATGCTTCAGCTGAACATGGACTCAACTGGCAACAAACACGAGACATTTTCTCCACAATTGAAAGAATCATTTGTGTCCTAAACCTTAGCGTACCCTTCCTAATTATCTTAGACTGCCCTACAGTCATAGGGCTCCATCATGGGAACGGTCTAAGGCTTATGAAAGGGTGATTTTATTGGGTGTACTTTTTGTTAACAAAGAGATTAAGCTTCTAAACTCACTAAACCTTTCACAAGAATGTGAACAAAACACAACATTTATCGGACACAGGTGGTGAGGTGACCTGAGGCCATCATTCATATCATCAAGCTAGTGTTAGCTCAACATTTAGCAACATTTGGACAGAATTCATGTTCACTGTTGGGTATAATGTGGTAATAACAGTTACAACTGCTTCACCACTGCTTCACTGAGTGAATGGGTTAAATGCAGAGAGGAATTTCCCCACGGGGATCAATAAAGTACACTTTCTTTCTTTCTTTCAATGCACAGTTACTGTAATGACATTACATATTTCATTAATGTCACAGTGTTACCTGCTGCTGTCCCTCAGTTTTCTGAAAAAAGATAACATACTTTTTTCTTTCTGCACACTTGAGCAACAACCAGCTGATATCAGTTTGTGTGGAGATAACAGTGCTCATTTCATATATATAAATATATACAGGGTGGGCCATTTATATGGATACACCGTGATAACATGGGAATGGTTGGTGATATTACAAACTCCATTTTATTATGGTGTATCCATATAAATGGCCCACCCTGTATATATAGGTTCATGATAAACAGATAAACAGATATATATATATATGTATGTATAAAAAATTCCCTGCAAGCGGTTTATCCTTCAAGCTCGGGTCCTCTACCAGAGGCCTGGGAGCTTGAGGGTCCTGCGCAGTATCTTAGCTGTTCCCAGGACTGCGCTCTTCTGGACAGAGATCTCCGATGTTGTTCCCGGGATCTGCTGGAGCCACTCGCCTAGCTTTGGAGTCACTGCACCGAGTGCTCTGATTACCACTGGGACCACTGTCACCTTCACCCTCCACATCTTCTCGAGTTCTTGAGAAATACCAGGGGTGCTCTATAATATATTAGTCAACTCATTGATGCATAATGTTTCCAATTTATACAAATCAAAAACACCTAAAAAAGCTATTTTTTTATCATATGTGATAAATTACTGAAGCTCGTTTTTTTGCTAATCCCAGCTGTGTTTCCATACAAAGCCAACGCCTGCAGAGAGTGATCGCCAGGACCCTGCTGCCCTCTCTGCAGAGCATCTACCATCATCCAGAGGAGAGCTGCCTCCATCCTCAAAGACTCCACACACCCCAACACGGACTGGTCACTCTCCTGCCCTCGGGGCGGAGGTTCAGAAGTGTGAAATCCAGAACATCCCGACTCAACAACTCCTTCGTCCCCACTGCCATCAGACTCCTGAACAGCTGACTTATTTTTTGAACAGTAATAATCATTCTTTGCACATCAGGTCATCCTGCATATTAAGCTACAGCTCTTTTGCACACATCTCTGTTTCACCTTCAACATTTTGTCTTCTTTTCTGTCTTCATTTATTCATTTGTACTAGTTGTATTTATCTGTTCTATTTCTATTGTACATATTAATCGGCACGTGTGGGTGGACAGCAAAGAAAGAATCTCATTGCACAGAGAAATGCCTTTTTTTCTTGTGACACATGACAATAACCTCTTTGAATCTCGTTGAAAGACTGTCACTGATCTCAGAACAGTGAATACAAACCAGGAGCAGCTTGCCTCACATATCTGTGTACTGTCAAAGACCAGAGGTTTCTCCACAATGCTGCAGTCACTGTTAGCAGGAGACGGACAGAGAGAGCTGCAGTTTCCTGTGAAACTGAAACAAGCAGAGCTTTCATCACAACTGCTGCCGCAACATGGCAGTAATGTAAAGAACTGATGTACATATTTACTGAGAAAGGAGGAACTTTACATCAGCAAGCACTGCTTTCCTTGCTTGTTCTGACAGAAAACCACTGTTACAATGGCCATGATGAGCAGTCAGACTTGGTGGCTAGAAGATCACAGATCATGCAGCTTTGTACTAAAACGACAAACACAGAAACAGCAGATTATAAATCCTCTTTCATAGTAACAACTGAAACGTGATCATCATCAACAGGAAAGGTTCCCTTCTGGGATTTTCATAAATGGCTGTGACAAAATGCAGCACAAAGATGATTATAACAGCTACTGCTGTTTGGATTTTCCATAATGTTCATATTTTCAAACATTCATAAATGATTTTAAACAGTTTTTCTTTTAAAGTGTCCTTTCAGTACCACAGGGAGAGAACAAAGCTGCTGCTTCTTAAATGTATTTCATCTACAAACAGATCGTGGATGCTGGAGTTGAAACAGAGAAAAACACTGTTTAAGTACACTTTTTTCAAATTGCTTGGTCTTGTAATTTTCCAATAAAAACAGTTCATGCTTTGTGCATCTTCACATACATCTTGATGCATTCTCAATCATCCAGGAAAGTAAATCTCCAAAAGTTGAATCTGTTCATCTGGACGTAGCGTTTTGTGGGAGAAACGTTTCGTCACTCATCCAAGTGACTTCTTCAGTCTCAGCTGACTGCAGGTTTCCCCAAACCTTATAAACAGTACATTTGCATAATGACTGAAACCAGCCCACTGAAGGAACAATAGGCTGTGAGGTCAGTTCCTTAATCATAATTATGCAAATTCCCATGACCAATGATCAACAATCACTGACCAAAACCCACTGATCAAAGAACACTGATCAATGGCCATGAGTACCATTCACAGAGAGTTGGGGAATGGCTGCAATCACAGCATTGTAAGATGGTGACAGATGTACCCTTAGGCCCCCTCCTCGATTCAGAGATGGTCTTTCCCTTTTCACGTAAATGGCCTCCTTGACTCCGCGCTCAAACCAGCGTTCCTCCCTGTCCAGGATGTGTACATCCTCATCATTGAAAGAGTGTCCACTGGCCTGTAGGTGTAAATAAACTGCAGAGTCCTGGCCTGATGAGGTTGCTCTTCTGTGTTGTGCCATCCACTTCGCTAGAGGTTGTTTGGTTTCCCCGATGTATAAATCCTGGCAATCCTCCTGGCACTTAACAGCGTACACTATGTTACTCTGTTTGTGTCGGGGGACCCGATCCTTGGGGTGGACCAGTTTTTGGCGCAGCGTGTTTTGGGGTTTAAAAGCCACAGAGACGCGGTGTTTAGAAAAAATGCATCTCAACTGTTCCGATACTCCTGACACATATGGGATCACTACAGGTTTTCGCCTGGGCAGCGGTTGTCCTTCTCTCCTGGATCGGCTGGAGCTTTCTTTAGGAGCCTTCCCAGCTTTGACAAAAGTCCAGCTGGGATAACCACATTTACTCAGGGCCTTCTTGATGTGCTGTTCTTCTGCCTCCCTGGCCGCTGTGTCAGTGGGGATGGTGTTCGCTCTGTGTTGTAGCGTCCTGATGACACCCAGTTTGTGCTCCAGTGGATGATGAGAGTCAAACCTTAGATACTGATCCGTATGCGTAGGTTTACGGTACACGTCAGCTTTTAGATGTCCCCCATTACTGATGGAAATCTCACAGTCTAAGAAGGCTAACCTGCCACTTTTCATATCCTCCCTGGTGAATTTGATGTGTTGGTCCACCGAGTTAATGTGATCCGTGAAATGTGGTACGTCCTGAGATTTGATTTTCACCCAGGTGTCATCCACATATCTGAACCAATGGCTTGGTGGTGTTCCAGGGTAGGATAGCAAAGCCCACTTTTCCACTTCTTCCATGTACAAATTGGCCACGATGGGTGAAACTGGGGAGCCCATGGCACACCCATGTTTCTGCCTGTAGAACTGACCCTTGTATGTGAAGTAGGTGGGAAGGCACCTAAAGAAAGCTCCAGCCGATCCAGGAGAGAAGGACAACCGCTGCCCAGGCGAAAACCTGTAGTGATCCCATATGTGTCAGGAGTATCGGAACAGTTGAGACGCATTTTTTCTAAACACCGGGTCTCTGTGGCTTTTAAACCCCAAAACACGCTGCGCCAAAAACTGGTCCACCCCAAGGATCGGGTCCCCTGACACAAACAGAGTAACATAGTGTACGCTGTTAAGTGCCAGGAGGATTGCCAGGATTTATACATCGGGGAAACCAAACAACCTCTAGCGAAGTGGATGGCACAACACAGAAGAGCTACCTCATCAGGCCAGGACTCTGCAGTTTATTTACACCTACAGGCCAGTGGACACTCTTTCAACGATGAGGATGTACACATCCTGGACAGGGAGGAACGCTGGTTTGAGCGCGGAGTCAAGGAGGCCATTTACGTGAAAAGGGAAAGACCATCTCTGAATCGAGGAGGGGGCCTAAGGGTACATCTTTCGCCATCTTACAATGCTGTGATTGCAGCCATTCCCCAACACTCTGTGAATGGTACTCATGGCCATTGATCAGTGTTCTTTGATCAGTGGGTTTTGGTCAGTGGTTGTTGATCAATGGTCATGGGAATTTGCATAATTATGATTAAGGAACTGACCTCACAGCCCATTGTTCCTTCAGTGGGCTGGTTTCAGTCATTATGCAAATGTACTGTTTATAAGGTTTGGGGAAACCTGCAGTCAGCTGAGACTGAAGAAGTCACTTGGATGAGTGACGAAACGTTTCTCCCACAAAACGCTACGTCCAGATGAACAGATTCAACTTTTGGAGATCTTCACATACAGTTTAACACTAAACAGCTACACTGTGTTGTGGTTGTACTGATACTCAGTGTTGGGGAGTAATGGGATACATGTACCAGTGTTACATTTAAAATTCAAAATATGAGTAACTTTATTCCGTTATTGTTGCCATTTAAAAAGGTGGTATTCAACAGGAAGTGTTACAGGCATCGCCCTAAAGAATGTAGCCTCATGGGCAGTGTAGTCCGTGCTGCAGGGAGAATGGACTGCTGTACCCGTGATGTGTCTGTGAGCGAGGGAGGGAGAAAAAGGAAAAGTACGAGTTGTCACGGAGCAAAAACGGGAGCTGGAAGCATGTAAATATAATAATAACCACTGCAGCCAAGAAGAGTACCTGACGAGCCCATTTGTAAGTAAGCTATTAAGACTCAACTGTACACTGTGTTCGTGTTTTCCTCCGAAACAATAAGCTCCGTTGGAGCAGCCTTTCAACGCCTCTCTCTGTCTCTCACTAGCAAAGTTGACCCAGACAACAAAGTAAAGCTAGTTTTCAGCTACGAACCCGACATGAACCCGACATATTAGCCAGAGGTCCCTTTACTACGGTTCAGAGCCGCCGACCTGTTTTATATACGCGTGGAATAGTTTTCTATACGAGATCGCTGCAAAAAGTGCAGCCTTACCTAATGTCCACCTACTGTTACTCATTTATATTAAGATTGAAACAGCTAGTTGGTATTGGTATGGAGAGTAACCTTCAGTAATAGTAATAAATCACATTCATGTAGTTGTAAAAGCTTGATAATATATTAAGTAATCCAAAGTATTCAGAATACATTACTCTCATTGAGTAACGTAACGAAATACGTTACAAAATACACTTTGGGGCATGTAATCTGTAATCTGTAGTGGAATACATTTTAAAAGTGACCTACCCAACACTGCTGATACTCCTCTTCCTCCTCTTTCTACTGCTGATCCAGGTGCAGTTTCTGTGACATTTACTCAGTGACACCTTGTGTGCATCACAGCACTTCAGAGAGAATAACTTTGAATGTTGGACATTATTCACTGCCCAGCAGAGTCAATGAAAACTGCTCAAACTGCACTGACATGTTCTTTTTTAATATATTCAACATTTACCACAAGATTAAACAAAAGAAAGAATGATTTCATTCATATCCCTGCAAACAGAGAGTGTTTACTCAAAATTCAACCACTTGATTCCAACAGATGAACCCGTACAGCTGTTTAGTTTCACTTGTTTTATTATTGAAGTCATTGGGAGGCTTTATACATGGAATAAAACAGATTTGTTAACAGAACGAGAAGGAGACAGAGCACAGACATGACTCTCGTTCACTCACCCGTCTCCATTTACTGCGGGGCCACAGTGCACCTGAGGACCCTCACAGAGAGTGAACACTGGGGGGCGCTGCTGAGCTTTAAAGTGGGGCTGCTGCTAAACGAGCTTCTAAGGGTCTTAAATCAGAAGCAAGACCTGTGCCTGATTACATTTCACTGTGATCTGATCTGAAACACTAAAATGTTTTTTGGATCATTTTGTCCTTGAAAAAGTTTTTATTCTTATTTATTTTTCAAATTTGAGGCACACAGTGATGGAAAAACCAGGAAGTCACGTGTGAGCTGCGTTTCTGGTCTGTGTGTCGCTCATATCCATCGGATCTGACTGAGCCGAGCACTTACTGGTACCGGTAATCTTTCTAAGAGGGTTTTGAGTTATTTTTTAGCGTGTGTGACGTTTATTGCCTCTGAAAGCTTCGCTGAAGGTTTGCTCACAGTCTGCTTTGGATCAGGAGCCACGAGGTCCTCTAGTTTGATCAGAGTATCTGCATGTGAAACCAGACCTGTCTAACTGGACCCCAGCTGTGATGTAACTTGTGTGAACTGAGCCTTTAAATATGGAGGAAGACGCTCCGCTTTCAAATACTGGCGAAAAAGAGGAACCTGTACAATCTGCAGTAACATAATGATAACTGACTCTATACAAATCTTCTAACAGGAGCTCGAGCTCCCCGTTTCAATGTGTGTGTTCACACATGTAACACACTGAGCATGTGTGTTTAGCAGTTCATCATCATCATCAGCCTCTCTCACGCTCATCCTCGGGACGGAGGCCTGAAGGCTGCCGGTCTCATCTTCATCTCAGTGAACGGGACAGAAAAGTCTTTTCCTTTCCAGGTGGTCCAGATCACACCCTGACACACACACACACACACACACACACGTTTGTTTTTATACTTCAACCAGCTCCATTTCAAAGTTGTAGCAGGTCCTTGAAAATAAGTAAAATCCGTCCGAGCGACTCGATGACGTTACCTGGTGTTTGGTGTTGACGCCGTAGAGGCCGTTGAGGTTCGCCTCGTGGCAGTTCTTGTACCACCAGCCTCCTCGATAAGACATGGCGCAGCGGGTGATGAAGGGCGCCAGGTCTCGGTCTTTGGTGGAAAAGATCCGGTTGTTGTGGTAACTGAGAGAGTCACCTGAAACGATAGCATGGTAGGAAGTTTCCTTATTAACAAATATAATTTTATTTACTTAAATCATTCATTATCTCAGGATCCTTGAGTTTTATTTACATGACTTAATTCAACCCTTTGTGAATTTTAGTGGAAATAAAGCCTCAAACTCGTTTCCCACAAGAGAAAATAAGAAACTGTAACCAGGAGGTGCGATCGCAAAGGTTTGTGTTGGGCACAAGCGCAGCTTGGCATGGACGCGTGTGAGAAGCAGCAGCCAACTGTGAGTCAGGCTGACCGCTGATGATACATGACTGTCCAACAGTTTTCAGTGTCCCAGACCAAGGAGGCCAGGGGTGCAGGCAGGGGCATGCTTTTAGGGGCCTTGCCCCCCCCCAGTCTGGACATTACAGTAGGACAGAGGTGACTTTGGTGTGATGGCTTTTTCTGACTGAATGAGACTCAGACACATCAGGATGTTCAGAGCAAACATCTGAACCTCAGTCAAGCTCAGCAGTGCTGAAAACCTTTGGTCACGGCTCCTGTTCCAGGTTCCCGTGTTACCTGCGGTGCCGCTGTATCCTCCCACAGTCAGTTTGTAGTTCCTCTTGGCCACCTCGAACATCGAGTACTGAGCGAACACCGACTCGTCGCCGTCTCGCAGGTCGACCCGCAGGCTCATCCTGCTCATCGCTGTGAGGTTGTGGATACTGGCGAGTCCTGAAGGGGCGAGTTTATCGGGTTTTATTAAAGGAACCAAAATAAACAACAGACATATTGGACAGAAAAATTAGAAAAGGCTGGGATGAGAATGTCTTTCATTGCAGTTAAACTGGTGCTGTGCTCGAATCTGCTGCTTTAACTGCACTCTGTGGAAGCTGCATCTGCCAAAGAGGTCCCATGTTTCCTCACCACACTGAGCTTGGTCCTGTGCAAATTTGTACTCAAATATTAAAAAGCATCTCTCACCGAGCCAAAACTCTCCATTCACGTCCCCGAATCCTTCGATGTACTCGTTCCAGCGTCTGAAGAAATTCTCAGAGCCGTCCTTCCTCCGCTGGAAGACCTGCACACAGGAAACCAAACAGCTGAGACCTGCTCAGTGCAGGCGGCGCTGACACGAGGCTGCCTTTGAAAGTGAGCCGGTCTCCATCGAGTCCTGTGAAAAGGTTTCTTCTTTTATGTATTTTTCCATGTTTTACTGTTATTTATTTTTCCCTGCTGTCATTAAAGATCATTTTTAACGTGCTTTATAAATAAAGCTGGATTATATTGGAAGTGTTTTATTAGTAATTAAATTAGGCAAACACACGTAAAGTAAAGATGACTCTGTGGTGTGAGTTTATACCGTCCAGCCGCCACCGTCTGTCTCCATGTCGCAGGAAACTGTCACTGGCGTCCCGTGTCTGCCTTGAGGGAAAATCTCTGCCTCGCCTGAAGTCATGATGCCGTTCAGCAGCTCCTGAGAGCAGTCAGTGGGGAACGGGTACCGCAGGGTTCCTGAGGAGGAGGAGGATGGAGGGTGAGGGTGGGAGGAAATCTCGAACAATAACAGCACTGACGAAGGCTCAAAGAAGTACCGGTGGTGAATTCTGTGGAGATGGCGGATGTGTACTGTCCTCCTTCTTCGGCCTGGAGCTGCAGCGTATACGTGGATCCAGGATGGAGTCTAGTCAGGTTGTACTGCGTTAACGAGCCGTCCACAATGACCTCCTGCCGCAGGTACAAACGGAAGTCTCAGGAACGTCTGAGATATGCACGCTATTACAAACATGTCAGGTCAAAATAAATAGGAACGTCTTATCCACGTTTTCCTTTGACGGTTGGTGAAAAACAACCATCAAATTCAACATCTGCTGATGTTCATGAATAAATAAATAATAAAATGAGTCTGAGGTTCTCTTTAAGGTGGTCGCCATGTACACATCTGGACCTCTTTAAGCTTAAACTGTATAAGGAAGCTCCATGTTCACACATCTGGGAGCTTTTCCAGGTGTTCAGCTGCTACGTCCCTACGTAAAACTCACTGCTGACATCATCGCTCTAGTCCATGCCTTCGTCAAGCTGATCTGCCTCCGCTCTGCTCATGTCTCCTTCTCCCGTGTAGACCCTCCTCATGTCCATCTCCACCCTGCCAGGCACCACTCAGAGCTCCAACCAAGCCACGATCTTGCCTTCATCACCACCAGCGTCTAGACTCCAGGGTCCTGCCCTAATCCCTG
Organism: Oreochromis aureus; assembly: GCF_013358895.1. Classification (NCBI taxonomy): domain Eukaryota; kingdom Metazoa; phylum Chordata; class Actinopteri; order Cichliformes; family Cichlidae; genus Oreochromis; species Oreochromis aureus. The sequence continues at coordinate 39,700,112 of NC_052962.1, forward strand.
TCACTGCTGCGATTCTGAGTCTATCCGGACAACAATAACTCGTGTTTTCCTTCTAATGATTGCTCCTTATATGACTCCCTGCACACTGAAGATTCAACAGTTCTTTGACCACACCAACACGATCGTCTCCACACCTGCCCTGAAGTTTCAGCATGAATCACACATGTACAAGTGTAAGCAGTGTGAACGTCCACAGAGTGACCTAAAAGAAGCAGCTGTGCTGGAAACAGTCCAGATGTGCACACGGTGATGACAAGAGGACTCAGCAAATGTAACAAATATGTTATTCGATTTTCTCTGATTCAAAGAGGCGATGCTAACAAGCCGGACGATTGTGTTATCAGAAGTTAATCGGGACAAAATCATTTTAAAACTTGCTCACCTTCATTTCTTTGTCTTTAGCCCGATAGCTCAGTCTGTAGTTACCAACAGGCTTTGATGGAGGTTTCCATGACAACGTGGCAGTGCGTGGAGTCACGTTGCTCGCCTGGAGGTCTTGCGGGCCTTCCCCAACTTTCCCCGAACCTGGAGAGGAACACTGATGAGGTTCATGTTTGTTCAGGTCACAAACCAAACTACAGACAAAGGTGGTGCTGACCGCCAGTGGTGGTGAAGCTGGTGGTGGCCGGCAAGCTCTCCTGGCTGCCCAGCTGGCTGGTTACAGTGACGGTGTAGGTGGTGGATCCCTCCAGACCGCCGAGCTGCTGCTCTGCTGCGTTTCCGGACACCGTGACCTTCACCTCTGAACCTGCACAAGCAAACTGCCTCATTCAAAACGATGATCAGACTGGACGCTTTAATCAAACACGTAGGAGCAGCACAAAGGAGCCATGGGCGAATTTAAGAACACAAGAGAAAGTGACATTTCTGATGCCGACATGATGTGTTTTGCATTAACAGCGAGATGATACAGCCTCACTGCTCACCTGTGCCCGCGCCGTAGACAATGGAATACTTATCAACGGCTGCCAGTGCTGGACGCCACAATAACAGGGCGGTGGAGTCGGTGACGTTTACGGCACGCAGGTGTGTCGGCGGGTCGGGGACTGAGAGACACATAAAAGAACGACCTCCCATCATATCCTCCCATCATGACCTTTCTTCCATTAGGACCTCCCATCTTGACCTCCCGCTCCACAATTATAAAAGCAACATTTCAGCTATATTGGTTCAACTTGAAGCTTAGCGCAGTAAACATCACAACCACGGTGAAGAAAGTAAAACGCCAGTTAACCAACTAACAAGTACAAATCTGTATTGTAATACTGAAGTTTTTACTCTATATTCATGATTTAAAAGCCTAAAAGTCAAAGTGAAATGAAGACTTCTATAATTCTCCTGAAGTTTCTCTCAGTCTTCCACTCCAGAGGACACACGCCCCAGTCTGATAATCACCAAATACATGTAGACTGATCACCAGTGAAATATGCAAAGATTAGAAAAAAGCAGTCCAGTTTCCCAGTGAGACTCTGTGTTTAGGATGGGAATCATCTGAACTGCCTTCTCTGCTCTTTTGATGTAACACAGACAACTGGAATAAATCCAGCATGAGTCTCCTCAGAGGAAGCCTAAAACTGTACAGATCATTTCCAGGTCCAGCACCTGCTGCAAACACTACCAAACTACCAGTTCTCATATAGAAGGAAAAACATGTAAAATTAATCGTTTTTAGTTCTTCAGTGTAAAAAAAAAGCACAAAAAATGGAAAACATGAAACTGTTTAAAGAAACCGTGTGTGGATTCAATTATGAATTTTTACAACAGTGTGTCATTTCAGGCTGAGATAAACACAGTGAACAACAGCGCGTGACTCACGCGTCATGACAAAGTCTTTCACTGGATCACTCTCGTCCAGTCCGAGGGTGGAGATGACGGTGACCTCGTAAGAAGAACCAGGTGAGAGCTTGGATAAACCCACGGTGGAGTCCTTTGAGTCCAGAGACACCGACACCGGCTCGCCTGCATGCAGAAACACAGGATTAGTTATTTATTCATGTAATCCTAATAGACGTGAGTTTGCACCGACGTTTTCAAACTCATATATTTTTTGCATATAATAAAAGGTCATATATTATTCAATATTTTTTATTTTCCATAAAGTCTTGCACCAAATCATCAGTCGCCTCAAGGTGCTTCATATTGTACGGTAAGGACCCAACAATCATACAGAGAAAACAATGTTATTGAACTGAAGCAAAGTGAGTAAAGACGTCTGCTTTACTCATCAGCTGTGACCTCGCTCCCTGATCTAGAAACTGGACACGACCTTTGCTCACGTAAATATTCACTAGCCAATAAGAAATGAAGCACAATAGGAATCCAGGCTCTCACCATCCTCTGCATGGGTATATGTGACTTTGAAACCGCTGACGTTACTCTTTGGTTTGGTCCACGACACCGTCACAGAGTTGTCCGTCACCTTACTGAAGACTATGTTAGAGGGAGGCTCGGGTCCTAGAGGGCAGATCGAATATAATGAGAGAGAGAGAGGGGTAAACGAAAGGCAGGAAGGGAAGTGGAGGGAAAAAATCAATAAAAGACAAAAACAAGCAGCAGAAATACAAAAACTCCACAAAGAGAAAGAAAAAATAATAACTGGGTTCGTGAAAAACACTGAAGTAGAGTGAAAAGGGTCAGGAGTGAAAACAGTGTGCACAGTATTATTTATTCATCCACACGTTTGCTATTAGTGCTCCAATGGTTTTCTGTGTATATATGTACAATGCAAACATATATACAGTATACAAATCATATACAGACATATAAAGTAACAATTAAATGCAGATGGCTTCTGGGCAAAGTAGGGAGTGACGACATTTTAATACAGTAGTTAGCTGCTCGGTCACACCTGAAAATAAAAGGCATGGCAGGAATAAAGGACGTTAAAACAAAGGAAGATAAAGAGACCACTCGACAAGATTATTTAGAGTGAATGAACACAAACACATTAAGATATTAATTTAACTGTTTAGAGTTGGAAGTAAGAACCAGGAAACGATCGGGAGAAGTTAAAATAATTTTCCAAAATTCAGAAGGACTCACTCAATAAATTATATTTATTTTATTTTTTGCATGACTTAAACTGTATATTACAAAAGAGAATTAGACTATTCTTTGTAATAAAATCTATGTTGTACTGTATAATACTGACAGTATGCATCAGTACTGTACAGCGCTGATTTAACTGTAAAACGTTCACATTTACAGATGAACTAATTGATTTACTTTTTCGTTTTTAAATGCGAAAGGTTAAAACAGACCGAAAGTAGAGAGACCAGCCGTGGTCTTACCCTGGTTTGGGAGAGAGGTGAAGGGGTGTCAGTGAAGATGGCTGTTAGCTTACCCTGAGTGAGAAAAGACCAGAGTAGCAGTGAATGAATAGAGTTATGTTGTTACTGATGTCTTTGATGTCAACTCAGTTGATCAACTAGTTTGTATCAACAGTGGAGTTCCCCTAGGCTCAGTCCTGGGTCCTCTTCTGTTAATCATTCGCAACAGAGCTGGAAGAGTGCCGTTTGGTTTCTTGTACATAAAATCTTCCATAGTGTTTGCACAAAGAAAAAAAGGAAAAAAAAAAGACTCTCCCTGCTTTTTTTTTTTTTTTTTGGGTAAAGAATTGGTAAATTTTCTGCATGTGGCAGTCTGATAGGTTCTGCAGGTTGTTTGTTAACCAAGTTAGGCCTGTCCAAAGTAAGAAGACTATCTAGCAAACAGCTTTATAAATCCACATCTGAGGATTGACATCAAATAACTGGATGTGTCTTTTATGGTGGAGAGGGTGTTGATCTTTATAATGCCAGTCATGAATATGAGTATTTTTTCATATTCATGAGAGCTGAAGAATGACTGCACAAATATAATATGAACAGAAAACATAAGTTCATGTTTTGTTTTGTTTTTCAAAATCGGTAAGTGTTAATAAGAAACAGCAAAAGTGAGTTATACTGAACCACTGTTTAAATGACAAACACAAAGTGATGAACCTGAAACTGTAAATCACAAGCTTACAGTCTTCAAGAGCACCACAGCATCCGAGCTCTTGAAATCACAATGGAGGAAGCATTTAGTGGGTAAGCACACATTTCTAGTCACATTTAAGATGAGTGATTATTAGTTAACAAATGGATGTGCTCAATATGAATTGCAGTAAAGATATAGCACTTGCATGAACAGTCTTATGAATGACCCAAGACTGACGCGGGTACAAGATCAAAAAGTAAGAATCAAGCTGTCTGAATGAGACTTGACAACACTGACAGTAATTTTGAAGCATTGCACAGTAGAAATTAATCTTTTTCTACTGTTACAATAGCTTGTACCTGTACTGATGACAAGCTTGTGCAGTCTGGACAGAACACCAGGGCCCTTTCCCAGTAAGGTCAAGGTGTACTCAGTCTGTGGGGGCAGATCCTCAAACCGGAAGGACCGAGCTGAGCCAGGAAGGACTTTTTTGAAGGTTTTTTCATTTTCTGTTGGTTTTATTATTGTTTTGCTTTGGATTCTTGGGGCATGAGTTACAAGGCTTTCAGGCACTCTGTTCTCATCTTCAGTACCTACATTTTTGGAAATGGTGTCCCTGTTAGGCGTACGATTCTCCTTCTCTTCTTCCCTGCCTCCCTCTTTGCCAGAATCTTGGTAATCATGTACTTTTTCTTTTGGCTCCATGTCCTCCTCTTTTCTGGCTTCTTTTCTCGTCACAACAAAGTTTTTGTACTTGCCTTCAGGTGAGTCCCATATCAATGTGAATCCATCAGTGGTCTGGTTTGTGACTCCCACAAAGTCCAAAGGTTCCCTTAAGACTCCAGACGAAGAAAGATCTGACGTAGGATTTGTCTGCTTAGTTTTACTTTCAAATGTTTTTGGGTTCTCACTCTTTTGGCTACCCCCGGTGTAGTGTCTAATGTGGGTGTGATGCTGTGCTGGAATAGTTTTTGCTGCTGGTTGTCTTGTTGGAAATGTGACTGAGCTGGAGGGTCTTGAATTTGGGAAAAGTTGTTTTGTTGGTCTGTCTTGAATTCTAGTCTCATTGCTTTTGCCAGGATTTCCTCTCTCATTTATTTCTTGCAGCTGTGAATCAGTACCGCTAATATCTTCTTCTCTCGCCACAGCTCTGTCTCCAGTTCCTAGATTCTCAGTCTGTGATCGGACATTGGTTTGACCATCTATCTGGTCAGCTGCAGTATCTTGATCTCCTCCTCTAATTGGAATTTGATGCGTAGGGTGTTGGACATTCTGGCGTGTTGATATGCTTCTCAGCTGGCCAGTTTGATTTCCAGTGCTGCCTGCATTTACCTCTTTGTTTGGGAAATACTTGCGAGGAGGATAGTTATACGGATGTTGAGGTAATCTTTGGGTTCCGTTTTTTAAACGTCTGTGATATACTTGGCGAGGGATATAGCCCAGTTTGGTATTTGGGCGATGGGAGGTGGGCATTCCTCTTCCTCCGAGTGTCCGATTAAACTCAGTGGCTGAGCTTGTGGAGGAGATTCTTGTCCCAATTCCACCATCATCTGCATCTCTCACAGGCCCTTTGGGAAGAAGAGGGGCTGACGTAGCTGTTAAATCATTGGAAACCACTTGCTCTTTGCGTGGCTCTGTTTCACGGTTCAAAGGTCCAATACGACGAGTTTGATTCTGAAAAGGTCCCCCTTTTAGAAAACGGCATTTCTTGAATGGAGGACAGCGATTTGCTATTCTTTGTCTTTCTATTTGCACATTTTTTTGGTTTTGCTCAATTTCAGATAAGTCAGGTGTAGCTGTCCCATTTTTCAACCCACTTGTATCCTTCACTGGTACACTTGCCTTAACAGAGGATGATTCCTCAGAAGCAGATATAGATGGTAAAGACAACAGTTCGCTCGTCGGCCGATGTTTGTTCTCTGCTGTCATTTCAGGACTAAGGTTTATACGATGGGAGGGGAGACGAAATCTAGAATTTATATGGGTTTTGTTCTGAAAAGGTCCAAACTTTGTGTATGGACGGCGTCTGATTCCATATTTAGGAGTGTTGATTCGTGGTACCCCACCTTCTCTGAAGGGTGGTGGTTTTCTGTCTGTGGGTGGTGCAGGCTCAGAGATACTTCTGCTGCTTTCACTTAGCTCATTGGTTGAATGTGAATCAAATTTATCAGCTCTGGAAGGGGATGATGATGTTGTTGGAAGGGACAATGATGTGGATGGAGGTGGTGATGGTAATGATGAAGGTGATGATAGAATTAAATACATTTGCGAGGATGATGATCCTGCTGTTGATGCATCCAAACCAGGTGAAGGTGGGGATGGTGAGGATAAAGGTAATGGTGATGGTGATGCAGCTGGAGAGTGTAATGTCCTCGAGGCTGATGAATGCGATGATGATTGTGACTCTGAGGATGCTGAAGAGGATGAGAGCGATGGCAGTGGCTTCAGTCCTCTTAAAATCTGTTTCCCTATTATGTCTGCATTGACGGAGAGGTTTGATGGTTTTGACAGGTGAACAGAAAATGTTGAGATGTTCATACTTTCAAAAGTGTCTTTCAAGAGTTTATGTAAAGGATCTGGTTTATAATCAAGGTCTGGCTCTGCAGAAAGTGGTGAACCCAGATCTGTACTTAATGTTTTCTCTACCATGCCAGCCTCAGCGCCTCTACACCCATTGCCTCTATCTTTTAAGGGGAGTCTCAAATGTGTCACTTTGATTTTATTTATACATTTCTTCTCTTGGCTTTGAACGGTCCCAGTGTCACTTCCATGGCCTGCAATGCCAACATGTGGTGGCCCTTTTAAGTCAACAGCAGCCGTTGATTCCTTGGAGCTACTTTGGATCTTTGTTTCTGAATGTGTTCCAGGCAGCATAGCTTTATTTTTATCAACTCTGTCAGAGCTGGATGCCTCTATGCTTGGGTCTGACACAGACTGTCTGATGATGGGGACACCTGGTTTAAGGTTTTTCTTCTCCATGACTTTTTTAAAAGGCCTCCTTCTGGGCACAACTCTTGTTGCATTGAAATGCAATTGCTTCCTTGGCAATATGGACTTTCCAATGGGTTTGGAGCTGGTGCCATTTATTGAAAACATTTTATTGACCAGAGGTTTAGTTCTGGCAATTATTATAGGAGCTGAGGAGTCTTTGTCCTGGACATCAGAGTTAGCCTTGCTCACATCTTCTGTCTTCTCACGCTGGTCAAATATTTGTCCCTGAGCTGATGGGTTCAAGTCTTGGTGTATGCTGCTAACATCTTGGGTAGGTGCTAGGGAAGCCTGGATGGTCAAAGTGGACTCTTTGGAAATATATGGAGGGGAAGCTGGCGTGGGAAATCTTGGTAATATCCTTCCTAAGGATGTAAAGGGAGTGAGTATTTGGATTAAGTGTTAAGATCATCATAATATGCCCTTAATACTGAAGAGGTCACACCTAACAAAGAAAGAAAAGCAGGGTTGTTAATCATTATTGTTCCTTTAAGGAAACCTGATTTACAACAGTTTGCCAGCCAGAGCAAACAAATAACTCAACTCAGCAGCATCCATGTTCAACCTGCAAGGAGATAATCATAATGTCATTATTGTTTTCCTTGGACAAACCTGGTGCTTGTATCACTGTTGAGAAAGAAATATATCGACTGAGGTTAGAGGCAGATAAAAGAATGTTTTCTTCTTGAGGGTCGGGGCAGGACATCGACTAACGTGTTTTATATGACGTAATTCATTGAATGATGAGGTGTCGGGACACAAAGGCTCACTTAGCCGAACAAAAGCTGTTATGGCCAAAGCATAGCCTGGAAAAGAAATGTTTGAACAACTCCGACCTGGATTCTTTTCCTTTTATTTCTCTCTCTTATCAAATTTCTAACTTTTTACTCAGCAGTGAGTTATTTTAGACTAACTTTGGGGTGATAAGTAACCAGAGGCTCTTATTAAAGTCAGACATAACAAAGGTTAGTGAAGCCTGAAGCTGAGGATTTTATCTTGGCTTTTTGTAAACAGACAGCACAACAGAAACGGTGAACACTCGTATGGTTGCACAGAGTCACATGTGGTCATGCATGCCCTGCTTTAGCTTGTTTTTTGACTGTAAAGTTGCAAACATCAAACATCATACTGTACTTTATTAAATTAAGAGTAGAATCCAATCAGGCCAAGTATCATTTTCTGAGACTTTAACCTGACTTATTTTCCTTAAACTATAGGAGAATCCTCCTTTTGTCCTTTAGAAAGCTGTAAGGTAGCTCTGCATGGACTTTACTGTTCAGACCAGGAACCTGATATATACACTTCATAGTTCTAACTAACATTGTTGACCACATATTTCATAGAAAGTGCTTAACAAGCGGTAACCTTCAGTGCCAGTAAAAGCAGAGTTCCCCCAACATCCATTTGATTCTTGCTCTGACACTAAAATGCCCAAATTTACAACAGAAGTAAACATGTTTATAGCACAATACAAAAATTAGGTTTGATCTCTATAGATAGTTTATTTCATTCCGACAAGAAGCTGCTAGCTGTTAGCTTTCTGCTCGGCTGCAGTGCGGCTAATGGAGCCACTGAACTGGACCTCTCGAATGCTGTTGGAGACTTGTGGAGCATTTTTAATGTAATTATCTGATAAATATGTTTGGCTTATTGTGAGACTGAACTAAACATTGTAATTGCTATTAAATGTAGTAGCCGACCAGCCAAGAATTTAATTCCTTTTATGTTATTATTTAGCTCCTTAGCACTAATTAGCAAGTATCTGACAGTTTATGGATGCAGCTTACAAACAAAGCTAGTGAGCATTAGCTAAATATGATTTAAATAAGGTCACTTCTGACACCTAAAGTTGAGGCTATCTCCATTTTCTACATACAGTCAATGGTGCGAGCTAAGACAAGTGACTTCCAGGACGTTAACCTGAGTGGAAGCAAGCTGTGATTGGTTCTACTCACCAGGGACGACCTGGGTGGTCTCTGGAGCGCTCCGGCTCGCGCCTTTCTCTGCCACGAGCAGGATGTCATACAAACGCCCCGCCTCCAGCTGCTGGATCTGTGCGGAGTTCTGGTCAGCTGGGATGGTCATTTCTTGACTCCTCCCTGCTCCATCATTGGGTGTTATGGTGAGACGGTACCTGTCAATCTCCCCCACTGTCGGCTCCCATTGGACTACCGCAGACGAGGACGACATCTTGACAACTTTGAGGTCGGTGGGACCAGAAATGACTGAAGGTGAAGAAAACAGAGAAGAAAGTCCAGCACACTCAGGTGACTGTTTTCTTCCAGGTAACATGAAGCTGTCTCTCTTTTCCCGTTTACCTCCCTGACTTGGACCAATACATTTCCACTCGGTTTTTGCCTTTTCTAAACTCCTGCAGACTGAATCGTCCTCTTCCTCGCCAGCCACCAGGCAGCTTCTCTGCAGCTGCCACAGATTACATCTCTCACAGGAAGGGCAGCGAGAGTGAAATGTTTAAAGTCTCGGTGCCAGTTTGGTGATTTGAGCTGCTCTCAAGTGCCAGTATGCTAGTCAGAGGCTCCTTTCTGTAACTTCAGACTCTTGTGGGACCAGCGTACAGTTACAGGCAAAAGCGTGCGCCGCATTTTCTTTCTGGTTCAGGTATCAGAGTTGAAGAACATGGCTTTTGTCAGGACATCTGCACAGAGTGTGTATTTGGGGAATACTCAGTGTTCTCAGAATTGTTACAACACAAAACTTGACGTGATAAAACGTAGCTACACCCATCACACCTCCTAAACACCATCACAGTATAACTCCTGTAAACCAGCCAAAGAACTAACACTATTAAGGAGGATAATTCAGTGTAGAGTGACTAAGAAGCATACAAGTTATTCAAATTCAGTGTAGTGTGTATGACTTTCCTCATTTTAATGGTTATCTAAGTGTTGAAATCATTTCCATCTGTGGAGGGTGGAAGTGATTGTGGCTTAGATTTTGTAAGAAGACTAAAGCAGAGGAGTTTCTGACAAAGAAGTTAAAAATCCTCACGTGTCATGAATTCAGCGGTGCTCTCGCCTCCTCTCCTGCCATCGATCTCTCCCACGATGCTGACTCTGTAATCCTGACCGGCCGCCAGGCCCGTCTGGGTGTAGGTGGTCAGGCTGCCTTCCACCTGCACAGTTATCTGCTGGTCGCTCTCCTTCTGTCGGGTCAGGACATACAGAGAACAGTCAGAAGTTCCACAAACACGCGCTGCAGCAACGTCTCCCTTCAACACGGTGCTCGTCTGTCATCCCCCGTGTTCCTGCAGAAACAAAGCTTTGCATCCTAAGATGGATTTTGGGCATTTCCATCCTTTAAAATCTTTGTTGTATTTGATGAAATTTGTGTCGTATCGCTTGTCACTGTGCACTGAGGTCTGCTGCAGCACATGGAAGGCTGGGAGGTACCCGAAAAGACCCAAATATTGCAAGTGGAAATAATCTTCTTTTGTAAACAGTGGCCCTGACTGAAGGAAGGTCAGCACAAAAGAACCACGGTGCTGTGTTTCAGTTATTGCTGTCAGGTGGAAGGCTGTACAGCATCTGGCCCACACAACATTTGCCACGGCTGTGACTGAACCCAAAGTGGGATAAGCAGTCTAGATAAGACCCACATGTGTCTGCTATCAAGGTAATGCAGGGCAGCTGCATAGCTGCTTTCACAGGTAAGATTTAGAAACCATCAAGTATATTTGCAGGTCCAGTGAGGTCCATCCTCCAGCATCCTACGACTGGGAAAACAACCCCTGCAGCAGGCCCTGCTCTGGGTCTGCACACACTAACAGTGTGCAAAGACTTTCTTACAGGAACTATTTTTGCTGTGTAAAGTAAGAAAAACACACGTCAGAATAAAAATCATTCATATAAATTTATCATATCAATGATTCTTGAAGAGAAAATCCTGTCAGTCAAACATATTTAATGTTTTTCTTTTTTCTTTAGAATAGAATAGCCTTTATTGTCATTGTACAGGGTACAACGAAATTGGAGTGCCACTCCCTTGGTGCAAAATGCAATAATAAATATAAATGTAAAATATAAAAGGTACAATAAAACAAACGTAAGTACTCAAACAAAAGTAAGTATGATATTTACAGGATAGCAGCATTAATATAATGACAGTATGACAGTATGAATAGCAGCATAATATAATGACAGTGACAGTATGGTGTAGCTAAGCAGGTTCAATTGTTTTTTTGCTTATTTACTACAGTGATAGCTCTGGGAAAGAAGCTATCCCTGAATCTGTTTGTCCTGGTTTTATGTGACCTGTACCGTCGGCCTGACGGTAATAGTTCAAACAGATGATTGCTGGGGTGAGAATGGTCCTTGATGATATTGCCAGCTCTGCTGAGGTACCGAGAGTTTGCAATGACCTCCAGGCTGGGCAGAGAGCAGCCAGTGATCTTCTGGGCTGTGTTGATGACCCTCTGCAGTACTTTCCTGTCTGCAGCTGAGCACCCTGCATACCATGTTGTTATGCCGTACGTTAGGATGCTCTCTATGGTGGCTCTGTAGAATGTCACCAGCAGCCTCTCCTCCAGGTTGTTCCTCCTGAGCACTCTCAGAAAGTGGAGACGCTGCTGGGCCTTTTTTACCACCGCCGTGGTATTTGCAGTCCAGGAGAGATCATCAGAGATCTGCACGCCCAGAAACCTCATGGAGTGCACCCTCTCCACACGGTTCCCGTGAATGTAAAGTGGGGCCGGGTCTGCTCTGCCCTTCCTGAAGTCCAAGATGAGTTCTTTAGTTTTCGTGGTGTTCAGTTGGAGGTTGTTAACTGAACACCACTCAGTCAGTCTGTTGACCTCCTCTCTGTAGTCCGACTCATCCCCCTTGAGATGAGTCCAACCACTGTGGTGTCGTCCGCAAACTTTATGATGGTGTTTGAGAGATGGGTAGGGGAGCAGTCGGATGTGTAGAGCGTAAACAGGAGGGACTCAGAACACATCCTTGTGGAGACCCGGTGCTGAGTGTGATGGTGCTGGACAGGTGGGGGCCGAGTCTGACAGACTGTGGTCTATTTGTCAGGAAGTCCTTGATCCAGAGGCAGATGGGGTGGAGAGTCCCAGGTGAGACAGTTTCTGGACCAGGATCTCCGGGATGATATGATTAAATGCTGAGCTGAAGTCCAGGAAGAGCATTCTCACATTGCTTCCTCTGTGCTCCAGGTGACTCAGCGCAGTGTGGGCGCTATGGTGATAGCGTCCTCGGTGGATCGATTAGTCCTGTAGGCAAATTGGTGGGGGTCCAAAGTGGGAGGCAAACTGGCCCTGATGTGCTGACAGACCAGTCTCTCAAAGCACTTCATCACTACAGGCGTAAGTGCAACAGGCCTGTAGTCATTTGGGCTGACCACAGCTGTCTTCTTGGCGATGGGGATGATGGTGGAGGTTTTGAGGCAGGCGGGGACGGTGTTTAATGACAAGGAAAGGTTGAAGATTTTAGTGAAGACTCCGGTCAGTTCGTCAGCACATGCTCTGAGAACCTTTCCATGTATTCCATCAGGACCTGCCGCCTTCCTGGGATTCACTGACCTTAGAACACACCTCACTTGATGCTCCCTAAGTGTTAGTGTGCCGGTGCTGGGGGCGGGTGGAAGTGGTGTGACAGCTGAGGGTCTGGTCGTCTCAAAGCGGGCGAAGAAACGATTTAGATCCTCAGCCAGCGAGGCATCAATCCTAGATGTCGCCTGGTTATTGCTTCTGTAGTTGGTAATGTGATTGATCCCCTGCCACATTTTTCTGGGGTCGTTGTCAGTAAAGTGATCTTCAATCCTCCTCCTATAGGCAGCCTTAGCTTTCCTGATGCCTCTACTCAGGTCTGCCCTGGCCGCCCTATTAATCTAATTAATTTGAAATGCACATTAAAATCACAGTTTAAAGAATTAAAGCAGTGGAGGATCTGCATTGTAGCAAGTCCCCGACCTCAGAGGTTGATCGTCAGTTTAACCAGCTTAGCAAAAACACCCAGTTGGAGCGATGATGATGATGGCGAGAGAGAGCCTGAGTGGAAACACCGCTCTGTCTGTGGGGCATTCACATTTTATTGTTTTTTCTTTCGTGCTTCCAAAATCAAACTTTACAGAAGCAAATGAGAAACAATCAGGAAACAAATCAGCGACATCGCCGCACGTCTGGAAACTGCTGTTTCTGGTTTGTGCAACATGTCAGGGTCATTCAGGGGAAACTAGTGGGAAGGACGCAACGTAAAGTCTCCGATGCACGAAAAACATCGTTTCACTTTGATCAGCGGCGTCCGTCACCTGTGGACATATCTGCCCCTCCCACTCGTGCGTAACCTTATCGTATTAGGAAAATGAGGTTTGTGATGATTTGGAGTTACAGAAAATGAAGAAATTCAAAGAGCAGATTGTTTGAAAGAGATTCATGAATATTTCCTCTCTGAGGGTCGTTTCTTATCCAACCGTCTCTGATTTAATGTGTGCGAGCGTACAGGAGCTGCTTTTGTTGTTCCACTGAGTTCATCTCAATTCTTTAGATTTGTTGTCGTTTTTATGTATTTGTAACTTTGTCCTGAGGACTGTTTTATAAACCCCTGTGACAGACCTGCCCCGCCCCTCGCCCTGCAGAGTCAGTGTGAGGCCTCAGCATTCATGATCGTGTTTTTTTCACACAGATTCAGACCTTTAAACCTCGTATGCCTTTTCATCCTTCTTACTCAAAGTGAGAAGATGGATCACAACATTAACATCATATTGCAGTAAATATGAGTTGTAACTGGGGGCAGATAAAGTTCCTGTTTCTGCTTCACCTGCTTGGCTGAAGCTCGTCTAACAAAGACACTTCAGTCTCAGCGGGCTGCAGGATTTCAGACGACCCTTTAGGCGACGTCGGCGCAGTGATAAGAAGTGGCATCAGTCCACAGCTGAGAGGGAAAATACCCCAAATTAAGAAGTCATTCCCATAATTTCTGTCGTTCATCTTTTCTAATTCAGGCTCTTAAGAGAGAATCGCGTCTCTTTGTGTGTCGGGAGCCTCAAACTGCCCTCCAATTAAAGGCTGCTGGACTTTTAATGCCTGGATACCGTGTTGTAAAGTAAATGGATCACAGCTGGTTGCCATGCTGGTCTCTATGGTGACTTCCTGGCGACGGAGCTCCAGAGGTCATTCTGGATCTGCGTCCACGATCCAAACACGACATCATTAAAACAGAGGCTCCAACAAGTTCACGGTACGCCTAAAACCAGGCCGAGGCTGCGTGGCGTCTCCACGATGACTAAACCAGCCGCACAGCGACTCTGCTTCTTTACGATTTTATGGTTTTCTCCGATATAAAAATACGTCTTTGCTCTGTCCTCTTCTACTCTAAAAACAATCCTTGTTTCTATTTTTCTAACATGTTTGATAAAGTAAAACTGTTCTCATGAAGTCACACTCATGTCTGCACTGACACACACACACACACACACACACTCTGGAGCTGTGGGCTGGGGAGTTCCTGTGAAACTGAGTGACCTGCTTGAACTGCAGCGACCGCTGATTTATTCTGAGTTTCAGTTTCTATGATTCATCCACAGAAACCTAAAAAAACAGAAGCCTGCATTTTGGCTCTAACTGAACTTCATGCAGATAAGCAGTCAGAGATCCCAGCTGGGCAGCACTGCTGGTTGTACTGGTGACTGACTCATACTTCCCTCGGACGTGAGGTCACTTCTTGCCACTTAAACGGTCGTCTTGGACTCACAGACTCACGACATAAAAGACACCATTAAAGCTTCAAGCCCACATTCAGTAAATATGAGTTTGCTTTATTTACTGAGCATGTCTCACATCTAAACTGTAAAAAACACTGCTGCTAACTTTGAGCTGCACCTACGACGAGTTAAAGGAGGAAACTTGAAGCATTTCGCCCCGGCCTGGATTTATGTCCGTCTTCAGCACTAAAACTGTTTGGTTAGCTCAGTGTAAGCTGCAGGATTTTCCTGTTCAGATTTGTTTTGCTGCCACAGAGGAAATTAATGAGTGAAAATGAGTTTATGAAGTCAGAAATGAAGCAAGGAGAAAATCCAGACTGAGGAGTGATGTCTGTCTCACGCTCTGGAAATGCTGTCAGTGACGATGGTTCCGTCTCAGTGTGGCGGCTACACCGCCTGACGGTGTGCAGGCAGAAGCTACACCACGGATGGGTCCTTGGATCCAGAGCATGTCTGGATTAAGCTGCCATGTGAGAACTTTGTGAACACAGCTTATCTTCCTTTGATATGTATTCATGAAGACTGACTCACCTGCTGGTAAATAATCCTTCCAAAAAATCCACTTCAAGTTAATAACCTCTAAGTTGGACCAAGAAGCACCACTGTTCCAGATTTCATGAGTAATCCAGCTCACTGACCAACCAACCAAGTCAACCATGTGACCTGGGTGGAGGTAATAACATCACATTTTCTTGAAAGGAGGAAAACTCAGAAATGGAAACATCTGTCCACGAGTAACGCTTCACCACGCCGTCTTCAGCTGGTTCCTCACAGCTTCACCACATACAGAGCGGTGCTGGAGAGCACCACGGAGGGGCCGGGTGGAGCCGCCGCCCGCAGTGTGCAGAG
Source organism: Oreochromis aureus (assembly GCF_013358895.1). Classification (NCBI taxonomy): domain Eukaryota; kingdom Metazoa; phylum Chordata; class Actinopteri; order Cichliformes; family Cichlidae; genus Oreochromis; species Oreochromis aureus. The sequence continues at coordinate 39,715,628 of NC_052962.1, forward strand.
TCTCAAACCTGTGAAAGTGTTTCCTCGTTCTCAGGCACGCAGCGACCGACTCGCCTGCTGTCATGAAACAGCCTTCATCAACGTAAAGATGAGTGGAAGCGAACAGTCGAGTGTGTGGTTAACGCTGCTGCTCGCTGACGTGCAGACGGAGAAAGATGCTCAACTGTTTTTATTCCTCCTTACAAACAAGATTATGTCGTTCTCCATCGACTGACTGAGTAAACGGCGAGCAGTGAGTTCATAACTCGGCCTAACAATTTCATTCATGCACAGGTGAATCCATTAACACCAGTCTGTTCCTTTTGATTTCCCAGTTTGGAGGATTTTTTTGAATTAAAACTGAATTTTTTGTTGTTGTTTTCGAGCACTCATCTTCCAGCTGAACATCAGCTTTCCCACAGATGGACTCACATTATTCTCAGTTACTCTGTTATGATGCAGAATTAATGACTGTGAGCTGCTCAGCCCCGAGGGCAGAAAGCAAACCCAGACCAGAACCTTCCCCAGCACCAGTTTCCCGGTCATCCTTCGGCCCCCCTGCTCTGCTTCAGCGAGGATCAAAGGTTGGCTCGTGCAGACACGCTGAACGTCAGCTCATGTCGGCCGAGGCACCTGAACATCACGGCGCGGTCTGCGGTGAGATCACATACCCTCGCTGTCTCAGCTTTTTCTTTGAGGGGAAAACTAAACAACGGATCTCAAACTAAACTTTCAAATCAGTTATAATTCAGTGATTCAGACGTGGCTGCCACAGCGGTGTTTGTCCCAAACAAAGGACCCTCGCTCTGCTCTTTGACCTGCACTTGCACCCGTATGACCGTTTAGTCACTTCTCTGTTTAGAGACGAGCTTTGGAACCACGCTTCCTTGCAAACATCACTCCAGACTTCATGCATCATCCACACCTCCCACACAGCAGCGTGCTTTCAGTTTTCATTTCTTCCTACTGGAGAAACGGTTCCAGAGAAAACAGCGCTGAGACGTCCACATCGCTGCTGTTTCTGTGCGTTTAACTGGAAACAATAATGAGCCAAGCAGCCGTCAGACGGACACTGATCTCTGTGTTTCCTGATGTTCTCGCTGCTGCTGCCGCTGCTTGTTGTGACACGCCGTTATTTACGTGATGTTTATCTCGTGTTTATCCTTCTGGTGAACGGCCGCTGACGGATGTCGTCTCCCTCGCTCTCTGTGTCACAGCTGTGGGTCCACGGTGATGTCATCCCTCTGGCAGTTGCCATGTTTTTGACAGTGTTTACGTGTTTCTGCAGCAACAAGCATCCCACATCTGCATCTTTTTCTCTGGACCTCCAGGAGTTCACCACTCCTCTGTCAGTCCACTCTGCTCACTCGGCTTGTTGTCTACTTCTCGCTGCTTCTCTGACTTTAACGCTTTAAAGCTGACGGCCGTGACACGTACAGAAAACCTCCAGAGTCGGAAAGCCGGAGCCAAATTCTCACAGTGCGACTGCCGCAGCGAGCCATCCAAACCTTTTCTTTGCCTTTCCAAAAATGACACATCTGATCATTTTCTGATCAGATTCCCAAACCAGCAAATGACTTAATGGGCCACACAAAAAAGACTCTTTTAATTATTGCTGGGAGTTTTACATGTGACTTTCAAGCAGTCAGATATCTGGAGACAGCCCTCTAAGACTCAAGAAAACAAGAAAACAAGCTAACCTCGACCTCTGACCCTTCGATGGTTTCTTTGTTGGTGAACATGTTTGCCACATAGACTGTATATAAAAGATGTAAGTCCTCTTTTTCATAGCTTGAACTTTAATAAATCAGCCACCACCTCACTGCCTTCACATTGTTGTTTTGGAGCTATGTTTGGATGAGAGGCTGAAGTGCTAATTAGCGGCTAATGCTAGCTAGCGCCATGATTCCTGTTAGGCAGCATATAAGCTAGTGCATTAACCTAACCCCCCCATCAAAGTGGTGAAAGTGGTACTGTCCTGCTGTGCACAACATTTATTCATTTATTTCTTCATACTCAGGAAGAAGAAAGCCTTAAACTGAGTCAAAACGCTAATAGCAACAAGCTTGTTAGCAAGCTGTATCAACACAGAGGGAGATAGCAGGCTTTATGAACATTATGCTAGCACAATGAGCTCTATTATTTTTCAGGGGACTTCTTTAAAATGCTTTACCTTCTTTAACAGGACAGACAGAGTTACGGTGTGTTCACACCGAACGCGATAGGCGCGAGCGAAAATGCCCCAAACGCCCCTAATTTGACGCGTGCACATTCGCACCTCGAACGCGTGTCCAAGAAAAATCCATCGCGCGTCAAAATTGCATATTTTGACGGCGTGAACCGGAAATGTGGGAGGATGTGGGAGGAAGTTGTGCCAGACAGTATCTTTGCTAGACGGCAGCTGTCGAGCTAGCGTTTCTATTTACTGTGGAGAGCAGAGCAGCAGCGTTAAGGGCGTCCCCTCGCCGTACCTGGGTCCATCAAGTCCTCCAGGCGGGTGAGCAGTTTGGTGAGTTTCACCACTTGCTCCAGGAGCTGCGCCTGGATGACAGCCGATTTCAGCGATATCGCCGTCTTTCCCTCGCCCAGTTTGAGGACCTGCTGTCCCGCGTTGGTCCAAGCATCGCCCGCCTAGACACCAACTACAGGCGCTCAATCCCACCTGCAGAGCGCCTGTCCATCTGCCTGCGGTTAGTAAAAGTGTTTAATACGGTAGTCCTTTATTGATACCTGTGCTAATATGCTAAACTATCGTTTATACACTGCTAACATGGATGTGCTATGCTATCAATGAATGCCGTCGGTGTTTACTGATAGCAAACTGTGGTATGGAGACGACTGTTTATAATATTTCTAGTGATGCTTGAAAGGTCTCATCAAGTCCCGATTTAATTCAATTTATGCTGTTATCAGTGTTTGCATTGATAGCATGGCTGTGGTGTCTATCAGTGTATGCTCTCTGTGTTTGCTGATATCAAACTGGTACAAGGGCCACTGTGGGTTAATCTTTGTAGTGATACTCACTCCTTATTTACACCTGGTTTAATTCTGGTATAGTTGAATATTTGTATGTAATCCTCGCAGCTGTCAGACTCTATAACAGGGGTCACCAGCCTTTCTTTAAACTGAGAGGTAGATAAAATTGTGAACAGTTTGGTTCATCTTTAGTTATATGGTTCTATCTTGATAAGCTATGTCTTATCACAGATTAATTTTTCAAAAATATTAATGATTTAAGCAAGGAAAGGGCTACATGTCAACATACAACTCTTTATTTCTATTAATGTCTTACTTCATTCCTACCTGATTGACATGTCTAGGAATTATGAGTGATTGGCTCACTGTAGTGGTAAAAGTTGCTACCAATCAAATTATGATATGTTAAAGTTAAAACAAAACACAACTGACTGTTTTATATTATATCTAATATATGTTATGTAATTATCCTTATAAGTAGAAAATGTTTTATGTAAGATTTATGTTTTGTAATTTAAATCTGACATCACAAAAGTATTTTGGAATTTGAATAATGTATTTTGTAACTGCAGTACACATAATACTAATTTTGAACACTTTTGTCCAGGTTCCTTGCCACCGGGGACTCCTTCAGGACCATCGCGTTCAGTTTCAGAGTCGGTGTGTCCACGGTGTGCCAGATCACCCCCAGGTAGCGACGGCCATCTGGGACTGTCTAGTGGGCGACTTCATGGCTGTGCCTTCACCTGGAGACTGGCGGTCCATCACAGAGGGATTCCAGGAGCGCTGGAACTTCCCTCTCTGCTGTGGAGCTCTGGATGGGAAGCACGTCCAGACAAAGGCCCCCCCATATATCACATAGGAGACACACACATTGATATACACTAAATATTTATTCCATTTTTTTTTGTGGTGCCCAAATTTATGCACCTGCTTGATTTTGTTTAAACAATTATTGCACACTTTTTGTAAATCCAGTAAACTTCTTTTCACTTCTCAAATATCACTGTGTGTGTCTCCTGTATGATATATTTAACTGACATTTTTATTGTAACAACTAACCATTTATACAGGAAAATAATGGCTATTAACAAGGTTGCCCAAACCTTTGCATCCCACTGTATTAGTATATTCTGTCATTAGTGTAATATGAAATAAATTCTACATGTGTCAAGTCGTGTGCCAACATTTGCTGTGTAGTAGAACTGAGACATTAGTCATTATAAAAATTTATTTGAAATAATATTAAAATTCTCAAACAGAAAAACATTAAACATAAATATATAAGTATTTACAGAGAGACAGGAATAAAAGGACCCAGCTGCTCTCCAGAGCAGGAACAAGGCTGAGGAGGAAATGCTCCATTGCAGACTGGCGTGGCCTCTTCAGGGACACCAGGATGGCCAGCTCCACTGCCGATGGACCGTCCTGGGACCCGTCCCTCATCTGCCTCGGAGCTGTCCTCCTCTCTGGGCGTGTAAAACACAGCACAAAAACACAAAGAAATGAGAAGGCTGCTACTAGATTTTAATTTCAACATTGAAAAAACAAAACAGGATATAATCAGATTAGTTGTAGATATTTAGTAAAGGTGATCACAAGGCAATCCCACACCGAGTAAAAGCTATCAGTGCTTGCTGTACATACCTGTGGGTGCAGCAGCAGGAGCTCAGGGACTGGGGAGCCAGGAGAAGCAACAGGGATGCTCTGCAGCAGAATCAGTTGGTTCTATCAAGACAATATTAACTGTTAACAGGTTGAATACAATAATCATAGAGAAAGTATATACAGTGGTCCCTGTTTTATTGCAGCAGGGGTTCTCAGAATAACTAGCCCCTCGCCACGCACTTTATACACTTTTTTCCCCACACACATGAACATTAGTCACAGTTCTCACAAGTTGATTCTCAAAGTGCAAACCTTTGTAGATTGCAAAACGTAAAAGTATTTTTATGCCGCGTTTTGTCTTCATCTGCCTGCCACTTTCGATGCGCCTTTTCCTTTTCCTCCCGGTGCAGGTGTCTATTTCCGAATGAGGGTCATAGTTATGAGTGTTTTTGTGCTGTTTTTCTATTGGACGTGATGGTTATCAAAACCAAACATGATCAATTTGGCAAGCGCAGGAGACACGACACGGAGGAGATTTGTCAATCAGGCTGCAGAATGCAATGCTGTACGGTGCAATGAAAAATCAGCGGCGAGGCAGTGACGGATGAGCGGGACCACTGTGTGCTGTTTATTAATAAACAATATATTCCTATATGACAACATGCATAAAACCAGAACGGTATTTGTACATCAGTGGGAAAATAGCGGGACAGTAGGCGGGCTTGCTAGCTTTAGCGGCTTCATCGGGTCAGTCTGAAAATTAAAAAGAAGAACAAATGAACTTACCAGGTTGCCCGATCTCCTCACTTCTGTGCCTCCAAGCTCGGTCCTTTTTATTCCTGTCCCGGTAGAAGTAGCAGCTAGCATCGTATAGTTCTGGACGATTAGCCACTGCGTTGATGAGTTTTCCTCCATACTGAATGAAGAATGAAGGGCTTTGGTTTGATCTGCCCTTTGACCTGGTTACAGCCACGTCACCAGGCTCCTGATTGGTTGACGCGGCGCGACTTGACGCTGGAGTTCAAATTTTTCCAACTCGAGCGGTAGAGGCGAAGACGCGTATGCACAAAATGCAACACAAAAACTCACGCGCGTGGTTTTTTTCCGCGAGTCAAACGCGCCAGACGCGCTACACTGACGCGCGTTTCAGGCGTTTTGGCGTTTTCGCGACGCAAATCTGCTTCAGAATTTTTCGCGGACGCGCAATCGCGTGTCATCAGCCTCTTTCCATTGACTTTACATGTAAACCTGACGCTCTGGCCGCCTCTATCGCGTTCGGTGTGAACGCACCGTTAGGAGGTCCAGTGACTCGAATTAGCTCAAATGAAGCGTAGCAGGCAAAGAAGCACCGCATCCTTCATTGATTTAAAACAGGTGAGCTACAAAACACTTCTGCTCATTTTTAGGATTCTGGTCATTTTTAATCAGTTTCATTTCCTCTGAACGATGAATAAATGAAACCTCCTGTAAATATTTTACATTTTTTCACAAGAAAAAAAAGCAGAGAGAACTTTAAGCTGCTTGATGCCATCTTACTGAGGACAGCTCTGACTCTGAGCCTAACATTTCACCAACACCATAAAATGATGCAAACTTTGGAGACACGACGAGTGAAATGTGCCAGAAAGCACAAGTAACTGCACATATCAGCACCGATGCTTTCTTTGTGTGATAATGACACAAGGAAAAGGTTTTTTACCACCTGATTCACATCAACAAAACGTGGAACAGCAGCAGGTGGTTTACTGGTTTTGCTTAAATTTATGCAGAAATCACTGACATCGAGTTCACTTGGACTTTTATTGGATTGATATTTCGATAAAGGTCAACTGAGCTTTGCCTTTAACGTGCACTTTGCCCTGATGTCTTTCCTCTTTCCTTCTATTCCACTCCTGTTTTCTCTTCCTAACCCCTTTTCCTCGTCCGTTTGTCTCTCTTTGTTTTCCGTCTGTGTTTGGACTCCTTCAGGATAACGTCTCCCCTCTGTGGGTTCGTAAAGACGAACACATGTCGATCTGAAGTTCAGCTCCAGTTTTGTTCCCTCTTCGGCCAAGTCTCCATCATTTCCTCCGCCTATTAACCTCTCTCCATCCATCCATCAATCCATCCTTCCTTTTGTCTCTCTGGTGCTGTTAGTCGTTCCAAACAAAGTCATTACTAAGTCTTAATCCCTCGATGATGTCAGAGCGGGAAGAAAAATTACAGTATGAGGCGATCACTGTAACTGTGTGTGTGGGAAACATGTCTGAGGGGAGGCCAGGACGTGTGTGTGTGTGTGTGTGTGTGTGTGTGTGCACATGTGTGTGTGTGTGTGTTTAATGTAAAGCAGCGACTTCTTTCATCTCAGTGACAGTTTTGATTTTAAGTGATGTAGAAAGAAAGAGTTTAAAAAGTATTTTGGTTTTGCCCCCCCACCTCCCCCCCTCTCCTGCCGCTCCTAAACTCACAAATACCAACGCAATTAGTAATTTTCCCTTCTGTTAGGCCCTCTGCAGCCGATTGATCGCACATGTTTGTGAACAGACTGATGAACATGTGAAGCCCAGGCTACAAAGCATCTCAATACTTCTGTGATTAAAAGGACAATTTAGTGTTTTAAATGATCAGACCCCCGTCAAACCCGTGATACCCATCATGCATCATGTAGCTAATGATCATACATGGAAGGCCTGGCTGCAGGGCATCAGACATCCCACCACCCACACACTCTGAGACAGATGGAGGGAAGCTGTTTTCTATCATGTTTGGCACACAGAGTTTGAACTCCTGGTTTCCTGCAAACAGTTTCCATATAATTCCAGAAAAACTGGTAATTTCATGAAAATTATATGATGTTCTCCCATTTCAGTGTTTAGTGCCAGATGGAAACAGAGGAAAGTTTACACTTATTAGATTATGAAATCCTGTATGAGCCAGAATAAGTCACTATATTTTACATATGTGATTAAATTGTTACCTGTTATTTTCAGGTAATAATTCAGTTAAAACAACATGAAAAACACATCAAAACCACATGAATGCAGCCTGCTGTAGTCCTGACTCAGTTTGTCAAACGGTTTCCAGGAAATTTGCATAGAAACAAACACGTTAAAAAAAGACCACGTCCAACATGGACACGGGCTTAAAGGCTGCTGAATGAAGTTAGTTTTTCACAAACATGATTATCCTGTTAGCCGACCTCACAGCGAGCACAGAGAACAGACTCTGCAGTCCTGTGCAAAACTAACTGCACCATAACTCAACACTGCATCAGTCAGCAGCTTACAGAACCTCCTGTCGCAGCAGGAACTAAAGTGGTGATTTCCTGTGTGGCTTCTTTGGTCTCTGACGTCGTTGCTGAGGAACTTTGGCCACTTCACTCATTCATGCACAGCATCTCAGTCAGGTTGACCTCTGCACTCTGACAGCAGCTCGATTCTTTCCTTTTTCAGTTCGTCTGTTGGAGATTTGCTGCCGTGCTTGGATCGTTGTCCTGTTGATGACCCTGTCCAAGCTTTGGCTGTGGGACAGACGGCCTCACATTTGACTCCAGAGTACTTTGGTGAACAGAGGTCTGCTCAAATGGCCCAAATGATTATCCTTCCTCCACCGTGCTGAGCGCTGGTATGAGGTGCTGCTCTGCATTATGGACATCATCTCCACTTTGGTCTCGTCTGTCCAAAGGACATTAATCCAGCTTTCAAAAGCTAATCTGTGCTGCCAAATAAGCCACACCCACTCAGTGTTTTTCTCACTGACCCACAGCAGGTCTCTGTGCATGACGTCCTCTCAGAAACAATCACATCCTTATTTCTGGCTCCAGACGCACATTCATGGTCGAAGCATTAAAGTGTCAAACTGTTTCTAAAATGTTGTTCACTTTTACATTTTTGCACGTCCTGTTGTGTCTCTGTCCTCCAACCGTCTCGGCTAACGCAGCTGATTTGCTTCAAACTGAAACACCTTGAACTCATTTGCACAAATTTGCACACTTGGCTGTTACAAGCGAGCAAATGATGTACAGCTTCATCACCAAAGACAAAGCTACGCTACTGCGCCCCCTACAGGCGGTTACATCAGAGGAGTGGGCCGAGGACGTTGTTGCTATGTTGCAGTTTATTTTTGTCCAACGCTTTCAGAGCGGCGCAGGATGATATGATTGTGTTTGTGTTGCTAACACTGTCACTAACGACACTCACGGTCAGCGCTTTAAGGTTCCTGCGAGGGAAGCAAATAAAAGTGCTCAAATGTGGTTTGAGGAGAATCAGCAGGAAATGCAACACATGATTAAAGCAGGAGATGAGGTGTTAGTGTCTTCCACATGGGCTCCGACTGCCAAGCACATCCGGCTGAGATGGAACGAGTTTGGCTTTAAATGAAAAGCCAAAATGAATTGAACGGAGGGAAAGCAGACGAAATGAAAAAGGAAATCCATCAGCCGGCCGTCCTCCTGCAGCTGCTCTGCTGCAAACATCAGCCCGACATTAACTGATACATAATTACTATTATTCTTTTCACAGGAGAGACAGATGGGTTGTTTCTATATTTAGTGAATGGTTTTTAAAGTCAACAGAATGAAGGTTGGTGAAAATCCCTGCCCTGCCTGGAGGGTCGGTGGTGTCGGTGGTGGGCTGAGCAGCCACTCAGGGGCGACTCCAGGTTTGATTCTGCCCCAGGCCATTTGTTACGTGTCTCCTCCATCTTTCTTTTCTACTGTCAGACTGTCCTGTCATAATTAAAGCCATCTGGATCCATGAGGATGTTTTTTGAACCAAATTAATTTTTAGATGACTCTTCGCTTCGTGCCTCTGTAATGCCCGAGGTTTAAAGAGAAAGTGCAGATGTTTTGTTGCTCTGATCTGAAATCACACATCTCTGTGTCGTGTCCCAGCTCAGACTAACTCAGTCTGACCAATTCACAACTGATTTTTGAGGTTTTAGAGAGAAACCCCCCAAAATCAAGTCCTTTGAGCCATGATTTGGAGACAGTGGGAAGGAAGAACTCCAACAGAACCAGGATGAGGGAGGGGCGAGCAGCTTTTATTAAAGCCATTCAAAGGCACCTCTAAGAAATATTAGCAACTTATGAAGTTCAAACATGTAAAATTAGTTGCTTAGCAACACTGTGGTGATTTTTTTAAATAATAAAACTTCACAAAACTCTGAGTATTTGCTTCATGATGTGATGTATTAATGATACTGAATACAGTCGTCTTCGTCACTGTAAGTCGTTAACAGTGCGTATTGTACAGCAGGCTGATGAGTTTATGCATGAAGGTGGAGGCTGGGTTTTTTAAAAGACAGTGAGTGGTTACTGTACAGGTGGATGTGGGACCACCAGTCCACACAGCGCTGATCTGTCCAAACCCGGCAGGATCCTGAGACTCCCACCAAATTTATGTCCCCATCACTTTCCAAATTGAACCCACGCCAGTAACCATGGTTACTGATGTTTATTAAATATTTGCAAATTAAATGGAAAAAAGACGTACACAACAAGTGCATCTAAATCTACTGGCACCTTCCTGATGAGACCTGCTCCCCTGTCACGAGGGGTCACTGCAGTGGGTCCACATCCACCTACTGACATGACCCCAAAACGGCGCTCTGTCTCCAGCTGGAAAGTGAACCAGCAACTGAGCGGATGTGTAAACCCATTTCTTTGTTTAATTTACTTTGAAATTTCAAAATTGTGACTTTCTGGAGACGCTGGGTTTCACTTCCAGTCACGGAAACATGAAAGTGGCGCTTTGCTCTCAAACCTGCGCTCAGCGGACGGAGTCTGCAAAGTTTAACGTCATAAAATCTGCAGTAATTTAGTGTTTATGGAGCCCAGAGATCTCCTCTGGCACTGCAGCCCAACCTCACAGATCATTCTTACAGGTGTTTGTCATGGAAGTGACAGACTGTCCTTCAAAATAAAAGACCAACACAGCGCCCTCACTGACACTTTGGATATCTTCTAAGATTTGCAGACAAACTGTGATTGTTATTATTATTGCGGTCACATAAAGCAGGATTTTTATGGTATGTGTGAAAAGTTTCAGTTCATTTTGAGCTCAGCAGTCACAGTTTTGTGCTTCAGGCTGTGAACGTTGCTCACAACGACGTACCACAGTTTGATATTTCTACCTGCAGACCTCTTTGGAAACTTCACTGAGGATCTTGTAAAGAAACCATCTTTGGACAGTGTGTCCTCCACACTGCTCCACCCTCTCTACATGACCTGGCGAAGGTTGTGACCCCTGGGGTCCTGGATAAGGGGACAGTGAGGACTGGCTCTCCACTGTGGATCTGTTATGTGAATTATGTCTGGAAATATGTGCGTGAGCCGAACAGATTTTTACTGGACTGCCTCGGTGTGGTTCCACAGTGTGAGAGAAAAACAGCAGCTGGCTTCACATTTTATTCACGTTATTAAAAATTTCCTTATTCAGTTTTAAATGGGGCATTTCTGCTTTTCCATATTGGAAACAGAATTGGTCTTAGTCATAGCACAACATGTATATTACTGTACGTATTGTATATGCAGTTACAATGGTGGATGCTTCTGTCTAACATGGGCAGAGTTTCAGATCAACAACACAAGAACGTGTGTCCCTCTTTGGGAACATGTAACAGACGTTTCTTTAAGAATGAAGCTTCTGATTTTTCCCTTTTTTGTTGCTTTCAGTTAAACTGATAAATTCAGTTTGTGTGATCTAATGTTGGAGTCTGTGCATGTTTGCCAAAGCACCACTGAAGAGGTACAGAAGTGAAACTCTTTAAAGTTAAACCTGCTGCCTACCTGGCTGGTGAAGGTGATGTAGTAGGTCTCATACTGGACAGGAGGCGGAGTCCAAACCAAAGCGACTGACGTGTCTGTGATGTCCTGAGTGCTCAGCCGGGGAACACCAGACATGACTGAAAGAGAGAAACACAGACTTAGCTGCACAGTGAGACTCAGGCATGCTAATACCACCGTGTGGCAAAAACACCTGTTCAGCAACATTCCTGCTTTAGTGGAAGCAGCGCTATGCTGACCTCATGTTATAGGATGGAAGCAGCTAGCAGCACAACAACAACCTCTTCACCTGGTAGATGACCTGGCTTCATCCACCAACACCATGTGCATATTTGCTGTATTTAACTGCACCCCTGACTTGGTGGAAATCCAGGAGTGACGTTTCAGGCTCTTCCGCTCATCAGGTGACAACAAGTGTCTCCCTGCAGTGTAGCAGAGGTTTTACTGGGACAGCTGAAGAAAAATTAACTGAGCAATGGATAATAATAATGGCTGTAATCAGTAACTTGCAGATGGATCACACACAAGTTTCTTTACAGATGAACATCATCGGCCCCACAGTTTAGTCACCTCATCACAAACTTTCCTGTGTTTGACTGTGCAGTCGACACTCGCAAATAATCCCGCAGGTCTTCTTCCTCCTCGTTTTCTCTCTCCTGTGATCGATGCAGTGGAACAAGCGAAGTGTTTGTCCTGCAGCAGGAGGTTTTTTTCTCATCCATCTTACCCAAACCAAAGTGATGCATTTATCAGAGTTTGGCACCAGCCTTAATGAAATCTTAAACCATCAGCTCCCTGGCACCACCACAACAGGACAAACTATTCTATCTGATGTGCAGGTTGAAAATGATACTGCTCCAGTGATGAGGGCTGGTTTTCTCATTAAGGCTCATATCCAGGTCCGTGATTTCGGAACCACAGCGTGAGCTCAGATGAGGAAGAAGAGGCTGATTTCAGTCTTTGAGGGGAAAATTGAAAAGCAGCAGGAGCTGGCTGAGACCAATCGAGAGCTAGGAGAGGAATCTTCTGGTGACCACAAACAGCACTCAGTGATGTGGAAGTGAAAGAAGCTGCTTGCCAACACATTCACTATAAGTTTACTGAGGCAATAACACATCAGAAATGCTCTTTATTTGTCATGCACTCTAATGTAACTTACATTAATATTACTGTGTGCTTAATGCAATCTACAACAGTGCTGTGTGTCCACTGTAACACTGGAAAATGTCGGGTTACCTTTATAGGTGCATACTATTTTTACTGTACTATTACAGTACAGTATAGAAGTAATCATCAAATACCTAAATGAATACTTCTACATGTTGCTTTTGGAGAAGAAATGGCCACAAAGTTTGACCCCACATGTATGTAACCTCTGCACCACAGCTGTGTTGGCTCCATTTAAAATACAGCAGCTGAATTTTCAGTTGCTTCAGTTGTATTCAGTTGTTTGTCCTTCACAAAGATGTAAAAAAAATCTTTAATGAAAAGAAAGTAACAATACAAAAAAAAGCTCATCTTATCCAACCTTCTGCTGCTTCTTTCCCATCAGTCTGTTCTTTAGTCAGCTCATGAAAACAGCCCGACGGGCTCAGCAATGACCCCGCCTCATGTCTCCTGTCACTGCTGTGTCTGGATTAACTTTATTTCCTTCCAGAGGGAACGTCGTGACTTTATTTCAAACTTCCTCTGGGATGGTTTAAATCCCTCACACCACAGCAGCACGGCACAAACACAGGCGCAGTAAACAAACCCACACCTACGGCTCATGAAAGCCGCCTCGATCAGCCTCCAACAGTCAAACTGAAAAATCCACCGCTCTTGGAAGGCAGCTACTGAAGTTCAGCGTGCATGTTATACATGGAAAGAAACATTATTTGGCTGAGCGCCTTCACAATAAAAGCTTCCCCATTCTGCAACATTATTCTATCAAACAGTTTCTTCTGCACAAAAACGTCATACTTTAGTCATAAGACTGATGAATGTTTCTTTGTTTGATCTCATCTGCTTTGTGTCTGTGTCTATCAGACTGTGTCCTTTGTGGTTTTATCGCTGCTTTACGTCAACTCTCACTGTTCTGTTTTGCGTGATGGTTCCTTTAAGCTTTATTGATTTCAGCTGCCACAACTTTTTGATGTTTGTTGGGTTTGTGTGTCAATAACTGATTAAACTTATAGCCAAGGGCCATCATGTGGCATGCACATCAACACAAACATACATTTAAAGATAAAAAAAACTAAAATCAAAATTTATCAGAATAAAATGTGCACATTTGAGTGTTTTCAATCAAACACTTAAAGAAATCTAGAAGTGCCTTTTTTATGTTGAGGCAGACATTTCAGTTGTTTTCACTGAGAGCACTTTGTCTCACACTGGGCCAGTAATGGCATCAATATGATGAAGCTCTGACATTCTTTTCAGTACTTAGCATGTCCTACTGCTATGACCGCTAAACAGCAGTGGAGAATAATGAGTATATGATATTTGGAGGAAGCAACAAGTCAGTGTAAAGAACCTGCACTGCAAAGCACCTCAGCTGGAAACAATGCAGCACTTTGTTTTTACAGCTGGTAATATTTCAGTACAGCGATTAGAACATGCTGTAGGTATTACAGGTACTGCACTGCAGTGGTTTGTATCATATCTATCTAACAGACTCCAATTTGTACAAGTAAATGGAGAGTCCTCTTCACACACTAAGGTCAATTATGGAGTTCCACAGGGTTCAGTGCTAGGACCAATTCTGTTTACATTATACATGCTTCCCTTAGGCAGCATCATTAGAAGACATAGCATAAATTTTCACTGCTATGCAGATGACACCCAGCTCTATCTATCCATGAAGCCAGGTATCACACACCAATTAGTTAAACTGCAGGAATGTCTTAAAGACATAAAGACCTGGATGGCCACTAACTTTCTGCTTCTTAATTCAGATCAAATCAAATCAAATCAAATCACCTTTATTGTCACATCACATGTGCAGGTACACTGGTACAGTACATGCGAGTGAAATTCTTGTGTGCAAGCTTCACAAGCAACAGAGTTGTGCAGAGATCAAACTGAGGTTATTGTACTTGGCCCTGAAAATCTTAGAAATATGGTATCTAAGCAGATTCTTACTCTGGATGGCATTACCTTGGCCTCCAGTAACACTGTGAGGAACCTTGAGTCATTTTTTGACCAGGACATGTCCTTCAATGCACATATTAAACAAATATGTAAGACTGCTTTCTTCCATTTGCGCAACATCTCTAAAATTAGAAATATCCTGTCTCAGAGTGATGCTGAAAAACTAGTTCATGCATTTATTACTTCCAGGCTGGACTACTGTAATTCTTTATTATCAGGAAGTCCTAAAAACTCGCTGAAAAGTCTTCAGCTAATCCAAAATGCTGTAGCAAGAGTACTGACAGGGACTAGAAAGAGAGAGCATATTTCTCCTGTTTTGGCTTCCCTTCATTGGCTTCCTGTTAAATCCAGGATTCAAAATCCTGCTCCTCACATACAAGGTCTTAAATAATCAGGCCCCATCTTATCTTAATGACCTTGTAGTGCCATATCACCCTATTAGAGCACTTCGCTCTCGCTCTGCAGGCCTACTTGTTGTTCCTAGAGTATTTAAAAGTAGAATGGGAGGCAGAGCCTTCAGTTTTCAGGCCCCTCTTCTGTGGAACCAGCTTCCAGTTTGGATCCAGGAGACAGACACTATCTCTACTTTCAAGATTAGGCTTCAAACTTTCCTTTTTGCTAAAGCATATAGTTAGGGCTGGACCAGGTGACCCTGAATCCTCCCTTAGTTATGCTGCAATAGACGTAGGCTGCCGGGGATTCCCATGATGCATTGATATTGGGAAACCAACCATCATCTCTCTCATGTTTTTAAAAAATAAATATTGAAATGACAACTGTCCAAAATAATGTGAAAATGCAACGTTTTACTAAAGGAAATAATATAATATATATAATATATAATATAATATTTGGATATTGCCTTACTGTGTTGTATTTGCATCTGTAGCTATGTTCAGGAAAGAACATCAGTGTAACATTCACAAAAAATCTGTTTCCAATCAAACTTTTTTGCATCATTTAAATATGGCAACAGTTTCTCCTGATTATGTCATTACTGGGGTCTCCACAGCAGGTGGATGGAAACATACCTCACACTTTCTGCTGCCCACTCTGTCTTTACTCAGTGGGCCGTCAGGCTGTGGGACATCCCTCCCTCGACTCCATTAAGCGGTCAGTTGCATTTGGGAAAACACTTAACACTCTCTCACACACATGTCTGTCCTGTGCAGCTGTCTGAGGGAGTTTTTATGGGCACGGGGTCTGGACCCTACCGCTCTGGTAATGAAACTGCTCCGTCACTCGGATCACTGCAGCATGAACAACCTCCAAACAGGCGTGCTAATAGGCTACCACACCCTGGCAACAACAATGACAACAACAACAAGAAGAAAACATGGCTGAAAGAAGTACGCAGCTTGACTGATGCTGCAAAACTGTATCACAGTAAGTTTTCTCAATATGATAAAACAATTTTTGCTCAAACAAATAATCCCCCAAACAAGTGTTCACCCGGCCAAAAGGTGCTTGCTGTCATGTGACCCATCAAAATGTGAACTACAATAGAGCACAGGATGGAGATAGTGAGCTTTGCTTATATATCAACATCTAAAGTGTTCTTTCAGTGAGGTAATGAGCCGCTAACCCACATGGGGAAAAACAAGCCCAGAATGACAGTTTTAGGAGAAATGTGTGGTTTCGCACATTTGTTGCACACAGATATTCCCACTGCAATTAAATGTGATGCTGAACAAATGTTCTTCAGATAAGAATGAGACACAAACATGCATTTTACACAAAATAAAGCAAAGACATACACCAACGTAACCATGTCCCTAACTTTAACCCACACCACTATACATACTTCAACTTTTAAGAAATTCACCCTGGCTGTAGTTGGTGTTAAGAGATTATTATCTACAGGGACAAAACATATGTTTGTCTACCAGATCCTCAATGTTTGATTCTGTTCATCTGGACGTAGATGTAGGAGAAACGTTTCATCGGTCATCCAGGTGACTTCTGCAGTCCACTTGGATGAGTGACGAAATGTTTCTCCCACTGAAAACGTCCAGATGAACAGAATCAAACCTTGAGGATTTACTTACCTGGATGATTGAGCATGCATCAAGATGTTTGTCTACCAGACTGTTGACATTTTTTCCTGCTGTAATGTTGGGAAAAGTAATCTGTCAGGACTGACTCAACTGGACATTACAGGAAGTGCAGTTTTGGTGCTTTGGCTTCATTTTCCACGTTACTCTTCAGCTTCTGGTTCAGTCCCTGCCCCATCATAAGTGTAACCAACTTTTGGCTATTTGTGGCTAAATAGCCAAGCCTACCAAGTCAAATTAAAACAGGTTTGGTGGGGAAATAAACAAGCTGTCTTTCTTAAAATAGTGAATTATAGCATTTACACTGGGAGCAACTTTGCTCCTTTGGCTCACTAACAGTATGCGGTTCGTCCATATCTATCGAGGTGTCGATATGTGTGTACGAACCGCAGATAGATAGAAAGATATATATATATATTTATAAATATATATATTTATATGTATATATATATATATATATATATAGATAGATAGATAGATAGATAGATAGATAGATAGATAGATAGATAGGAGAAGATAAATGGAAGGTTTGACTCACCAACATCACAGTTGGGCCCAGTCATCCCCTCCTGACACTGGCTGCAGTCTGGTCCTGTGAATCCCCGACGACACACGCAGTTCCCTCTGAAGCAGCGCCCCCTGTTGTTGCAGCTGTTGGGGCAGCCTTTAGCACTGCAGTCTGCACCAGTGAATCCATCCTCACAAACACACTGTCCATTCACACAGCGCCCCCTGTTGTTGCAGTTGTTGGGGCAGGTGTTTTCAGAGCAGTCGTCACCTGTGAAGCCGCTGTCACATATGCATTTACCGTTAACACACCTGCCACGGTCGTTGCAGTCATTTGGGCATGTTCTTTCAGAGCAATCCTCGCCAGTAAATCCATCATCACAAACACACTGTCCATTCACACAGCGCCCCCTGTTGTCGCAGTTGTTGGGGCAGCCTTTAGCACTGCAGTCTGCACCAGTGAATCCATCATCACAAACACACTGTCCATCTACACAGCGCCCCCTGTTGTTACAGCTGTTAAGACAGGTTTTTTCAGAGCAGTCTGGTCCTGTGAATCCATCCTCACAAACACACTGTCCATTCACACAGCGCCCCCTGTTGTTGCAGTTTTCAGGACAGACTGCCTCAGAGCAATCTGCACCGGTAAAGCCACTGTTGCATACACATTTACCGTTAACACACCTCCCATGGTCATTGCAGTTGTCTGGGCATGTCCTCTTTAAACAGTCTGGCCCAGCGAATCCAGGATTACACACACACTGTCCGTTATTGCAGCGCCCCCTCCTGTTGCAGTTGCTGGGGCAGGATTTGTTTAAGCAGCTAGGACCAGTGAAGCCACTGTTGCACACACACTTGCCGTTCACACACCTGCCTTGATTGTTGCAGTTATCGGGGCAGGATCTCAGGGAGCAGTCATGACCGGTGAAACCGGGATTGCACACACACTGTCCGTTAACGCAGAGCCCCCTTTTTTTGCAATTTCCGGGACAGGATTTATCGGAGCAGCTGGGACCTGTAAAGCCACTGTTGCACACACACTTGCCGTTCACGCACCTGCCGTGATTGTTGCAGTTATCAGGGCAGGCTTTCAGGGAGCAGTCAGGACCGGTGAAACCAGGATCGCACACGCACTGTCCATTCACACACTTCCCATTGTTGCTGCAGTCCCCGGGACAGTTGGATTGGCTGCAGTCCGGCCCGGTGAATCCAGGAAAGCAGGCACACTTGCCATCCTCACAGCGACCCTGATCACTGCACTCATTGGGGCACTCCTTGGTCTCTGGTTTGATGGAGCATGCTGCACCTGATGGACAGGAAGAGGTCAAGAACAGGGTCACAATCACCACAGCAACACACTAAATTCAGTTTAAACCATTTTGAACAATGCTACAACATCTGTGACATCAGTTCAGAGATCCTAAAAGAAATTCTGACTTTTAGGAGTGTGTGTTACCTGGCTTCATGGATAGATAGAGCTGCGTGTCATCTGCATAGCAGTGGAAATGTATGCTATGTCTTCTAATGACGCTGCCTAAGGGAAGCATGTATAATGTAAACAGAATTGGTCCTAGCACTGAACCCTGTGGAACACCATAATTGACCTTAGTGTGTGAAGAGGACTCTCCATTTACATGTACAAATTGGAGTCTATTAGATAGATATGATACAAACCACTGCAGTGCAGTACCTGTAATACCTACAGCATGTTCTAATCGCTCTAATAGGATATTATGGTCAACAGTATCGAACGCAGCACTGAGGTCTAGCAGGACAAGCACAGAGATGAGTCCACTGTCAGAGGCCATAAGAAGATCATTTGTAACCTTCACTAAAGCTGTTTCTGTGCTGTGATGAGCTCTGAAACCTGACTGAAACTCTTCAAATAAGCCATTCCTCTGCAGATGATCTGTTAGCTGTTTGACAACTACTCTTTCAAGGATGTTTGATATGAAAGGAAGGTTGGAGATTGGCCTAGAATTAGCTAAGACAGCTGGGTCTAGAGATGCTTTTTAAGTAAAGGTTTAACTACAGCCAGCTTGAAGGCCTGTGGTACATAGCCGATTATTAGAGAGAGGTTGATCATATTTAAGATCGAAGAATTAATTAATGGTATGCAGATATCCTACATTGTAGTATTGACTTGATCAAATACATTCTTAGATATCCAAAACACAAGGCTGGCCATCAGCATCAGTTCAGTCATAAATGTGGTTTGTTGGTGGATGAATGAAGCGTCTTGAATGAGTTAGAAGCAGATACTTTTCCTTTGTTCCACTGCCTCAGTTTTGGGGGTAGAGTGAAGGGGGGACGTCTAATCCTCTCTAAATAGAGTGTAACACAGCCTTGTTGTGACTGATTATCCCCTGTGTGTGTGTGTGTGTGTGTGTGTGTGTGTGTGTGTGTGTGTGTGTGTGTGTGTGTGTGTGTGTGTGTGTGTGTGTGTGTGTGTGTGTGTGTGTTGTTGCTGTGCAGAGGGTGGACTGGGCGGAGATGGAGGCTGAGATCACACTGGGCACAGAGCTGAAGACAGAGACACACAAACAGTCCTCTCCCGTTTCCATCACTTCAGAAGACAAAACATTCACTTTCCTGAAGCTAAACTAAAAACAGGACATTAACTTTTTCACTAAAGTGGAGTGATTTATCACCATGGGATCTACGTCCACACAGTTGCAGTAATGCAATCACACTCACATCATCCGGTTGTTCTGTAATGATTTTGGAGTAAATTACAATCACTTTAATTCATTTCCTAATGAGTCTCCATAATCACTTGCTTTTATTCCCCAAACACAAATCATATCCTCCCCATATCCTCACAATCTATGGGTCCCCATGTTTCAGGTAATACAAGTACACACACACAGTGTTAGCACTCTGAAAATAATCCAATCACACAGTCAGACTCAAACAACAACACATATTCTATTAGTAGAATACAGCTTTAGTCTACTTTACATAAAAGCATTAGAACACATAATAACAGATGGTGGTGAAATATTCAACAGTCTGATGTGTTTCTGAGAGAACATAAAGGAGGATGTAGGAAACAGCAGGTAACGGCCCAGTAATGTGTGAAAGGTAGTTTCAAAAACCTTTCATTTTAATTTCCACATAACTTTGGTCTGTATTAGATGTTTGATTCATTCACAGTGGGAACGTTCATCAGTGTTCCCGGTTTCCTCCACGTGTGGATAACAACTCTCACCGTGGGTCACTGAGTCCCAAAGCCTGAGAAATGTCCCTGTAACGCTGTCAGAGACTTCTCAGCTGTCAGGTCAGCTTTCCAAAACAATTGTTTTCCACACATGAAGAGAGATTTAAATCCTCATTTAAAGACTGAATTTTGTTTTTGTCTGATATTAAAATTTGTTGGAGGATCTGAAACATCAGTGTGAGAAATATGCAAAAAGAAGAAAGCAGCAGACTTTTTCATAGCACTGAGTTTTCTGGTAAGATCAATAATATAAAAACCTCACAGTCATCAGTAAAGATTAATGTTATTGATGTTTCATGTAATTTAAAGTGAATTGTGTTTGTGTTTTTCAGCTGCAGTGGAATTTCCTGTTTAATGTTGTCAGTGAGTGAAGCTCACTGCTTTATAAAGCTTTACCGTCTCTGCGGTTACAGCTCACAACACTCTCACCTCCTCAGACTGGACACGGTAAATAACAGCTCTCACTCCTTTTAGGAAACCCAGATAGATTCTGACGCAGGATTTTTTCACTTCAGTCAAACATCTTTGCTCAACTGTAACGAGAAGCTATTGAACAACTGCAGCAGCTAACACTTTGTCTTTACACACATGTGAAGTAAGCTCTTGAAACATGTGGTTATCCTAACTGGGCTTTCATCAAGTCAGCAAAGATGCACAGAAAAGAAGGTCAGACAGCAGCGAGGGAGGATCAGAAGGACAAACAGAACAACATCCCTGATGTAGCCGGTGTATCACAGACACTCAGGAGGGTTTTCTCCAAGCACGACATCCCAGTGTACTTCAGACCCAGCAACACACTCAGACACAAACTGGTTCACCCGAAAGACAAAACTCCAAAACACAGACTGAACAACGTGGTGTATGCTGTACAGTGCAGTGAGGAATGCCCAGACCTCTACATTGGAGAGACCAAACAGCCACTTCACAAGCGCATGGCACAGCATAGAAGAGCCACCTCCACAGGACAAGACTCAGCAGTCCATCTGCATCTAAAGGTCAAAGGTCACTCTTTGAGGATGCCAATGTTCACATATTGGACAGAGAGGACAGATGGTTTGAAAGAGGAGTGAAAGAGGCCATCTATGTCCACTGTGAGCGACCATCTTTGAACAGAGGCGGTGGTTTACGACACCAACTGTTTGCCATCTATAATCCAGTTTTGAGTTCCCTCCCCAGACGCCTTAACGCCCACTCACATCCTGGGCCATCTGACCTCAGGAACTCACATGATAGGGTGGGGCCAGGTTTCACAATGGGCTCACCCGAAACCCTGGCTGATTAGGTCCCACACCCGCTTTCACACCTTGGCTCATGTGATTAGGTAGAGGATCATCAGGGGGTCCATGACCTTAAAAATCTGGGACTCTCCATCATTTCGTCTCAGAACTGAAGAAGTTTCTCAGGTGAAACGTCTTCAAGAAACTTAAAGAAGTCCAGTCTCTTTCCTTTCCGAGCTCCTTAGACTACGATGGGATGACTGAGAAGCTTCACAGACGACACTTCCTGTGTTTCGCTTGTAATCGTTACCAAACTGCAGAAGACCTTCATTGTGCATGCAGATAAATGTTTGTATACTTTTATGTGAAATTATGAAAAACATTTTCAAGAAATTAACTTAAAAAACAAACAAATACAACAACAGGACCTACAGAATAGAAACCACCTGCTCAGAGAGCTAATCTTCAGCAGAGAGAAGTCTGTGGCTCGAGGTCACGGCGAATGTCTGTGAGGCAGACTCACACAATAATGCCGTCACTGGATCCTCTGCTGCTGTTCAGCTGTCGACACTCTGGTTGTGTCTAATGGAAATGTGATAAATATGAGTGAAAAGGAAGCGCTTGCTTGCTGAGAGCACGCTTTATAAGTTTGAGTGTCATCGTGATGCACAGATTGAAAAATGACATCCTGGGAAACAAGGGAGCGGCTGTTATCATCGCCGAGCCTCCTGCATTTTTGGCATCCGGTACACGTTTACTGGCAGCTGTTGTCGATGTTTGGAGTGACGCTGCTGTCACAGAGCACGCTGCAGAGCGATGCCCTCACAAAACAAGAATTCAGCAGTAAAGAAAAACTGGAGCGCACACAGGGAACGTATGTTTGTTAAACATATGTTGCTATGAAGACTCACTGTGCTGCAGACCAACAACATCTCGGGTCACTTTTCACTGTAATCACGAGCTAAAGATTTGCCGCCGTAAGACCCTCGACTGCTGCTCTGTATGCTTCGTGCTGCGTGGCGAGGAGGTTAGCGCCTGCTGATGCAGACTCGTATTAATCGCCTCTCATGCTTCCTTCTCTCGTTGCCATGGTTTTCTGTTTGTGTGCTTGTGTCTCTGTGATCAGCAGCCACAAAATCCTCCCAAACATCCCGAGTGTTTATTTTCATAAATGAGATTATTGCTCGTTGTCCCAAATTTGGTTTGTATTTACTTTTTCATCCTCGCGTGAGCTGATTGCTCCATTTGGTCCTGATTTTCTGTTTGCTAACCACACCAACATGCTTCAGGTGCTTTTAGAGTGGACTTTTGGCTGTTTGGGGTTCATACTGTGGAGCTGCCGCAGGACACCATCAGCTCCACACTGATGAAATCAGCTGTGAGTGACTTTGGAGCCATGTGATGGAAAACCTCGGCTTTCCTAAAGCTCTCCAGAACTTATTTCTTCTCAAAGCTTCGAGGCCTTGAAAACATGACTCACGATCTGCTGCACGTCTTTCTGATAAAGTTTGAAAACATTTGATTATTTCATTTATTATTTTCGGATTTTTGGCACTGAGGTGGAAAAAACACGACCTCGACTTTGTGTCTGTTAAAGGTTTGTGTGAACGTCCTGCACCTCCAGCTGTTTTAAGTCTTTTGAGTCCTCTTGTATGAAAAAATGTCATTTTTTCCAGCCTGGTATAAAGAATTAGTTCATGCATGACGAATGATTTTGATCACTGTCTCAAATTCAGTTTGAATTTTTATATTTTTGCATGTGAATGAAAAACTGTTCATGTTTCATTTAATGTTAAATGTAAAGGACGTGACAGGAAAATGTGGTTTTTCTATATAAAAATGAGAGAAACACAGCCGGTCACTTAAATCTTTGGCATGTAATGAACTTTAAGGATATTCATAATGAAGATGCTAAAAATATAAAAGTCCATGAAGCATCAGATCAGCTCCTCACTGGCTTCAGTGAGTTTGAGAGTTCATAAAGCGGTGAAAGCTCATCGTAGGGCTCGATCAGGTGATCAGGTGACTTCTACTCACTCCAAGCTCTTTATACAACTTTCACCCATTAAAGCTCTGTTTCTGTTCTTTGTGTCTAACATTCACACACATCCATGGTCTGATGGGTGCTCCGGAGAACACGCTGATGTTAGTAACTTGGACCCCCAACCGCTCACAACACATGATGGCCCCTCCCTCAGCCTGCTTCTGCTGGAGCTTTCTTGTTAAAAGTGAGTTTTTTCGTCCCACTGTTGCCAAGTGCATGCTAATAGGGGATCATATGATTGTTGTATTATTGTATGACTTTAGCTCGCAATATAAAGTGCCTGTTAGTGACTGTTATTTTGATTTGGTGGAATATGTAAAATATAAGTCTAATTTTACAAAAGATGAGTCACATGTTGATCTTTTACCACCTTTTAAGCTGATCTGTCAGCGTGTTAAACCTGCAGCAGTTACAGCGAGTTTGTCACCACCCACTGAACCAGGTTTTTATCTCCTTCTTTGGTCTCCTCCACCTCCTGAGGGGAATCTGTAACGGAGGCTTGTTAGCTCTCTGTAAGAGTGCTGTTGGCATAAAAGTGTGCCCTCTTTAACTCTTTAACGCTGATAAAGTCGGGTCCTTCTGCTCTACAGATAAATATTTAATGTAAGAAACAAGGTCGACCAAATAGAAATATCCAGTTTTACCTTTGCTTTCGTTGGAGCTGCAGCAGTTTCCTTCAGCCCCTCCACACGTCTCCCGGAGGGCTGACACCTCCCTCTCCAGCCTCTCCAGACGCTCCCGCAGCGGCGCAAAGTCGGCGTCGCACCCACATGATGCAGATCCAGACGCTGAATCTGAGGGAACCAGTTTGATCTTATGGGTCAGAACCAGAGGAGAACCAGGTACCAGGTCAATTTCTTTACCTGCAAACAAGGACATTTGGTTGTGATTATATTCTGCAGTAGGAGCTGAGCTCCAACCCTGCACGGCTGTGACGGGGAGAAAAACTACAGTTTCTGGATGTTTGTTTCATGTCAGACTCTTTACCTCCTTTACTCCCATCAGATGCATCACCCTGAGTGGCACAGCCCTCTGAGATGACCACCTGCAACAGCAGAAAACACCAATCATTGCACTTTGTTTCATGTTGTTATGCTTTCACTTTTCTTCCTGCTGTGTTCTGCAGGTCGGTTTCATATATGGCTTCCTGTGTTTCTATGTTCCTGTTGCCCTGATTGAGTTCTTCCCATCAGCGTGTTTGAGTCTAAACCTTTGAGTCGTCTTCCTGATGCCGACTCTGTTTGGACTTTTTCAGGTTTTGGACTGTGGATTTCTTGCAGCACATCTGCACCACCTTCATGTTACTGAGCTCGGGGTGAAATAATCGCTGCTGCTCTCAGAAGAGGACTGGAGCACAAAGAGTCATTTCTGAAAGAGTCCATTAGCGTTATCCTTCATCGCAGCTCCTCTGATTGGCTGTTCGTCTATCCAGTTGAGCTTGCTCTGTGCCCGCTGGAAACTGGAGCTCAACAGAAAGGTTCCAGACTAATTTGCATTTGCACATTAGTCCGGCGATGCCGGGGTAGATATATTACAGAAGGCGCAGGAGGCTTATGGCCTTAACTTTCTGCTTTTTCCAACATTAAAATGTGCTGGAGCACAGAGCAGCAAAGACGTCAGTCATCAGTTAAAACACATCGAGATTTTGTTGATGATAGGTCTGTGCAATTTATTCTTTGTTTGGACTGCAGACGGCTTGGAACTGAACTCTGACTGTGCAGTTGGCTTTTGCATCATCTCCTGAGCAGATTTCTGGATTCAAACGTCCTAACAATGAGATGCCTGTATGTTCATTACTGGCCTTCACTGGCTTCTTCCTGCAATAAGGAATCATCTGCAGACAGATATGAAATCTTAAAACTCCTGTGAGTGAGGAGTCAGGTGTTACAGGCCATCAAATAAAAGCAGATAAAGAAGAATTTCCTGAACCTTTCAACCACACCTGACCCTCGTTTAACCCAGATGATCACTTGACCTGCCGTCAGTCGGCCCATTTATCTCAGCTAACCACTTAATCACCTTGAAGGAGTCCTGCTTGGTGTCCCTTGGTGTCCTTTGACCCCCTAACTGTAGCTCTGTGGAGGTCGACGGGGTCAGGAGGGCTGGGCCGGCCAGCAGGAGGAAGAGGAGGAGGCGGGGGATGAATGGAAGCATCGCCAGGGTGGCACCAGGAGAAGACTTCCCTGGGCGTTTTAGGAGAAAGACGCCGGACCGCTCGGGAAATTGGTGCTGACGGACGTTTGCCCGGTAATACCGGAGCCGGTTGCTTCCAGTCCTTAATTGGAATGAATCTGCAGATCTGGACCTGCTCTCACTTCGCTTCAGTCACAGAGGTGATGGATTTTTTCCTCTCGCCTTTGCACTCCATGGATTTTCCCACTGGAAGAGACACAGAATTACACATTTAAGCTCACCTTAAATTTCATGTTAGCGCAGCAGACTCCACTTTGGCCACAATTAGCGGGAATAGGGGGCCATTAGCTGTTTATGGGCCCGTCAGTGGAGCATGGCGGCCAATAAAAACCCGATGGAAAAAGTAACTTGGTCTGAAAGAGTAGCTTGTTATCCTGCAGCCGATTTTCTGACATGCGGATCAGGCCGGGCCTGGCAACGCGGAATATTACTTAAAGTGCAATTTGGCCCCAAACGGCCGATTACGTGTGGAGCATCTGAGGAAACAGATCCCAGTTTAGAGTTTCTTTACTTAAAAAAGAGGCAAAATTGAAGCTCTGTGAAGGTTTTTAAGCTTTCTTTAGATGCTTACATCTTAAATCTAACATGTGAATCCTGTTCATGTGCAGGAGGAAATACTGCAAACTCCTCCTGGTTACATAACTTTTACTTTACATTTCTGCATTGTTAGCATATTTATGAGCAACAAGTAGCTCTGTGGATGGTCTGGCCAGTCCCAGAGGACAGTAGCATCTGTCTTTTTTTCACAGTGCATCTGAGACTGAGACAAAATTACAGGAAACAGTGATTCACAGCAGCTAACGCTGCTTCTCCAGCTTCCTCCCACATATGCACTTAAACATCATGACTGACTTAATCCATTCCAAATGAAACTGTTTTAAGAAACTCATCCAGAGCAGTAGAAGCACACAGATTATAATCACATCAGAGACAGAAGCTGAGCTCAGCCACAGATCTGAGTCTAACCGCCCGTGTGCCGGGTAACACCTGACAGCCCCGATCCAGCAGGTCTGAATGTAGAACTTGGTACCTAGCAATTTATGGATCATTTTATTTACACCTGGTCATAGTTCAGTTTTTATTTCAGGTAAATGCTCCAAATCTCCGACTCTACCACATCCCCGAGTCGTGCTGGGCCGAGAGCTGCACAGTGGAGCGCCCACTCTGCTGCTGGTCTCAGTAACCACCCGTGTGTCCTCTCAGGACGTTCATGACCAAGTCCACTGGAGTGAAACAAGCATGTCTGCAGTGAAGCTGTGATCAGTTTGCACCAGCCTGACTTCTGACTTCTGTCAGGCTGGTGCATCTTTTAAAGCCTCCTATAAGAGTAATTTAACTTTCATTTAACTCTTGGACCTGTTATCATGAGCACATGCGCTGACATTTAATTTTCTTTTCCTCTAGATGTTATATTTTGGTCTTTGCGTGTGATGCAGATCTCCTCAGCACTCTCTGAGTGCCGCTTGTCCACATGTCTCTGCTTCAGCTCAGCTCTGGAACTGAACCCGACCCTTCTAACTTTCCTCTCCGCCTGTCCACATGTTTCTCTGCTGCTACCTCGACCGACACACAGAGGCTTCTGCATGTGCGGTGTGATTTAGATCTCCATCTGGACCTCGGCCAGTTTCTGCTCCGTGGATCTAAGTGAGAACGATTACCTTGTAAATACCTGCCTGTGACAGCTGTTCCAGCTGCTACGGGAAAACCTCAGGAGGGCAATACAAATTCTCAAAATACACCATGAAGGCTCCTCCTGTGCTCTTCAGCTTTACTCTCAGTGCTGCTGGAGGCTGTTCCCTCTGCTCACTGCTTCTTGTGACAATATGTGACAAACCTGTGGCTCCACGCCCACACTCAGGTTAATCATTTGACAGGACTGTAATGACCAGGAGGGGTTTTATGAAATGTCTATGGAGAGCTTACCTTTATAAACCCTTTAAATGTTCTTCTGCAGATTCCAGATTAAAAGAGTCAGACTTCAAACCAACAAGCAGGGGTGCAACTCCAGAAACTATTATTGCCTTGTTAATATACAGTAACCGATACAGCCGTAACCTTCAGACATACATGAGTGAATCTCTGGTCTCAGAAACAGGAAACAGGTTTGACTTTGTGAAACTTTAACATTTGTGCTAACAGAATGATGAAAGATCAGGAACATCAGGAAGCACATTTACATGCTTTGGCCAAAAGCTTCCCCGAGACCACAGAGGATCACAGCAGCAAGAGTCCAGTGTGGAAATCCTGGCAGCTGTGGGTCAACAACACAGACTGTATATAAAACATGGAAGCAGTTATTGTGACACAACCCAGTTATATGGACAACAGGTGGAGCGCTAAGGTAAATGCTAATACTAGCTAGCCCAGTTAGCAAGCTGCTTCCATGAACTGGGTGCATCACATCCATGATGTCATAGAGATTCCTGCTAATGCGTGCCAAGCAACAAAGTGATGAAATGTTAGGAAGGTCTGTGTGGGTACCCTCACAGCAGCCGTGCTATTGGTAGGAATTGGTAAATGTTTTATTCTGCTGTGAAGTCGCATGTTTTAACATGGGAGGCCTTTGGGAATGACTCTGACTGGAGCCTCTAGTGGTCATTAGAAGAACTGCAGTTATTGGCAGTCATGAAATGGTTTTTAGTCTTGCAGGTTGCTGATTGACTTGTTGGTGACTGAAATAGCAGATGTTTTTTGAAACAAAGCAGTTGTTTGATTCAGCGAGAGTCCATCACAGAAGAGGACGGAGACTTTTACACATCAGTGTCACAGAGACGACGTCCAAACAAACCTGCATCTCATCTGCTGCAGGATGTGTTATTACACTCTGATCTATGGCTTTATACATAAAACTGAAACATTTTTATTTTGTCTGTATTTATGCATGATAGGTTCACTGTCTGGTTCGCTGTAAAATCTTGATTTGGATATTTGTTGTATGATTTCCTTCACAGTTCTGCAGCAGGCAGCACGTTTCACATTGATGGATCATATAAAAAAATCATGATGAAAAAATATTTTTCTGTATGCACAATTTAGACAAATTAATCTAATTAATAATTTGCTGTCAATTAGGAGCTTCACTCCTCCCGTGTGAAGCTACAGCTGATAAGATCAAATTAATTTGGTTGTTAAACTGACAGAAAACAGACAAACGTTCAAAAGTCCAACAATTAAATCTGTTTGTTTTTTATCAACCAACAAATAAAAAACAACAAATGTTTTCAGTTTATTTGTAAAAGTCATAAAAATTAATATGTAACGTGTTTTTGCAAAGCTGATGAAAAATAAAGAAATAAATATCCTTGCATTTTAAAATAAATGAGACATGAAGCTGAAACCTTTTGGAACATTTTCATGAAAGACGTCTGCACTGAATGTGAAACAGCAGCTGCTCGTTTCACCCTCGTCCTCGAATAACGAAAAGCAACAATCATGGCTGCACAGTTTTTCTGTTTAGATGATGAATTTTCAAATTACATTCCTCCTCTACGTTACATTAATATTAAATGTGTATGAATCGCCTCGCTCTCAGGTGTAAAACCATCAGAGTTTGTTCCTGCAGCAGCATCCTACCTGCTCAGAGAGGTGAGGAGTTTCCCTCGGCGGTGCTGAAGTCTGGTCTCAGTCCGGCTCTCTCACTGACTGACCGGCAGGAGGAGGACGAGGAGGGTGATGGACGGAGAGAGAAAGAGGAGGGGAGGGGAGGAGGAGTGCAGTAAAATTTTCTCATACTTGAAGAATTTTTCCTCCCTCTCTCCTCTCTTCCTCCTCTGTTTCCCTCTGATGTAATTCTGTGGGCTTTACAGGTCCCCGCTGGGCGGAGGGCTGGAGATGGAAAACATCTGATTTTTAGATGTTTTCAGGGGAACGCAGGGGCTCTCATGTGTTTCAGAGGGGTCTGGGTCCCCCGCTGCAGGACGCTCTGTTGGTTAACGGGCGCTGATTGACCTGCTCCAGCTGACCTCACTCGGGGCTCTTTTGTGCTCAGAGAGAGTAAAATAAGTGCGTGACAAGCTTTTCATTGATATGTGACTGCAGGTTTGGACAGAGTTACATGTGTGCTGATTTAAACAGCTCAGGAAGGAAAGCAGAGCTGATTCACAGCATAGACTGTAAAGTAAAGATGGAGGGAGGACTCCTGGGTTTGGGAGACATTTTTAGTCCCTCGTGTTGTTTTATTGCTGCGAGAATGTGTTTGGATGACGTTTGCAAGCCTTGTTGGTAGATACCTGCTCGGCCCCGACTGCACACCTGCAGCCACCTGCCCACACTCCTCACTTCAGACCTTAGTGATGTTGCACATCTCAGTGACACACACACACACACACACACACACACACACACACACACACACACACACACACACACACACACACTGTCTTTAGTTTTTCTGTTCAGCTCAAAGACGTGTGAGACGACGCCTGAAGGCACGCTCAGGACTTTATGGTCTAAATTTATCACCAGCTTCATGACCCGATGACCTCCAACCTCCGACTGACCTCCACCCTCTCACCACGAGCCCCGGTTTGTATCACCATGTTGCTCCGTGACTTTCTGGCGTGCTTTTGTTTGAGGATTTTGCTGCAATATTTGCACTTTGTGCATGAAGAGAGCAGCAGCGCAGCCTGCACAGCACGGTGCGCTCGGGCTGCGACCTCGTCACTCTCACTGAGCCAAACACAAAACGTCTGAATTTTAAATCCTGCTCAGATCATAAAGAGTCTGAAAACCTCACAGTTCTACCGACACAAGTTTACTGCAGCTAAGATCAGTCAGTAAGTTCTCAGTGAGTCCTTCAAATAAGATTTTATTTTTGGGACAATACTTCCAGGCTTCTGATGAAACCATGCAGATATTTACCTTCATACACCCTCAAACAGGGACGAGTTAAACTTGAGTTTAAGCTACAGAAGAAGCAGATCAGTCAGCTGATGCAGCTTCACACTGAAATGATGTAAATATGACAGTTCAGTGAATCTCAGGAAACTCACTCTGACATAATACCAAACTCATTATTGTATAATTATAATTATTACAAATGAATGATCCTAATTCTAAAAAGCAAACAAACCAAAACAGTTTATTTACCTGAGTATTAATATTTGATTGTTCTGTGTAAATAAAGCATCTGAAAAGCTCTTACATGAGTAATAATCTCCTCACTGCTGCTTCCACATCAGTTTATGGATGTAAGGATGTATATTTGTGTAAGATGGTGGGCGTCAGTGTGAACACACATCCATTCACTGTTGTGTTCCCTCGTGTGTGCTTCACAGAGCTCATCATCTTTACTGCCACCTTTAACTGCAGACCTCAGAAGTCTTCGGTTTGCCCCCGCGGCTCGTCGGCGGGGCTTTTGCGGTTCCCGTGGGAGCTCAGAAATGACTGAAATACCACAGAAACCAGGAACACATGTGCGATGAAGCGAAGGCTAATTGTACCACATGTGCGGCGGGCCGAGCCAAGCAGCGCTGTGGGAGTGGGAGGCTGCCAGCGAGCAACCGGAGCTGGAGCTCTTAAAGCGGGAGAAGAGCGATTGAAGCTGACACCCGCGTCTTGATTGTCCCGTCAATAACTGTGACAGATCGAGTCTGAGGAAACAGTCGGTGCGGGTCGCTGATTTATTTGGTTTCCATGGAGGTTTCTGGCACTTTCTGACCCACTAATGACCAAAACCACTCTGGTTTGTGTCAAAGCTCAGCCTGAGCATCGACCTCACTGTGATGGAGTCCAGAGTTTCTGTCCACCTGATCCATATTTGTTAGAACGTAATTGGTGAATTTTATACACATGAAAATTAAAAAAGTGGAAATAAAGTCCTGCAGAGACTGTGGAGCTCTGAGTGCTGCTGTCCTACCACAGCTCAGTCTAAAAACTACAGCTCTTTGTGACGGTGTCCAGATGTGTTGCCCAAACAGGAAGTGATGCGTGAACACCTCCTGAGTTAGAATCTTTGGCTGCAGGGATCCAGATATGTGCAGCATTCACACAACAGGGTGTTCACAGAGCTCCAATCCCCAGTAAAGGATCACTCACCGTGTTTTGCTGGGGTTAAACACACTGAAGCTTCCCTCACAGACACATCGCAGGCATGCCGTCGTGCACGACGCAGCCAGTGTTACTGGCGGTTTGTCACACTCGTGAATGACGGCGTCGCCGCTGCTTGTGTTCATTTCTGTGAGCTGTTGTTAGGGCTGGGCTCTGTGAGCAGCAGTGCAAAGCTAAGGCCTGTTTACTGTCGGAGCAAACTTCCAACAAGCACTCATCAAAGACAAATCATGACGATGTGGAGAAATGTGTGAAGATGCTGAACACAGTGACCCGCCTGACCTGCTCCAGCTCCACCCTGGGCCTTCCGGTGTGAAAACACCTACTTCAGCCTTTTCTAACTGGCTTTCACCTACAAGCAGCAGGTGGGGGTGGAGATGCCCGTATGCCACACCCATTCAGTGACATCATACATATGTATGAAAGTGTAGTTAGAGCAGTCTGACCTTAATATTTAACATGAGAATCTATCAGTGAGCCAAGTCCAAACCACAGTAACTGAAGGTTATTAATTATGACAAATGAAGTTAAAAACTGTTGATCAGCTGCTCAGAAGCTGAGGCT
This sequence comes from Oreochromis aureus, assembly GCF_013358895.1. Lineage (NCBI taxonomy): Eukaryota > Metazoa > Chordata > Actinopteri > Cichliformes > Cichlidae > Oreochromis > Oreochromis aureus. The sequence goes on from NC_052962.1 coordinate 39,747,933, forward strand.
CTTCATGCTGATGAAGCAGCCGGTGGTTAAAGTGGGCGGAGACAGAGGTTAGCGCTGTGGTGAGCGGAGCTAACGGCTGTCCTCTCCTCAGAGGGAGGCTGCTGCTGTCACACTTCAGTCCTAACGTGAGGAAACAGACGGACGCCGAGGTTTTCCCGCTGCTGCATATGTTTCATATCCTGTTCTTTGATTGACGGATTCGATGCTCCTGATGTTTAACTTAGTTTGAGTTTAGTGGAAACAGGTCGCTCCCTCAGGGGAAAGTCGCAGGAAGAAATGAGGAAAGAAGCCATTTAAGTCTGAGAGGAGGTGAAGTCATAATGACAGCAGAGGCTCATTAGCAGGGAAAAGAGTCTGTCTGACAGCCAAGACATCACAGGCTGACACAGAGGCGACGATTATGAGAACGAAACAAGCAAGGAACCCAAAGTAAGGAAGAGGAAGAGGAGCAGGAAGAAGACGCTCATAGAGCAAACAAGGAGCAGCCTGGAAATACAGTTTCCTCCAAAGTTTCTGAACATAACGAGACGACAACGAGGAGGAACGAGCTTTTCTTCATCTGCACTGGTGCAAGTTTGGAACACATTTCACATCTTCATCTAAAAGGACTAAACAAATAATCAATAATCCATCGATACTGATGGAGGCCCGTGTACGGCGTCTGAAACTGGACGGCTCTACGCCTTCAGAAACTGCCCTCGCCCTCGCTCAGTGGGTCAGTTTAAAATAACAGTGAATCACTCTGAATGTTTCAACCATTAAAAATAAATAAATAAATCAAGAAGATAAAAGAGAAATGAAAGACTCAAACATTTTACGGTGCAGAACTTCCTCTTAACTCTGAGAATCACCACAATAATCATGTGACAGGTCTGAAAGAGGCCGTCCTAACAGACGTCTGCAGCTCAGCATCAGGCTGACGTTCTGTTGTTGGATGTGTGACGATGACAGAGACCCGAGTCAGACAGAACGTGACGGCGCTTTGAACTTGACTCATATGGAAGTGAAAATCCGCTCTGCGGTCGACCTCATCACTGACTTCCTGCCTCACTCGGAGCTTCCACCGTGCTAACCGTTTGTGCTCTGATGACTTCCTGCTCTCACCTCCACCACGAAACCACACGCGAGCAGCTGCGACGGGCAGATGTGACTTTGTTTCAAAACTCAGTTTCTTTGTGTTTCAGAGAAAAGCTGAGTTTCCACAAAATCAGAGTAAACACTTGAATAAGCACTGAAGTGTTTACAGCTTGGAGTTGGAACATATGCAGATGAGCGATGATATGATGAAGATGCTCGCTTGCCTAATAATCGTCTCTGGAGATGATTTTGGCGACGTGTCGAACATGGCACAGCGGTGCAACAAGGACGCCCACGTCTGCACATGTTCTGCATGAGTCTCTACCAACAAACCCACAGGGGAGATTATCCTGTAGTTATCAAACTGGTGCTAAACTGGTGAGAACCCAGTACAGGTGAGTGAGGAGCTTCAGCACTGTGACCGAGCAGCTAACAGACGTCAGTGTTTCCTGCTCCGACGTGCAGACATCGTTCACAGGAGCTGTGGGTGTTTCCCATCATCCGGCCTCAGCGGGCAGCAAGAAGAATGATGATGCTGCCACATCCAAACGCCACTTTGAGAAATCCTTCATCCATAAACAGTCTGTTGAAAGTTGTAACATAATTTATGTCATAAATCGTCCGCCTGGGTTGAATTAGCTGAACAAAAACCAAAGTGCATTTGTCGCCTGGTTGTTTCGCTGTGCGACTTTCCCCTGGTGTCCTGTAACGTCAGAGCGGGACCCTCGCAGCGTAGATCAGCGCTCCGTTAGGTAAGAGACGCTTGGCGAGTTAAACGGATGAGTTATGAGCATTTCTTTGTGCAGGTTTTCCCTCTGCGTGTTACGGCGAGCGGAGCAGGAAGCAGCCGGGTCCTGATGGGCCTGTTTGAACGCGAGCCGTGCACGCCAATGAAAATCTGACCCGTGCTGATGTCATGCTGCAGCCACCAGCAGGCACTGAGCCCCACGTCACCCACGGAGCCTCTGGTTTTACTGGTGTTTCACAGCAGCAGGTATGAAGGTACGTCTGTGTGCGACTCTGAGGACTCATTTAATTTATTTGTTAATATCTCGACATTATCCTGGATTCGACTTTGCTTTATTGAAGAGTTTCTCTGGAAGTTTGGTGTAAAGAGCTCGGTTTGCCCGAGGCTCAGCTGCATGATGGTTTTTGTAGCTTTGATCGTGCCGGAGCTTTTCTCAGCTGTGCCTCACAGAGCTGAAACAGAGACACACTCACACACACACACACACACACACACACACACACACACACTCACACTCACACTCACACACACACACACACACAGATGAGTTATAACTAGTCTTACATACATTTGGACTTTGTGGGGAACCCCTGAACACAGACAGTCAGCTGACCAGGAAGTCAGCTTGTTTTTGACGCATGGTTGATCGTACCCGGGTTCATCCTGACCCCGAGGACTGAGCGTAAGAGAGCAAGACGTCATCAGGGATGTTCATGGTAGCCACTGGTACCTGTGTTCTGACCACAGTTTTATTATTTTTGAAGCACAAACGTCCTGAACTACAACACAGCTGCACAACTTCTGGCAAACAAAGCAGCAGTTGTGAGAAACTGAAAGTAAAACCTGCCAACTCTGATTCTGCTCTGCAAAACAAACACGGACAAGAAGCACAAAGTTGAGCTGAAGAAAAATCAGCATGTTGGGACGGGCGGCGGTTGAGTGTGAAGCTCAAACACGTCCTCTCTATCTGACACGGGTCTGCAGCGCGGGAAGGAAGCGATCCCTGCATTGACAGGTCATTAACCATCGCCTCGCTGTAAAACCGTCAGTTTGACAACCAGAGGGAGCAGACTCGTGTCACATTTAAGGGTCATGCATTTAAACATCTGCCCAAAATAAACACGGCCGGTTTAACATGAATGAAGTCTTTAAACCAGCAGCTCCGTCTCACACATGTTGCCCACAAGCTGGAGGCGTGCAGAGGTTAAAGACGCACAACCCGGAGCTGCCCTGTGGTGGCTGATGTGGAACAAAGTGCTGCCTGCCAAATAATTAGGCTCAATAATCTTTGCAGGTCCCCTCAGTGACTGGTGTTGGGCTAAACCTGAGATAAGAACATATCTTTAAGTATTAAAGCCTCCCAACCTCACATACACACTGGATATGAAAAAGAGTGAGAGAGGTTTTTATTTAACAGCTTCAAAATAAAAACTATTCGGAGCTTCAAGGTTGAAGAATCCCAACTGAAGGTTTGAATTTTCCAGACTTCCAGCTGATTGTTGGTACGTTCCTGTGTGTTTCCCGACGTTCCCGCTTCGTCTTGTAATCCGTGTTTGCTTCACAGTTTAATGAGGTCACAGTTACACGCGTGTGCACACGCTCTGCTTTAAAGAAGAGGAAGGTGTGAATTCAGAGAGCGCCACTCATCAGACGTCCTGATGATTCAACATTTTGATGTAGGAACTGTTAATGAGTTAATGTTTGATGTCCTGCAGCGTTTAACAACAGGGGTTCTATAATATCACTTATACTTACAGAAACACAGCAGGACTTTTAAATTTGCTCCTTTAAGATTTATGTGACAATCCTTTGTATTTGACTCCAGTCCTCAAAGGCTGCAGGTTTCAAGCTCCCGTCGCAGCAGATGAGCATAGCAGAAACGCAGCCTGTGCAGTGCATGACTGTGACGGAGGCCAACACACGCCGGGTAAAAGACGGGCGCATGTGCCGGTGCGAGCGCTGACTCACAGTTTCCACTCGAAGTAGCTTCAGCACCTCAGCTCGAGTCACACGCACAAACCCAGAGAAGCGTCTCCACCAATCAGCTGCCTGTCAGCCGGGCAGATGTGGAGGTCCAGTTTATAAATATGTGCAGTGATGGCCAATAATAAAGAATCAATGCAAAAATATCCAAGACTAGTTACAGAACTGGTGCACAGAAAACCAAACATGAATCAAAAATCTCCAGAACAAAAACAACCTGCTGTGGTGACTCGGAGGGAACGAGTGGACCTCTGCTGCTTGCTCAGTTCATCCAAGCTGCTGAAGACAAGTTTCTTCTGAGTCTTGTAAAGACGACCATATTAGGGTTAGCCCATCTTTATGACATCACAAAGATCCAGGGTTAGAAAAACTTGCATGACAGGATTGCAAACTCAAAGAGGAACCACCTTCAAAGTATTTCTCTTTGGTTCTGTTTCCTGCAAAGTGTTTCTGAAGGATCCAGTAAGTCTTATTGGTTAAGCCTGTAACCAGTGAGGTTTGTTAAATCTGCACATGTGATCCAAAATACTTCCAAACACTTCTGAAACACTGACATGAACTGAAATCCTTCATTTGCAGCTGTGAACAGCTTCTGTGCTGCGTTTGGTTTGTGCTGAGCAGCTTAGCAGGAACAATAAATGACGTGAGCAAAGCAGGTCTGAGGTGAGCTTTCTTCAGTTTGGTAGTGAGTGACGACAGGTCAGGTTATCATGAAGCCATCGTAATGTGCGCGTTCTTTAGAATGATCTACACGCGTGCACATGTGCGACACATGCAGCAGCACCGGTCACAACGAGGCGTCGCTAATATCAGTTTTCGGCTTTTCTTCTGCTTGTTGATGTGTTTTCTTCGGTTGGGCTGTTACTCTGTGTGTTCGCCACCGAACTCTGGTTTCTCCATCTCAGAGCAATGCTGGAAGAACATCAAGACACGTCGCAGCGATCGCCCCTCTGAGAGGCGGAGAGGGGAGCGTGGGGGCAGATTTTATAAGACCAGAACTTCTGCCTCCCTTTGTCTCATTTGCTCTGTTTCTCCAACATCAGGCTGGGTTCCCCTCCATCTTTCCTTCAGCACGTGCAGCTCCTGGTCATCCCATCTCATAAAAGGCTGAAGGACAGAGACGTGGAGGAAACCTCCACCTCTGACAGACAGATGGAGCTTTAAAACTAGAGATGGCACGATACCACTTTTTTATGTCCGATACCGATATCATAAATTTGGATATCTGCCGATACCGATATGAATCCGATATAGTGTGTTTTTTAATCAATGAAACTGTTTTTTTAATATCTTGCTGCATTTTGTATAAGTTCATACTCAAGTTTAAATAAACAATAACACTAAAGCTATTCTGTTATACCTGTGTGTAAAAAATACACTGCACCCAAAATATTTCATAGTTCAGCAACACTGATCAATCTAATAAACTTAAACCTGCTCCATCCTCCCTATTCTGGTATTTTAAAGAGTACTTAGCAGAAATATTATGCAACCTAACTAATAGGGTTGCAAACTCCCAGCAAAAAAAAAACAGGGAACCACCCCCCACCCTCCACCTCATGATGCTTAATCGACGTAATCAACTTTAATTTGATGCAGTGTGAAAAAAAAATGCACAGAAATAAATTATTTTTCAAGAATAATTAAATAGATTCAACATCTTTCTTCAACAGAATTGCAGACTGCACAGATGGTACCTTCCCAAAGGAAAAAGTACTATAGCTTACTAGGGTATATTAGACTTAACAGTTACTATATACAGTAATGGACTTCTATATATTTTACATCAGATTAAAACTTTGGGTGTAAGATTCAGATAATTATTTATTAAAAGCTCGACATTTTAAATGAGAATAAGAAAGAAAAGTATGTCTTTGTGCCCCTTTTCCTGTTAATGCCCTGTCGGCCCCCTGGCTACACTTTGCTAGATCCGCCCCTGCACAGTTACCAGCCGTCAGCTACGTAGAAAAGGATCCTGGTGTAGAAAGTAATATTAAATAAATTCTAACAACAGCTTATCAAGCTTAAAGGTGCTGCTGTTGTTCAGCTGCTGGTTTCCTCTTTCTGGTGCAAAGTGGGCCAAAAACAAAGAAGAGAGACGGACTCTCGACAGAAAAGCCGATCAGCTGATCATTGATCAGTTTCATGATTGAAGTAGCAGCAGGAGAGAGAGAGAGAGAGGCAGTCGCTCCATATATCGGTTGTTAAGCTTAACATGGGAATGCTTTACAAACATTCAGAGATGAATTTACACACTTGCTTTACTTCTCTCTGGGATAACTTCCTCGGAGATGAAATGCTGGTTTGGTAGCGAGGCTACAAATACACACAGCCGCTCTATCACGTGATGCACACTGCTCCGACGTGCTACGGTTATGAGCCGAGTTACACCGTGTTGCAAGTTTTGTGAGGTGCTTTTTTGATATTTAATGGATCGATTACATTTTTTATTTCTCGCCGATATCCGATCCAGTAATTTAGGTCAGTATCGGACCGATACCGATACGTAATATCGGATCGGTCCATCTCTATTTAAAACCACAGTTTCATTCATGTCTATATGAAAAATCTTTGCTGTTATCTTAAAATAATTGAAAAGCAGACAGGCGGGTGTTTCAAAGGCTCAGGGTTTCCCGTCTGCCTTCACCCGCCTGTCATCCTGCTGTGGAGGAAATATTTCATTGTGAAAGGTTAAATGTGTCCCAGAAATATGAGGTTAGATGGTGGAGCTGGACGCGCTCCAGCGTCGGTGGTTTGTTTGGGCCGAGTAGCGCCGTGGGAAAAGCCTCGCTGTAGGCCGACACAGATGCCTGCGAGCTTGCTCATATGTCACAGACACACAGAGCGCTGTCAGCCGTCTGCAGCATCAACACGTTTCACCCCCGTCTGGTCCGAAGCCGGTGACGCAGTGTTCGATTCTCCTCACACCTCGATCCAGGCGACTACAGCTCTACAGGCACCAGACCCCCCCCCCGCCCGCCCCCCGCCTCCATTAAACAGGGTTTAAACACATCACTATAAAAACTCAATCAAATGAGCACAGACACAAAAAGACTACAGCGAGGCAAACCATGACAAACCCGACCATTAAATGCTGGAAGCATCAAAAAAGGACACAAAATGAACACAAATACATGTAAGAGCATCCAAAGACAGACGTTAGACTCTAAACAAGTTTCATCTGGTGTTTAAAGTGTTTGCATATTTAAATATTACTAGTAAAAAAAGTTCCTTACACGTCACTGTCAGGAAAAATGAAAAGTCAGGTCCTGGAGTGGGTCAGTGGCTCGGAGACAGAGTCCTCCGTGTTCCCATGGAAGCTGAAAGCAGCCTTTGTGCCTGCGTGGAGGAGGACTTTCCTCCATGAAATCCCAAATATTCTGACGTAAATGAGAAGGAGAATCTGAATTATGCAGAGAGTCGCAAACATCCGAGCAGCGAGGAGTGACAGAGACAAACGCATCATCACGCACGTCTTTGTAATAACAAAGTAATAACATAGCTTCTTATCATCTGTAATAACATTATGTGTTTGGCAGCGGTGCAGCGAGGAGTCATGGCAACCATCCAATAATATCTGGCTCACTTCCACCGAGCTCGCCAAGGTCAACGGTCGAAAACTGATAAAAGCCTATATATGCATGTTTGACCTCTGACCTCTCCTACACTCAAAGTGAAATACTATTATATGGAGTTATTATAAAGCATGTTTCTGTTTGACAGCACGCTGCATGTAGAGAGGGATTTATTATGATAACAGGATGTTTGAACACGCGTGCAGTGTTCCTGTGATCAAGAAGTTTTTACATTTGATATTTATTATTGAACATTTTACCTGAACAATGAAATACCTACATAATAAAAATAATAACTAAACTCAAAATTATGTTAAGAAAATAAAAATTAGCTCCAACATGCAAACAACAAAAGCCTGCAGTCGTTTGCACCACTACGTTCATGCAAACCGAAACTTCAATCTTTCACGCTTTGCTAAATTTATGTGAGGAACATCAAAATTTTCCACGCTGATATGGAAAAACGTCGCTGTGGGCGGTTCCTGATTTATGAAGCTGATGTTACCAAGTTAGAGTCCAAAACAAGGTTCAATCGTTCTGACTATGAGACGGACTCAGCAAGGAAAAGGACAAAAACATGTGAGGGTGATGCCAGACTTCCCAAATGCTTCCAGTGTGAGATCCAAACGTGAAACGCAGCCCGTCATGTGAGGAGCGCTCGTTAAAAGCACAACGGTGCTTCTGTTTGCTCGAGCCGGCGGGTGCAGCTCCAGATCAGCAGCTCCTCAAGTCACATCTGTGATGTGAGTTTAGTTTATCGTCGGGGGATTCGGTAACTAAATATTTAACTGGAGGGACGCTGTAGAGAGAAGTGATGTCATGCAGGTCCAGCGGCACCTTCATCATCCTCACCATCACCCAGGACTCGGCTCCTCTCTGTGGGATACTGTGCAGAAACCTGCAGGGACACTTTACGTTTGCTCTGGTCCTGTTTGAGGTCAAACATCAGGAGTATGCAGATGTGCTGCAGGCGCCTGTGAGCCTGAAACACTGCACACTCTTTTAATAAAGGAGTGAGCAGTAAGTAGCACCATACTCTCCGTCTGCATGGAAACACTGATGCTCTGTGTTTGGAAAAGTAAAACTTCATTTTATGGTTCACTATAAACACTTTGCTGCTCCACAAACACCCGACCCTCTGTTCAGTCTGCTGCAGATGTTTGTTATGGTTCAAACATCATTTATGTGTAGAAACTGCTTCTCACCATGTCATCGTTTCTTCTTCGTCATTTCTCAAGAAAACAGTGACCTGTGACAAACAAACAAAAAGCTGACAAAGATTGTACGTGCATCCATCTTCATCACCTTTATATACTTCCACAGTGGACCCACACAGCTGCACTGCTGGTAGCTTAATGAAGAGCTCAGACATCATTTGGTTTACTGGTGATCTTATTCACTCAGTCACTGCTCACGGCTGGTGACCAGAGGTGAAGGCAGGAAACTGCATCGACAGCTCAGCCTACAAGCTGCTTCAGCATCAGCATCACCACAGATGCTGCACCAACTCACCTGTCAGACTTAAGCTCCACCCTGTTCCAGCTGAGTTCAGGCCTCCAGGTGTTTAATGTCATTTTAGCTGCTTCCTGTTTGGGTGTAAACCAGCCTCAGTCACTGTTCGATGAAGGAAAGAGGACTGCATCATCAAAGAAACTCTCAACATTCATTCCATATAAATTATGAAGAGCTGATGTCGTTGTGCAGAGATCAGAGTTCACTAACAGCTATTCTAACATATCGGCTGCAGCACGGACCGAGGTCCATGATCTGCCCTACAGTTGGAGACGCCCTGAGCACCTGCAGACGGTCCAAACGCTCACAGACCATCCAGGACTCTCTCAGTGCTGAACATTTGGTCCAGTGTTCTGCTCACCAGTACACCCTGGATCTTTACTGGGAGGCTGACAGTGGTGATCCACCTGAAGCTGGACCATCTTGTATGTTAGCCTTTCTGTGCTTTGGGGAGTTGTTCTGCTCTGTTGGGTCCACCAAAGGCTGCATTTGTTTCAGCAAATCACTGCTGAGTTAGGCTCTGAGGACAGCGAGCAGGTTTTAGCCAGAGTCAGGGGACGTCCAGGCCAAGGCCGACTTTAATCCTTTAGTGTTTGCTGGTTACTGTTTGCTGATGCAGATTTTAAAAGAAGGTCATAAAGAGCTAAATCATCAGCAGATGTCAGCCGATGGTTTCAAGATTGCATTCTGGCAAAAGCATTTCCTGGTTTCTCTCCTCTCGGCCTGTTTAGCAGCGTTCGAATGTGTAAGAACAGCAGAGGAGTTTGAACTTCATCTGCCCGGCGCTGTGACTGTAATCTAGTCCCAGGCACGTTCACAGGCTTATGTCCTCCACAGTAATAATTACACCTGTAAACGAAATCCCATCTGGAGCCGAGCTTTTCTTTCTCTAGGATGTTATCAGCTGTGTGTGGTGATGGAAATACATGAATACATGTTTGAGCCTGTGGTGGAACAAATATGATGATGGAAAGAAACTAAAGCAGAGCTTCATCCTGTGAGGGTCATTAGTGTAACGAGTCCTGCTCTGATATCCAGTTTTATTATAAATGTCCCCACTTTGTGTCAAAGAGGATCAGTTAGAGTCGTTTAATTAGTTATTAGTGTCTCATTTGTAACATAACCCAAGAACAGACCGATGAACCTGAGCACTCACAGTAATCCTGTCTGATCTAAGGACTTCCTGTTTGTGTTTAGACCAACGTATGTGCTGAATCAGATTTGACCCCCACCCGTCGGATGATGCACACGAACACATCGCACAGCGCCCAAAACAAACAGCAGCCACGAGCTAAGCAAACATCATTAACCCGACACTCAGCGTCTGATCCTGACGCCTCTGGCTTCGTGTCTCAGTCCCGGCAGGTCCATGTGGTTCGATTTAATCTCAGAGTACAAATATGGTTTCATATGAGCTCCAGACTGCAGGGGTTTCTAAAATGTCGAGGAGCTCACGTTCTTTCTGGGGTCAGTCTTTTCTGTCGGTTAGGTAAACATCTTGTCAGTTTAAACAGAGACACCTCGCTCCACAGCCCCTCTCTCACCCTTTACTTCACATTTACAGTGAAGCCACTCGTTTGAATCCAAACAGGATGTTTCATATTAATGTTTGTTATGGGAATAATTCAGTTATAGCGTCTGGAGTCACATTTCTGTTTGTGGACTTGTGTATCAAACACCAAAGTAAACTTTCCTCAGATTTGTCAAAGATGACACAAAAGATTTGCTTATTTTAAAATATACACGCGACCACAAGACTCAGGCGCTGATCCATCACCAATCAGCTGATAACAGTTCCCATCTTTGAAGGTATTCATGTCTCTGGAAGTCACGCCCTTCCTTCCTTCCTTCCTTCCTTCCTTCCTTCCTTCCTTCCTTCCTTCCTTCCTTCCTTCCTTCCTTTTCTCTGATTCTGGTTTGTTTGTTGTTGAGTGTTTAAAAGTATTTAACGTCATTAAGTCAGAACCATGAAGCAGCTGTTTCTGAACCCTCAGCGTTGTCACTCTGTTTGCTTCCATGTTGATGAGCTGGAGTCAGACGATGGAGCGCTGAGCTGTCAGGTAACCCGGTCTGGCTCACTTAGGACGCTGCTTCCATAAACTGTCAGCCTGTCAGCATCTGCACATACAGAGAAGCCCGTTTCTGCTCCGGGCTGTGAACATCTTACTTTCACAGGTTAACATGGGAGTCTGTGGGATCTGGTTTCAGGAGCCAGTCTCAGGTGGCCGTTAGACAAACTCAGCTTCATTCATTCATCACAGTGAGTCTCTGTGCTGCTGTACCTGCAGCCTGATCCAAAGGTGACAGCAAACAGCAGAACCTCTGCTGACTCTGAAGGGGAACAAACTTTAGGCTGAGTAGATGTTGAAAAGGAAACAGCCTGATGACTAATATTTACTTCATCTGTTGGACAGAATGATGAAGAACCTGCAGACAACATTAAACAGCCTGTGAGGAGGAAACAGCTCCATGCAGTCAAAACTAAAAAGATCTTTAGGCTCAAAAAAGCTTTGTTGTTGTTTCAAGAATATTTTATTATTTTCAGCCTGGAGTTTTTCTCATTTATGCGTGCTGTGTGAAGCGAGGTCATGCTAAGCTGTTATACCCTGATCCAGAGATCCATGGACCCACAGAGTCACATGAGGTAATAATACGATTATAACAATGTAGTGAGAGTATGTTAGCATGCGTTAGCATATGTGTGTCTCTGTGGGTTTTTCCATACAGTTTATTGATGCAGCATGCTAACATTAGCATATAAACCCACTCTGTTGTCCTGATATCATCACATCTGGCTTTAAATAAAGAGACAAAATTCCAGAGTCCGGAATCAGTGGGTGGAATCACAGTGGGTGGAATCACAGTGGATGGAATCACAGTGAGTATTCCCACCTTATATACAGACTGCATCATTCCTCTGACATCCAGCGTCGTCAGTATATTAAACAGTCAGAGGTGCTGGGAGCTGCGTATGTCCCATCGTTCCTTCTGATAGCTGACAAACACAAATGGTCCAGTTAATACTTGACTTTATGTTTTGTCTCTCAGTAATTTCATGTAAAATCTCAGATGGTATCATATTACATGAGTTTACAAGTAGAAAAACTGTACGTGGGACCTGAAATCTGCTGTTTTGGATCAATGTACTGTGGACAGATTAACACATATAGCTGTTTGTTTTTGTGTATTTACTCGGTTTCCCCGTTGTGTGGTTTGGAGGGTCGACCCAGTGGAACTAAATCAAAGCTCCAGCTCTGCAGCTGCAACTCCTGAATCTGCTTCCTGCTCTGAGGCACGTTGACTGCCGGCCAACTGGCTCTCCATCCTGCCTGGACAATTTCATAAACATGGATTTATGATGTGATAAATTCTTCTGCTGCTTCCAGTCAAACAGAGCACGGCGCTCTGCTTTCTCCGGCTGACCGAGATCCCCAGGTAAGACTCTGAGAGAGCACCTTGTGCTCTGTGCTAAGATCAAATATTTACATCCAGCAAGAAGAACATTTAATGGTTTTCAATCGTGTTATAGAAACAGCGCATTATGATGCTGCCAAATATGCTGACAGGGAAAAATTCAGGCTGTGAAGGTAAAAGTAACTCAGATAATCACGGTTACCGTCGAGGTATGCAGACGGACACGTCTGACCATGCAGCGGGTCGACTGTGAAGCAGGTGGGACAAAACCACACCAGCTTTGTGTCAGCAGGCTGGTGCTGTGGAGATGCTATGTTGGCACACTTTGCATCATCAGCACCAGCCGAGCATTGTTTAAACACCACAGCCTGAGCGCAGTTACTGACCACGCCCAGCCCCTCAACAGGATCACACACCACATCACAACCATCACTGTAATCAAACGACCTCCACGGTCACCACATCCCAGTCCACAGTGGGTCTAACCCAGTACCCAGGATGTAAATGATAAGGTGTTCGGCCAGTTTACTGAAATTACTTAAAATAATAAAGTTGGTGCTTTAGTCTGTAGTAAAACATGCGGCTGTTTGGCTTTATTAGATGACTTCATGTTAGTTAAACTAATGAAATGCATCGTGATACAGCTGTGGTCAGATGTTTACATCCACTCATCATGGGCATGAATGTCAGTGTAATCTGGAGCTTTAATGGTTTCTATGAAGTGTTTCCAGAGTGTAACGACTGTGCAGCAGAAACAACAACTCTGTGCACAAACCTGAGCTTATTAGGAGATTCTCACGTACACTCACTCAGACCTTTTAATTAGCCTTTAAACTCCTGGTTAGTGACAATGATCGACCACAGCTGGGAGTTTCTGATTGACAGCACTCACTGAACAATAACCAGGGTAATGGGAAAGTCCAGAAAGCACAAGTTAGGAAGGTCTCTGTGAGCCATTTCAAAGCTTTGTCAAAGTCTGATAACCAAGCAGGGACCCACCGTGGCTCTGGTGGAAGACCAGATCACTGTCCACAGTTTGACATCACCATGGACCGAGGAGGTGCCAACCAAGAACCCAAACCCTGCTCCAAAATCGGCGCCTTCAAGCTCGTCTGAACTTTGAAGCTGTCCACATGAACAAGCCAAAAGCCTTCTAGAGAGTTTGATGGTCAGACAAAGATTTAGATGTTTGGACACAACGAGAAGAGCTACGTTTGGAGGAGTGAGGCAGCGTCATGCTGTGGACCCGTTTGGCAGCGAAAAGTCTCAAATCTGACCTGAAGTCCAAAAATCCAAAGACAACTACATGAAGAGTCTTCAAACTGAAGCATGGCTCAAATGTAAGCGAGACAAACAGATGCTCTACAGTCATCTCAGTGAAGACATCACTATAAATACACACAGGGCTGATTAGTGGGAGTGGGCACAGCTGGGGAATCACAGGTGCAGCAGAGGGAACTGGAACCAGGAATTACAGTGAAATTCATGCCTATGATGAAGGAACGCCAACTTCCACAAATCTTCAGATTTCTTGTATATTTATATAAAAAAAAAACAAAGAAGAAAAAATAAACCAACGAGCCTCCAGCTGGAGGGGCTAGTTTGAATTTCACAGACACAGAAACTCAAACAGCTTCACTTGATGCTCGAGAGCCTGAAACAGAAAAGAGCTGCGCTGCTGTGTGACAGGAAAAAAGCAGAGTTATGTTAAACTAAAGAGTCAGAAACACGCAGCAGTCAGCAGGACGCTGGGTTACATTAGCTATGCATATTTCCCTCACAGCTGTAAAAGCCATCAGTGCAAACCTAAACATCTGGCTGAGCTAAAGCTCCCTGCCACCTCCACAGGAAACACAGCTGTTAACGGTTCCCAGGTGAAGAGTTCCCCTGGTTCCTCTGAGCCCATCAGAGCCCACTGTTCCCTTAAAAACACAGCACAGCTGTGACCACCAGATGACACACAGGTACAGGTGAGACTGTGGAGAAGCAGGTAAAGCAGCAAAAAGGTGGAAAAATAAATGTTGTATAATTTACCAACTCTGTTTCAAACTCTGTCTGCATGTTTTACAGTGGAACAAACAGTTTAAACAACTCGGTTTTTATAAATTTGGAGCTCATCTTTAAAACGATGCTGGCGAGCACATTTGGAGCCAGATGAGAGATTCCCATCGACGCTGATCAAAGCCGAGCAGCGGGAATTCAGCGACGGACGCACGAGGCCGCGGTTATCATTAAAGAGCCCACACACACACACACACACACACACATCACGTAGATGTTAACACTTAATCCTGTCACAGTTGGTTTACCCCGAAGAACCATTCGGTCCACAGTGGGCGGTAACACAAACTAGTCCCACACGGGCGCAGGCTCCACCAGCCTCATCACACCATCTTGTATCAGTCTAACTGAAGGGACAGCATCTGGACTCTGACATTCAGTTTACCGTAACACTGAGACACTAAGTCCCAGTCAAATTATTCATATTAACTACGAATGTAGAGATGTGCATACTTACAGATCCCACAATGGATCCGTCACCAGCACATAAACTCATGCAGTCTTATTGTAACCTGTGTGAAGAGATGGATGCAGTGAGGCCGTCCTGAGTGGAAGAAGCACTGGGACTGCTGGGATTGCTTTGCTCCCTGCATGCATGAGGTGAAAGTTATTCAGCTAAACGTGCCGACGTTCCCGTGAGGTTTGTGACTGACCAGCGAGTCACCAGGTGTGAGACTTGGTTTAGTTTTAGCTTTGGAGGCTGACGCCAACAAACTGAGGGGAGGAGACTTTCAGCTGTATCGTTATTCCACATGTATAGATACAGATACAGTTTGCATCCAATCAGAAGTGCAAAGAGCAGATTATATACAGACAAGGGAAGTCTGATCAGACTATGACAGTGAACAGTGTGCGCACAGAGTCAGGGTCCTAAGCAGAGATGTGTTGGTATGAGGAGGAAAACATTCAGACTGGGAAATGAATTATTCAGTTCTGTTTAGTGTTTAAATTGAAATCTTGAAGTTAACAAATTTATCATTCAATGTTTTATGTGTCGTGTCGGCGCTAACAGGGAAACCCAGAGAGGAAGCTGATGTCACAGATTCATTTATGAACTGAAGAAAACAAAGTAGTGACTTCTTCATATTCCCAGTATTCCCAGTTTGTCTCAGATGTCTCTACTTTAGGACAAATGCTTGCCAGCTTCTCCCAGAATCCCTGATTCACTGTGACTTTCACTCTGAGTCATCGTGTAGAAGCTGCTCGTTTCCATCATGACGCCGTATTTCAGGCTGGAATAAACGCCTCCATCCCGTGGGCCCGGCTCCGGGCTAAATTGAATCCATCCCGTTACGATTCCTGTCTTTTCATCTGCTCGTATTAAACGCTCCAATCACCAGCAGCGCCCTCCCGCCTCACGCATCACCACCAGAATTGGGAGGACGTTTCCAAACGATGAGCGTGCGGCTCTGCAGATTACAGCCACATAAAATCCTCGTCTCCTTTTTTATTTTTCCACTGCAGCTCGAACTGCCAGAGCTGCTCCTTCATCATCATCATCATCATCATCATCATCTGAAAACCAAACCACATCTGGATTTACGTCCACTGTGGGTGAAAATTAGATCGAGTTACTTCCACATTGATTAAACCGAGTGATCAAAACAATGACAGAGCTTCCAGTTCCAGCCCAGACTTCAGATTACCAAGAAAACAACAACAGCTGGATGATTTCATAGTGTCGTCACTGCTGGCAGGAAACAGAAGCTGTGAAATCATCGGTGACGTTTGCCCACATGGATGCACGCGTGGGCCGACGTGACCACCAGCTAAAAATATCGAGGTCCACAGTGAAACCTGGACTCAGACGCAGACTCGAAACTTTACTGAACACAAACGTGGAGCAGCAGGTGATCACAGGGAGAGGAGAACACGGTCACCTCTGTGGATGCACGAGAGTCGGCTGATAATTTGAGCAGGTGTATCAGTGGGAGTGAAAGGTGATAACTTACTGGGGAACGGGGAGCACTGGTCGTGTCAGAGGGAAGGATGCCAGGCGGAGATGTTTGGAGTGAATCAGTCCAGTTTGACGCTTTCCAGGCTCTGAGAGTCCAGGAGGGCAGGACTGAAGGTAAGGTTCAGACACGAGCCACGACGTAGGGAAAAAGACGGCATCGAGGAACGGGAGGGGGAAACAGGTAACGTAGTGGATTCTGAGCCCAGGCAGAGGTAACCTGGAGACAGGGAGACAACAAGGTCAACACAGGAGAGTCAAAACACTGAGATAACAACACGGAGCACAGACGTTAGCATCAGAAAGCAGCAGGCAGTCTGGTGAGGAGAGGCTGCTCCAGCTGTTCCTTAAATACTGGCTTTGATTGTGAGCTGATGGAGCACAGGTGTGCCCGGCACCCCGACGGGAGGAGAACCGGCCCCACCTGGAGAAACACTCCAGAGATCCCAGCGGTTGTATAAAGGTTTAGGCAACAAAACGCACTTTGTGAGGTTCAGAGAAACATGATAACTGAACCATGACATGACGCAGGAAGCATCAAAGCCCATGAAACTTTAAAAGACTCCCCACGTATCCTAAATTATTATTATTAAAATCTGATGGTGTTTTATGTGAATTGGTTGGTGTTTGTGTCGATGCTGATGCTTCTGCACACTTTTCCAGGTCTGGTCTGGGTTACTGTGCAGTTACATTCAGCCTCCTGCAGACGAACTCTGACGATTTTGTTCTGCAGGGCAGGAAAAAAGAAAATACGACTTCATTTCCTCTTTAAAGCTGCAGGACCAGATTAGCACCGATTTACACGCGTCAGCTGCCCGACACTCGCTGCCTTGTTTCCACTGCACTTCTCTTTCCTCCCCTCGTTTAATGCTGGGACACTGATATTCCACAGCAGCCAGAGACAGTGAGCATGGAGGAAAAGAAAGGGGAGAAAGAAAGAGGGAAAGAAAAACAGCTGAGAAGAGGGACGGGGATAAAGGGCAAAAAACAAAAACCAACAAAATAAGCAGAGAAAAAATCCATATATTAATCACCTGGATCACCTGTTGAGAAAGAAAGAAGAAAACAAGCAGAAGAAAATGAGAACAATAGAATAAACAACATCATGATGATATATAAACATTATTGTGCAGCACGTGAGATCGACAGCGCACAGTGTGCTTTGAGGTAGGAGCCAAAAAGGGTGTAGTTTGTGTGTGTGATCACCCGTGTGTACACCTGTGAGCATGAACGCGCTTGTTTTTAAAAGGTTCCTTCATGTAATGATCTGCTAGAGGGTGTGGGGGGGCACAGCCCCGTCCTCCAGGGCATGAAGCAGGTATGGAGGAGATCCAGGCTCCGGACATCCAGAGGCCCCCAGAACACAAGAGACCAAGGAAGACCAACAGAGGGGCAGCCGCGCCACTATCCCAGAAAGAGCTGAGGAGAGTCCCAGATGAGGGGTCACTCAGCAGCCGCGGAGCAGAAGCCAGGGGGGGTTGCAGTGACGTGCCCGTGAGCTCCGCCGGCAGCCAGCTGTGCCTGAGTGACCGAGCCCCAGGCTGAGAGGCTGAGGGCACCCCACCCCCGAAGGGGCCCGAGCGAGCCCCAGGCTCCAGGCCCCGACAAGCAGCCACCAAGGAGTGAGCCGGTGGGTACCTGGACCCCCATCCCCGGACACAAAGAACCACCAACGCACCGATGTCTGAGGGTGTCCGCCACCGGCAGGGGGAGTGGTGGGGGGAGATGGGCCTCCAAACCTTGGAGGGCCTGAGATGTCCCCAGAGAGGTGGGGTCTGATACCCAACCTGACATATAGACACAGACAAACAGGCACACACAGATACAAACATCCATTCCCACCCTCATGCTCTCAACACTCACCCAACATGGAGACAAACATAAAGAGACGCTGTACACACAATCACTCTCCCCAAGCGTACTCTAAGAACCGGGTCTGGGTACCCTTGCCCCTGGAGGGGGAAACTGCGCCCAGACCCAGGTGGTGTTACCCTTTTCCCTGAGGTGGGGAGAAGCAGACCGCCCCGACTCCGCAGCAGCAGGGAGGCCCCACATTCCAGACCCCAGTCGGACGGCCAACTCCTCCTCCTAGCCCCCCCCGCTCCAGCAGGCCGCAGAGAACGGGGGTGTGTGAAGACTCCAAACCTCCCTCCACCCGCTCATATGTAGTGTTGATGCATGTGTGTTCTAAGGTGCATTTAAAACCCAGGAGGGCATGGAGCTACCTGCCAGAGCAGCAGTTAAGCGCATAGCCCCTCTTGATAGCCCTGCTCAGTTTCCAACAATGGCAGCAGCTAGTTAGTTTTAATATTACTCTTATTAATCTTTCTGGGTCACAAAATAAACGTTTAACATATTTTCAGGTGAGAATGTAGCTGTGTAAACCTCAAATATCTGCTCAGTTTATCAAGACATCACATATTTTCAAAAGCGCTCCGACGTTTTCGGAGACGTCTGTTACCCACCAGCTCGATAGCTAGCCGGGGTTTAACGCTCGCTAGAGCCGGTGAGAACACCGGACTCCCGGCAAATCGTTTTCAAACCCACCGCCGTCTTTCACTACTCAGGTTAAACATATATAAGTCACTTAGATAACTTAAAATGATATTGTTTGGCTTTTTTTAGTATTTTATTTGTTCCTGAGTAAATCGGTTTGGCTGAGAAATAAAGTTATAGTTTTTTACACAGCTGAATAAACGTCAATCAGACAACTAATTATCAGAAGTGGGAGATGCTCGAGAATATACTCCGGTATGCTGTTATATTTTAGATAGCAAGGAGCAGACGGCTGAGTTTATTAAAGTCCACCGAAACAATCTGCAAATTTCATTTAAATTTAATAAACTATCATCTTGTCTTTATTTTTAGTTAGCACCTTAAACTTAAAGCTGTAAGATAAGAGCAGATGCTGCTGGTGCAATAAGCTGTACAATTTACGTCCAATGGATGCATGATCTGATTAGTCGACTATCAAAATAATCGTTTGTGGCAGCCCTAGTGTGAGGGGTGCAGCAGGGATGGTCCTCGGGTTTCTGAGCTGGACAGCTAAAAACAAAAGACTCACTTTATTTCAGTTTTTACAAATCCAACATTATTATTCACGTGACACTGTGTGCACGTCCTTGAGGTTTGCAGGAGTCCCTCATAAAACAAACTGCCGTGTGTGTTTTCATTCCCTCCTCGCTTCGTTCCTCTCGCTGACCTTCACATTATTACTTGTTGGAAACAGTCGGGATGGACTCGGAAACTCGGGACACCGAACTGTCGTCTTGCTTCTGGAAGCCTGATGAGTTTTTCATCTGAAGCCTCGGAGATGGACGAAGACGTCACTCGCGCTGACACAAAAACACGCCTGTCCTCGCGTCTCCGGCCTCGCTCCGTCTATAAAAGACTTTCACTCAGGAAGAGACAAACTGTGCTCTGCGGTTTATACGAGCGACTGTTAACCTGCTCCGTCTGAGGCCAGCATCTATGATGGGATGTAGACTCGTGATCGCAGAGACAGACTGAGGATCCGGACTCTGAATGAAATTTGGTGCACAGATTTCTGCTTTTATAAACGTTCTGCTCTAAAACACAAAGGAAGAGCACTTTGAATGATTAGTGTTCATCTTCAAAACTTTACAGTCTAAATGTGTTTTTGGCCTTAATGATTTTTGCAGCCTGATATAATTTAGACTGCTCTTTCTCCCAGTCTACACACACCAGCACATCCCAGCTACAGACAGCTTCTGTTTGAGGGTCGGAAACACGAGTCCAGAGCTGGCAGCACTCAGGCCGAACGTATAAACTGCTGCCCCACAGGTGTGACCACAGGTGTGACCACAGGTGTGACCACAGGTGTGTGATGTGTATGCAGGCGTTTCCCCCTCAGACATTTGGAGAGGAAAGCTGTTACATGAAGGTTGCAGCAGCTGTGCTGGTGTAACGAGTCGTACTTTGTGCCCGTGGCTCTGGTAGTTGTTTATTTGCGTTGTGAACGTGGTGCTAAAGCTTCGGTTCTTCACCGAGCTCTCGCCCCAAACGTGAGAAACGGCATTAAACAGCTGTTTAACAGCAGCGCACACACAGAGCTCTGCGACATCACCAACAGCATTCACTCAGTTTGCTGAGTCTCAGTCTTGTAGAAACACGTCTTTGAAAATATGGATATAAACGAGACTGAACTGAAACATGTTTGGTTCATGGCTCGATGTTCATCAGCTGTTCCTCGGATTGCTGCGAGTTTGATTCTTTGCTTTGGCTTTATGCTCAGTCACAGCGCGACCACTGATGCCAGCGTCGCTCAGGATTGGATGATGTTTTGTGAAGACTTGTTTGCATGAAGCTGCCGCCGTGTGGACGGCCGGCCCAAACCCGGGACCTCACGCAGCGAGTTCCACCAAAACAGATCAATTCTCCTTCAGCTGTGTACGACTACCCCGTCACATAACTCTCCCACACAAACACTACGTGCTAACAAACAGGAGGCCGGCTCCTGACTGAGCCAGTAAATTCTCCTTTTACTCCTTTAATTGCTGTTTATTTTTTAACAGGCTGGTAATTACGAGTATTATCTGTTTACGAACAGCCATTCAGGAAATGTCTTAAAGAATAAAGAATTCGTTTGTCCCGATTACTCATAACAGGGAGCTGTATATGCGAACGCAGCACGTGGATGGATTTTCCATTATAAACACAGCGTTGATGGGAGTTTCACTGAACGAGCAAATAAACATCCACGCTGGGGCTGCGAGCCAGCTAACCCTGAAGTATCAGCACGCTGAAGTGTTCAGCATCTATTCCACTTCACAGACTCGGACCGTCATCAGTCTGCACGAAACGACCGTCATGAGGAAATATGCAGGGAGAATACGGCTCTGTGTTCGTCACTTCTTCCTCTTCAGCTGTAAAGTAAACCACAGTGAGCTCAAACAGGCCCACAGGTATTAGACTTAAATTTGGAGGGAAGCCTAAATAAACCATTTTATCTTGATGTCTTGGCTTTTAATTCTTACTTAAACAGACACGAGTTTCAATTTAATTACAGCTTATTGATTATTGTAATTTTATTCTATCATTTGGCATTTTATCCATTTAATGTACCTTATTCAGCATTACCTCATTTTACTGTATTCACTTATTGTTAATGACACTTGGTGTACTCGTGGGCCATTTGCAAAACAGTTTTAGATTTTAGTTGCTTTTGATCTCTAAAAGAAAATAAAGTTCCAGAGGAGCACGGCAGTCACGCGTTTGAAATATGAATAAGACCCGTTGGCAACACTCGCGTGTCACCTCTGATGGATAAAAATCTGCTGCCTGAACTTCAGAATAAGTTTAAAAATAAATCGCTGGCCTGACAGATTTGATTTTAATGACCGCCAATAAAAAGTGGAGCTAGACGTCGTCACTGACTCGCATCTCTGCAGCGTCTGCTGTCAGAGGATTTAAAGGCTGTCGAGTCTCCGAGGAGAAAAAAACCCATCATTAATACAGACAGGGCAGTGCACGCCATGACATCATCGCTCACACTCACACACACACACACACACACACACACACACACACACACACACACACACACACACACACACACACACACACACCCCTCAGTGATGAGTCTCGCTGGCTGAGCTGACTCAGATTCTTCCATCTGTAGTTTTTGACATGAATGGAAGATCAAATTGACACATCATTACAAATTATGATCTGTGAAACTGAAGCTTAACTAAAGTCACAGCAGGTCATGTGACTGAGTGGCCCTGTCATGTGAAAAATGGCCAAAAAAAGAAAAAGAAACAACAGAATCTCCATATATATTACTGAGTGATGTCCTCATGCTGCTGGCTTCAGTCACAAAAGTCTCTTACGACAGGTGACTCGAACCGTTTGATTGTTTTTGTAATCTAAGCAGGCAGGTAAGCAGGCACACTTCACACGTTTCAGGTGAGGCGGCCCCGCCCTTCACTACACGTGTGTTCATGCCACACATGGACAAAATGGGTCTTAAAGGCTGGAGCTGACCCGTGGAGCATGTGGGTGTGGCCCTCGCTGTGTTTAAAAAACGACCCCGCCCTCAAAGGGATTAAAAATAAATAAATAAATAAAAAAAAAAAAAATCAATGAATGAAGCTGGATCTCAGACCCACGTCCTCATGTTAGCTAAAAGATCATCTCTTCTCTTCACTGAGCTTCTCGCCCTGTGACAGACTCCGCCTCCTCTCCGCGGTGAGCTCAGTGTAGCTCCACGTGAACGTTCTCCACCTCAGGGAGCTCCAAGGTCCAAAATAAGAACGCTCGCTGCTCCGTGTCCACTGATCCTTTTGATATGAAGGGAAAGTAAAACACACAACAGCAAGCGCAAAAACACACAAATAAGGAAAAAACAACTTCAACACTGGCAATAAACAGAAGTAGAACGCTTGGGTGGTAGACTGAGTTATTTGTGATCGATCAAAGAGAACTTTGCTTTAATAAATGATCTAAAAAAGGATGGCACACATCACAGAACTTACTGCGTTTGTCCTGTAATGTAAAGCTAATCGTCTCCATGTGCAGTCAGCTGTTAGCCACATTTTGAATTGAAGCACAGTGTCAGACTTCCAGAGTGGAGATTAGTCAAGTTTACACTTCTGTGAATCAGGTCATGTGCTCAGTTTGAGCTTCTTCACCTGCACAGGTAAAGCCTCCATCATCAACTCTCAGTCTGGTGTCAGTCTGCAGCGCTCTGGCGCCCTCTGCTGGATGGACAAACATCTCCCTGCTTTCTTTCATCCTTAACACTTTTCTTTCTCTGACATATGAAACTAAACGTAACCTCCTATGTCCTCATATGTGGATCTCATTTTCCTCAGAAACAAAAATCAGGTAATTCTGTTTCTACATTAATCAGGTCCCAATCAGCCAAATATAAAAAAATAATCAAAAGGGTTAAAAAAAAATAAAAGTCCCGTGTGAGTCTGTGATGTGAAAGGTCAGTGAGCGAGGGGTCAGAGTGTCTTCCTGTTTCCTCGGAGCTCTGAACCTTCAGCCGTTTCGAGTCGGATTCATTTCCTGCTAACATGAAGGCAGCGACCAATCAGCAGGAGCCCGTGAAATATTTACACATTTATGATTTTATTCCATTTAAATAAAAAAGGACACAGTTTACATTTTCATATGTGCAGCTTCAGCGAGCTCACAATCTGGTTTGTACATGAACAGACTGCAGAGCAGACGGAGGTTCTTAAAACGGATCAAAAGTCCGAGGTTTGAATAAAACTACGATTGAACCACATTCAGAATTCAAACCTCATTCTTTTGATGAACAGACACAAACGAGAACATTTCCCGAGGTTTCCTCTCTAAATACATGATGTCATAATGTCAGCTGGTCAATAATCACCTCAGAGGTTCAGTAACAGCTTTCAGTGCGTTTGATTCAGATTATAGAAACCAGGAAGTGAAACGTGAGCCGACTGTGTGTGAAATCTTTGAAGAACCAACGAGCAGCTGACAAATCTCGTTCTTCTGCTCCATCAGTGTTTTAAAACCCAAACAAACCACCATAAAAAAATAAGAGTTTACCTTCATATCCTCCACGTTCTTCTCTGCACACATGAAGAGGAACATCAGTATAAAAGGAAAACACCATGAAGTGAAGCAACATTAACACAGGATGAAGTTTTCCCACATGTTCACTGTAAGAAAGGCTACAGATACTACATTTCCCATAATGCTGAGCAAATGTGACCCTGATGGGTGAAACTTTGGAGCTTTAAACTTTTTAAATATAATTGAAAATTTTGTACAAACTCAGAAACAAATCACTCCGTCGGCTCAGCGAGGCGGAGCTATTCTGTACATCGGGGGGCGCTTTCGTCCACCAGGTCCTTGCCCCGCCCTCGGCGCTCATGTTAAACACGAGTGTATGTGCATTAATGGACAGTCATCCTCTGATCGAGGAGCTCAAGCGCCCCCTTTCAGCAGTTTTTTTTTCTCCTCATGCCTCTGGGTGATGTCACAAAGAAGGCGTCCCTAATATGGTCATCTCAGGCACAGCAGCCACACCCACAAATCAAGAGAAAGGTTAAAGGGGAGGAGCCAAAGCAGCTTGTTTCACACAGAGCATAGACTGGCCCAGTATCAGATAAAGGAGGATTATTATGAATTGTGGATCATGCAAAGCTCCTTAGAGTCCACGAAGTAAAAAAAATGCACAGGAAGTGCGCAGAACAGGCCTTTAAAGATTTTTCACAATAAAACAGATTGTATGAAGTTTTCTATGCATTAATTCTGTACAATAAAGAAAAAAATCTGCATATATATATATATCCATAAATATTTTAGATCAGGAGATAATCCCGAGTTCAGACTACAAGCACAGAGTCACGCCGGACCGTCCGACAAATACAAAATATTTTTGTTTTTTGACTTTTTGTTGTGAAAAAACAAAAAAAAAAGTAAAAAAGTAAAAAGGTGACAAAATATCTACACTGATATTTACATCTATTAAATAACCGCACCAAAACAAGCATAAAAAACTAAACATTGATGAAGACGACGGCTGACGCGTGAAGCAGGAACGATTTCACCGCTGTACCACAGAAAACCCAGAAAAGTACCAAACGAGCTGCTTTTGTTTCATTCTCGGTGGAACTTCATTAGTTTGGTTTTTGCTGGCAATATTTTAGTTCACAGCTGCCACACCGCGCGCCGTACAGACGCCGTCACATCTGTGGTTCCTGCTTCATGCAGCAGCGGTCGGGTTGACAGCTGAGACGCGCTGCAGTTCCTCTGAGCTTCTGGATCTCATAATTACGACTCATTAAAACGTGAAAAACACGTCGGCGCCAGTTAACGTCTCGGCGCCGTGCTCGGAGCCTCCGTACCGAGAGGATGAACGTTGCACTTGATCCTGTGAAAAAGCAGAATTTATTCTTTAAAGTTTATTTCTCTGACGTTTACTCGGATCTTTCAGAGCATTAGAACAGACTTCCTGTTTGTACGTGAAAGAAAAAGCTCAGCTCTTCCTCTGTCTGAATTATGAGGTACAGAAGGCGGAGCTTAGTGTGTGCACAGAGCGCTGCGTGTCTGTCGATGTTTCCAGTGTCACTCGGTGACAGATGCGTGGCTGTCAGGCGCTTCGTGGAGCAGCTTCCTCTCCACGCTGCGTTCTCGCTGGACGCGCTCGCTGTTAAACATTAAAACGCAGCACGCCGCTCTGCTGTCTGCATCTCGCTCTCATTTTACAAACATGTTGGCGTTTGTGGGACGTCCTCGCGTTCAATTTGTTTTCTGGAATTTTCACCTTTTGGGAAACGACAGGAAGCTCAACTCGTGAGCGGAGAGGAGCTTCCTGTTTGCTGGAGGAGGAACCGTTACCTGGTGCAGGGACGGTGAGGTTATACTTCAAGTCTTTCTCCAACCTTTAACCTCCGACCTTCAAACTCCTTCTGATTGGCTGATTAAGTATTCATCTGTCCGTCGGCGGGCGGGTAAAGGCTGCCTATGAGACGAAGAGGAAGAGGAGGGGTGGTGCTGGTGGCGTCCTCGGAGCGAGGTGTGGTTGCTGTGGTGATGGTTGGAGCTGCTGTGGGAGGATGGGGGAGGCGGGGGTGGGTCTCGGAGGGAGGGGGGGACAGCGGACGACTTGATGGGGACGATCCGAGTGTCCATGACCTCGCAGTCGACCTGCATCATCATCTCGTAGCCCTGAGACGAGTTATAGAGGCTCTCTGAGGAAGAGGAGGGAGACGGAGGAAGAGCGGCTTGTTAATATAATAATAATAATAGTAATAACAATCATCACCATCATCATCATCATCAGGACAAGCTCCATCCATAATGAGAAGAACAGCAGCTGAGCCACTGTGACCGAGTGAGCTGTGCACAGCGGCGCTCGCCGAGCGATTCACAGCCTCACCGCAGCCTCACCGCAGCCTGTCGCGCTACAACGTGCACACTCACCGTTTACAGACATGGCCGGCATCACCAGGGACATCTTGGGCCGGCTGGTTTTGTTGTGGCTGATGGCCGGAAGCAGGAGGTGGTCCTGCAGGAAGAAACGCCGTTTAACACCCGCAGCTGAGAACCTGCTGCTACTGTGTGTGTGTGTGTGTGTGTGTGTGTGTGCGTGCGCCATACCCGTCTGAACGAGACCACGTAGAACGTGTCCTCTCTGCGGTCGATGGCGTCCAGGAAGTCGCTGTAGGTGACCTCAGGACCAGGAAGCACCTGCAGCTGACTGCAGCACAGCAAGAGAATCATCAGGCTGAGGCTGGACAGTATTCAACATTAATGTAATAATACAGCAACATGTCACTTCCTGTCTGACTTGCTGAGGCTGACTGCTGCACACTCAGCAGGTCTGCGCTCGGCGATGAAGAGCGTGTCGTACCTTTCTATGGAGCGGTGAGTCTGGATCGGCAGATATCTGGAGAAGTTGGTTTTCCTCTGCTGAGCTTTCTGCTGCAGACGAGACGAGAGCAAAGTTACACAAACCACAGATCCCAGTCGAGGTGAACAAACTGAACTACTGTTCTCCATTAAAGGACTAAAGCTCTGGGAGATGAAGACGACGACTTACCTGGGCGATCTTGGCCTTCTTGGCGATCTTCGGTTTTCCGGACTTCTTGCGATCGATCTGGTGTCGATGGACCCATCCTCTCAGCTCGTCTGCCAGCCTGCAAAATTCAGAACAAGCAAGGAAACAGAAGCAGGAAGATTTAAATACAGCTGCAGCTCCTCGCCGTGTGCTCCTCACGTCAGTGTGATCCACAGCGTGAGCGTGGAGATCCTAACAGAGTCAGACTCACCTGAGAGACTCGGAGCGGTTGAACTGCCGGCAGTCCGAGGAGGTGAAGTATCGGTCGATGTCCTGCAGAACCAGGTCCTTCACGTCACTGAACACGTCGCTCAGGTTTCTGCGCGCACACGCACGCACACACACACACACACACACACACACACACACACACAGTGACTCATTTGTTTAAAGTGTGGAGAAACAGTCCGATGCACGTGTCAGCAGGTGAGCTTCTGTTAAACGTGTCTGTCAGCTGATAACTGTGACAGCGTGGACACTTTCACACCACCCACTGGTGTATCTGTGTGTGTGTGTGTGTGTGTGTGTGTGTGTGTGTGTGTGTGTGTGTGTGTGTGTGTGTGTGTGTTGGTGCTGCTGTGGCGGGCGGCTGGGTGTTTGACCCCTGACCTCTCTGTGTGATAAAGCTCCGCCTCTGCTGAAGCGCTCTGTATGAGGTGTGATGGCAGCCTTCAGCGTGCTCGCTGCTTTCAGCACAAACACTCAAACTGACAGTCGCAGTGATGTCACAAAACGCCGACATCAGCTTCCTCTCACCTGAACTGATACGACTCTGCGGCGTATTTCTCCTCCGCTCTCTTCCATCGCTCGTCTCCTACGTCCTCCTCCGTCTCCGTCTTGTCCTCCACCTTGTTGGTAGACGGCGCCGCCTCCTGCTGACGCTGTTCGATCTCCAGCAGCCGCCGTCCTGTAAACGACACCACGTCTTCCTGCAGACCCGTCGCCAGCTTCCTGTCTGTGATGCTGTGATGCAGAACAGAACGTGCTGAACGAAAGCAGCGCCGACATCTGCGGCGACAAATATTTTCACGACGCGTCACGAACGATACCTGACGGGTCCGAAGCTGAAGGTCATGAAGAGGAGGACGACCATGACGCACAGAGCTCTCTTGTTACTCGCTGAGTCGGCGCCCTGAAACAACATGAACACGATTAGAAAATGACGCTGAACGCCGACGCAGCAGGTTCATCTGTTTTTGTTTGTCTGCAGCGCCGTCTGACTCCTCCCCTTTTGTCTCAGTTACTTCCTGTTGTTGTTTTTTTTTTTAGCTCCCTCAGCAGATCATTCAGTGTAGTTACGCAGAGATGTTCAGTTTAATGATGGTAACCCACGGAAACCCACGCCACACCGCGTCTACATCTGGCTGCATGGCTGTCTGCCTCCATGTTTGTTCTGCAACCATCGTTTCACTGTGATGATGATGATCATCAGCACGTCTTACAGAACGCTCTTCACTCAGCAGCAGGTTAAGCGGCATTACGCTGAACGCCACACTTGGCGCTCTGATGCTGCTGTCACTCATCATCCTTATCACGAGGCTGATGGCGGCTGACAGGAAAGGCGTGAAGCTGAAGAGCTGAGAGGGAAAACAGGAACAACCAGAACGTCCAGCTCGCAGGACTCCACCAACCGGTCAGCCCGCTGCTCTCCTGCTGCTCCCGACGTTTACAGTTTAACAACAGCCAGAAATGTTCATGTTCAAATGTTCATGCAGCTGCATCTCTTTATAAAACCTTTCACTCATGTGTTGTGATGCTTCTGGGAGTCTCACCTCCTTCCCTGCCAGTCTCTCCCTCAGTGCCTGGTTCTCCTTGCGGAGCCGTTCGTTCTCCTGCTGGGCCTCCCTCAGCTGAGCCTCCAGGTTCTGCAGGTACTCCTTCTTCTTCTTCCTCGACTGGCAGGCTGACTCACGGTTCTTTATCATCCTCTGCTGCCGCTTCAGCACTTTCATCTGAGGAGGAGGAGGAGGAGGTCAGTGTGGAGGAGGAGGAGGAGGATGTCAGTGTGGAGGAGGAGGAGGTCAGTGTGGATGTTAAAATGAGAGGACAGGAAAAAGAGGAGGAGACGCGTGAAGGTTCAGCCTGCGCGTGTGATGTAATCCGTTCACAGACAGACTGAGGAATTCTGGGTACTGACTGTAACGTCAGCGCCGTACTCACATCGATGTCGTTCGAGCTGTTGCTGGGCAAAGTTGTAGTCGCCGGGACGATGGGTTTGCTGGTGGGCGGGGCCGTGGGGCTGGAGCAGTGCTGGGGGATGCTGGGAGAGACGGGCTCCATTTTGACGATGGCCGGCGTGGAGCCGAGGCAGACGGACGGAGAGATGACGACTGGAGGAGGAAGAGGAGAAGATGAAGATGAATCTGCTCAGAGCATCATCAACACACGAGAACTGAACACACGACTGTTTATCGATCATGTTTAGGAAGGTTACGGTTTGGACTCTCCAGCATCCCTCCGTCATCACTCATTCCCCGACTACGTTATTAAATCAGCTGCACGAAGTGAAACGCCACGAAGAGCAAAGGCAGAAATAATTAATAATATAATATATTAATTAATTAATAATATATTAATTTATAATAATGATAATAATAATAATAATAATAATAATAATACATTTAATTTAGATTTAAAATATAAAAATAGTTATTTATAAAAGAAACTGTGATGGGAAAGGAAATAAACAGAAGGATTAACAAAGGAAGAAACAGGATGTTGTTACCAGGTCTGGTCTGATCCATGGAGGGGAGGCCCTGCAGTATGAGCGCCTTGGCCGGCGTGGCGGTCTGGGTGACGGGGAGGGTGGCGACGCACACGGGTCGGGGCTGGATGGGGGGTTTGGTGCTCAGGATGGTGTTGGCCTTTAATGTGGCCGAGCTCGGCAAGACTGAAGGAGACAGAGAGGCGGCGTCAGAGGTTAAAGCGGCGCTCTTTAAAGGATGCAGCACCAGCGCTCACAGGTCAGACTGGACCGGCGCGGCTCTTTGGTTAAACGACAGCGTGAGTGAAACCCGACGCTGAGGCTCAGCATGGAAACAGGACGGAGCGCTCCATCAGGAGCACGCACGCTGCGGTTAATCCAAAGTACACAAACAGGTTTGTTAGCGTCCATCATTTGCATGCTCGCACAGAAAAACCAGTCTGGAGGCGCTGCAGCGCTGCAGAGCTGCAGGCGTGTCGTCAACAACAAGAGCAAGAAATGCTCCAAACTTTTAATGACTTTTAATGTTTTTAAAAGAGTATTTATACACATATACAGAGGTAAGCTAACATGTCGCTAGCATGTGCTTTCATTTCATATAATCCAAACCCTCTGATGTTCATTAAAGACACGTTAAAGTGAGCGGCGAGCCTCAGAGTGAGTCGCTGTGGTGATCCTGATGATGATGCCTTTTCTTTGCCTTCTAACCAGGATCAGGTTGCAGCAGATGAGACATTCATGTCTGTTGGGACTGATCTATTATGTTCAGGCTCTACCTCCACAGGTCGCCCGGTAAACCGAGAGCTTTCCCTTCAGGCACAGCCCACACATGAAAGCTCGACCGACCCGCCGACGCTCCGTTTTCCCAACAGTTCAGATAAAAGCTGCTTTCAGCTGCTGCCTTATTCACACAGGCTCTCTGAGCAGGCTTACACCTGGCACATTTCTACACCTGGAAACACCAGAGAGCCGCTGAGGCACAACTCAGACACCTGAACTCTTTCACCTCTCACACAAAGGGCCGGTGCTCCGTCTCAGACTCGCTGACTCGTCCACAGCTGCTTCACACTGACGTGCAGCTCAGAGCCAAGGTTACCCAGGACAGGAACATCCTGTTTTTAGACCGACGTGTGCAGCGGCCATGAACAAACAACACCAAGCAGAATAAAATCTGCACACAGACATTCGCTCATTTTTGCAGCTCGTATGACGTCGCCTGCCTAAAAATAACTTTTATGTTTAAAGTGCAGTTATGCAAAACAAAAACTGAGACCTGACCTCCCCTGTCAGTGTGTATCAGTGTTAGTGCGTGCACGCACGCACACACGCGTCGCTGTTACATCACTCCATTGCCATCAGCTGATCACAGCAGGCTCAGGATCAATACTTGGAGCTCATTAAACTGAGAACTCTGAATCAGACTTTGACTTTCAGATTGTCCATCGCTGTGTCAAAAGCTACGCAAGCACCTTGGCTAAAGTCTGACCTCAGCATCACAGCAGCTAACCAGGCACCTCAGAGACGTTCTTCTTGTTTTGGTCTGATTCTTGGACAAAGGTTACATTTGATTACATGAAGCTGGAGAAGCAGGCCTGATGTTTGTGATGCTTCCTGACGTGGAGAACGACTCCCAGCCAGGGAAGCTGCTCATTAAGCTAACACTGGTCCTCTGTACCAATACCTGGAAGCACCAATCACCAAAGCAACCAAACCACACCCAGCTCTCCCATTGGCTGCTTTCAGTGGATGAGCGGGCGAGCGGTCGTACCTGTAGCCTGTGTCTGTAACCCGCCGATGACCGCGGGGATCGGCGTTGTCAGCGGCGCCTGGAGCTGCGTCTGTGTCACCGCAGCAATCTGGGTCTGTGTTGGGGGTGCTGTTGTTGCTACGGTAACTTCCATGGACCCTAGGGGAGGCGACAGCACGTCTCCATACATGTAGGGAGGAGTCGGAGGATTTTCGCCTTTAACGGTGATCTGAGCAGGAGAGAGAAACGGGGACATCCTTTTTACCGCCATAACAAACCCGTCTGTGTTCATTAGCCTTCTTTAATATACCCACTGACTCCCCCGTGAACTGAAACACACCTGTGGGTCAGGTGGAGAGGCCGAGCACTCGGACTCGAGCGAGGACGGGGGCGAGGGGGGCTCTGCTTTCACCTGAAACACTGCACACGACAACCAGTGAAACCACAAGAAACGTACAAACGATCCAAAACGCCATGAAAAGAAACCCGACAGGGACTTACACATCTCCACCGGCAGCGGCTGCGTTATTGTCATTTCATTTTTAATCGCCGGAGCGTCAGCTTCAAAGAAAACACACACAGGAACAGCTCATTTACATCAAACTCGCACTAAACTGTGGTGGTTTAAGGTCGCCACGGTCCGCTGACCGGCATGTACCTGTGAGAAGGTTGTCGTCAAGGTGTCGCCAGGGCGAAGTAGGGTTGTCAGGATCGAGGGTGAGCACGAGGTCATTGTCGAACTGGCAGAGAGAGAGAGAGAGAGCGCGAGAGAGAGCGAGAGAGAGAGAGAGAGAGAGAGAGAGCAAAGAAAGAAAACAATCAGACCCAGCAACTGTGTGTGTGCGCGCGCCTGTTTAGATATCTTTGTGGGGACCAACAGCCCAAAAGTGCCCGTCTTCACGAGTTTGCATCTTTGAGACTTAAAGTGTGGTGTTAGTGTCAGGGTCACAGTTGGGTTAGGCGTTCATATTTAATGGTTAGGGTAAGCAGATAGGGAAAGCATTATGTCAATTAGATGTCCTCACTGAGATAGCAAAAAAGAGAGTATGTGTGTGTCTTATTATCACACCGCTGTCACCAAAGCAGCCGCTGTTTAAAGTGGGCGGAGCTGTGATCTGCAGCTAAAACAACTCAGACAAAAACTTGAGTTTCTGTGAGGACGTAAATCTGCTGAACCATGAAGCATCAGGAGCTGTGATGTGGAAACTGCTGGTTTCAGGTCAAAGGTCACACGAAGCAGGTGATAAACATGAAACAAACATTTCTCCTCATTGAGGGCCAAAGCAGCGCGCCAAATATTTCCATTGTTATTTTAAGGTGGGACGTTTGCAGAAACTGTTTGCGCTTCAGTAAACTTGTCGGTCACGTCCTGCAGATCACAGATAACAAAACACCAGGAAACATCCTGCTGAACCTGCAGCTTCAACCAGGAAGCAGCTCCGCAACATACGCCACGTCACCGCTGATCGTTAAAGTCATAACAATTATTAATCACCATCTGCAGCACTTTAAGCTCACAGCTAAACTAGCAAACACTGCATTCACAGCAGCCTGCTAACCAAAACAGTCAGGTGTCAGTTTGTTTCAGAGACTTTTAATCTGAAGAACCAAAATCCAGAGAAACAAACTTTTACTTTGAAACTTTCCTTTTTTTCTATTAAAGAAAAAAAACAAACAAAGTAAACAAAGACTCTGGTGTTAAAAAAACCTTCTTCTGCTTTTCTTTGTCTTCCTGACTGTGCAGCTACGATGGGCGATGTAGATATTAAACATGTCTAGAAGTCGTCTCAGCTGTTTCCCATTCTTGATGCGTCTGAAGCCACAGAGGGGAAATATTCCTTATATGGAGGTCTCGGCCACAGAAACCACGCCCCCTGCTGTTCAAACCTGTTTGTGGGGCGAACTCAAACTGTTGATTTCAGAAAGATTCTGAACTGAGCAGCTGCAGTGAGGAGCAGTGAAAGTATAAGAAGGCTTATTTCAAACCGTCACTCATGCAAAGCTGCTGTAGTTGAGTCCATGAGCAGAATCAATTTATCTGTTAAAACTCAAATGATCCCTGCTTCAGAAATCATTTGTCCGTTTATTCTTGTACATGTTGATCTGCTGCTATCCAGACTGATGTGTTTGTTTTCCTCTGGAAACGGGTCATGTGATAGTGGAGTGACGAATCAGGGAAGGAGTGCAGTGACTCGAAAGACCCAATCAGGCAGCGATCGCTGGGCTCAGCGTCGCCATTTTCATAAATATCAGACAGTCAAATAATGAGCTCACAGCTCTGTGAGGCTACGCAAATGTGCCCAACGAGTCACAGCAGCCCAGGTCCCAGAGGCAGAGCCCACAGCAGCCCTGCAGGCTCACAGCCATCTTCACTGCACAATATCAAGCAGGTGGTTTTAATGTTGCAGCTGAACACTTTGGTTTTACATCATTTGACAGTGCTGATAATCTAGGATTAACTGCAAGTGTAGCAGCAGAGCTACACACTGGATTTCATCACCGTGTGAAAGTGCTGGTCGCAGGGTGTTGGGTTCAATGTGAGGTGTGCACAGACAGCAGAGCGTGAGCTTTGTTTGGTGAACGTACCGATGCGTCGTATTTCAAGCCTCGGCCGAAGTCCCCGTCCTCGCCCTCCTCCATGCTCTCACACTGGAACAGGCAGGCATCTGCAGGAGACACGAGTCCACACACATGAGAGAAAACAAAACCAGCTTCAACCACGCACACACACCGCAATGGTGTCAACTCTGCTTCTCCCATCATCATCATCATCATCGTTTATTTATATAGTGCTTTACGAACACACAAGGCAGTCCAAAGTGCTAAACAACACAGATTAAAACAACTACCAATTTAAAAATACGATAAAATCATTACATACAATAAAATAAATAAGAAGGTGTCAGTTTCCTACAGAGTTAAAAGCCAGGGAATAAAAATAGGTTTTCAATCTGGACTTAAAGACCTGCACTGATGACGCTTGTCTAATTTGAAGGGGAAGGTTATTCCAGAGCATCGGAGCCACAATTGAAAAAGCTCGGTCTCCTCTGCATTTCAGCTGCGACTTAGGAACCGACAGCAACAGCTGCTCAGCTGAACGGAGCGAGCGAGGAGGAACATGTGGTTTCAGCAAATCAGATAAGTAGACAGGAGCCAGACCATTTAAAGATTTAAAAACCAATAAAAGGACTTTAAAACGAACCCTAAATTCAATGGGAAGCCAATGCAAGGAAGCCAGAACCGGAGTGATGTGATCGAATTTCCTACTACCGGTTAAAAATCGTGCCGCCGCATTTTGCACTAACTGCAGGCGTGACAAGGTGCCCGACCCGGCCCCTATTAAAAGGGAATTACAATAGTCCAGACGTGAGGTGATAAAAGCATGAATAAGAGTTTCCAAACTGGGTTTGGAAAGGAAAGGCTTAACCTTCGACAGGCGTCTGAGGTGATAAAAAGCAGATTTTACCACCCCATTTACATGACCTTCAAAAGTAAGCGCGGAATCAAGTTTAACACCAAGATTAGTGATTGAACTTTTCAGATGAGAGGTCAAATCACCAAAATCAACATCTGGGGTATCAGTAGAGCGATGCGGGCCATATAAAATTGCTTCCGTTTTGTGATCATTAAAATTCAAAAAATTATTTGCCATCCATAATTTAATATCACTAAGACAGTCAAGCAATGATTGACATGGGGAGGTATCCAAATGACTAAAAGGTAAATAAAGCTGACAGTCATCGGCATACAAATGAAATGACACTCCGTGTTTACGAAAAATCGCACCAAGGGAGAGTAAGTACAGCGAGAAAAATAATGGCCCAAGGATAGATCCCTGGGGCACACCCCAAAGCAGAGGGGCCACAGAGGAAGCGGCCAGTCCCAGTTTGACACAAAAACTCCTTTCGGAAAGATATGATTTTACCCATGACAATGCCAAATCAGAAATTCCCACACAGTGATGTAAGCGGGAGATCAGCAGGTCGTGGTCCACTGTGTCATCATGCTTTGCATCTCTTCACACCTCTGGACTTTGAAGCCACATGCTCTTCGCTGGGTGTGAGCAGATGGACAGGACTAGAAATGAGTCCATCGGCTCAGTCGGAGATGGCGTAAAGTATTTGAGTATCTCATGTAAGATGATAAGAACTCCAGCTCAGAGACACTGCGATCACAGATTTTAAAATGATTTACTGACTAATATAGGATTTTCTTTAATATTTTGTGATAAAAAAAATAAAAAGCTCTGATAGCTGTTATCAACGAGGAAGCTGCAGAGTGCCGCCTTGTGGACAAACTATACACCATTAACACTCACAGCATGGCTGAATGGTGTTTCTCAAGTCTCATCTTAGTGCTTTGTCATGTTTCAGCCGTTATAGATGCGGATACCATTTTATTTTCTAGAAGCTGATAAATACACACTGATCTGTGGATAATATGATCAGTCAGTGTCAGGGGAAACAGCCTAACAGCAGAGTTTCTCTTACCAACAAAATAAAAAACTAAACTTTTTACACACAGACGTTTATATTTGATGACTCCGCCTTCTGTGCTGCTGTGTGCATACATACAGCTTGCATGCACTTTGGTCAGAAATAGCTGTGTTTTACAGGTTACTGTCCTTTATAATAAGCGTCTCTTCTTCTTCAGGTGTATTCACTCTTCCTGCTGCTGCTCTGACCCACTTCTCTCAGGGGGATCATTAAAGTTTCATCTAATCTCACCTGAGATTAGATGAAACTGCATTTACTGCAGGAGGCCAGCGGCAGGGCACTATAAATTCTTTGGTCTAAGAGCTACAATAAAACGGGTTGTAAACCTGTAAACCTACTTCACTGTTTAACTGGCAGGTATATCCTGGAAACGTGTGTTTTTTATTTAAAGAATGGAAACAGCACAGAGAGAGCTACATCTACAGCAGCTATTCTGACTGGTTATCAATGACATGTTGTTATTCTAACAGAGGGAACTCAGGACAGCACATCCTCCACCTGCATCCACCTTCCTACACCAGCTTTCTCAGGGTTATTGTGAAGCTGAAGATAAGAGGAGGCTGATAAGGTTATTATAACCGATTTCCTGCAAATATCGCGATAACACCGTGCGTCGATCACGACAGTCGTGACAGCCCTCTTCCTCAACCTGACCGCGGCTCGAGCTTTGACCTGAAACATGTCAACAGTGCGCGGTTTAATGCGGGGGTTTTAGCGGAAAATGGGGGAACAACGCGCAGAGGGCGAAGTGTGCGGTTAAATTAAAGCGAGCTCACGTTTCCAGCAAACGTGTTGAACACACACCGGCACGTCCGGGTGAGCAGGCTGAAGGAGGAAGCGCGTGCACAGTACAGCCCTGCAGTCGCGTGCGCTCTAATACAACCCATAAATAATCATATACGAATATATTTGACCAGTTTTGTCGTGAACACAGACGTTACGGTGGGAACAATGAGCGCTGAAGACGCTCCGACGACCCCGTTAGCTTCGCCTCGCCTTCTCGATGCATCCACACCCCCGCTATCAACCCCGGCTCCCTCTAAATGCCTCAGCCTCCTCTGAATGCTTCAGCTTCACCCCGAATGCTTCAAAATGCTGCCTCACCCCAGTCTTCGCTCGTCAGGAGGTTATCGGCGAAGAAGCGGCTGTCCAAATCCGACAACAGATCCGTACTCATCGCCCCGCAGGCGGTGTGTTTGAAGAGCAGGAGG
Organism: Oreochromis aureus; assembly: GCF_013358895.1. Classification (NCBI taxonomy): domain Eukaryota; kingdom Metazoa; phylum Chordata; class Actinopteri; order Cichliformes; family Cichlidae; genus Oreochromis; species Oreochromis aureus. The sequence continues at coordinate 39,784,982 of NC_052962.1, forward strand.
CTCGATAGCAGCTAGCTAAACAAACAGACAGATTACCGCCTCCAGCGTCCGCATCAAGATAGCTGAGCGGTGTGATGTAAATATATCATTTATAATTCAAACTAATCAAATATATATTTGGTCTAATTTTCCTTATTTATGTCTACTTTCTGTCTCCGCTCGAACTGTAGGTCCTTCCCTTTTACTTCGCATATGACAGCACAAGGAAACGCTTTTTTTGGGCAGAGCTACCGCCCACGTCTGCTAGAGAAGCCAATCACAGCCCAGGGATGTGTGATTCACTAAATATTGGACCAATAGGAGGATTCAGAGACTACTATTGGGTTGCCAGGGAGCCTATCGTTGAGAAGAACAAGTGAGGAAGGTCTTTAAAGGTGATTCGGTCCAATCGAATGGTCGTATTTTGATTGAGATGTGTAGGAAGCCAGTGAACGCTAGGAATGTCAGGGTTTGACAGGCGCGGGGAGCCAATCACGGGTCAGAAGTAGAAAAACAGTTTTGGTGAACTCACGTGGATCCAGGCAGAGAGATGTGAATTCTGCGTTATGTCCAGTTTGTGGACGAATTCAAAAAGAAGCCGGTGTGCACACATAAACAAACCAACCCGGGTGGCAGTAAACGATGCTACCGCGGGACAGGGATGGGGCTCTCATTTTTAGTTTTGGGGATGAAGCGTGGGAGTCGTTACATAACAGTGCAGCGTGAGTGGGGGCAAAGCGAAAGCAGCAGCCTGCAGCCCCTCACGAGGGTTCTGTTTTTATTAATCACGGGGAGCACACCTGAGGATGGCGCAGGTGCTGCGCGCTTCCGGGGGTGAGTTTTAATGAGGAAACTCAGAGAGCTGCAGCTGCTTTCAGGTACTGCTGTGGTTTTTATGTGGAAGGTGGAGCACAGCACCTACTAGTGACGCACTCGGAGCGGCACAGCGTCATTTTGACCACACAGTGTGAGGGCCATGAAGAGCCGAACATTCGTAAAGGCGTCCTTATAAAAGTTTACAGCTGTAAAATAAAATGGTGTGTGAGCAGATATGTCAGGTGATCACAGGTGTGCTGTGATCTGCTGCAGACAAACTGAGGAATTTCAAAATCATGTTTTTGCAGTCTGTTCCTGGATTTTCCTGTAAGGGACCGTTTCAAGGTGAAAACGGGGCTAAACACAGAGACTTTCACAGGACCAAGGTCGGTGTGACAGTACAGACCAAACACATGCACCTGGTTTTGTTGTCACACTAAACTAACCCAGCGGTCTAACCTGTGCTGTGCACTGAAGGTCTGTGGTGAGTGAGCTCATGTGGTTTTCAGACAGCAAATGCACGGGCACGCTCTATTTCACAGCTGCAGAGGAGAAGACTGACATCAGGTTCAGCCTGACTGTCACAGCTGTGCAATATCAGTGACATAAGCAGCACACCTGAAATAAAGTCTTAATCTTCTTTTGAAGCTTTTTTTCAGCTTTGCTCATCAAAATAATAAAAAAAACCGTTTGTTCTCTGTATGTTCTGAGGCTAAATGACAGAAAATGAATAATGAATAACCCATGAAGTTTATTGTTTTCGTAAGCTTTTGGTGAACCTATGATAGGTGCTAATACCTTCCAGTCCAGCGTGTCCTTTGAAATACTTCTTAAAACCTTAAGTTGAGTCAGTAACACCTGGACAGCTGTAACTAATGAAACCTTTAAACGTGCAAATGACTGACAGTCACATCACAGTAATTTTGTTGATGAATGAAATCTGGTGCAGCAGAAATGTAGCACAGCAATGATGTATCCATTATTATATTCAAAGAATCTTAAATTTAAGAGTCTGAAAACATGGTGGTAGATGCTTCCATAGTGGAACAAGGTTTCAAAACTCTGTATTTGGACTACACTGATTCTACACATGCAGTTTATACGAGTATGTCCTGTTGATCACTGAGATTAAAGTTGGTAAAGGTTATGATTCATAATAAGTACCTGGATGCAGAGTCACATGACTTGGTTTTCTATTTCACTTTGTTGAGTAGAAATCTTTGCTTTTCTTCAGTTAATTGCTGGAAAACCAGACTCAGTCAAAGAATGATGATAGTGTCCAACCCCGAGATCTGTGTGACACCAACAGAAACAATCATACATATGTGTGTCCACCTTTACTGTCACACCAACACTGCACACTGTGTTTCCTTATGGTTTAGATGCAATGTATAAAAAGAGCTCACACCAGAGACCTACATATGTGACCACAGAGTTCCTGTTGTCTGCCTTTTATGAATCATTTCCGTCCATCCTGACACGAGGGCGAACATCATCTGCAGTCTTTTTGTCTTCATTCTTGGCTCTAATGTCACTAAAGGTAAGAACTTTGCACATTTACTGAAGCCAAGCAGTTTAATCTGCTCCATGTTTCACTGTTTTCATGACGTTCTGTGTTAAACTGAGCTCTTGGTTTGTACTGGCGGACTCTATGTCCTCTCACTGCATCGGACACGTAAAAGATCAAAGTCTTATTCAGAATTCTGTGTTTGCAGGTTTCATCCATGAAGCCGTTCAGAAGAATCAGCAGGTCATTCTGAGCTGCCGTCGCTCCATGTACTTACAGTTTACTTTCTAAGAGCCAGCAGGGGCCGACTCCTCTGTTTGGTCAAAAGCAAGTCCAGTTGCAGAGTAAACTGCACTGGATTCTGGTATCCACCAAGGGTCTGTACCGGGATCTCTCCCTGTTTCATTATATATATTGCCACTGGGTCGCTTTATACAGAGATACCATATTTCATTCCACCGCTATGCCAATGACACACAGCTCTGTGTCTCTGTAAAATCTACTGATGCAACTAACCTTTCCAACCTTACAAAGTGTTTAACAGATATTAAAAAATGCATGTGCTTCCTAAAATTAAACTCAGACAAAACTAAAATTCTTATTATTGGGTCAGACAAGCTGCTCTTCTTCTCTTGTCCTTTATCTGTACATGTCAAATCAGCTGTCAGAAACCTGGGGGTGGGAATGGGACGCATTTTATTTTTTTAATACAACGCTCTATCCCGTCACAGTGATGTCACAGCAGGCTGAGGTCATCCTAATCTAAATAAAAACATGTTGATGTGAGCATGCTGTAATAAAAACATCATGAAATAGTTTTAATGAAGCTTCTGGTCTTTGGAGGAAGCTGCCTGAGGGCTCTGGTTGTACACAATGCTGTTTTTTATAGTTTTATCTGCCTGATGTGACATTAACCACTCCAACTCCCGCTTCTTTTCTGACTGTATATAAAGTGCCTTGAGGCGACTTTTGTTGTGATTTGGCGCTATATAAATAAAATTGAATTGAACTGAATTGAATTCTTTTCCTGTTGATGTGAAATCTTTGATGAATACTGAATGTTTTCTGTACTCACTCTCCAGGATAAAAGCCGTTCAACAGCTGAGAATTTTCAATCTGACTTTCTGACTAAAATGTTTTTTAACTATTCTGTCACAATTTTAGTTATCACATTATTTTGATTATTGCTTGGTGTTCTTTAATATTATGTTTCTGGCAGTTCTGTGTTTTGAAGTTGGGTTCGTGGAGAACTGTAATGCTCATCCATGTACCTACAAATCACCTTGGGTCAGCTTCTGTTTTTAAACGTGCTGTATAAATAACTCAGCCCGAGTGAGCCCAACTGTGCTAACATCATCTCCCTTCTCAAAACTGATATGACAGCGATGTCAGCGCTTCCACATTCGATCAAGACTATTACAAAGAGACAAATTTATATCAGATTTTTGGAAAGAACAGAATGAATACATTAGTCTTTTAGAAAACAAGTATCAACAATAACTAATATGATTAGCAGACGCCCACAGAATGTACAAATACAATAAATAGCAGGGTCCTGTGTATTTAAACCCTAACCCTGTTTTCATGCATTTACAGTGGCTTGCAAAAGTATTCGGCCCCCTTGAACTTTTCCACATTTTTTCACATTACAGCCACAAACAAGAATCAATGTTATTGGAATTCCAGGTGAAAGACCAACACAAAGTGGTGTACACGTGAGAAGTGGAATGAAAATCATACATGATTCCAAACATTTTTTACAAATAAATAACTGCAAAGTGGGGTGTGCGTAATTATTCAGCCCCCTTTGGTCTGAGTGCAGTCAGTTGCCCATAGACATTGCCTGATGAGTGCTAATGACTAAACAGAGTGCACCTGTGTGTAATCTAATGTCAGTACAAATACAGCTGCTCTGTGACGGCCTCAGAGGTTGTCTAAGAGAATGTTGGGAGCAACAACACCATGAAGTCCAAAGAACACACCAGACAGGTCAGGGATAAAGTTATTGAGAAATTTAAAGCAGGCTTAGGCTACAAAAAGATTTCCCAAGCCTTGAACATCCCACGGAGCACTGTTCAAGCCATCATTCAGAAATGGAAGGAGTATGGCACAACTGTAAACCTACCAAGACAAGGCCGTCCACCTAAACTCACAGGCCGAACAAGGAGAGCGCTGATCAGAAATGCAGCCAAGAGGCCCATGGTGACTCTGGACGAGCTGCAGAGATCTACAGCTCAGGTGGGGAATCTGTCCACAGGACAACTATTAGTCGTGCACTGCACAAAGTTGGCCTTTATGGAAGAGTGGCAAGAAGAAAGCCATTGTTAACAGGAAACCATAAGAAGTCCCGTTTGCAGTTTGCCACAAGCCATGTGGGGACACAGCAAACATGTGGAAGAAAGGTGCTCTGGTCAGATGAGACCAAAATGGAACTTTTGGCCAAAATGCAAAACGCTATGTGTGGCGGAAAACTAACACTGCACATCGCTCTGAACACACCATCCCCACTGTCAAATATGGTGGTGGCAGCATCATGCTCTGGGGTGCTTCTCTTCAGCAGGGACAGGGAAGCTGGTCAGAGTTGATGGGAAGATGGATGGAGCCAAATACAGGGCAATCTTGGAAGAAAACCTCTTGGAGTCTGCAAAAGACTTGAGACTGGGGCGGAGGTTCACCTTCCAGCAGGACAACGACCCTAAACATAAAGCCAGGGCAACAATGGAATGGTTTAAAACAAAACATATCCATGTGTTAGAATGGCCCAGTCAAAGTCCAGATCTAAATCCAATCCAGAATCTGTGGCAAGATCTGAAAACTGCTGTTCACAAACGCTGTCCATCTAATCTGACTGAGCTGGAGCTGTTTTGCAAAGAAGAATGGGCAAGGATTTCAGTCTGTAGATGTGCAAAGCTGGTAGAGACAAACCCTAAAAGACTGGCAGCTGTAACTGCAGCAAAAGGTGGTTCTACAAAGTATTGACTCAGGGGGCTGAATAATTACACACACCCCACTTTGCAGTTATTTATTTGTAAAAAATGTTTGGAATCATGTATGATTTTTGTTCCACTTCTCACGTGTACACCACTTTGTGTTGGTCTTTCACCTGGAATTCCAATAACATTGATTCATGTTTGTGGCTGTAATGTGACAAAATGTGGAAAAGTTCAAGGGGGCCGAATACTTTTGCAAGCCACTGTACATTCAGTTTCATTTATTTGATGATGAACCTGGCGGTCTAACAGTGAACTTGCTTCTAATTATCTCTGTCTGTAAATCAGGATCGTGAATCTAGGAATGCTATTGTTTCCATGTGAAGGCAGTTAGCTCAGTGCTGTAAGTGTAAGTGGCTGACCCAAAAATGTGAGGCTGCAAGTTGAGTCATCACCAAAGTGCGTGTGTGTGGCTTGAGTGGTTGGGGGGAGGGACTTGTTTCAGAAACAGGAAGAACTGAGGGGTACCACTGAGGATCACGTTGAACTCTTATGCTGCTACTACTGCTGTTCATTGTTGTGTTCAAACAATGAACAGCAGTATGTTGTGTTCCATGTTGTGTTCCCAAACATACAGTAACAGTGTGAAAGCAGAATCTGGCAGAAGTTTAGAAAGGACTAGAAAAAAAACAGTTCTGACAAAGCACAGTAGTACAGTAGTGTGGGTTGGTGGGTGAGTGGATGCATGTATGTGAGGATGGGGTTGGTTGGAGGTAAGAGGCAGGTTGCCTGTATGTCACAGTGTTAGCACAATGAATGGTAAATGGCCTGTATTTGTATAGCGCTTTACTAGTCCCTAAGGACCCCAAAGCGCTTTACACAACCAGTCATCCACCCATTCACACACACATTCACACACTGGTGATGGCAAGCTACATTGTAGCCACAGCCACCCTGGGGCGCACTGACAGAGGCGAAGCTGCGGGACACTGGCGCCACCATCAGTAGGCAACGGGTGAAGTGTCTTGCCCAAGGACTGTCCAAGCCGGGGCTCGAACCTGCAACCTTCCGATTACAAGGCGAACTCCCAACTCTTGAGCCACGATCGAGACAGAGAACCACTCACACTGACCCGGTGTCGAACTCCAGGCCTTGAGGGCCAGTGTCCTGCAGGTTTTAGATGTGTCCTTGATCCAACACAACTGATTTAAACGGCTAAATCACCTCCTCAACATGTGTTGAAGTTCTCCAGAGGCCTGGTAATGAACTCATCATTTGATTCAGGTGTGTAGACCCAGGGTGAGATCTAAAACCTGCAGGACACTGGGCCTCGAGTTCTAGAGTTCCCCACACCTTCCCTAAACCACTGAGTCTGTGGACTGTTGGAAGTACTGAGACCCAAACAAGCATCAGAGAACATGGAGACCCCACACAGAGAGATTCCAGCTGGTCCGTAGATCCAAACCCAGAACCTCCATGCTGTAATGCAACAGTACAAACCATTGCAACACTGTGCCACCGTAATAATTGTTTGATTATTACACACATGTTGCTTTTTAAAAATCAATTGATTGACAGATTTTTTCAGGCTTGTATTGTTGAAAATGTTTTTAACGATTCCATGCATAAGAAAAAACCCCAGCAGGAACAGAAATGAGGCTGAGGTTTGAGAATGAGGCTTTTTTTGCTCTCAGTAACACAAATAAAACCACGCGATTCCTGTTCAGCACCTACACAGAAGCTGAGGTCTGTGAACTGTATTATTCAGTCTGCATCAGCATGAAGATGAACACCTATGGCTCTCTCTTTGCCTTTTTTCTGGCGTCTAATGTTGCTACAGGTAAGAACTATTAATCACGTTATTTAGTACAAATTTGTTTTTAACCTGTCAAGGAGACAGATTTATTTTCCAGTCTTTATTTTAACTTTTCTCTAAAACAGAGGTGTCAGGGTTACTTGTCATCGCTGATGGTTAACATGAGATTTGGCAGGAGGGAGACTCTGGTGCAGGGTTATGACTTGGGTGGGTTTAAAAAATCGATTCTCCGATTCAAATCGATTTTAGCTTGAATAAAACAATATCAATTCATTAAATCCTGAATCAAGTTTTAAATATAAATGTATTTTTGCCAGAAATGCCAGAATCCCAGTTTAACGCTCACAAAACTATTTTAACAACCACAGACTGTTCACCCAACGACACGTACACAGAGACAGTGTCGGGGCTGAAAGTCGATCAGAATCTCACAGATTCTGATGCTACAGGTTTCATCACTCTGACCAAAATTCACTGAACCAGCAGCAAATGAAGATCCAAACTACCCTTCACATTTGATAAACATCGTTGTGAATTCCCTCTGACTTTTGCTGTTTTGCTTCCACCATGATAAAATCACATTTCCTGCACAGCTCTCTCTCTCTCATTGTACTTTAAGAACAGTTTCCCATCTCAAATCTCTCTTTTCTGCGTTATTCGCTTGCTTATTAGCCACCAGTCTAACGTTGTTTACAGCGCTGTTGGCCTCCTACAACAAAGCCTCATTTCTGCTGTTCAATACTGAAGAGAATTAAACTTTTTAAAATTTTGCCAAACTGCAAAACTCTCAGCTGTGTCTGTAATCAAACCTCTGTAACTTTGCTCTGCTTCACTTCAGCAGCATCAGGTCATGTTCAGATGTTGATTCATGGTTTTTTTCAGTTTGTTCTACTGAAGAATATTTTTAAGGTTATCTGCTATAAAAAGCCAGGCCAGGAAAAACTGCTTCATGTTTTTCTGTTTTATCCTCGGTTACTTTGACACAAATGCATCTGCTGTGATGCTCACACCTCTCATGAAGTCTCACAGTGTCAGTACTGATAAATGATCAGAACTATAATATTTCTGACTGTCTGAGGCAAAATTGAATGGGATTGATTATGGAAATCAGTGAGGATACCCAGCCTTGGTTCTGACTGCTCTGATGTTACCAGAACACTGTTTCAGATAATAACGTTTTCTCCACACATTTAAACTTTAGAAACTTTTCTGCTCTGAACTCTGAGATGTTGGTTTCAGTGATGTTTGCTTCATTTGATATTTAAGACACAAACACAGACTTTGTATTCAATAACAAGACTGTGTGGTGACACTATGAATATTATTATCCTCTCACTCCACGCCACAGCTCAAAGTTTCTTTGTGTCTGTGTTTTCCAGGTTTGATCCATGAAGCTGTGGAAGTGGCCGAGAACCTCATCATCACTTGTCCTCTCAGTGTGGAGGGTAAAGTGACGTGGAGCAGAGAGATACATAGAAGGAAAGTTGACTTACTTACATCTTATGGTGACGCAGAAATACGACACATCCGTGATGCGGACAGGTACAGTTCGTTTGCAGATGGGTTCCTGCTAATTGTTGGCACTTCTGTGTCAGACTCTGGAACATACCTGTGTAATAATCAAGCAGCTGTGGAGCTGACAGTCATCCCATCAGGTGACATGAATCTTTATCAAGCTTTTAAAAAATCAAATCAAATGTTTAAATCGAAGCTACACGGAAACAAAACTCATCAGTTAAAAATGTACAAATGAACCGTTATTCTCAGGAACGACAAGACGCATCATTTCAGAGAAGACGACGAGCACTCTGCACTGTCCTCATGATGCTGAAGAGTCGCATGTCCCAGTATGGAGCAGAAAACTCAGAGGACAGCAGCGACACATCAGCCCTCACTCTTTCACTGTGGACCAGATGTTGATCATTACAGATGTTCAGCTTGGTGATTCGGGACTGTACTACTGTGATGGGAAACCTGCTGTTTATCTGGATGTGATCAAAGATGAGAGATCTGAGAGAGGTGAGAGGCAGAAAGGCAAACACAGTAAATGTATGTCAGTGTGAGCACAAGCTCTTTCATTATACAGCTAAACTCATAAAACAGGAAGTAATGAAAACACGCTGTTGTGTGTTTAAGTGGTTGATGTTTTATCACCACACAAACTGCATGTGGCCGTGTCCCATTTGCAACCATGGTGAAGTCTTCTTTGGGTCCCTTTTACCAACACAACAATAAGAATGAGGCCGAGGTTTAACCTGCATGCTGTTGTTACGACCCCCTCTGCTACGCGTCAGGGGAGGAGTAACATACACAAGCCCCAAACACAAAACTGAGTAAAGAAAGGTTTTAATTTCAAATTTAAACAGAAAACCGACAGGGCTGTTCAACAGACCCCTGGGCAAACAATTACTATATAAAGACAAAAAAAGAAGACAAGGGTAAAAGCTAAAGGTTAACTAAGGCAAGCTGGCGGCACACAAAATAAAAGCTAAGAGAAAACTAAGGCGAGCCAGCATCACAATTTCTACTCACAGCCAGCTAGCAGCGCAAAGCTCTAATCAGGCTAAGTTCAAGCATGCATCATGGTTTGACAAAGAAACAAGTTCAACAAAGATTGAAGAGGGAGGCACGAAGGGCAAACTGCATGTTCAGTCCTAAGCAGCAGCCACTGAGTGAAGTACCTCCAGCCTTTTGTATTCCCCGGTAAATGCAGGCAGCTGTGTCATTGGTCCATCGTGTTCAAGGCTCCTGCAGCAGCCAATGGTGTGAGTGGTCTGGCACACTCTGATCTGCATGAAGTTGAGGCGGGCACAGATCCGGGGCCAGCCAATCCCCCGTGAGTCCTGGAACACTGATTTCCATGGAGGAAGGCGGGGCCACCTGAGGCCAGAGGCCGTAACACCCCTCCCCTTAAAATACCAACTATGTTGGGCAGAAGCAGACACTACAGAGTGTGAACAAAAACAAAGAACAAACATAGCAACACACGTTTACAACCGGGACAGACCATCAGCTAAAACATTTTCAGACCCCTTTTTGTGGTGAATACTTAAGTTGTATTCCTGCAACAACAGAGCCCAGCGCATAAGGCGCTGGTTATGATTAAACATGCAAGCAAGGAACACGAGTGGGTTGTGGTCGGTGTACACAACAAGAGGTAACATGCTGGACCCCAGGTATACGTGAAAGTGCTGAAGAGCCAACAGCAAAGCCAGGGTCTCCTTTTCAATGGTGGAGTAGTTTAACTGATTTTTATTGAACTTGTGGGAAAAGTAACAAACGGGGTGGTCCAAACCCTGCAAGTCTTCTTGCAACAGCACTGCCCCAGCCCCGACAGCACTGGCATCAACCTCAAGCTTGAATGGTCGCATCAAATCAGGTGCAGCTTACACAGGAGTGTGGCAGAGGAGGGCTTTCGCACTCTCAAAAGCATCTTGACACTCACTTGACCATATAAACTCAACCTTTGGGCTGAGTAGGTCAGTCAGTGGCTTGACTACAGAGGAGAAATTTTTACAAAAGTTTCTGTAGTAGCCCACCATCCCTAGAAACCTACGCAACTCACGCCTGGTGGTAGGTGTGGGAAATTCTTTAATCACTGCCACTTTGGCATCAATGGGCCGGACCTGTCCACGTCCCACCCCCCTGCCTAAGTATGTCACTGTAGCTTTGGCAAACTCACACTTAGCTAAGTTGAGAGTTAGAGTAGCTTGAGCTAAACGGTGAAATACCTGGCGTAGAGTTTCCACATGATCTTGCCATGTTTCAGTATAAATTACTAGATCATCTAGGTAGGCACTGCAGTTGGACAGGCCACGGAGGACTTTATTTACCAGCCTCTGGAAGCGTGTTTTCATTACTTCCTGTTTTATGAGTTTAGCTGTTTGACCAAGTGGTCGGCGGGGTTATAAAAGAAATAATAAAATGACAACGCCACCTGAGGGGGAATTCTAGCCCCCAGGAAATATAAACTTTAAAAATGAAATGTAATTAAAACAACAACATTTGCACAGGTTCAGGGATGCACACTGAGGCCGACTCAAATATTAACACAATTTTATTTATTAATGTAAAATAAAAACAAAACACTGAGAGTGCACTGAATGTCTAAAACGGTGTCCCAAATTACAATAAAAATAAACACACAACTGGGACTTACCAGCAGCGGTGGACCAAAAGAAAACCACACAAAAAAAACCTACTATAGTCTATTCACCTGGTGCTGTACAACAAAAGAAGTGTGGAAAACGACCCGCCACCTAAGGTCCCACGGCCGCTGGTAGATCCTCAGTTCGCTGAAATAGAAGCACAAGACATACACATAAAAAGGGTAAAAACATGGGACATAAAACAGGCTCTCTATACTAAAAAGAAATTAAAAGAAAAACGGAGATCTGCAATAAAACACACCCACATACACACCACAGAGCACAGATTGGAAGTACTTGTACTCTGCGAGCCAGCCCACAGCTGGTGCTGGTTCCGATTGTCCGTAGCCCCACTCAGTCCCGCGCAGCTCTCCACAACTAAGAGAAAAGGGAGAGGCAGTACCAGTCTTATAACACCAGCCCAATATGCAGCTGAGGATCGCCCCGACCAGCCGCGAAAGCTGGAATGAAATGATAGTCCAAAAGGGGCTTAGCGTGAAACCCAGAGCCCCCAGGGGCGAGGTAAGCAGCAGGGACAAAACTGGACAACCAACAGATCGGAACACAAGATAAAACAAGGCAAGACAAGACAAGACAGCAGCTAGGCAGGCGTCTCAACTCTTCGCTTAAAATCAGGCAGTTGATCCCTGAGAGGGTGCGGCAGCAATCAAATCCTACAAATAAGAAAAGGCAAAACTAACCTTAATCTTCTTTAATTTACAAAACTAGCAGCTATAAAATAAGCGGCTTACCCCAGAACTTGGAGGCGCTGTACTGCACGGCGGATGCACTCACGCGTCTCCTCACCACGGCTGGAGCAAAGGAAAGAAAAACAGCCGCGCTGTAGCGGGCCGCAGAAATATAACTACTAATTGCCGATGTTAGGGAGAAATCAGAAATCGAAGGGGAGACCTACCTGTAGCAATCACACAACCTGATCGCCTCAGTAATTTAACCAACAAGCCAGCGTCTACCGCTGTATCGCACCAGAAGCTCGGGAGGAAATAATCCAACGAAAGAACCCGGCTTCTCTTTATACAGGTAAACGCCACCCTGTAATCAATATACAGGTGGGCTCCTAGTTGACGTAAGCGCGCAGCGGGAGCAAGCACAGGAGAGAGCGAGAAAGCAGTAGCGCAAGTGGGGGCAAGAGAGAAAGGAAAAGCGAGTAGCCCCTCCGGCTACACATGCATCATGGTTTGACAAAGAAACAAGTTCAACAAAGATTGAAGAGGGAGGCACGAAGGGCAAACTGCATGTTCAGTCCTAAGCAGCAGCCACTGAGTGAAGTACCTCCAGCCTTTTGTATTCCCCGGTAAATGCAGGCAGCCGTGTCATTGGTCCATCGTGTTCAAGGCTCCTGCAGCAGCCAATGGTGTGAGTGGTCTGGCACACTCTGATCTGCATGAAGTTGAGGCGGGCACAGATCCGGGGCCAGCCAATCCCCCGTGAGTCCTGGAACACTGATTTCCATGGAGGAAGGCGGGGCCACCTGAGGCCAGAGGCCATAACACTGTGAATTGAGCTTTTTGGTCTCAGTAACATGCACATAAAACCACAACGGCCTTCTAAACACAAGATCAAAGGTTGTTGTGCCATCTGGTTTGTTTCAGTCTGTATCAGGATGATACAGTAGTTCAGACAATAGTACATTCAAAAAAATGTAAAAGTTCACAAGAGAGAGATCAGTCAACATCTGGGTCTTTAACATCCATCCATCCATCCATCCATCCATCCATCCATCCATTTTCTTCCGCTCATCCGGGGTTGGGTCGCGGGGGCAGCAGCCCAAGCAGAGAAGCCCAGACCTCCCTCTCCCCAGCCACCTCTTCCAGCTTGTCTGGGGGAACACCAAGGTGTTCCCAGACCAGACGAGCGATATAATCTCTCCAGCGTGTCATGGGTCTGCCCCGGGGCCTCCTCCCGGTAGGACATGTTTAGAACACCTCACCCAGGAGGCACCCAGGCATCCTTATCAGATGCCCAAACCACATCAACTGGATCCTTTCGATGTGAAGGAGTAGCAACTCTACTCTGAGTCCCTCACGAATGGCTGAACTTCTCACCCTATTTCTAAGGGAGAGGCCAGCCACAATGCTTGTATCCGCGATCTCGTTCTTAAGGTCACTACCCACAGCTCCTGACCATAGGTGAGGGTAGGGACGTAGATCGACCAGTAAATTAAGAGCTTCGCTTTTACACTCAGCTCTCTCTTCACCACAACAGACCAGTACAGCATCCACATCACTGCGGCCACCGCACCAATCCGTCTGTCGATTTCTTGCTCACTTCTCCCGTCGCTCGTGAACAAGACCCCGAGATACTTAAACTTCTCCACGTGGGGCAGGAACCGGTCCCTGACCCCAAGTGGGCACTCCACCCTTTTCCGGCTGAGGACCACGGCCTCAGATTCGGAGGTGTTGATTCTCATTCCCACCGCTTCACACTTGGTTCCGAACTGTTCCAAGGAAAGCTGGAGGCCATCACCTGATGAAGCCAACAGAACCGCATAATCCACAAAAAGCATAGATGAGATCCTGAGACCACCCAAGTGAAAGCATTCCGCCACTTGGCTACGCCTAGAAATTCTGTCCATAAAAATTATGAACTGAATCGGTGACAAAGGGCAGTCCTGGTGGAGCCCATCACCCACCAGGAACGAGTCCAACTTATCTGGACCAAGCTCTTGCAATGCTTGTATAAGGACTGAATGACCCATAGCAATGGGTAGAGCTGGGCGATATATCGAGTTTTTTAAAAATATTGATATATTTTTGTACGAGATATAAGATGTGACAATATCCTTTATATCGATATAGTCTATGTTACGTTATAATTATAGTTGCGGAGCCGCAAGTTTGCCCCTCTTTCGTCCACTTTTGTCTCTATGCAACGTTACTCGACCTCGCCTCTCCTTCACTGAACACAACTCCCCCTCCTCCCCCATCGCTTCACCTGCAGGCAGCGACAAGATGGACACGGCAAATCTCCGTTAATGAGTTACTGCGCATTGCCCCGTGCGTGGGGCTGGACGACGTCAACGTGTTAACGAGCTAACCACGCTAACGCCATGCACGGCCTGAAATCCTTTCATTTTCTCAAAAGTTGACTGCGCGCCTTTTGTATGAATTCTGGTTGTGCTTGATGACCGTGAACCGATTTTATGTGATACACAGCGCTCAGCAATCTGTCAATAAATGTTTTAGTTCGACTTTGGTAAGCTACGGAGCTGCACCGCTTGATGGATTGTCGGAGCATTACGGCTACCGAGGAGCCTCGCGGAGTAATACGTACTGTGCTTCAACGTAATATTACCGTATTGTGTGTGTATAAGGACCATAAATGGCTCCTGTTCAGAGACATGGTTACGAAGCGGATTTCAAACTCCAGGCTGTCAGTCACGCAGTAGAAGTTGGGAACAGAGCAGCTGTGAAATCTGTCTGTGTTATTATGCTCAGCGTCTGTTAGTTTACATTTTGACTGCACAATTGTGAGCTCTTTGTTATGCACAAAACAACATAGTTTTCTTTTATTTATGGAGCATTATTATTTAATAAATGGTCATAATTTATTTTTGAGTAGTTTTTTTCATGTACATCTATGCTGTATGTTAATAAAAGTGCCTGTGTGACATCTGGGACACAGCTTTGACTAAGAACTCTCTTTTTGTTCTTACTTTATGGCTTTAAAAAAATATCGAGATATATATCTTATATCGCCATCCAGCTAAAAAATATCGAGATATGAATTTTGGGTCATATCGCCCAGCTCTAGCAATGGGCCAGACACCTCATACTCCCGGAGCATCTCCCACAGGACACCCCGAGGGACACGGTCGAATGCCTTCTCCAACTCCACAAAACACATGTAGACTGGTTGGGCAAACTCCCATGCACCCTCAAGTATCCTTCAGAGGATGAAGAGCTGATCCAGTGTTCCACGACCAGGACGAAAACCGCATTGTTCCTCCTGTATCCAAGGTTCGACTAACGGACGGACTCTCCTCTCCAGCACGCTGGCATAGACTTTCCCAGGGAGGCTGAGGAGTGTGATTCCCCTGTAGTTAGAACATCCCCTCAAGTTCCCTTTCCCACCACCCCGGTCTGCCAATCCAGGGGTACTGCCACTGATCTCCACGCAACATTGTAGAGGCGTGTCAACAAAGACAGCCCTACAACATCCAGAGCCTTCAGGAACTTGGGGCGGACCTCATCCACCCCAGGGGCTCTGCCACGAAGGAGTTGTTTAGCTGCCTCAGTGACCCCGTCCCCAGAGATTGGCGGGTCCTCCCTTTCATCCCCAGACTCTGCTTCCTCCACAGAAGACGTGGCAATGGGATTAAGGAGGTCTTCGAAGCATTCCTTCCACCGCCTGACAATTTTCTCAGTCAAAGTCAGCAGCGCTCCACCAGCACTATACACAGTGCAGGTAGAACACCGCTTTCCCCTCCTGAGTCACCTGACGGTTTGCCAGAATCTCTTCTAGGCAGTCCGAAAGTCTTTTTCCATGGCCTCCTCCAACACCCGAGTTTTTACTTCAGGCACTGCCCTGCGTCGCGTTCCACTTGGCCTTTCGGTACCTATCAGCTGCCTCCAGAGTCCCACAGGCTGACCAAGCCTGGTTGGACTCCTTCATCAGCTTGGTGGCTCCCGTCACCTCCCCTTCGGGGATCATCACCACGGCAGGCACCAACTGCCTTATGACCGGAGCGCAGTGCAGCGGCTTCAGCAATGGAAATGCTGAACATGGTCCATTCGGACTCAATGTTGCCAGTCTCCCTCGGAATGCTGTTGAAGCTCTGCCGGAGGTGTGAGTGTGGGATCTTGCGGACCGGGGCCGCTTCTAGGCGTTCCCAGCACTCCCTCATGTACGTTTAGGCGTGCCAGGTCTTTCCAGCGTCCTCCCCCGCCACGTGATCCAACTCACCACCTGGTGGTGATCAGCTGACAGCTCAGCCCCACTCTTTACCTGAGTGTCCAAAACATATGGCCTCAGGTCTGGTGATACGATTATAAAATCGATCATCAACTTGTGGCCTAGAGTGTCCTGGTGCCACGTGCACTTATGGACACTCTTATGTTCGAACATGGTGTTCGTTATGGCCAAGTCCAATAACAAGACACCGCTTAGGTTCAGAGGCCATTCCTCCCAATCACGCCCCTCCAAGTCTCGCTGTCATTGCCCACGTGAGCATTGAAGTATCCCAGTAGGACAACAGAGTCCCCAGGAGGAGCACCCTCCAGTGCCCCATCCAGGGACTCCAAAAAGGCTGGGTACTCTGAACTGCCACTCGGCGCATAAGAGCAGACGACGGTCAGGGCCCATTCCCCGACCCGGAGGCGAAGGGAACAAACCCTCTCGTCCACTGGGAGAAACCCCAACATACTGGCAGCAAGCTGAGAGGATACCAAGATACCCACCCCAGCCCGCTGCCTCTCACCAGGGGCAACTCCAGACTGAGTCCACGCCCTCTCCAGGAGGCTGGTTCCAGAGCCCAAGCCAGGCTCCTGGCCGCCGCCTGGCTCACAATGCACCCAACCCCTACGGTGCCTCCTGTGGGTGGTGGGCCTGCAGCAAAACGGGCTCATGTCCTTTTTTTGGGCTGGGCCCAGCCACCAGACGCTCGCCCTCGGGCACCCTCCCTGGGCCTGGCTGCAGGTCGGGGCCCAGTAACCCTATCAGTTCCCTCAACGGTCTTATCATAGGGATCTTCTGAATCGCTCTTTGTATTTGTATTTTCTTTAGACTGTATTAGACAGACAGGTGTAACTGCCCACAGTCTGAAGGCAGGGCTGGTGGAAGTGGGCCAGGCTGGAGGCCTGAGGAGGCAGCACTGTCCCCGTTATGTCTCTGTGTCAGCCAACTCTGTGTCAGCCAAAAGATTAGGAACAGTCTCAGCGCTGCCCAACTCAGGAGCACCCTGTGGATGGAAGAGTCAGCAACACAGAGGACATCAGCAGGAACAGGAGCCAGCTGTAAACTGTGAGATGTTGGCTGTTCTCGGGTTGGAAACAGAAGTTTGGTCATTAAAGAATAGTCTGTGTTTTACAGGTATCTTCTATGAAGTAGCTGAGGTGATGCAGAAGGTCGTTTTGACTTGTCCTCACATCGTGGAGGGTAAAATAACGTGGAGCAAAGAGAGGTATGGAATGGAAGTTGATATATTCACAACCAGCAACGACAGAAGTGTAACAGACTTTAATGAGCATGAAGGCTACAACTCATGGGTGGGGTCGCTGCTCATTCGTAACACTTCCACCTCGGTATCTGGAAGATACTTCTGTGACAGGAAACCAGCCGTGGAACTGATAGTCCCCCCATCAGGTAACACTGCAGGCTCGAGTCTGCACACATTAGGCACCTTGTATTCATTGTTTAGATTTATTTATTGTTTACATGTATTCATTGTTTACATGTATGTATTGATGGACACTACTAGAATAGCTTTTGTATGTTCAACATGGTCCTCATTTGTAGTCTGAAACACGGGCCTTGCTGCAGCCCCTTACTGCTTCCTCTGTCTGAAACAAGCTCCTCCCCCTTCAACCACCCAAGTCTCTCTCTCTCACACACTCTCTCTCACACACACACACACACACACACACACACACACACACACATAATTTCCCACTCAGTGTAATTCTCATGGATCACTTCCCATTTTTAAGTTCCAGTATGTGGCACAGATGTGACGTCTATAAATCAGTGTCCTATAGTTTTAGAGATGAAAGACATATACAGTCTGCTTGTTGTTCACAGGAACAAGGATACGTGTTGTGTCAGAGTGGACCAACACTGTTCTTACTTGTCCACATGTTGATGGAGGATCAGATGTTCAGACGTGGAGCAGAGAACTCAGAGGAGAACAACAGCACATCTGGCCCAATGCTTTCACTGTGAATCACCTGCTGTTTATCAACCATGTTCAGCCTGCTGACTCTGGACTGTATTACTGTGATGGGAAACCAGCTGTCTATCTGCACGTGACCACAGATGAGCGCTCTGACAGAGGTACAGTACAACCAAACTGACTTCAGTATTTTTCTGTTATTCTGAACTGCAGTTTGTGTGTCCTGACATCTGACTCTCTTTTGACTGCTGTACACAGGAGAGAAAAACATACCCCCACCACCACCCCAACAAACAACAGCACCACCTGCAGGAGAAAACTCAAGTATGACAACAATAAAAATACTGCCAGCTGCCAGTGCTACCCCTCAGACTTCCAGCAGACCCACCCGTGGTATTTAAAAATCCTGCATCACCTTGTTCTTGTTATAACATTCACCGGCTTAGGTGTCCTGACTGCTCGACTGTTAATTTTCTTCCTTTGTGAAACTGCAAGTCAATGAGGCAGATTTGTTTTCCCATCTTTTTGTACTTAGGGTTACTTGTCATCACTGATAGTTAACATGAGATTTGGCAGGTGGAAGGCCCCGGTGCAGTGGCTTACGACCAGAGATGGGCAGTAATGCGTTACTGTAATCCGATTACTTTTTTCAAGTAACGAGTAAAGTAAGGGATTACTATTGCAAAAAAGGTAATTAGATTACTGTTACTTTCCCGTAAGCACGCTGCGTTACTGCGTTACTAAAACTGTGTTTTTTTCAGAGTGTCTCATGACAGTGACGTAAGCGAGTGCGACGTTCATGTTAACAGCTGTGTGCAGCTCAAGAATGGATAATATATCGAGTACGGGAGAGAGTATGAGCATGCAGCGTTTAAAGCGCGGAAGTACTGACCTTACTTTGAGTTTAATTCCGTAAAAAGTGGCAAAAACATTAGTGTCCGCTGTTCACTGCGTGGGAAGAAAACTTCTTTTTACAGCAAAAAACCCCGTAACTTCCGAGCAAGCGCCGAGTACGCTACCATGGAGTGGGAAATTCATAGACAAACTCGCGGATTCTTCCACTGACCTCTGCGGCACGCCTGCACCAGGGTAAACCTCCGCCTACCCCACTCCTGCTATACAGGTGAAAGTCTTTGATTTGATTTATTTTCTGCTGTGTTTTACTTGCATCTATTTGAAAGAGTGAGTGTAAACACAAAAAAATATTTTATTTTATGTGCTGGAATGTGCAGAAAATAGGTTTAAATGTTAAACAAATTTCTTCCAGTCAGAGAATGTTGCATATAATTTAAGTTTGCTTGATGCATAAAGTTAAAAGATTAAAACTAATAAAACAAGTTTTAAAAAGAGACTTTTTTTCATTTGATTACATTTTATATAATGGACTAGGCAGAAAGTAGAATTGGGCTGAAAGATCTATCACTTTATCACCTATTCAGGTTGTAAATCATGTTTTTAAAAAGTAACTAAGTAACTAATTAACTAATTACTTTTGAAAATAAGTCATCAGTAAAGTAACAGGATTGCTTTTGGGGGGAAGTAATCAGTAATTACTTACTGATTACTTTTTTCAAGTAACTTGACCAACACTGCTCACAACTAGAGTTGGTTTAAACAATCAATTTTCTGATTCAAATCGATTTTAGCTTGAATAACGCGATACCAATTCATTAAAACCTGAATTGATTTTTAAATAGAAATGTGTTTTTCCAGAAACACCGGAATCTCAGGTTAAAGCTCACAAAACAATTTCAACAACCCCCAAACAGCTAAAACAGTAAAATGAAAGCAGGTAAACAAATTACATACAAAGATGTAAACACAAAGTGTGGATTGTTAACTCAACGACATGTACACAGACACGCCGTCGGGACTGATAGCCGACATCTCACAGATTCTGATGCTGCAGGGTTTGTCACTCTGATCAAAATTGACTGAACCAACAGCAAAAGAAGATCAAAACTACTTTTCTGTCATAATATGGCACATAGTGTCCCTGTTGACTGGACTGTGCAACAATGTCTTTCAAGTACTGGGACGGTGGTGCGGATTTGACGTCCTGTCATAAGTTGAGCTGGGCTTGCACAGGCTAAGCAGGGGTCAGGCTGTTTAAGAATGTACTTGGCCGTTTGGACGGCTCTTTCAGCACCTCCATTTGACTGGGGGTAATGAGGGCTCGAAGTAGCGTGAGTGAAGCCATAACCCAGTTTGAAGTCTCGGAACTCTGATGATGTGAACTGCGTCCCATTATTGCTGACCAGTTCTAACGGGATGCCTCATCTAACAAACATGTGTTCAAGCTTGTTAATGACCTGTCTGCTGGTAGTGGTAGTGAGGGAAACAATCTCAATATCTCTTGAAAAATAATCAACAATGACAAGAAAGTTCTAACCCTCCAACACCCACAGATCAGCTACAATCTTTTACCAGGGGTCAATGGACAGAGGAGTAGTTACGAGGGGTTCCTGTTACTGTGTAGGTTTGTGGTCTCTGTAAAAGTTGCATACCTCACCTTGTGTGTTATTTGAAGTCCAACGATGGGCCACCACACTGTTGATCTTGCGCCTTGCGCGCTCTCTACATTTAGTTAGTCCTTGGTGGCCTTCATGTAGTTGGTCAAGGACACCGGGTCTGAGTGCTGCATTAATTACAATGCGATCGTGGTAGAGCACTAGACCATCTGATTCTGAAAGATGGCTACTGGCTGCATAGAAGCCTTGCAGTGGTGAGCTCTTTGCCATTCTCTGAGGCCACCCTTGTCTGATGAAGATGATTGCTTTTTGAAGCTCTGGGTCTATCCATGTAGCACTGCGAATTTACTCCAACTTATGTGACGTGATAGGTTTGCTAGTCACTACATTGCTCACATATGCCTTGACCTGGCTGTCTGTCTCTGACTGGTAACATCCATGCAGTGGATGTCTGGAGAGTGCGTCTGCCACCACTAACTGTTTACTGGAAACATGCTCAGAAGTGACATTGAATCGCATTAGTTGCATTAGCAGTCTCTGACATCTCAGTTGTGTTTTGTCAAGGTCGTATGAGTTGATCAAAGGCACTAAGGGCTTATGGTTAGTTTGTAGACGTACATAACCCATGCCTTGGATGTAGCGGGCAAAACGTTCGCAGGCCCAGACAGATGCTAAACACTCTTTTTTGATCTGCTAATATCTTTTCTCTGCATCTGTGAGCGTGCAAGAACAAAAAGCAACGGGCTATAACTCCCCGTCATGGTCCTGTAATAGTGCAGCACCCAGGACATAGGTGATGGCGTCCGCACTGACAACTGTTGGTTGGCCTGCATCGTAATAACAAAGTGATGGCGCTGCCACAAGCATTGCTTTTGCTTTGTTGAATGCTTGCTCCTGGGGCTCACCCCACACCCATACAATGGGAGGAGAGGAAAAGGCACCCGGCGTGGGGTGGTCACACTATATGACATTGCATCTTCGGTCAGCTCGATTTTACAGGTTCACAGTTCAGCAGTCCAATTTCTCCGAACACGTCCTCTGTTAAGTCACTACTGATCTCATTAACTCTAGAGACTAGTCCCATGTGCTTTGCCGCCGTCTTTCCCAGTAGGTTACTTATGTATTGCCCTTTTATAACTGTAATCCAGTACTGGTACTTTTGGCCTTTGTACACTGTAGTAGAAAGAAATTTACCCATGCACCTGACTTTTCCACCAGGGCTGTACACAGTTGGCTTACACTGGATGAGTTTGAGTCTCTGCTGTAACTTATTTAAGGTCATTTCTGTCATAGCAGTGGTGTCTGCGCCTGTATCAATTTTGAAATCAATTGGACTCCATTTACCAGTAGCTCACTGTCCCAGTCGGCATCTGAACCTGACTCCTCAATCACTGTTGGCTTTGACTCAGTTACTGCTCCCAGGAAAAGCTCCCCTATGAAGACTGAATCCTCATCTGAATCCTCTACGGCAGGGGTGTCGAACTCCAGGCCTCGAGGGCCGGTGTCGTGCAGGTTTTAGATAACACCCAGGGTCAACACACCTGAATCAAATGATTCGTTCATTACGAGGCTTCTGGAGAACTTCAAGACATGTTGAGGAGGTACTTTAGCCATTTAAATCAGCTGTGATGGATCAAGGACACATCTAAATCCTGCAGGACAGCGGCCATCGAGGCCTGGAGTTCCCCACCTGTGCTCTACAGCCTCAGCCCTGACCTCTTTTAGCATTTTGGTTTTACATACAACTTTAAAGTGTACCAACTTATTGCACTTTCTGCATCTTTTATTGCACTAGACAGTTTTCTCTTTTGTCATGCATCCTGCTGCATCTTTGGCATTTTGGGTTACTCTCACCATGTTGTTGCTCACGTACCTGACGTAGTTGGTAGTAACACCGTCTCGTGCTGTTATAATGTCTCTGTTTCACCTCATTCACTGTGCTTTCCACTCACTCCACATTTTGCTGTTTGACTTGTTCACTCTGGCATGCCAGTTGAATGGCTCTATCTGGGGTCAGGTCCACATCGAGCTGCTGTTTTTGTGAGACATCTTTGTCAATTAATCCAATGACGATACGGTCCCAGATCTGCGCAAGCTCATACAGGCTCCACACAAAAGCCTCGACCTTCTCCCCGGCCTTCTGGCTTCTATTGTGAAATCAAGCACGGTCGTGGATAAGGTTTCTCTTTGGGACAAAGTGCTCATCGAACTTTTGTATAACCAGATCATACTCAAACCGCGGACTTGGCCTGGCCTCTATAGCAGCAGGAAACACAAATGAGCCATGTATTGGTTTGGCATCTCTCCTCATGGAATAAAGAAGCGAGTTCACCTGCACTTCGCTGCTCTCCATCCCTAGCTTTGACGCCACTTGAAAACGAAGAATCTCTGCCGCCATATTGGCCATTCTGCCGGCTGTGTAAAATGAAATGGCTCTGGAGGCCAAAATTTAGCCATCTCTTCCTCTAAGTCGGCGTGAAGTTCTTAATTCTGACATCTGCTGTGATGCTTACACCTTTGATGAAGTCTCACAGTGTCAGTACTGATAAATGATCAGAATAATGATATTTCTGACTGTCTGAGGCAAAATTGAATGGGATTGATTATGGAAATCAGTGAGGATACCCAGCCTTTGTTCTGACTGCTCTGATGTTACCAGAACACTGTTTCAGATAATAACGTTTTCTCCACACATTTAAACTTTAGAAACTTTTCTGCTCTGAACTCTGAGATGTTGGTTTCAGTGATGTTTGCTTCATTTGATATTTAAGACACAAACACAGACTTTGTATTCAATAACAAGACTGTGTGGTGACACTATGAATATTATTATCCTCTCACTCCACGCCACAGCTCAAAGTTTCTTTGTGTCTGTGTTTTCCAGGTTTGATCCATGAAGCTGTGGAAGTGGCCGAGAACCTCATCATCACTTGTCCTCTCAGTGTGGAGGGTAAAGTGACGTGGAGCAGAGAGATACATAGAAGGAAAGTTGACTTACTTACATCTTATGGTGACGCAGAAATACGACACATCCGTGATGCGGACAGGTACAGTTCATTTGCAGATGGGTTCCTGCTAATTGTTGGCACTTCTGTGTCAGACTCTGGAACATACCTGTGTAATAATCAAGCAGCTGTGGAGCTGACAGTCATCCCATCAGGTGACATGAATCTTTATCAAGCTTTTCAAA
Source organism: Oreochromis aureus (assembly GCF_013358895.1). Taxonomy (NCBI): domain Eukaryota; kingdom Metazoa; phylum Chordata; class Actinopteri; order Cichliformes; family Cichlidae; genus Oreochromis; species Oreochromis aureus. Next base: position 39,808,689 of record NC_052962.1, read on the forward strand.
AATCAAATCAAATGTTTAAATCGAAGCTACACAGAAACAAAACTCATCAGTTAAAAATGTACAAATGAACTGTTATTCTCAGGAACAACAAGACGCATCATTTCAGAGAAGACGACGAGCACTCTGCACTGTCCTCATGATGCGGAAGAGTCGCATGTCCCAGTATGGAGCAGAAAACTCAGAGGACAGCAGCGACACATCAGCCCTCACTCTTTCACTGTGGACCAGATGTTGATCATTACAGATGTTCAGCTTGGTGATTCGGGACTGTACTACTGTGATGGGAAACCTGCTGTTTATCTGGATGTGATCAAAGATGAGAGATCTGAGAGAGGTGAGAGGCAGAAAGGCAAACACAGTAAATGTATGTCAGTGTGAGCACAAGCTCTTTCATTATACAGCTAAACTCATAAAACAGGAAGTAATGAAAACACGCTGTTGTGTGTTTAAGTGGTTGATGTTTTATCACCACACAAACTGCATGTGGCCGTGTCCCATTTACAACCATGGTGAAGTCTTCTTTGGGTCCCTTTTACCAACACAACAATCAGAATGAGGCCGAGGTTTAACCTGCACGCTGTGTGTGCTCCTTTCGATGGCTCTACTCTGAGCCCCTCCTGGATGACTGAACTTCTCACCCTATCTCAAAAGGGAGAGGCCAGCCACCCTTTGGAGGAAACAAATTTCCCGCTGCTTGTATCAGCAATCTTGTTCTTTTGGTCACTACCCACAGCTCCTGACCATAGGTGAGGGTAGTGACATAGATCGACTGGTAAATTGAGAGCTTCGCTTTTACACTCAGCTCTCTCTTCACCACAACAGATCAGTACAGCATCCACATCACTGTGGCCACCGCACCAATCCGTCTGTCAATTTTTCGCTCACTTCTCCCGTCGCTCGTGAACAAGACCCCGAGATATTTAAACTCCTCCACGTGGGGCAGGAACTTGTCCCTTACCTGGTGTGGGCACTCCACCCTTTTCTGGCTGAGGACCATGGCCTCAGATTCGGAGGTGCTGATTGTCATTCCCACTGCTTCACACTCAGCTCCACACCGTTCCAAAGCGAGCTGGAAGCCATCACCCAATGAAGCTAACAAAACCACATCATCCGCAAAAAGCAGAGATGAGATCCTGAGACCACCCAAGTGAAAGCCTTCCGCCACTTGGCTACGCCTAGAAATTCTGTCCATAAAAATTATGAGCAGAATCAGTGACAAAGGGCACCCCTGGCGGAGCCCATCACGGTCGAATGCCTTCTCCAAGTCCACAAAACAAATGTAGACTGGTTGGGCAAACTCCCATGCACCCTCAAGTATCCTTCAGAGGATGAAGAGCTGATAAAGTTTTCCACAACCAGGACTAAAATTGGATTGTTTGTCCTCTATCCGAGGTTCGACTATCGGACGGACTCTCCTCTCCAGCAGGCTGGCATAGACTTTTCCAGGGAGGCTGAGGAGTGTGATTCCGCTGTAGTTGGAACACCCCTTCAAGTTCCCTTTCTTAATGGGATCCACCACCCCGGTCTGCCAATCCAGGGGTACTTCCACTGAGCTTGGGGCGGACTTCATCCACCCCAGGGGGTCTGCCACCAAGGAGTTGTTTAGCTGCCTCAGTGACCCCGTCCCCAGAGATTGGCGGGTCATCCCTTTCGTCCCCAGACTCTGCTTCCTCCACGGAAGATGTGCGAGTGGGATTAAGGAGGTCTTCGAAGTATTCCTTCCACCTCCCGACAATTTTCTCAGTCAAAGTCAGCAGCGCTCCACCCGCACTATACACAGTGCAGGTAGAACACCACTGCCCTCTCCTGAGTCGCCTGACGGTTTGCCAGAATCTCTTCTAGGCAGTCCGAAAGTCTTTTTCCATGGCCTCCTCCAACACCCGACTTTTTACTTCAGCCACTGCCACAGTGTCCTGGTGCCACGTGCACTTATACACTCATATGTTCGAACATGGTGTTCTTTATGGTCAAACTGTGTTATGCACAGAAGTCCAATAACAAAAGACACTGCTCGGGTTCAGATCTGGGAGACTGTTCCTCCCAATCACGCCCCTCCAGGTCTTGCTGTCTTTGCCCACGTGAGCACTGAAGTCTCCCAGTAGGACAACAGAGTCCCCAGGAGGAGCACCCTCCAGTACCCCACCCTGGGACTCTAATAAGGCTGGGTACTCTGAACTGCCACTCGGCGCATAAGAGCAGACAACGGGCAGGGCCCATTCCCCGACCCGGAGGCGAAGGGAACAAACCCTCTCGTCCACTGGGAGAAACCCCAACATACTGGCAGCAAGCTGAGAGGATACCAAGATGCCCACCCCAGCCCACTGCCTCTCACCAGGGGCAACTCCAGACTGAGTCCACCCCCTCTCCAGGAGGCTGGTTCCAGAGCCCAAGCTATGCGTTGAAGTGAGCCCAACTATATCTAACTGGTGCCTCTCAACCTCATGCACAACTCAGGCTCCTTCCCCACCAGAGAGGTGACATTCCATGTCCCAATTGCTAATCTTGATAACCGGGAATCTGTCTGCCAGGACCTCTGCTCCTGGCCGCCGCCTGACTCACAATGCACCCGACCCCTACGGTGCCTCCTGTGGGTGGTGGGCCTGCAGCAAAACGGGCCCATGTCCGTTTTTTGGGCTGGGCCCAGCCACCAGATGCTCGCCCTCGGGCACCCTCCCTGGGCCTGGCTGCAGGGCGGGGCCCAGTAACCCTATCTGTTCCCTCGATGGTCTTGTCATAGGGATCTTCTGAATTGCTCTTTGTCTGGTTCCTCACCCAGGACCAATTTGCCATGGGAGCCCCTACCAGGGGGCAAAAGCCCCCAGACAACATAGCCCCTGGGATCCCTGGAACACACAAACCCCTCCACCACGATAAGGTAGCGATTCGTGGAGAAGGGTCTTTAACAGTTATCAAAAATGGTATTTCACCCTCACGAAACATGAAGCAATAAATCTGAGTAAAATTCAACTGAAATATATGAAATCAAAAGTTTTTTTGTTCAAATAATTAATTGTTAAGGAAAATGTCCTTGGGATAAATTCAATCAATACCAATCAACCAAGTTTCATTTGACTAGCTTCCATTTTATGTGACATTTTACATTGTACTTATGTGACAATTATGTGATAATTTTGTTAGCCAAAGTCAGTATTTTCTTTAGACTGTATTAGACAGACAGGTGTAACTGCCCACGGTCTGAAGGCAGGGCTGGTGGAAGTGGGCCAGGCTGGAGGCCTGAGGAGGCAGCACTGTCCCCGTTATGTCTCTGTGTCAGCCAACTCTGTGTCAGCCAAAAGATTAGGAACAGTCTTAGCGCTGCCCAACTCAGGAGCACCCTGTGGATGGAAGAGTCAGCAACACAGAGGACATCAGCAGGAACAGGAGCCAGCTGTAAACTGTGAGATGTTGGCTGTTCTCGGGTTGGAAACAGAAGTTTGGTCATTAAAGAATAGTCTGTGTTTTACAGGTATCTTCTATGAAGTAGCTGAGGTGATGCAGAAGGTCGTTTTGACTTGTCCTCACATCGTGGAGGGTAAAATAACGTGGAGCAAAGAGAGGTATGGAATGGAAGTTGATATATTCACAACCAGCAACGACAGAAGTGTAACAGACTTTAATGAGCATGAAGGCTACAACTCATGGGTGGGGTCGCTGCTCATTCGTAACACTTCCACCTCGGTATCTGGAAGATACTTCTGTGACAGGAAACCAGCCGTGGAACTGATAGTCCCCCCATCAGGTAACACTGCAGGCTCGAGTCTGCACACATTAGGCACCTTGTATTCATTGTTTAGATTTATTCATTGTTTACATGTATTTATTGATGGACACTACTAGAATAGCTTTTGTATGTTCAACATGGTCCTCATTTGTAGTCTGAAACACGGGCCTTGCTGCAGCCCCTTAGTGCTTCCTCTGTCTGAAACAAGCTCCTCCCCCTTCAACCACCCAAGTCTCTCTCTCCCACACACACACACACACACACACACACACACACACGCACATAATTTCCCACTCAGTGTAATTCTCATGGATCACTTCCCATTTTTAAGTTCCAGTATGTGGCACAGATGTGACGTCTATAAATCAGTGTCCTATAGTTTTAGAGATGAAAGACATATACAGTCTGCTTGTTGTTCACAGGAACAAGGATACGTGTTGTGTCAGAGTGGACCAACACTGTTCTTACTTGTCCACATGTTGATGGAGGATCAGATGTTCAGACGTGGAGCAGAGAACTCAGAGGAGAACAACAGCACATCTGGCCCAATGCTTTCACTGTGAATCACCTGCTGTTTATCAACCATGTTCAGCCTGCTGACTCTGGACTGTATTACTGTGATGGGAAACCAGCTGTCTATCTGCACGTGACCACAGAGGAGCGCTCTGACAGAGGTACAGTACAACCAAACTGACTTCAGTATTTTTCTGTTATTCTGAACTGCAGTTTGTGTGTCCTGACATCTGACTCTCTTTTGACTGCTGTACACAGGAGAGAAAAACATACCCCCACCACCACCCCAACGAACAACAGCACCACCTGCAGGAGAAAACTCAAGTATGACAACAATAAAAATACTGCCAGCTGCCAGTGCTACCCCTCAGACTTCCAGCAGACCCACCCGTGGTATTTAAAAATCCTGCATCACCTTGTTCTTGTTATAACATTCACCGGCTTAGGTGTCCTGACTGCTCGACTAGATGTCAACAATACGCTGAGGGGTAAAAAAACCCTCACAGTCTGGGTCTAATTCCAGATGTTTCTTTGTCTTCCAGCTGCTGATCACCTGTGGCACATGACTGTCCGTACACTGATTGGACTGCTCTGCTTAACCATCATGATCAGCATCACTGCTGTTACCTGGAGGAAAGGTGGATGAGCTCAAAGAGCCTCTGTGCTCTCATCATGACTGTTTTCAGACTCATTGAAGTGTAACATGATTCAGCTTTAGTTCAGATGTTTGTTGGTTTTCTAAGGTGGTTTGTCATCATCCAACATCGTTATATTTATTTTCTGTCTCTTGCAGCTCGACGGATAGAGAAACAGAAGAGAGACACAGAAGCAGAAACCGGCCTGTGATCCTCCATCATGCAGAAACAAGAGCCGTACAGACTGAATTGGGATCAGTTCATCGTCATCCAGTCACACAGCACACAGCCATCCTGAACCTCAGAGTGACGACAGATTGTTCAGCATGTGATCCAAACTTTCAGTGACCTTTGTCTCTCTCTCTTATGTGTCGCAGACTAAACTGAGGTTAAACTGGATAAAAGAAAAGAAATTCAGTTAATTGAAACTCAAAAGTAACATATTAAAGTACATGTAAAGTATTTGCTGCTCTGCCCTCTCAATATCCTGCAGCTCAACAGTTTCTGTCCCATCACAGTCTAATTTCTTTGTCTTTGCTCTTTCTGTTTCTGGAGCTGTGCTGTATTTAGTCAACAGGCATTAAAAACATGTTAGAAGCTCAGTTTAGTTTTAGATCTGTTACATTCACTGCTTTCAAATAGAGTGAGTCCATTTTTGATTTGTGTTGTTTGTGTCGATGTTGTTTGAGTAAAAACGTAAACTTACTTTACTTTTTAAGTTCATTCTGCTGACAGCGGGCACGAAAGTAGACAAACAAATTCAACAATCAAATAAATTAATGCTTTCATATTTGTATTGACCACAGCAGCCACAGAAACAATAAGAAAACAAGGCTGTCACAACAGGACACAGTGTCCACTCTGACCTATGGTACGCAAATAAGGACATGAATTAAAAATAAAATAGAAAGGCTTAAAAATATGTTATTTTAAACTATTTAAAAAATATAGAATATCACATTAATGATGCATTATTGCAGTTGGCTGTCAGGTAAGTGAGGACGCAGTGAGAATCTCGGCAGGACTGAAGATGGCGCGCCATTGAAAACATTTAGTAGGGTAATGTAGCAGCTGGAAGAAGGCGTGTCTGGGAAACAGAGCATGTGCTGGGATGGTAGGGTGCGCTTGTGTAACTGGGGGTCATTATGTCATTATGTACATGGGATATAGGATTTTAATGATAAACAATATTTTTTCACTGTTTTTTTTCTTGCTGACAACTTCTCCAGCTTTCCAGCACACCTTCACATGGCACTGGGGCATTATGTAACAGTATTGATGGTTTTGACTGGTCATGTGATTCAATCACGGCACCAAAGCAGACGTCATCAGTCATGTTTTCCACGTTTCCATGTTTTCTAAGGGTAAACGTAAATACAGTAAGATCATAATTCACGTCGGCAGTAATGACACCCGGTTACGCCAATCGGAGGTCACTAAAATCAATATTGAATCGGTGTGTAACTTTGCCAAAACAATGTGGGACTCTGTAGTTTTCTCTGGTCCCCTCCCCAATCAGACCAGGAGTGACATGTTTAGCCGCATGTTCTCCTTAAATTGCTGGCTGTCTGAGTGGTGTCCCAGAAACGATGTGGGCTTCATAGATAATTGGCAAACCTTCTGGAGGAAACCTGGTCTTGTTAGGAGAGACGGCATCCATCCCACTTTGGATGGAGCAGCTCTCATTTCTAGAAATATGGACCAATTTATTAAACCCCCCAAAATATGACTATCCAGAGTTGGGACCAGGAAGCAGAGTTGCAGTCTTACACGCCTCTCTGCAGCTTCTCTCCTCCTGCTACCCCCCCAAAAACCCATCTCCACTGAGACTGTGTCAGCTCCCAAACAGACAAAAAACAAACCAAAAACCAGCAACAAATAACTTAAACATAAAAAATCACAAAGAAAGAACAATACAGTATCCACATCTGAACCAAAGAGTAAAACAGTGAAATGTGGATTATTAAATATTAGGTCTCTCTCCTCCAAGTCTCTGTTAGTACATGACTTAATAATTGATCAACAAATCGATTTACTCTGCCTTACAGAAACCTGGTTGCAGCAGGATGAGTATGTTAGTTTAAATGAATCAACACCCCCGAGTCATTCTAACTACCAGAAATCTCGAAGCACAGGCCGAGGGGGCGGTGTGGCAGCAATTTTTCACACCAGCCTATTAATCAACCAAAGACCCAGACAGACTTTTAATTCATTTGAAAGCCTGATGCTTAGCCTCGTCCACCCCAGCTGTAAAACTCAGAAACCAGTCTTACTTGTTATCATCTATCGTCCACCTGGGCCTTACACAGAGTTTCTCTCTGATTTCTCAGACTTTTATCTGATTTAGTGCTCAGCTCAGATAAAATAATTATTGTGGGTGATTTTAACATCCATGTAGATGCTAAAAATGACAGCCTCAACATCGCATTTAATCTGTTATTAGACTCAATTGGCTTCTCTCAAAATGTAAAAGAACCCACCCACCACTTTAATCACACTCTAGATCTTGTTTTAACATATGGCATAGAAACTGAACATTTAACAGTGTTTCCTGAAAACCCTCTGCTGTCTGATCATTTCCTGATAACATTTACATTTACAATAATTGATTACACAGCAGTGGAGAGTAGACTTTATCAAAGTAGATGTCTTTCTGAAAGTGCTGTAACTAAGTTTAAGAATATAATCCACCCACTGTTATCATCTTCAATGCCCTGTACCAACATAGAGCAGAGCAGCTATCTGAACGCTACTCCAACAGAGGTCGATTATCTTGTTAATAATTTTACCTCCTCACTACGTACGACTCTGGATACTGTAGCTCCTGTGAAAACTAAGGCCTCAAATCAGAAGTACCTGACTCCGTGGTATAATTCTCAAACACGTAGCCTAAAGCAGATAACTCGTAAGCTGGAGAGGAAATGGCGTGTCACAAATTTAGAGGATCATCATTTAGCCTGGAGAAATAGTTTGCTGCTTTATAAGAAAGCCCTCCATAAAGCCAGAACATCTTACTATTCGTCACTGATTGAAGAAAATAAGAACAACCCCAGGTTTCTCTTCAGCACTGTAGCCAGGCTGACAAACAGTCAGAGCTCTACTGAGCCAACAATCCCTTTAACGTTAACTAGTAATGACTTCATGAACTTCTTCACAAATAAAATTCTTATCATTAGAGAAAAAATTACCAATAATCATCCCACAGATGTAATATTATCTACAGCTACTTTTAGTACCATCAATGTTAAGTTAGACTCTTTTTCTCCAATTGATCTTTCTGAGTTAACTTCAATAATTACTTCCTCCAAACCATCAACGTGTCTTTTAGACCCCATTCCTACAAAACTGCTCAAAGAAGTCCTGCCATTAATTAATTCTTCAATCTTAAATATGATCAAGCTATCTCTAATAATCGGCTATGTACCACAGGCCTTCAAGGTGGCTGTAGTTAAACCTTTACTTAAAAAGCCATCTCTAGACCCAGCTGTCTTAGCTAATTATAGGCCAATCTCCAACCTTCCTTTCATATCAAACATCCTTGAAAGAGTAGTTGTCAAACAGCTAACAGATCATCTGCAGAGGAATGGCTTATTTGAAGCGTTTCAGTCAGGTTTCAGAGCTCATCACAGCACAGAAACAGCTTTAGTGAAGGTTACAAATGATCTTCTTATGGCCTCTGACAGTGGACTCATCTCTGTGCTTGTCCTGCTAGACCTCAGTGCTGCGTTCGATACTGTCGACCATAATATCCTATTAGAGCGATTAGAACACGCTGTAGGTATTACAGGTACTGCACTGCAGTGGTTTGTATCATATCTGTCTAATAGACTCCAATTTGTACATGTAAATGGAGAGTCTTCTTCACACACTAAGGTCAATTATGGAGTTCCACAGGGTTCAGTGCTAGGACCAATTCTGTTTACATTATACATGCTTCCCTTAGGCAGCATCATTAGAAGACATAGCATAAATTTTCACTGCTATGCAGATGACACGCAGCTCTATCTGTCCATGAAGCCAGGTAACACACACCAATTAGTTAAACTGCAGGAATGTCTTAAAGACATAAAGACCTGGATGGCCGCTAACTTTCTGCTTCTTAATTCAGATAAAACTGAGGTTATTGTACTCGGCCCTGAAAATCTTAGAAATATGGTATCTAAGCAGATTCTTACTCTGGATGGCATTACCTTGGCCTCCAGTAACACTGTGAGGAACCTTGGAGTCATTTTTGACCAGGACATGTCCTTCAATGCACATATTAAACAAATATGTAAGACTGCTTTCTTCCATTTGCGCAACATCTCTAAAATTAGAAATATCCTGTCTCAGAGTGACGCTGAAAAACTAGTTCATGCATTCATTACTTCCAGGCTGGACTACTGTAATTCATTATTATCAGGAAGTCCTAAAAACTCCCTGAAAAGCCTTCAGTTAATCCAAAATGCTGCAGCAAGAGTCCTGACAGGGACTAGAAAGAGAGAGCAGATTTCTCCTGTTTTGGCTTCCCTTCATTGGCTTCCTGTTAAATCCAGAATTCAAAATCCTGCTCCTCACATACAAGGTCTTAAATCAAGCCTATTCAAATGGCGGCCCGCGGGCCACACACGGCCCAGAAGCAACCTGCGAGTGGCCCTGCCTGTGGTCCTGGCAGAAACACAGAGAAAACGCAAAAAAATTAATTAATTAATTAATTAATTTAAAAAAAATTAAAAAATTAAAAAAATAAAAATTCCTACAGCGTAGTGTAGCCTGTGAATGCAACACTCCTAGTAGCCTAGCAATATTTAACCCACAATGCACCGTGATGTAAACATATTAAACAATCATCGTAATAAATGATGCGACAACAGCATGTCTTTCTCAGTCCAAACGCGTAAATTTGACAATGAAAACCGTCGGTTTAACCCTGCCTGGACTGACAAATACTTATTCATTTTACCGCCAAATCCAAATGCCAAACCTATGTGTTTCATTTGCAGTGAGTGTGTTGCGGTACTTACGCAGGCACCACAATGACAAACACCAGACTTTCTACACAAACTTTCCAGAGCAATCTCAGGAGAGGGCTGCAAAAGTACAGTTTAATTGCGAGTTTAATAATCTTACAACCGGAGTTGTAGTTGTACTACCATGGTGAAGGTCCTGTACAGCCCACGAGAGAGCTGCAGCAGCTTCGCTTCGTGTTTGCTTCTTGGCGAAGAAGAAAAGGCCTTTCACAGATTCTGAAACAGTGAAATACTGCATGCTGGCCGTGGTGGATGCGGTGAGAAGTGACGAAAAAATTAAAGTAAGTGTGACATGTGCTATTAAAAACGTACCCCTGTCAGACAGTTCAAATATTCGTAGAGATGAAGTTCTGGTTTCAGATGAGTTTGAAATGCCGTTAGATGACCTGAAGAAAACTGATGTAATATCTATATCAGGAGATGGGTTCACAGACAGAACTGATAATGCACAGTTGTGCATATATGTCCGTTTTTGGATGGGAAATTGCTCGCTTACTACCGTTAGAGGGACACACAACTGGTGGAATAATGTTTGAGAAGATTTCAGCTCTTTTTGAGGAAAATGTTCTGGATATGAAGCGTGTCTGTATACTTGTGACAAATGGGGCTCCATCCATGGCAGGAAAAGTGAGTGGTCAGCAAAATATTTATTTTAATTTGAAAGGGAATTATCAAAATGTTTTTTTTAAAATTATTATTTAAAATGTGCAAAAAAATAGTTTAGTTATAGCTCCCTTTTTTTAAATGGACATTTTGGTGTGCATCTGTGAGAGGTCACCAGATTTACAGGGGAAAAAGGAATAAAAAAATGACTTGTTTTTCAATACAGTTGTGTGGGTTTGAAATTGATCATGATCTGCTGCTTACTGGCTGCAAAAAAATATCTGGCCCAGATAAATTCCTCGGTTTGAAATCTGGCCCAACTAACTTCTTAGTTGAATAGCCATGTCTTAAATAATCAGGCCCCATCTTATCTTAATGACCTTGTAGTACCATATCACCCTATTAGAGCACTTCACTCTCACACTGCAGGCCTACTTGTTGTTCCTAGAGTATTTAAAAGTAGAATGGGAGGCAGAGCCTTCAGTTTTCAGGCCCCTCCTCTGTGGAACCAGCTTCCAGTTTGGATTCAGGAGACAGACACTATCTCTACTTTCAAGATTAGGCTTCAAACTTTCCTTTTAGGCTGCTGGGGATTCCCATGATGCATTGAGTTTTTCCTTTCCAGTCACCTTTCTCACTCACTATATGTTAATAGACCTCTCTGCATCGAATCATATCTGTTATTAATCTCTGTCTCTCTTCCACAGCATGTCTTTATCCTGTCTTCCTTCTCTCACCCCAACCAATCACAGCAGATGGCCCCGCCCCTCCCTGAGCCTGGTTCTGCCGGAGGTTTCTTCCTGTTAAAAGGGAGTTTTTCCTTCCCACTGTCGCCAAAGTGCTTGCTCATAGGGGGTCATATGATTGTTGGGTTTTTCTCTGTATCTGTTATTATAGAGTATACTGTACAATATAAAGCGCCTTGAGGTGACTTTTGTTGTGATTTGGCGCTATATAAATAAAATTGAATTGAATTGAATTAATGAGAGGTCTATAAATACATAGTGACTGAAGAAGAAACACCCAGTGCATCATGGGAATCCCCCAGCAGCCTACACATAATTAAGGGAGGATTCAGGGTCACCTGATCCAGCCCTAACTATATGCTTTGAGAGTGAAGTGTTCTAATTGGGTGATATGGTACTATAAGGTCATTAATATAAGATGGGGCCTGAATATTCAATATCTTGTATGTGAGGAGCAGGATTCAGTGCACCTGTATGATCGATGTACCACAGCTGTGGATTTCCTGTCTTTGCCTTCTGCTGTTGCAAACATTTGAATTCTGTTGTATTCTTTACTTGTGCAGACTAAACTGAGGAAACTTCACACTGCATGTGTCCGATGGCTGTTGACACATCATCTGTATGCATTTACTCTAAAAAGACACTGTGGTCTGCTGAGGATGTGCAAATACGACCGCACAGTTCCTGTTTTCAGCTTAAAATAAAAATAACACATCAGTCAGTTTCAATTAGCAGAGCTGCTCTTTGAGATAAATAAGAAACCAAACCATTGATGAACTTTAGTTTTGCTGAGTTGTGGATGGACTTAGTTCAGTAGTTTTTTTTACCTTGTATATAAAGCACTTCTTTCTTTTTTATAAAATATTATGTAGTAGTAGTACGGTGCTTTAGACTGTTGAGACAGGCAAACCCACACATAACCACAGAGTTCCTGCTCTCAGCCCAAACTGAGTATTAGCTCAGATGTTAGTCTGAGTACAGAATGATGGTGACAGTGAACATCTACTGCTGTGTTGTTATGGGCTCTCACTCTCACTGGGCTCACTGCATTTTGTCTTTTGTGTTTAAATGTGTTTGAAAGATTTAACCTGTGAAGTAACTGAGGAGAAGCAGGACATTGTTCAGAGGGTAATGTTCAGTTTAATGTCTAAACACGCTGTACACACGATGTGTAAAATATGTCCTCAGACTGTGCAGACTGTAATCCAACATTAACTACGTAACATGGGGACAAGGGGAAGTCGGGGATTAAATGAAGTGATAAGACAGCCAGGGCGGGGCAGATTATCTTAATGGAGGAAGTAAAAGCAAGAGAAGACATGAGAGAAAGTGACCTTCAAAGTAAAACAGGAAATAAACAGAAGACAACAGTAGTGTCATTGACCTGTAACCAAAGGTCCACAGTGCAGTGTACTCCAGCATGAATGCAAAGTGAACTGCTGATTGTTAATTGTCCGTGTGTGGTTATGAGCGAATGGTCGTCTCTCGCTGTAAATGGCCTCTCGCTGTGACACACTGCTGACCTGTCCAGGTTGTACCTCGGCCCTCACCACAGGAACAGGAAATGCACCTGAACTGGAGAACATGTTCAGCAAACTGAGAATGGTTGAACAATCATCATTTTCTGTTTCTGTCTATCTAAATAAATACCAATAAAGTGCATTTTGGATATATTTACATTATCAGATACACAACAGACAGTTCTGCAGTAAAGCTCCATCATGAAAGGAAGCACTGACCAAAAAAAGAAATGATGACGTGTTGAGGACAAAGTTTTTGACAAATACATGAGTGCATGCGTTCCTGTTGTGAGCCCACTCACAGAGTGTGTTCATGTTCCTGTGAGCTGATGACTTCAGTCAGGATGAAGCTGGACGTGTGCTGCTGCCTGTTAGCAGCTGCTGCTCTGGGCTCTAACGTCGCTGCAGGTAAGGAGACTCATGTTTCCTGACTTTATCTCACCTGTCAGCAAACACCACACTATAATGTATCCATGGTAACAGACGTTTATTTCATTGTTCCACAGATTTCATCCATAAAATCCCTGAAGAGAAGCAGCTCATCGCTCTGCGCTGTCCCCACTCTGTGGAGGGTGAAGTGAGGTGGAGCAGAGAGAGTGGAGGAAGCAGAGCTGACATACTTACAGCTGATGGAGACGGAGACACGAAACACATCAGTGATCCACAGAAACGATACGATTCACAGGCTGACGGGTCTCTGATCATCCTCAGAGCTGCTCTCTCACACTCTGGGAGATACTTCTGTAACCATGAAGCAGCTGTGGAGCTGACAGTGATCCATCAGGTAACATCTGGCTGCTTTATCTGGTTTCCACATTAAATGTTTCATCTGTTGTGTATGAATGAAAAAGTCATATTTACTGATAAATTCCAGTAAAGGATTAGTGGCAGTAACTAAAAGGTAAATGTCAGCAGATGAAGAGGAGGAACAGAATGACATCTGAGCAAGTCAAAGTCCCAGAGGGAGGAGCCAAGTCAGCTCCATTCTGATGGAGAAGTATCCACCCTTCAGTGACATCCACCCTCTAGTTTGTTAGTGGAAAAGGAGTCACTTTCTCAGGAAGTTGTCAAGTCAAGTCAAGTCAAGTTTATTTATAAAGCACATTTAAAAACAACCAAGGCTGACCAAAGTGCTGTACAATAAAATACAAATATAAAATACTATAAAACACAGGTACATAAAATACCTCACTGATAAAACAATAAATAAAACAATAGGTTAAACCTTGCTAAAAGCCAATGAAAAGAGGTGAGTTTTAAGAGCAGTTTTAAAAGTTCCTAGGCTTGTGGAGAATCTGATGTGAGGGGGTAAACTGTTCCACAGTCTGGGTGCAGCCACAGCAAAAGCCCTCTCTCCCCTAGTCTTTAATCTGTACCTGGGAACATCTAAAAGCATCAAGTCTGCTGACCTCAAAGATCTCCTGGGGCAGTAAATGCAAAGAAGCTCTGCCAGGTAAGGAGGTGCAGTACCGTTAAGAACCTTAAAAACCAGCAGTAAAATTTTAAAATCAATCCTAAAAGCAACTGGGAGCCAGTGGAGAGAGCAGAGGACCGGAGTGATGTGGTCTCTCTTTTTGGAACCGGTCAGCATGCAAGCAGCAGCGTTCTGCACCAGTTGGAGGCGATGCAGACAGGAACGATCTAAACCAGCATAAAGGGAGTTACAGTAGTCCAGCCGTGAAGTAATAAAAGCATGGACCACCTTTTCTAGATTGTTCCTGCACAGGTAGGACTTGACTTTAGCTAAAATCCGTAGGTGATAAAAAGATCCCTTCACTACGGAGCTGATTTGTTTATCAAATTTAAAAGCACTGTCAAAAGTAACACCGAAGCTCTTAATGGAGGAAGTACATTCAGAAGTTAGGGGTCCCATAAAATCAAAGGAAGGGTTGGGGTCTTTAGGAAGCCCAAACACAATGACTTCAGTTTTACTTTCATTTAGATGCAGAAAGTTAAGAGCCATCCAAGTCTTAACGTCAGACAGACAGGAGAATAACGGCTGCAGAGAGTCCTTACAGTCTAACCTCAGAGGGAGGTAGATCTGAATGTCATCAGCAAAAGAGTGGAAGGACACATTATGTTTGCGCAGCACATCGCCCAGAGGGAGCAAATACAGAATAAAACAGCAGGGGCCTAGAATGGACCCCTGAGGTACACCACAAGTTAAAGGAGCTCTGGGAGATGACAGTTCACCGAGGTGAACAGAGAAACTCCTGTTATCCAGGTAGGACTGGAAAAACTTTAAAACAGTACCTTTCAAACCGACACAGTGTTCTAAGCGGGATAACAGTATGTTGTGATCGACAGTGTCGAAGGCTGCTGTCAGATCTAAGGTTACTAGGACAGCAGCACGACCAGAGTCAACAGTTAAAAGCAAATCATTAAAAACTCTCAGTAAGGCGGTTTCAGTGCTGTGACGAGCTCTAAAACCGGACTGAAACTTCTCATAGAGACTGTTGTTGTCTAAAAATGACTGGAGCTGCCTGAAGACAACTCGTTCCAATACTTTGGACAGAAAGGGCAGATTGGAGATGGGCCTATAATTAGAGAGTAGAGATGGATCCAGGTTTGGCTTTTTGAGGAGAGGTTGAACAACAGCATGCTTAAAAAGTGTTGGGAAACAACCAGAGCTGAGACAGGCATTGATCAGGACCAGAAGGACAGGTCCAACTGAGTCCAGGACCTGCTTCAGAAGACGAGAGGGGATAGCGTCAGTGGAACAGTTGGTAGACTTGACCTTGCAGACTGTTTCATGCAGCTGAGAAAGAGAAATTAGCTCAAACTGATTAAAGGCAGATTGGCACGGGAGAGAAACACAGGGATTGAAAAGTGGAGGTGGAATGACAGACTGCAGGGAGGAAATCTTATTAACAAAGAAACATAAAAAGTCATTGCAAAGGGTGGCAGAAGGTGTGAGGTGAGTGGACGTATGAGGATCAACAATGGAGTTTAAAACACGAAACAAAGTCTGAGGTTTATGGACATTACTGCTAACCAGGTTAGATATGTAGGAGGACTTAGCCTCTTTAGCAGCTTTCTGATAAGTTAAAAGAGAGTCTCTCAGGATATTGAAGGAGATTTGCAGCTTGTCCTTTTTCCACTTTCTCTCAGCACACCTGCAGGAGCGCCAGAGAGCGCGAACAGAGTCTGTAATCCAGGGTTCAGCGTGAGCTTTGGGACGGAGTGATTTTAGGGGAGCGATGGAGTCCAGAATAGAAGTGCACGTTGAATTAAAAAGAACAGTTAAATCTTCTGCACACAGGGAGTCAATCCAGTCCACCGTGGAGAGCTCAGAGTTGTTAAAAGCAGCAGAAAACTGGGATGGTACATGAGTATTGATGATCCGGTGGCGGCGTGAAGGAGCTTTAACTGCAGCAACAGAACATTGTGCAGTGGCAGAAAACAGAACAGGACGGTGATCAGAGATACACGCACTCTCACAGATTTCAGAGACGTGTTCAGTATCCAATAGGGGTGCAACGGATCACGGTTTATCCGAAATCCGAACCGATCCCACTCCACGGTTCGGTACGCACGTGATCCGAAGATTCGAAAAAGAAAAAAAAGTATGTGTATGGTGCGCGTCGTCAGTCTGTCAAGCGGTAGCGTTAGCGGTCCAAGTAGCGGAGCAGAGGAGTTTGCGGCATTTAAGCAGCCCTTTGCTGCCCAGTCCGACCGGGCTAAAGCTAAAAGCTAATGGGGTGTTTAGCTGCAGACGGGAGGCCGTCGTCTGTTGTGCAAAACAAGGTTTAAACTGTGATGAACGTGCTTGAGCCACGCTATGATATCTCGTTGCGCGTCCACTTCAGTGACAAGATCCTTCCAAGCATGTATGAGCAGGAGAAGTTTAAAGTTATGGCTGAACTGTCCCAGGCATCTTCTGTTGCTCCAACTACAAATGGGTGGAGCTCCAGGGCAACGGAAAGCCACGTGACCGTGACCGCCCGTTATATCACAGCGGAGAGGTAGATACAAAGCCCTGCACTGCCCTATAGATTACATTAGATTAGATGAAACTTTATTTATTTCTCGGGTGGGTTCCTCCGGGAAATTCAGTTTCCAGTAGCACAGCACCCACAGAAGTTGCAGAATGTGAGCAGAAATATACAATGTTTACACATACAGTTAAGCCCATAATTATTCATACCCCTGGCAAATTTTGACTTAAAGTTACTTTTACTCAACTAGCAAGTTATTTTTTGACTGGAAATGACACAGGCGTCTCACAGAAGATAATAAGATGATGTACAAGACGCATCATTGTGGAAAAAAATATTTCTCAGCTTTTATTTACATTTGAGCAAAAAGTATCATGTCCAGAATTATTCATACCCTTTATAAACTGTCACAGTCTCTGGGAAAATCCAAAGTTCCATACCATTCCAAATAGTCAAAGCTGTTCTAAAGCATCCTAATTACCCTGATTAATTGGAAATAGCTGTTTTGATCAACTCAACAGGTGAAAAACAGCAGCTCTCTGCACGTGGTCTGTGGACATTCATGGCTAAGACAAAGGAACTCAGTGAGGACCTGCAGCTGTGCATTGTGGCTTCTCACAAGTGAGGAATGGGCTACAAGGCCATATCCAAATGTTTTCAAGTTCCAGTGGCTACAGTGCAAAGTATTATTAAAAATACAAGATGTTCCGCACTGTGGAAAATCTCAGAGGACGTTGTCGGAAGCCAAAAGTGAAACCTGTGCTGGCCAGGAGAATAGTGAGAGAGGTGAAAAAGAATCCAAGGATCACCACCAAGGCCATTCTGGTGAATCTGGGCTCTGCTGGTGGCAATGTCTCAAGGCAGACAGTCCAACGGACACTGTTGGGTTCCACGGATGCAGACCAAGGAAAACGCCACTTCTCCAGGCACTTCTAAGGCATGCAAAAGCTCATTTGGCCTTTGCAAATGCTCATCTGGACAAAGAAGAAGGTTTCTGGTCTTCAGTGTTATGGTCAGATGAAACAAAAATTGAATTATTTGGTCACAATGATGTTGCCTTCATTTGGCATAAAATGGAGAAGCCTTCAACCCACAGAACACCATCCCCACTGTCAAACATGGTGGTGGGAACCTAATGCTTTGGGGGTGTTTTTTAGCCAATGGACCATGGAACCTAATCACAGTAAACAGCACCATGAAAAAAGAGCAATACATGAAGATTCTCAACATCAGGCACTCTGCAGAAAAACTTGGCCTTGGGAACCAGTGGACATTTTAGCACGACAATGACCCAAAACATACAGCAAACGTGGTGAAGAAATGGTTAGCAGACAACAACATTGACGTTTTGCAGTGGCCTAGCCAGAGTCCTGACTTGAATCCAATTGAGAATCTGTGGAGGGAGCTAAAGATCAGGGTGATGGCAAGAAGACCCTCCAACCTGAAAGATTTGGAGCTCATTGCTAAAGATTAATGGGCAAAAATGCCTGTGGAGACATGCAAAAAGCTGGTCTGCAATTATAGGAAGCGTTTGATTGCTGTAATAGCCAATAAAGGCTTTTTTCTATTGATTATTGAGAAGGGTATGAATAATTCTGGACATGATACTTTTTGCTAAAATATAAATAAAACCTGAGAAATATTTTTTTCCACAATGATGCCTCTTGTACATCGTCTTATTATCTTTGGGGAGACACCTGTGTCATTTCTGCTCAAAAAAGAACTTGCTTGTTGAACAAAAGTAACTTTAAGTCAAAATTCGGCAGGGGTATGAATAATTATGGGCTTAACTGTATATAAATACAGAGTATACAAAAGGGATAAATAGAATAAATAGGAATAAGGATACAAGGGAACGGCACATTTCAAGTATTGTGAGTCTATTGCACCGTTGGATATTAACAAAAACTATTGCACAGTGAAAAGGCACTACAGCTTACTTGTTCCCCCCTCCTCTGTCCCCGTTTCCCCTCCAGCGAGGAGTTAAACAGTTTGATGGCATGTGGGACAAAGGACTTTTTAAGTCTGCTGGTCCTTGACTTTGGGAGAAGCAACCTGTCACTGAACAGACTCCTCTGGTTGTTTATGGCCATGTGCAGATGATGCAGAGGCTGCCCAGCATGGTCCATAATGTCCATATTGCACCTTAATTTGTTTTTATATAAGTGCGTGGAATGAGTCTTCAGTTGAATGTTTTTAATAGGCAAAAATACTTAAATAAGTAAGCAAGTAGTAGAATTTTTGTCTTTTTTTTTTCTATTTTTGCTGATCCGAAAATTGATCCGATCCGTGACTTTAAAACCGTGATCCGATCCGAACCGTGAGATTTTTGATCCGTTGCACCCCTAGTATCCAATGTGTTGAACTGCAGCTGCTGGTGGCACATTAAATACTCACTAACTCTCTAACTTTGCATTCATGTACAGGAACTAAAACCCTGCAGACGTTTCTGAGTCTCCAACATGGACGAGGAGGATCGGTGTGGACATCACGACCGTCTTCAGTCAGAGCGAGATGGAGGAGTGCGCTTCACATGAACCTGCTTTAAAGGACCAGTCTTTATTTTAATATGTCTGCTGTTGTTGATGGATGAGGTCCCTGAAATGACTTTGTTGTATTAGTTTTACTGTAAACTGAGACAGTATATCAGTATATTTGATTTTTAATCACAAGATTGAAATCTGAATATTTTTTCATAATTTTTTAAACAAACATTTATTTATAAGTATTTGGAGTATTAACTGATCTGTAACAATTATCAGTGCTGCAAATGAAAAACAGGAAGTGACATGTACCACCTGTTCTGTGTCCAAGTGGTCACGCTTTGAAGTGATTTCAAGGACACTCTCTTTAACACTGTTTTCTGTGCAGCTAAACTGGGCTCCTCAGAGACTGAAGCTTTGGCCTGGCCCTGTTTGAGGGGCCCTAGTTTCTTCGGGTCCTGCAGAGGTTCTCTTTCAGCTGAGCTGAGCCCATCCAGCCTCCTGCCTCAGCCAGGGGCTCAGGCGAGCTGTCTCAGCCTCCTGCATCAGCTGGGAGCTCGAGCGAGCGTATCCAGCCAGCCACAAACTCCACATCGCTCCCTGAGCTTGAGAAGTGTCCTGAGCATGCTGTGTGTCCTGCACAGCTGCAGCTAGCTCTGTCTCGCCAGTGGTTTCCACACCGTCCCCCCCCACACACACACACAAAACATATTAAGGATCGTACATTAACATAAAACTGTTGTCCACACACACATATGAAGAGAGAGAGAGAGTATGGATAGTATGCAAACGGCTACCAAACAGCCATAATTCGTCATACAATGAGAACTGGACAAATCAACAATTGACAATGACTAATTAATATTAAAATCTGTAACATAATGTATTGTTTGGAGTTTAGTCTGTTACTGTTACTATTTTTACCATTTCTTCTTGGAGCAACTGTAACCCACATTATTTCCTTAGGGATTAATAAAGTATTCTGATTCTGATTGTTTCAGGATGACCTGCCATTATCCAATGACACATCTGCTTACCTGTATCTTTTGCTCGTTTCTCCTCCTCTTCTTTTCTCTTTTTTCTAAACTGATCACCTGATGGCTTTGAACTTTTCTTGTCCATCTTCCATTGGTTTTAATTTTGCACTCCAGTATGAACACCCATCCCCCAACCCGAGGATCACCACGACACACCTTAGTTCACAGATTCACTTTGTCTAGGGTGCATTTCTGGGATTTCACACAACCCAGGATTCAAATCATGAATACATAATAGACTTGGATTTACAACATTATGAATGAAATGTGCTCGATTTGGAAGCAGCAGGTCTCCTTCCCCTTTCGACGGGTTGTGTGTGAGACTTTAAATCATCAAACTGTAAATTTTAAATTGTCATTGATCCCGTTACCCCGAGTCCTAAAGTGTATATTTATTTTCTTACTCTTCTTATATTTATTGTTTGTTTATTTGCACTGCTGTAACTGGAGCCTCGTCGTCTCATCTCTCTATATACTGGACTGTATGTAGCGGAGATGACAATAAAGTTTACTTTGACTTCAGCAGCGCGCAGGCGCACCGAGGGCTCTCGCGCTCAGTTTTCGTGTATAGAATTTCGAAAAAACACCAGTGCAAATTATAAGTCTGTATCATGATGTCTGGTGCTTTCGTGTTTGTTGGTTTGTTTTTATTTTGTTTTATTTTGCGAGTTGGTTATTAGATGCTGCTCCAGCCAGCCAGAGAATCCCCCGCCGCCCCGCCCTCTCCTCCCTGCACCGCAAGCAGCAGGCGCACCTCGCAAACGGAGGGCGCCCTTACTCCCAGCAAATGACCGATCGGTGCCTATGCCATTCCCAATATGCGCTGGCTGATGTCGGGGCAGCATGAGTATGAGGTTGTTTTTTTTTTTCCCCATCACGATGCCGCCCCGGGCAACTGCCCGTGTCGCCGGTATCTAAAACCGGAAAGAAAGCATTTGGATCCAGAAGAGGACTGAGAGAATGTCATATGTTCAGATGAAACCAAAATAGATCTTTTTGGTAAAAACTCTACTTGTCGTGTTTGGAGGAGAAAGAATGCTGAGTTGCATCCAAAGAACAGCATACCTACTGTGAAGCATGGTGGGAACATCAGGCTTTGGGGCAACAGCGTGTGAAAACCTCGTTAAGACTTACAGGAAACATTTGACCTCTGTCATTGTCAACAAAGGGTATATAACAAAGTACTGAGATGAACTTTTGTTGTTGACCAAATACTTATTTTCCACCACAATTTACAAACAAGTTCTTTAAAAATGAGACGATGGGATTTTTAGGATTTTTTTTCTCATTTTGTCTCATAGTTGACACATACCTACGATGAAAGAACTCTCTCATCTTTTAAAGTGTGAGAACGTGCACAATTGGTGGCTGACTAAATCCTTTTTTGCCCCACTGTAGCTGTGGCGTAGTGTGTTTGATTGTTCACAGAAAAATAATTTTCACTTTCTAGTACAGACACAGTTTTGTTGGTGGTGGTAGTCAACAACAAATCCTGAGGAAATATTAACAGGAAACATTAATATTCATTTCCTATAAAAAGACTCTGAGATGTGCCTGTAAACCACACAGTTCCTGTTCTCGGTGGAAACAGAAGCCTGGGTCAGCTGTTACTGTGTGTGCACAGTTATTTCAGTGCATCAGGATGAGGGTGAACATTTACTGCTGTCTTTGTGCTTTTATTCTGGGCTCTGATGTCTCTGCAGGTACAGGCTTCTAATATTCTGTGTTTCATGTTTAAACAGATAATTTGGTATTGTTAGATATTTTCATAGCGTATGTTTCACACTTTAATCTATAAAGAAGCTGAGGAGCAGCAGCCCATCACTCTGCCCTGTCCTCGCCCTCAGGGCAACGTGACCTGGAGCAGAGAGACAGAAGGGAGGAAAGTTATCATACTTACAGTTTTTAATGACGGTGTAATGAGACACGATGATCCAGGAAAACATTACCATGCATTAGTGGATAAGTCACTGCACATTCGTGAAGCTGCTGTGTCAGACTCTGGAACATACCTGTGTAGTAACGAAACAGCCGCAGAGCTGAGGGTGATCCCATCAGGTAACGTCAAACTTTCACTTCACTTTTTCTGTTTTTGAATCTTAAATCCACACGTAATATTTGAAATGTTTGGTCCTGTTGACATGTCGCAGAGATGATGTGAATCCAATCCAACTTTATTTATATAGCACTTTTAAAAACAACAAAGTTGACCAAAGTGCTTTCCAATAATAAAACAGAGATAGCAGTTAAAAACCATACATTAAGCATACAATGAAATCAATAAACAAAATAAATATATAATTGAAAAAGAAGATAAAAATAACTGTCCTCTTCATGAAGTGATGCACTTTAGAAAGCGCTGTCACAAAGGTAGATTTTCACTTTGTCGTTCTCTGTAAGTTGTGCAGAGTTACATGTTCAGACTGAATCATCTCACATCTGTACAGTAAGCCAGTCAGCATAGACACAGAACAAAGCGAGTTCGACTGTTCACATTTCACAAAATGTCACAGCTGCGTCTGTGAACCAGCGTTTTGAGTATTTTATATTTTTGATTTTCTTATGTTAGATTGCATTAAGGCAAAGCTCTGGTGTTATTATTTGGTTATGGTTAAGTCGAGTATTTTTCTAGTTTGTTTAATCAGTGTCCAGGTGTTCATGAGTCTTTTCCTGTTTGTCAAGTCTGATCAAACAGTGACCCCACATGCCACTGCCACTCTTGTTCATAGCCTGGTCACTTCCCGGATCGATTACTGCAGCTCTCTTCCTTTTGGTCTTAGTCAAAAATCTATCCATGAGCTTCAACGTATCCAGAACTCTGCTGCCCGTATTATCACCAGGACCCCTTCTATGCACCACATCACTCCTGCTCTGCAGCAGCTTCACTGGCTTCAGGTTAAATGCCGCATCAATTTCAAGATACTTTTGTACACGTTCAAGGCTATCCATCATCTCTCGCCTTCATACCTCTCTGACCTGTTTCAGATCACCGTTCCTTCTCAGTGTCTCACATCCTCCTCCTCTGTTTCTCTATCCATCCCTTCCCCCGGCTAGCCACCGTGGGGCGCAGATGAAGCCTAATCTTGAAAGTAGAGATAGTGTCTGTCTCCTGAATCCAAACTGGAAGCTGGTTCCACAGAAGAGGGGCCTGAAAACTGAAGGCTCTGCCTCCCATTCTACTTTTAAATACTCTAGGAACAACAAGTAGGCCTGCAGTGTGAGAGCGAAGTGCTCTAATAGGGTGATATGGTACTACAAGGTCATTAAGATAAGATGGGGCCTGATTATTTAAGACCTTGTATGTGAGGAGCAGGATTTTGAATTCTGGATTTAACAGGAAGCCAATGAAGGGAAGCCAAAACAGGAGAAATCTGCTCTCTCTTTCTAGTCCCTGTCAGGACTCTTGCTGCAGCATTTTGGATCAGCTGAAGGCTTTTCAGTGAGTTTTTAGGACATCCTGATAATAATGAATTACAGTAGTCCAGCCTGGAAGTAATAAATGCATGAACTAGTTTTTCAGCATCACTCTGAGACAGGATATTTCTAATTTTAGAGATGTTGCGCAAATGGAAGAAAGCAGTCTTACATGTTTGTTTAATATGTGCATTGAAGGACATGTCCTGGTCAAAAATGACTCCAAGGTTCCTCACAGCATTACTGGAGGCCAAGGTAATGCCATCCAGAGTAAGAATCTGCTTAGATACCACTGTAGTGGCTGCAGGGGAGGAGTGGTGCAGTGAGCTCAACGGGGCGGTGCTGGAGAGGCAGGTGAGAACACAGCTGGTGGCGTTCCCTTTTTTAGTGAGACGGGAGAGGAGTGGGAAGGAGGCTGGGAACAGCTGAGACCGGAGCTGTCCAGACTGTGGACTGTCACAACAAACACAAACTAAAAATAAACGTGGCATCTCGCTATAAAGAACTGTGTGTGTGAAGTGCATTTCACAACCATATTTCTAAGATTTTCAGGGCCGAGTACAATAACCTCAGTTTTATCTGAATTAAGAAGCAGAAAGTTAGCGGCCATCCAGGTCTTTATGTCTTTAAGACATTCCTGCAGTTTAACTAATTGGTGTGTGTTACCTGGCTTCATGGATAGATAGAGCTGCGTGTCATCTGCATAGCAGTGAAAATTTATGCTATGTCTTCTAATGATGCTGCCTAGGGGAAGCATGTATAATGTAAATAGAATTGGTCCTAGCACTGAACCCTGTGGAACACCATAATTGACCTCAGTGTGTGAAGAGGACTCTCCATTTACATGTACAAATTGGAGTCTATTAGATAGATATGATACAAACCATTGTCGTATTGTCAGGTGTGGTTGTCATGTCTATGTCTCTCTATGTTTTCCTGTTTTATTTTGAAAGTCTTGTTTCCATGTTCAATGTGTTTAGTTTTGCTTCCCCTGTGGCCTCAGGTTCATTTGTGTCAGCTGTGTTTCTCCAGGTGTTTCCACCTCCCTGATTACCCTTCTGTGTATTCCTCTGTCTTCCTCTATTCTTTGCTGGCCTCTTGTTTCCATGTGAAGTCACGTCTGGTCACAGAGTTTTATTTCTACTGCTTAGGTTCATGCTTGTGTTTTGATTTTTTTCATGCTCATGTTTTGCATGTTCCTGTTCAGTTCCATGTTTATGTCTTGTGTCTTAGTTTTCATAGTTAGTTTAGCTGGTCCCAGTTTAGTTTCTAGTTTAGTTTTTTCAGAGTTCGCTTTGCCTTGTTTTTCATTTTTTGATATCAGCATAAAATAAATGGCTCGCTTTCTGTTACACTGCGTTTCCTTTCTCCCGTGTCTGCTTTGGGGTCCACACCATAAACACATCGGCTGCTCCACTGGGACACAAAATCCACCTGCAGGCACCTCTAAAACTCACTAACGTGTAGGGGTGGGTTTTTATAATCGATTTATCGATTAAAATCGATTCTAGCTTGGATAATGTGAAATCAATTCATTAAAATCCTGAATCGATTTTTTAATATAAATTTATTTTGCCTGAAATGCCAGAATCTCTGGTGAAATCTCACAAAATTTCAACAACCACCAAACAGCTAAGACAGTAAATGAGAGCAGGTACACGGATTCTGCACAAAGACAGAAACACACAGCGCGACACGCGGATCAGAATCAGTGAGATGTCGCCTTTCTCACCTGACGGCATGGACACGGTCGGGGCTGAAAGCCGACAGCTCGCTGATTCTGATCTGTCAGCGGGTCCGCGCTTTGTGTTCACGCCCTTTTTGCGCTGATTCTAAAGCTGTTAGTTTTATCTCTCTCCAAACAATATTGACCGAACCAGCAGCAAAAGAAGATCCAAACTACGCTTCACATAAACATCATCATGAAATCACTCTGACTTTTACTGTTTTGCTTCCACCATGATAAAAATCACACTTCATGCACAGCTCTCTCTCTCTCTCTCTCTCTGTACTGTTTTCTGCATTATTCACTTGCTTGTTACACACAGGTCTACCGTTGTTTACAGCGCTGTCGGCCGCTGTTTTTTTTCCCCTTTTACATACTTCTGAAAAGAAAACCTAATTTCTGCCGTTCAATACTGAACAAATTTAAACTTTTTAAAATTATGCAAAATGCAAACGCTTAGCCGTGTGTCTAATAAAACCGCTGTAACGTCAGAGGTAATGTTCATATGTTGATTAATGGTTTTCTTTCGTTTTTGATGTACTGCAGAATATTTTTATAAAATCCCAGGCCAGGAAAATCACCTTCATGTTTTTCTGTTTTATCTTCAGCTACTTTGACACAAAGGCATCTGCTGTGACGCTCACACCTTTGATAAAGTCTTGCGTGTGTCAGCTTCCTTTTTATAGATACAAAAATATGTCAATGAAATCTGAATTATAATATTTCTGACTGTCAAAATTTCCCAGATTCAAATCAAATCGAATTTAATTTAATTGAATCGGAATCAAATCGATTCTAGAAATCAGTGACGATACCCAGCCCTACTGACATGTTAAATCTATGTTTAAATAATATATGTGCAGTATATTCTTTAATAATGTGCATAGAAACTAAAATTATAACTTTCATCTTACAAGCCAGGGAACTTAACGCTATGACTTCAGGATGTTAGTGGACTCACATTGAAACTATTGTGATGGAAACTGTTCGTTCATCTTAAAGCAATCCAAGGTGAGAGGCAGGAGGTCAAACACAGAGCAAAGCAGATAAAGTTTGTCTCTAACCTACAGAGTGGCTTCATGCTCAATTAAAACATGTCTGAAATCTGCAGCTGTGAAACAGAAAGTGATGCAAATGAGTTTTAAAGTAACTTTACCCATTTTCAGACATCCTGTAGTATTACATGTGCTTTTGTGCTGTTGTGTATGATTTTGAAAGTAAAGACACTAATAGGACCAAGACACTGAAACAAAGCCACAGGAAATGACTTCACTGAAAGGCAAAAAGGAAGTTTCTAACAAATATATTGTTACTCTCTCCGAGAGAACATTTTAAAGGGGGAACTCTTTCATGTGAGTCTGATATTAATAACTTACTGGATGGAGAAAGGCCTCCACAATAAACAAAAATGAGGTAGGCATAACAATCTAACTTTTTAAAATAATGACACATGTTATCATAGACTGTATATAAAAGATTGGTGTTACTCTAAAATGTGAGGACACTGCTGATGTGCCTTGAACCTGCATTGATGTCCAGCAGGGAATGACGTCTCTGATTTAAAAATATGACTACATGAGGTGCAGATACATTTATGATGATGCGCTTTCTGCCTGAATATTTTCTGGTAGCGATGCGAAAAAGGGGAACAGGCGGTTTAGGAAAGGGTCCGCTCATTAAACCCTCCTAACTTCTTTGGCGAGCAGGCTTTCAATGGCATCTGGGTCTTTGAGAGGTTTTTACAGGTACAAGAGACCTGATGGCTGGGTAACAATCCCTGGGTGGAAACCTAAAAAACCTTTTACTAAAAAGTTCACCAAGTCTGGGTAAGGGTGATTTTTTAAGGCTTCTTTTAAAGCGTGAACATGGATAGGTGTCAAAACAGATAAAACTAGTCATTGTTTGGGGGGGTTGTGGGGGCATGTTGGGCAGGAATGGCCGCTGTCGCAAAAGGAGCAGGAGTGGAGATACAGTAGCAGCACTGAGACATGAGGCAACTGGAATCAGAGTTTCTGGAGTTGGAATTATTGCAAACGGTGCGGCCTCCTAGGTTCACGATGGGTCTGCCCTTTCAGTCTGTACCTTGTGGCAAAGGCATGCTAGGAATGGATGCTGTGGGTTTGGAAATTTCTGGTTTAGAGGCTGGACCCAAGCAGGTAAGAGTGGATGTGTGGCTTATGGGCTGTCAATTGCTTTGGGCTAGAATGCTACAAACGGAAGCAGGATGCGACGGAGCACCGCATATCTTGCAGGAGAGTGAAGAACGGGCAGCGACTGTAGAGTTCCTGGTTCAGACTGCCCCAGAATGTGTCCTGATTAAACTGTTGTAGGCAAGCAGCTGCTTGAGAGGTGAACTGGATGTGGTACTGGTAAAAGCTGGTGCTGCCGAAGTGTAGGGCGAGATCGAGTATTATGGTCAAGTAGATATCGAGAACTTGTCTTTGGGAAGGGAAAGTGGTGCAGAAGATGTCTCTGTATAGTGAAAATGCAAACGCAAACTCGAGTGGAGTGAGCTCTTTTGCCTGAGATGGGGCCGGACTGCGCATGACGATGGGACCGTTGTGGCTGTTGATCAACCTGGGCGGGCTGGTTGAGTGGTGGAAGAAAAAAAAAACATTTTCTGTCTTGTATATCTTTCAAATGTTCAACACAGACAGGAAAACAACAACGACCACTTCACTGACAACAAGAACTGCAGCAACAGCGGCAGCAGCACCTGTGGAAATTTCAGGTATGAAAGCAGTTATTTTGTATTATTGTGCCCAGTATTTAGACAAAATATTAATTTCTGAGTGTTACCCAGTGTGTTTGTTTCAGGACAAATGTACCAGAATAATAAAGTGTTCAGTTGTGTTCCCATACAGCTGAATAACTGTGTGATCAGTGTCTGTAGCTGGTGGTGGATGAGGCTCTGATTCCAGATGTTTCTTTGTCCTCCAGCTGCTGATCACCTGTGTCACATGACTGTCCGTACACTGATTGGACTGCTCTGCTTAATCATCATGATCAGCATCACTGCTGTTACCTGGAGGAAAGGTGAATGAGCTCAAAGAGCCTCTGTGCTCTCATCATGACTGTTTTCAGACTCATTGAAGTTTAACATGATTCAGCGTTAGTGCAGATGTTCGTGCAGCTGCACATTTGCAGGTTTGCAAATATAAGACCAACTGCATAAAAGTCTCTGAGAAAAAGATCCTATTTCTGATTCATGTTTTTAGTCTTAAGAGTTTCAACATGATGCTCAGTTTGTAAATTATAGAGTGAAACAGACTTTAAGCAGTTGTAAGATTTATAACCATCCATCATATCCATGTTTATTTTGTGTGTTTTGCAGCTCGACAGATACAGAAACAGAAGCGAGACACAGCAGCAGAGTCTGATCTCTGATCCTCCATCACACAGAAGCAGGACACCTGTGTTGACTATATGCATCATAGCTGCTCATGGAGACTAAAGACAGTGTGGCACAATAGCAAGCTAATGCTGCTGAGCTGCCTTGCAGATTCAGTTTGTACCGTTGTGTCCACAATTTTAAATGATTTGCGAAAAAATTGTTTTGTTTTTTTTTGTTTTTTTTTACAGATTTTTGCTGTTTAGCTTCCGGTCGATCTATGTCCCTATCCTCACCTATGGCCACGAGCTGTGGGTAGTGACCGAAAGAACGAGATCGCGGATACAAGCGGCAGAAATGAGCTTCCTCCGAAGGGTGGCTGGCCTCTCCCTTAGAGATAGGGGTGAGAAGTTCGGCCATCCGGGAGGGGCTCAGAGAGAGCCGCTGCTCCTCCACATCGAAAGGAGCCAGTTGAGGTGGTTCGGGCATCTGACAAGGATGCCTCCTGGGCGCCTCCTGGGTGAGGTGTTCGGGCATGTCCCACCGGGAGGAGGCCAGGGCAGACCCAGGACACGCTGGAGAGATTATATCTCGGCTGGCCTGGGAACGCCTTTGGTGTTCCCCGGATAAGCTGGAGGAGGTGGCTGGGGAGAGGGAGGTCTGGGCTTCTCTGCTTAGGCTGCTGCCCCCGCGACCCGGCCTCGGATAAAGCGGATGAAGATGGATGGATAGCTTCAGTACACTGTTGGCTCTGTTGTCATGGCAATAACACCAAATTATAACATGTAAAACTCTATAAAACTAATGTGCATGAATAAAAATAATAAACACACCTGCTTAAAAGTAAATGTTGCTGTTGTCACATCCACAAGTTGGTCTACGAGTGAGGACAGTAACATAAAACTGGCTGGAAAAACGTGAGGAGGCTGTTTGGGTCAGTTAGATGTTAAAAAGAAAGTGAATGATACTCTTTGGGAGAGCCTGGGCCAACACAACATAACAGCTCCACTTCAAACCAAAACCCGACAAACAGAACATTTTCTCCTGAAAAACAGGAAAAAAACAAAATAAAATGGGCACTCAAGGTTTCTCTGGCTAAATTAACAAGACCATCAATGAAGGCAAACAAACACCAACAAGCTAACAAAGACGATCAGATCCTAACTAAATTAAAGAAGATACTAACAGCAGTTTCACAAACACAGAGGCCCTGAATGCAGCATCAGTCCAGTTATAAAGGCCCTGGAGAGCATTTATTGGCTACAGGCCTCAGACGTCAGCCAATCCAGTCTTTGAGTCTGAGGTCATTAGCTGTGTCTGGGCCCAAACTCAGCTGCAGGTCCAAAAGTCAAACAATCACTGCAGCATCACTGAGAGTTAAAAACTGTCTAAATCCTTTCATATTTAATAAAATGATCAGCGTTGCTGCTTTACCAGGTGAAACAATTAAGTTTAGCATCTCGGCATCCATGAAAACAGAATTTATTAAATTTAACGGAGAAGTTAGCAGGAAGTTAGCTCGCTAGTTTCCATCGAAATATAATATACCATGTTCTGATTGAGGCATTTCAGAAAAAATTAAGTCATACAGCTCTGCTATCACTTCAGACATGAATGAAGACAGAACACAAAACGGCAGTGACGTTTGTAGGGTTACTAAAGTTGAGCTAGTTGGTTTATAATGATGTGCTATGTGATCGCTAGTGACACAGCTATGTTAGTGAAGCTGGACGATGAACGCTAACTTTTTTCCACTCTATAAAAGTTAACGTGAGGGTTCCTGATGGTTAGGGACAAATGTAATCGCAGGATGCTTTAAAGCCCTATGGGAGGGTTCCCCGAGAGAGACAACCCCCTGATGATCCTCTACCTAATCACAAGAGCCAAGGTGTTAAAACGGGTGTAGGTCACAATCAGCCAGGGTTTCGGGTGAGCTCATTGTGAAACCTGGCCCCACCCTATCATGTGAATTCCTGAGGTCAGATGGCCCAGGATGTGAGTGCGCGTTAAGGCGTCTGGGAAGCATCTCAAAACTGGATTATAGATGGCAGACAGTTGGTGTCGTAAACCACCGCCTCTGTTCAAAGATGGTCGCTCACAGTGGACATAGATGGCCTCTTTCACTCCTCTTTCAAACCATCTGTCCTCTCTGTCCAAAATGTGAACATTGCTATCCTCGAAAGAGTGACCTTTGACCTTTAGATGCAGATGGACCGCTGAGTCTTGTCCTGTGGAGGTGGCTCTTCTATGTTGTGCGTTTATGAAGTGCCTGTGTCTCTGTGTCTGGGCCCATGCTTGTGTGTGTGTGTGTGTGTGTGTGTGTGTGTGTGTGTGTGTGTGTGTGTGTGTGTGTGTGTTTGTGTGTGTGTTTGTGTGAACATGTCCTAAACCAGAGTAAAAGTGTTTAGTTAAACTTGTGCTTTTGTAACGTTCAGTATGGCGGGAGATAGAGGTTGCATGCCCCGTTGGAAAACTTTATTTCAATTTATTTGCATTTGTTTAATCCGAACAAGGAAAATTAGAATCAAAATCCGATTCACAAACGCTCGCAATCCCCTCAAAAAACCCTGCGTCTCCTATCTATCCCCAAACCTTAGATAACTCAACAGGCTAAACCCCTAAAAACCTTCCGGCTTCTCCCGAACTCACACCGCTCCTAAACCCCATATGATAAACTTGTTAGGGACTCCCCCTATCCCAAACCTTGCGTGTGATAACAGGGCAAACCCTTAAAAAACCCTTAGTATTTTTTCTTCAAACGATCCCTCTTCCTCACATCCAGCGCACAGCCTAAATTTTTCCTTGTTACTCCTTCTGTCTCAGCTCCCGAATGATTCTTGCCTATCTTTCAAACTTTGCGCCCGAGACAAATTCCAACTCCGAGGAGTGCCTAACTTCGCCCGCTGCCAATCACATATCAAATGGGCGGCTCCCGCGGCACCCCGGTTAGCCAATCGGCTACAGGGCCAATTTTTATGATCTCCCGCTGAGGTTAAGTCAGGCACTGCACTCCCACAAGACTCCTGTCTGCAGCTAGATGAACAACTGGTGTCGCTCAGACTGCGCGTGACCTCGTAGAAGACTCCTGTCTCCAGCCCCTTTCCCTATGTGCATATCAGTCGGTAAGTGTTAATCTTCCTGTCCTCTTCTGTTTTTAGCATTTTCCTTTTAACCAACCTGTCAAACCTTTCATTTCAAAAACCACGCAAATTGGTTTTGTAACACCTGCATTACACTTTAAAAATATATATAAGCTCGACTTTATCACCGGGGTAAAAGTACTTAGTGCTCTGCTCTAGCCCTGCTGATTCTCTCGAGCAAATTGGTAGGTTTTTTCATTCTTGTTCTCCCTAATAACAGCTAATTGTGCAAGAAAAATAACATTAACCGTATTTCATTTTCAGCGAGAGGCAGGATTTGTTGACCGCGGTCAGGCTCCTGGTTCCCACAGCTCCATCCCGACCGGCACGTCTTCTCTCCCATCAGGCAGACGAAATCCGCCACACCTGCTCTTATGAGCCAAACACAGTCAGTCTCTCTCTATGTTCTCACATTTTTGTCAATTTTTAAAACTATCCTTTACCATAACTCACTTTTATTGTTTTACCCTCTAATTGTTAGGTCTAGGGGTTAAACGTCTCAGAGGTTTCAATACTGTGCGTGCAAGTACCAAGACCAAAAGGAGGAGGACAAGGACAAGGCGCAGCCGGCAGCAGCTTGCTTCTATCGCTCTTCGAGCAGTATGTCTTGTTGCTGAGTTAATGTCGTTTATCATATAACAAAGCAAATAAGCTGTTTTTGGTTTTTAAACATTTATCCTTTTACATTCTTCTGCGTCAATAAAATGGATAACCAGTAACATGATATTACTGACCCATTTCTTGCAATAAACGCCGCATTAGCTAGGTTAAACCAAAATACTGATCATTCTCAGAACACACATTCACAAAGCAGTGAGCACCCTGCTGCGATCAATAATAATCACCCTTTCGAATTACTCATTTTTGCTCTTGCCCGATTAGCACCTAGTGAAAGTCTTTCGCAAAATAGCTGTCAAAGTTTGGGTGTGGAGTCCGGTGAGATCCAAACACAGTCACACGTTGGTCATTCTCAAAGGGGTCTAACACAAAACATTTCCTCTTCTGACCCTTTCGCAGCTCTTAATCAGGCTTTAGCAGCCTTGCGTGAAAGGCAGGATGAGGTTCAAATACCCCTAGACTTGTTAAGTCAAATAAATAGGTTAAATGAAAGCTGTTTCAATGATGCTAATAACCAACAATCGCTCAGCTTTTCTCGAAACAATGTGCAATCACCTGCTGACCAGCCACTCAACCATAACCCTGCAAACAACGATCGCGATCCTTCTTTTCAACAAGGCGGTATCCCAGAGCAGAGTTGCGCCAGCAATTCATCACAAGCCTCTATAGTTGTCAGAAATAAATTTAATAACGTTGAAATTAGACAAATTGTGAATTTCCCGCCTCCAGATGATATACCCAATTACGCACAATATTATCAAGGCATAATGGGGAGTGCCCGTGAAATAACAAACAGGATTTTCTCCCATGCACATCCAGGCGATCTTGTACAGTTAGAGCTGATAGGGCAACAGTTACAAAATAATGTTTCAGTCATTTTACGTGATAATCACAATTTGTTTGAATGTATATTGTCTGTTGTTTGTATGTTGTCCATAACCCTGACAATAATTTGTGTTTTGCCATAAGTGTGGCCCACCTTCTGCACCCCGATTTTAATGATCTCCAGGCAGAAACCTTAGCTAGAGAAATTCAACAAAAAGCTGGTCTAAATGATCAAACGCCTGTCGGCTTTAATCATATAATTACATTTGAAAGGCTACTTAGCTGTAAAATTATAGTATTTTACCGTAGTGAGTATAATTGAAGCCTTTGTAAATTTCAAACTAGTACACCAACTAGTGAAAAAACTCTGTGCCCATAAAGCCTTTTACATTTTTAATAGCATAGTAATGGTTCTAGCAACGAGGACAGAGCTCTCACAGGTGTGTGGGCCACTCCTGAATTTAACCTCGCCTTAGAAAAGGGCTATCAAATAAGTCGAATCATGGAGGTATGGCACTTTGAGAAACAGAGTAACACAATATTCACAGACTATGTACATCATTTCCTGTGCAAAAAACAAGAAGCTTCAGGCTACCCATCAGATGTTGTAAGTGAGGAGGCTAAACAGCTTTACATCAAAGACTACCAGGCTAAGCAAGGCATCACTTTGGACCCTGAAAACATAAAACTAAACCCTGCTAAAAGACAAATGGCCAAACTGTGTTTAAACTCCTTTTGGGGTAAATTTGGGCAGAGAAAAAATCTCATACAGAGCAAACTGGTGAGTGACCCCGAGGAATTCTTTAATCTCATGTTTTCTCCAAAATACAAAGTGAGCTATTTCTCTTTTGTCAGTGATGTGGCTCTTATTCAATGGTGTTACGGTGACCTCTGTACTCCACTCCCAAACTCCACAGATAACATCTTCATTGCGGCTTCACTACTTCATATGGGCGTATGAAGCTCTACAGCTACTTGGATCAGTTGCAGGAGAGAGCAATTTACTACAATACTGACAGTGTTGTTTATCTCACCAAACAAAATCAATCTGAACTAGAATTAGGTAGATATCTCAGTGACCTAACAGATGAATTAGAGCAGGATGATTTCATTACAGAGTTTGTAGCAGCTGGACCTAAAAGTTATGGCTACATGACCAAAAACAGTAAAGTTGTTTTGAAAGCAAAAGGGATCACACAAACACACGATGTCTGCGAGAAGGTCAACTTTGAATCTGTAAAGAACCTTGTTGACAATTACATTGATAACTGTGAAGCAGGGTCGACACTTGAGGCCCCTCAGCACGGAATCATTCACAATAAAGCCGGTTTCTCACTGCAAAATTCATCATTCGCCAAAAAATTCCGGGTTGTTTATGACAAGCGTAGATTGCTGCTAGGTCTTACTTTACCTTTTAGTTATTGATTCTTTTTATTTATTTTATTTATTTTTTACTTTTTTACTTTTTTTTGTTTTTTAAAAATTTCAGCCTGCTTTAATCACAGACTTCAAGTCCCATTTTCCTGTATGGTTGTTGGGCCTAGTGGCTCAGGAAAAACTTATTTGTGAAATCTGTATTGGAAAACAATGTTGTGTGGGTTTATACATCCTTTCAGCCTCTGTATTCTGAGCTTCAAGAGAAAAATAAAAGCATTAAATTCATTGAAGGTCTCCCTGAATCTTTTGAAGATGAGAGCTTGTTTCCCTCACACCTCACACTTTTGCTTTGGCTCTCGGAGGAGGCAGACGCACTTTTCTCCTCTCCCTTATCTTCCCTGCTTCCCTGCTTATGTCCTCGTCTAGTCTTGTGTTTTTGTCTTTCACTCCCTGGAACACTCTCTCACAGTCTGTATCTAAAAACCTAAAGAGAACTATGGATTTGATCAACTGGTCTCTGAATGCTATTGACACCCTCTTCTCCACGAGAAGTCTGGGCTCGGGAGAGCCCGAGTGCCCTGGAGGGACCTTCCCTGCCGGATACACGATGGACGGGTGGCAGACATGGAGGATCGTGTGCCTGGCGGGACTGTCGATCGAGGACGCTGAAGATATCTACCTATTCGGAACCATGATAACAGGGTTCTTGCTGATCGGAGCTGGCCTGGCCCTGGCTTATCAGAGAATTAAGAAAGCGGAACCGGCTGTCCAAACCGCCACAAAGCTGCCCGCTGAGATTGAATTGACAGGACGAGGTGCGGGTTTTGAGAAAGGGCTGACAGACAGGGACATGGTCAAGAGCTTGGAGGCAATTGCGGCTGCAGTGAATACTCAGAATAACATCTCTGAGCGGATATTGGGACACATCAGGGAAGAATCCGCTCAAATCAACAACTATGGGCGGAAGTTGGAATACATCACGGATCAGTTGGCTGCAGTCGCGAGGTCTCAGAATCTGCTCTGTGAGCAAAAGAGTGACAAGATCTCGGATTCGAAGGTAAATAACATCATGGAAAAACTCGCAGCTATCCAACGGATGATGGAGGGACCAGTGTCAGAGTGCTAAAAGAAACAGCTCGAAATTCTCATGAGTTGGTTGGAAGACAATTGCTATCATAATCTGGCTACCCCTCCGGCGCCAGCTGCGGGCTCAAGGCTGGAGCCGATCAAAACAATCCCTGATAACGACTATGTTGAGACTGTTCCTCCCCATCCCATGCAAGGCCACCTGGGTTGGCTGGAAGACTGTTTACTTAGCCTGGCAGGGCGAAGGACACTGTGTTGGGTCTGTTCCCACAAACCCCGCTAATTCTAGAGACTTATTCATCATGAATGAAAACAAGACAGTCAGCGATCGATCGATTACTTGCGCAAGGGAGGCCTCGTCTATGTCCAGCATGGAAGTGACCCCCATGAGGGCCTCCTCTCGCTGGCTTTTATTGACAAACTTCAAACAATAGTTTACAAAACACCTCCCCTCGCAACCCCCTTTGGTTACAAAGACAAGGCACTGTATGTATATGCATGCAGGTGTGTGTGTGTGTGTGTGTCCTCCTGCTGACCAAAGGGTCGTAAACGCAGGAAGCTTACATCAAAGGAAGTAGATCTTCCAGATAGGATGTATCTGCTATAAAACCTCCCCCAACACAAAGTGGTTAGAGGTGCTCAGGATCAAAGGAATAGCTTTGATAATACTGCTTGAACTAAGACTGTACAAATTTAAGAAACACAATGGCAACATTCAACAATTAGACCTAACATTTCCCCCCTTGTTTGTCATTGTATATACTTAAATTTCAACTTATGCACCCTTTGTTTGGACAGTGACAGTGTAGATTTCATTCATACACAACTCCTCTTCATTCACCTTCTATCGATGCAAAGTTCACAGTTAATACATGTAAGCAGTTAACCTGCTTCTCATTGATCTCATACACAGTAAACTACATCCTATACGTAAGCAAATCAGTATCAACAGTCCAAAAACAGGAATTAATATTTTCAAAAGAAGATGCCACCAAGGACCAGACATTCACCAAGTTATCCAGCCTTGTGGTGCATCTACTCCTGTCGTGCAATTCATTATGTATTCCTGCAAGTAAACAACTGAATGTAACAGTCAAACAAGAAGAATCAACATTCTCAAAAATCATATGTCACTACAATACAACTGTATACAGACATAGACATTCAAACACATCAGTTGACTTTATTGTTTGTCCATGTGGCTCTCAGCTAGCTTCAAAGCTGTAGCCTGGTCAACACCCTTCTTTATGACTCCTATCAACCCCAAATCTTCTCACTGTAGGCATCCTGTGGGGTTAGAGTCAACTGGTAAATTATCCGCATTTACAACTTCTCCTGTCATGTTGTCACCACAGGAAAACCTTTGTAAAGGAAATTGGATCAAGGTGTTTTGATCTTCTTGGCTCAAAACCTCAGCCAGCTTGATGTAGATGTAGATGATGTAGATGTAGACAAAGGGCTTCTCTGTTTGCATCCTTCTTGCAGAGGACACAAGAATAGGTGACGTTGCTCAGATTTCATGGTAAATCTCCAACTTGGACTAATCCATTGCCCTTCATACACATAGGCAACTGGCCTGTTTCCAGTTTATTTAGCTGTTCAATGTCCTGCAGCAAGTCAGATAGTTGGAGTCGGACTAGCAGGTCTGTCTTACCAGAGCAGTTCACCTTCCCAGCTACTGGTGAATCAACCGTCAGGTTCAGAAGTTGAAAAGTTGGCAGTGTTCCAAGTATGTTTACTCCTGGATGTGTTGCTACGGCAACCAAACAAACTGTCTCGCTCTCAGTGATGCTATATGGCCACAGTCCAGAAGAATGTGTAGACAGTGGCTTCACAAGCATAACCATTGGTCTCGTTCTTTATGTGAGCGGTTGTGTTCACAAACTGCCACCAATAGTTGGTTGAAAACCCCATGCAGGCACTGGGTGTGGTTTGCTCTGTCCCAGTGCGCTCCTGTCATCCCACTCTGGGTCCACAGGCACAAGAAGGCGCACAGCACATTCCCAGCCATCTGATGAGTACCTGTGGCTCAGTTGGTTTCTTCACCGGATTGAGACGAGGGGCCCTGGAGGCTTTCCCCCCCTTTGTACCCGGTCTTCCTGCCACTTACCCGAGCTGGCCTGGATGTGTGTCACCTTCTTGCAGTGCGCTTGATGTATCCAAGTGTCCTTTCAGCAATCTTCACTGCTGTGGTCGTCGTCAGCAGCACCCGATATGGACCTTCCCACCGTGGACTGGACCAGCACTTCCTCTCCATGGCCTTGTCCACATCCAATCTCCAGACTTCAGACTCTGCTCCTGTGGAGAACAGAATCATCTGGCAGATCATTTGTTCTCAAGACTTTTTACTTTTAAACACTTTAAGCATCTAACCTGCTAATATGCTCTCTCTTCTGCTCTCCTATCATCACTACAGAAGACTAGAACTCTAAATGCTCTAACATATATAATCTCAAAGAATCAGACCATTCTCTGTTGGAGTAATCCTCATGTACATTCATATACATCTTAACTAATTCTACACAGTCTAACCATGTCTTATGTGTCTCTTCCAAAGTCTTCCTAAGTTTTAACTTTACTGTTCCATTAGGTCTCTCTACCAACCCTGCACTTTGTGGGTGATATAAACAATTATGTTGTTAATGTTATCCCTAGATGTTGTGCCATTAATCTAATCACTTTATTTACAAATTGTGGACCATTATCACTATAAATGGTCTCGGGAATCCCATGTTCCAAATATTTGCAGCATATCATACATGACCTGCAAAATTTTTTTTTTAAGGGTATTTAATCTTAAAGTATAAACTACTCATTATCTCCCTCCTGTTGCGACATGGCAAAGCCCATGGCGCAAAATAGCAACAGTTTTATACCAATTCTAAGGCAGTATTGGTTTATCACACAGATAACAAACACCATCCTGCAAGCTCGCTCCTACTGTAAGTCACAACTGTTTCCCTGCAGTAGATGAGTGGCCCTGCATGTCTGCCAGTGCATCCCGCATAATAGCCAACGTCTGCTGGCGGTGCACTGCTAAAACGTTAACACCATGTTCTCCTAAAGTTGCCTCTTTCGCGATCTTATCTGCAAAAGCATTCTCTAATGCATCTGGATCTTTCCCTCACATGTGTGCTACACATTTACAAACGGCAATTCTACTGGTAATAACACTGCCTCCAGCAGATTTTGCAAGAGTTTGGCATGTTCTACAGGTTTCCCTGTAGAGGCTGTCACACCTCAGCTCACCCACTGTACCACGAAGAAATGTAATGTAGCAAATGCATACTGGCTATCAGTGTATATCGTCACATCTTATTTCTCTGCAGAATTAGACACTTCCGTTAAAGCTAGCATCTCTGCTACTCAAGCAAATATAAAACATGCTAGTTGTCCTGCATAAATAACTTTCTCACTATCTACTACAGTAAACCCGTTTTAGTTTGTCCCTCTACTGTTGTAGAACTCAACCACCAACAAACCAAACCTTTCCCTCACCAAGTGGCACATCTGTTAAGTCATCCTCGGCTTATACTCCTCTCACGCGCTGTCTACACTCATGAGAAGTGCCCTCTTCTTTCGTTGGCAAAAGG
This sequence comes from Oreochromis aureus, assembly GCF_013358895.1. NCBI lineage: Eukaryota > Metazoa > Chordata > Actinopteri > Cichliformes > Cichlidae > Oreochromis > Oreochromis aureus. Next base: position 39,848,004 of record NC_052962.1, read on the forward strand.
TTTGATGGATTCAGAATTGTGCATCACTTTATGGTTATATGTGGTTGTGAGAGTAACAGTAACATTAAAGACAAGTGTCTTGTAGGTGACAGAAATGTAATTTTAGTCTGCAGTAGTAGACATCTACCTCGTGTGAAACTAACAATGTCAAAAGGTGAAATAAACTATTTCCTGAAACATTGTACAGCTTAGGCTGCTGCACATACTGATCTCACGCATGGAGGTAAAGCACAAGCAACTAGAGCTAATCTTTTAGGATAGTAAGTTACTGGCTTCACTTGTGGAAAAAAAAAAGTGCTGTTAGTTATTTCACAGTCACCTGGCATTTATGCTGTTCACAGAACCACAAGTCCATCGCTGGACCTCCTCTGCGCTGTCACTTATGGAGCCTGGCACGCCCTCAAATCCTCATGATTCAACGTTGCTGAAGATTTTAAAGGCAGAGCACGTCGTACACCTTAGTTGTCTTCCTCAACGCCAACGTCGAAACTCTTTCATTTTATTTTAAGATTTTGCTGTGCAGAGTCTCCTCATGACGATCTCCTGGAAGCTCAGTAGCACAGCTCTCTGTGCTGAAGGCGATCTCTGATCCTCCTGAAGACTCTCTCCAGGCCTCAGCTCCCATCTTGTGGACGATCCTCTCAGTCACTTCTCTCGTCATGGCATCTCACGACATCTGCAAATTAAAATGACACTCCTCTTGCCACATGGCTTCCGCCATGTGTCAACTCCCCAATGAGACATGTACAAGAATGTTGCACATTCTCCCTAAAACAATCTCCAGGGTTTGTCCCTTGGAGCAGCTTCACTCCAACCTGTAACCCTGTGTAAAAACATTAGTCAGCAATTAAATGTTTAGCTTGTCTAACTCTCAGCTCCACCTGGAGCCTGTATCCTGGAAGACAAATCCGTTAAATCAAACTTCACATTTTCAACCGACTATAGATCAAAGGAATAATAAAGTATTCAGCATAAAAGACAAATATCATGTGCAGGTTTTCCCCAATCATTAAATCACTATTATTATCACAATTTGTCCCAAATCATGAATCATCCCAATTTATTCCACAATTTAATCGGTGACTTTCCTTAAGCAATGTCACTCCACTCATTTTATCACTATGAGCTCAGTAGTGGCCAGCTAATGAGCCCCATATTCAACTATTCTGTAACCACTGCACATTTGTTCAATTGTCACTTCTCTGTCTGTGCTGAATCCTTTACAAGCACTCTTAAAGAAAAACAAACATTAGCCAAACACAGTTCATCCTGGTTATCAGGTGTCGGCCATTCAGATTCCAGAGAAGCTGTGAAAAGTCATAAAGTTAACACTCGCTGTAGAAAAAGTAACAATAGTTTCATCACAGTATGTCTCAAACTGTATTCACTTCTCCCCTGTAACATTCATATTTTCTCCACAACACAGTGTAATTTCATCATCAACACACAGCCTGTAACCACAGTTTTCTTCACACAAAATCTCAGTAATCCTGTGGTAGAAAACACACATTAAGTTGTGTCCTGCTATAAATCACATGATCAAATCACATGATTAACCATCTGCTGTAAAAAGAAATGTTAATGTTAGCGCCATGCAGGTGTATACACTCTTTCTCACAGTGATCTCTGTGAGCAACACAAAGTAGTTAATAACACACCCATGGTGAATTCACAGACACAGAAAATTTTAAACCAAAAGGTTAAATTTGCAGAGTTCACATAGTCATGTGACCCAAGTTTCCTCCTGTGGTCTCCTTCTGTTCCTGCAACAGAGACACACACAGAGATACATCCACACCTTTGTCAGGTGGGGTTAACTTCACACAATGGTGTTAAGTCAGTCAGTCTTGTCAGCTTTTGTCAGTCAGGTAGTTAGTTCCCCATTTATTTTAAAATTCTCACTCATTCACACAGTCATCCATTCTTTTTTTTGCTGATTGTGGAATTTTATCGTCGCATTTTCATTTTCACCCACAGCAAAATAACGTCATTTCAAAAGGAAAAGAAAAACTCCAAATTGGATTCCCTCTCTGAATCCTTTTTGACAGGGACTTGTTTTCTGATTGTCCCAAATAAGTGGCTTTCTCCTGAGCTCATTTTAATTTTTTGGAGAAACTCACTTTTGCAACAGTTTTCTCGACGATGAGTCGTATAGCTCTTTTATTCTAATCGTGGATATCTGCTCAAACAGAGATCATCAACCGAAACCTTCAGTGCACCATGAAAGTAACAAAATAAAAAAGAAAGGAAAGCAAAGGAAAGAAAGGCCTTGTTTAAGTCATGACACGTGTTCTTCATGCCAGGGGATAAATCGTAACAACCCATTTGGCAGGCTCAACTTGGTAACAAAAGACAAATCAACAGCCAGTTTAATCTCAAACATTCATCCAATCAGTCACACACACAACATACAGCATAACCCTGTTGTCTCATCACATAATAAGTTTCTTCTCATGTAACCAAAAAAATGTTTGCCGTGGTAAAACTTCTTCATACACCAGAAACTCACAATCAGCTCACTCATTTAAAACCCCTCATCAGCATTCTGTTTTCCTCTATGATGCAGTCATCTCTCCTCCTATAATATTCAGTCCACTAGTCTATGTATCACTTTCATCTTACTAGTGACTTGGACAAGATGACAAACAGAATCTCATGCTTAAGATGCTGTCTGGTCTTCATGAGTATCATTTATTGTGTATATGCATGTAGGGTTAGTATGGTTGATGTATTTTCTGTATGTTTTTGTGTTCCTCTCATCACATTTCATTAATCTCATCACTGCTTAAAACCACACACATCTCTCTCTCTCTCTCTCTCTCTCTCTCTCTCTTTTAAACTATCCTTCTCTCATAAACAGAAAGTAGCATTATAGCTGTTTCAGGCTGAGAAACACCAAACACTCTTCGTGCTATCATTCACCACACAAATTATGTTATTTCTTTGTCCGCTGGGCAGGTGACCTGCAGAATCACGTCTGCCCCAGCTGGATGCCTTTTCACACACACCGTGACGTCAGACACACTCACACTCGCTTCTGCTTAGAGCACAATTTCACTTCATTCATCAACGATCCACACACCACGTGCTGCCCAATAAAACTTTGCAGTGTATTTCATCCTCTTTCAAGGCAGACTTAAACACCATATGGTTTTTTTTCTGTTGTATCAGGGATGGATATGTGGTTGCAACGTTTATGTTCACTTTCTTTCCTTTCTGTCTCCTCTCCTGCCTAGTCTGTTTTGGACTCAACGCTGCTCCTAATGCCTCCATACTCAGCCTTTAGTCTCTCCTCCACCTCTGCCTCTTACGCTCTTCTCTGGCTCTTTTTTTTTTCTGCTAACATTCTTGCTCTTTCTAATGCTTTTCCACGGTGTTGTTCCACAACTTAGCGACTGCTAACTACAATTCCTTCCTCTGCTTAGCTGTCCCTGTTTTACCTGCTGCACTTAGAGTTATTCTTTCTACAAGCATTTTACACTGAACTTCCACTAATATCCTTCAAATACACCAACAACCTACATACTGCATGCTGCCGGTGAATATTTCTCCATAAATTTTACATCCCCTTCTAAGGCAGACTTACACATTTTATTCTCACACAAGACAACAATCAGCCACACTCACGCAGACCACGTCTGGCCCGCACACACACAACATAGGCCTATCGCTATGCGTCTACACGCACAGCTAGCGCTCTGTTGAAAACTCTCAAACGCCCCATATGGCGGAGAATTCAACCGTCGGACACTCTCCAAACGCCCCATATGGCGGAGATTCCAACCGGACACTCTCCAAACGCCCCAAATGGCGGAGATTCCGAACACTCCTCACGGCGGAGCTACCGAACCTAGGTTATCTCCACGCCCCACACGGCGGAGAAGCCTGCGTCTCTCTCGCGCGGCTAGCGGGCCCCGCACCTGCGATCAACGCAGGGTCACGTAGCCGCTCTCTAAGGCCTTCTGTACTTACTGTTCGTGTTGTTTCCGTTCATGGGAAGAGTCTCTGTATCCCGTCAATCGCCATCCATCCCGAGGGGAGTTCAGACGCAAACTTCCCGGCCTGGTGACAAGCATCAAGGCACCAGGGCTTTCCGTCAATCATCCCAGACGCTGCGGTGGCGTCCTCCCTCTCCTCGCGATGGAGGCAATGTGTTGGGCTCCGGCTCGAAGGACCAAATAAATGTTGGGTCTGTTCCCACAAACCCCGCTAATTCTAGAGACTTATTCATCATGAATGAAAACAAGACAGTCAGCGATCGATCGATTACTTGCGCAAGGGAGGCCTCGTCTATGTCCAGCATGGAAGTGACCCCATGAGGGCCTCCTCTCGCTGGCTTTTATTGACAAACTTCAAACAATAGTTTACAAAACACCTCCCTCGCAACCCCTTTGGTTACAAAGACAAGGCACTGTATGTATATGCATGCAGGGTGTGTGTGTGTGTGTGTCCTCCTGCTGACCAAAGGGTCGTAAACGCAGGAAGCTTACATCAAAGGAAGTAGATCTTCCAGATAGGATGTATCTGCTATAAAACCTCCCCCAACACAAAGTGGTTAGAGGTGCTCAGGATCAAAGGAATAGCTTTGATAATACTGCTTGAACTAAGACTGTACAAATTTAAGAAACACAATGGCAACATTCAACAATTAGACCTAACACACTGTCTCAGCTGAACTCTGGACACGCACACACATACATATACTGATACTGATAAGCACTCACCGACGCATCACCCTCCCTACCCCGGATCCAACGCCACCTCCAACGCTTACCTCCCCTCTGATGTGGACATCGGGTCAGCTGGAGGCGCAGTCGAACGATTGCAGCGGTCCCAGATCAGATGTACACACTGGAACTCTTTCCCATGTTGCTCGTCTGTGTTTTATTGTGCTATGGTGTGTTGATATCTGTGCATTCCTGTATCATCCTTTTGTGTTACACATTTCGATGTTTTTTCCTCGCTACCTAGCCTGACCTGTCTCCCCAATGTGATGTTGTGTAATGTATGTACGGTCGGCAAGGTCTGTCATCTCGGTTGCGGGCAAAAGACCTGCAACTGACAAATAAAGGCTATCTCATCTCATCTCACCAGAGTCATCTCATTGTACTGGATGATGTTATTTTTCAAGCAGCTAATCATCCAGAAGTGGTCCGGATTTTCACACAGTACAGACATCATAAAAATATGAGTGTCCTGATGTTGACTCAGAATGTGTTTCTACAGGGTAAACACAGCAGGACGATCAGTCTGAACAGTACTTATATGGTGTTATTTAAAAACCCTCGTGATAAATTACAAGTTAATACATTAGCTAGACAGATACGTCCAGAACGTCTGCAATTCTTCTTGGAGAGTTTTGAAGAAGCCACGAGAGAGCCACACGGATATTTATTGATAGATTTAACCCCCACCTGTCCAGAGCAGCTCAGACTGAGAACAGGGATACTTCCCTCAGAACAGCTGTGTGTTTTCTTACCCAGGAAAAAATAAGAGAGACAATGTCTGTAAGATTGAGAAGAAACTTTGCTTTGCTGATAACACTAACCACAAGCTCCCCTAAAATTCGTAAGGTTATTTTAGAAGAATGCTCATCCGATTTTATTCAGGCTATTTGTGAGATTTGTATGAATCTTTTAAAACCGTCATGTCATCCTTTAAAAAACTTACGTTCATCGCCCTAGGGACCGTTTTCTGCCACGTCCCAAAAAGTGCTATAAAAAGATTATATATTCATATTTTTTTCCAGTTTAAATTAGCCAGTCTTTTAAAACTACTTCTCCCTGAAATATTCATATAAAGTTTTAATTATATTTCGGGGTTTTTAACCCTTTAAATCGCAGTTTCATTACATGAGCGAACCGTTTTTTTAGCCCCCAAAAACAAAAAAACTAAATATTTTCCATAAAAAACATTTGAAGTAATATTTGACTTTTATTATAATTAGGCCTTTGGATGGTCCAAAGATTGGCACCAACATTCGTTTTGATGCAGCATTATTTTTTGCAGCAACATAGTAAATTATAATAAAACGGTATATTATGTTTTTAGTTTTCACATACTAAGTGCTTATTACCACGTAGTTTTCTAAAATAAAATTACAAAAATATGTTCATAACAATACAAGATCACTTTGAACCAGAAAAACATTTATTTACATAAACAGTTATGGTATTGGGACTCCAGGAAGATTATGATTTCCGCTGCTTCCAGCGCGCCTCCAGTCGGCTGCCTCCCGGGGTCTGCATGGAGCTGGCTGCCTGCCTCCAGCCGGGCGCTGCGGTGTCATTCCCGGTGTCGTTCCGCGGTGAGTGTCCCTAGCCGAGTTTTTTTCCCTGTGTCGGGAGCACAGGCTGGGATGTCTAAATCACGCAAACAGTATTCCACAATTTATATTTTTACTTCACAAACACTTCTAATTATCACGTTTTACACCTGAAACTTTGGAGGGCTTAGTTCTTTGTACAGAAAAGTTACAGCAGGATATAAATAATTATCAGGCAAAAATGTCCTTCGTTTATCACAATAATCCCGTCCGAACCTGAGAACACTAAATATAAAATGTTTTGAAACCCTCAGAATGGTAATGCAACAATACTTCTTAATGAAACCAAACAAACTGCCTGCGTCACAGTGACGCATTGTGGCATGTTCTGTGGGGTAGCTGCATACACGACATGTCCGATCCACGCGAGAGCAATAAATCTATCATTTTCTTTGCTAACCCTCAAACTGAATGGTAATGCAACTTCTTCATGAAACTAAAACAAACTGCATGCGTCACAGTGACGCATTGTGGCATGTGCTGTAGGTGTAGCTGCATACATGTCCGGACATGTCCGATCCACGCGAGAGCAATAAATCTATAGTTTTCTTTTGTAACTCTCAAACTGACTAGCAATGTAACGATAATAATTTTTCAAATAACGAAAACATTATTATTCCCTGCATAATCCCGATGCGGGGGGGGATTTTGTCAGCCGCGAACAGCGGTTCGCCATCGGCGAAGGCGGAAATCATCGCCAAAGGCGAAGTCGGATCATTGTGACCGAAATACTTTTCAAATTTTCAAAAATCACCCTGTTACTGTTTCATTCATCTCCCTTTCGCTCCCAATTTTAAAATGAGTGGCAAAGGTGCTTTTTTTTACCGTTAAATTTGCGTTCCATGTTCCACGTTCCAGGAGGATCCGCGATACACGCCGACCCCTTCCGTCGTCAAAAATGACTACTTCCGGTTTACCGATTGTTTTTCCACTGCAGCTGCATTGAAAAATGCTTGAAGTCATAATAAAGTGTAATTTGGTTTTGGTTCCAGCTTTTATACTTATTGTGTTTGCACTGCATTGTGGCCTAAGAGAAAAGACGGGGAAAAAAAGGTGTGTGTGTGTGTGCGTGTGTGTCATTTTTTTTCTTTTTTTAGGCATAAATACCTTTATTTTATTTTTTTAAACATATATGCCATTGTCTAAGACTGTTAGTGACACAGGATTATCATTTTTTGAGCAGAAAGTCTATGGAATAAATACGGAAATTTACTGCATTTGATTCACTTGCCCAAAAGTGAAGAAATGGCGCCACCTGGTGGACAAATAAAAAAAATTACAATTTCAAGGCCCTGAGTCTACATCGACATCCAAAGCAAAAGAAATAAATAAAAATACATAATAATAATTTGGGGATGAAAAATAGCGTTTATAATGGATGTCAATGGGGCACAAAACGGTCCCTAGGGTAATGAGTGTGAGTATTTTTGCTGCTCAGCCATTTTAGGCTGATTTAAGAAATTCACACTGAAATTTTAAATCTTTTAAAAAAATTAACTCCTTTGGCAAGTTTGGTTATATTCCACTGAACACAGTGGAAATGGCATGCATTTGAAACAAGAAAGTGGCACAAAAAGGTCCCAGTATGAGGTAATATTCCAATCACACAATGTCAGCATAACAAGCTGAAACGGCATAAAGAGAAAATCAGACAGATGGCCAACAGACGGGATGGAGTCAGGAAGAAGAAAAAGTTAATGACTCAAAAAGGTGGTTTCCTGTTACCACTGCTCACAACATTGCTACCCATCGCCGCGGATTTAGCTATAGGCGCCATTCGCAAATAAAAGATGCAGAAAATGTATTTTATCTTGCCCGAGCAGATCAAACACTTACATGAAACACATGCAAATGCCTCTTGGACACCCATCAGAGACAAAGCTGAGGATGAACTGGACAGCGAAATGAGACGTGTATTGGAGACTCAGGGTCTAAGCCCGGATGAGAAAATAAAAAGTATAACATGCTTTTACAAAAGTATCTCGTACTGGAGAAACAAAAACTGCCACTATGAGCACGAAGAGAGCGAGGAGGGGGAGGAGTTGGGAAGTGTGGACAAAGTTTTGCATTAAGTTTTAACCAACATAAACCCACGCTCAAAGAGAAACACTGAATAGCTAATGCGTAGAAAATTAGCATCAAAAGGTCACAGCGGATGGACTGAGGACGGTGAATTTATGCATAGAGACAAGATTATACCAGGAAGTCATATGCTCGACTTGATGAAGTTTTTAGCAAGCTCTCGGACAAGTGTGAAACCAACAGGCTGGAGTTCGCTTGCACGAACTTTGGCAGACCTAAAAATCCCCCTTTCCACTATTGGAAACTTATCGTCTAGAAGGGAGATAAGATGGCCTTTATTAGTCCCACAGGTGGGAAATTTGTTTTGTTACAGCAAAAGTGCAAAGTTATGTAGCAGAAATTAGAAAACACTGGAATGCAATAAAATAAAATAAAATAAAATAAAATAAAATACTATGTACAATAGAATAAAATAGAATAGAATAATATATACAATAGAATAAAATAGAAATACAAATACTATATACAACTGATAGCAGATAGCAGCGCTAAAAGATTCAAGAGAAACAGGAGAATACCAGAGATCATCGGAGGAAGATGTTATTGTTAAGAGAAAAAAAGAAGAAAAGCAAGACAATTGCCTTATCACCCACTTGGTTAAATTTCTGATGTAATCAAAAACCAAATAAAACATTTTTCTTATTTTTTAAAATTAATTATCTCTCATGTTTTTATTGAACCAAAAACACATTACACCGCTTTTTTTCCCAAAAACGTTTTTAGGCTTTATTAAAAATTAATTTTTAACACAAATGACAATCATTAAAAGCTTTCAGAGAACATGAAGTTTGATTAAAATTGCTAGCTTTACATATTAATAGACATCTGACAAATCGTTTTACAAAACACGAGACCATGGTATCATTTTTGTTTTGATAAGTCTTTCCACGCCATCTCTGGGCTAAGAAAAATATACAATGCTGACCGCATACTGTAGACAGTGTGGCTTGTAGCTGTCTTTGATGGAAAGATACTCGATCAGCATGCTTTTTCAGAAACGTTACAATGCTTTTAGGGTAAAAAGGATAATCCGGTGGGAATCATAAAAACTGGCACCTCCATCTTCATCTAATGAAATCGCCAGCCAATGAGTTCCAGGTTTGTTCCTTGGGTCTGTATTTATGATCACATATGTAGGCCGTTTAAACGAGCGTTTGAGTAATGTTAATAATTCATCTTCTGCATATACTCCAAAAAACCTGTCACTGACTAGCAGCCTCCCTCCAACTGATGATTGTTCATGCTTCAATAAAAAGGTGAAACCTTTCTATCAAACTATCAACGTCGTGGTGTGAGGCAGCGGCAGTCTGAAGCGCATTTCAAGTCTCAAGTTGCCATTTATTATCGGTGACAACACTTGGCTGTCATCTGAAGGATTCATATTGAACACAAACAGAGTATATCCTTGTTCAAACTCCTGTCTGTCAATGCACAAGGACAGATCTGTCAGGTTTCTCCTGGTAGCGGTTGTGGAGATTCAGAAATTGTTTTATTGCTGCCATATAACCTGCATTATTATAATTGCATTAATAACATGTTTTACAGCATTATTTGATTAGTAATATTTCTTACAGGGTTCATATTGCATTGAATATGTTTGTCATCACATTCATTCTATTCACAGGTAGTTTATTTTATACACATTGCATATCTGTGCTTGTTTAGAGTTGATGTTCCATCCAAGAGGGTTTTAAGCTTCACTGGTGAGAGTGTCCAGGTGATACATGTTGAGGGAAGATGAGAACATAGAAGGTTAATTGCATGCATGCTTACAATACACATAAATCTAGTAGCAGGCCTGAGCGAAGGCCCAAGTGTCTTCTGCTCCTTCTTGAAACTTGCTGCAATTTAGTCTACTTAGTGATTAATGACGAGTGTCCATTTTTAGCTCTTAGAGACCCTGTAGCTTGAAGTTGGTTACCTTAAAAGGCAAGTGTCTTTGACCTCTTTGTAACTGGCTGCCCTTTTAGCGACCTGGTAACAGATGACTGGAGGAGATAACCAGCCCTCAGATACTCTGAAGGCTTAAGACTATGATTGTGCATGGAAGGTGTTATGGAAAAGAAAAGTTATATGTCTGTGTCTAGCCATTAAAAATGAACAAGATGTACCATTGTCTGTAAACAATGACTGTACATAATGTATTTTTGACCTGTATTTGACGCCATGGGGGGACGGATACCCCAATGCTTTAAAAGTGTTCTCCACATGTATTTTTAGTAGAGAGATAGAGAAGACTCATGCTGTAATTTTTGTTCTGTATTAATAAACTCACCGTTTGATTGCACTTTTCTGGGGCCTCCGTGGTTTGTTTCACTGCTCTACATTGATCGATTTCGCGACACGGTGTACAGGCTGTAAAACTCTCTGACGGAGTGATTCTCACCAAAATTGGGTTGAAACGCTTTGGCTGGTATTTGTTTACTCTCATGACACAAAGCCAAAAACTCTAAATTGTTATGCTCGAAATTGAAAGGGCATAAATCATATCGACCTGTAAAAGCTTCGTGGTTTACCATGCCTATGACTAGATACCGGGGCAGTGAACCCAGAAACAGGTTCTCATGATGTGATATCCGTGAATTCTCTTGAAAATGTTTTTACATTAATCCTTGAGATCGGAGTAAATTCTGAGTAATTTAATTATGTCTCGATTATAGCCCTGTAGGGGTGAGTTGAGCTGGCTTGTGAAATCAGTCTGTCGCCCAACGTGATGTCACACTGCGAGAAAATGGTGTTTAAAGGGTAATTTATAACATTAGCGTCTGCATCAATATCAGTACCGTCTGCGTTTGTTATTTTCAGCCTTAAACTCAGCAGTGTGTCATTTAAATCCAGGTAATGCAACCCGTTTCCAGGCACGTAAAATTCCAGAGGTCCCCGATCAGTGAGCGCTGTTACTGGTTTAATTTCTGAATAACATTTATCCTTGATTGAAAACTGAGTCAGCGGTGCTGTAAACAGATCCTATTCGCTCAAGGTGCATTCGCTCGATTGTTCGTGAAGTAAAGACATTGTTGCTTGTTCTTAGTTTCTTTAGAAAATATCTTGCTTAGACTTGCGTCCTGTACGTCTGACGGTTTTACCCGTTTGTCTCTTTTTGACAGTTTTTCTCAGCTTTTTAAACTCTGCCAGTCTTTGACCCGGAGGAAGTTTTAAGGGTCTACATGAAATTTTGCTTAGCCCTGAGCCCTTTTGGCATTCAGCTGTGTCCGAGTGATTGAACTTACTGACTGCTGTAGTCAGCACGTCCGATGCTATGTTCTTCACGGCAGTCTTCAAATGAGGTTTTGCGACGCTCACACCCCACTTTATGAATGGACTCACAAATCTAAACAATTTTGAGAAAATAGATGCTACCCTGCGTCCGTAAATTACAGGCGCACCTGAAAAGCCGGGGAGACCGTTACCGGCTTGGGTTTAGCAATACCGTATAAATCTTTTATTATCTATATTGTTATGAGTTATGGCAGATCCTTGACAGGCCGGAAATGTAGCTTCACTATCGTTTTACCGTAGGTAGGTAGGTAAAGTTTGCAGGCTCGTTCTGATCGGTTTTGATTTTGATATGGATATTTTCGATGTGTTTGCGAGCAACAGGAATATAGTCTGGTTTGTTAAAACACAGTGTGATAATATCTCCGTAATTACCCTCTATTTTGACAGTACGCAGCAGGGGGAGTAGCTATCACCCACGAGCTGTAGCGTTGCAATATCAGAATAACAGAATAGATGATAACACCCAGCCTTTATATCTGCTGGATATGAGGCAAATTTGCGTTCAAATTGCTGCCAGACACCTGGCGGGACACCAAGCATATATGCAAGCGGTGGGAAAAACCTGAGCTGATATAGGCCTCCAGATGTGAATTCAAACTTTTTAACATTTGGGTGATATTTTCGATAAATATCCGAGTCCGCGTATTTTTGTCTTAACCACGTCATCGGGCCTCTGCTCAGCATTACTCTTTTTCCTCCATTCAAAATAAGCCTTATCATTCGGGAGATTAAGCCATGTATAGTGATATGAAATTTCAGTGAGAGCCACCTCCCATGCCCCATCGAGATTGAGATGCTGGGCGAGATCCACACGGAAGCTGCTGCTGGTGTTATTTTTAAATACATTCAAGCTTGCGTTTGAGGGTAGCGTTACGTAAAAGCCCTGCAATCTGACGCTCATACTGATCCCGTTACCAAGGTGAAATTGAGGTCCGGGGTTTGTTATGTGAGGTTTTTAAGCTCACTGGCTTTAAGCCAGCTATTAAACTTTTCAGGCCAGCTCCGCCATTTGATGAGGAAATAAATCTGCCCCTTCCGTTTACGTTTTGAGAGAATTTTCTGTCATGGTTGGTTGTGTGGCAGGCAGGCAGGAGTGGTGGACCCAAAATGCAGGACTCAAACACGGAAGTATAACTTAAAGTGCAGCTTTATTGCTGGGAAAAAACCTCTTACTCAATAAACTCACCAAAAAAAACAAACAAAACTCTGGACAGAGGAACTAAGAACTGAAACACTGGAAAACAAATACTAAAGCGGAACAGGAGACAAAGCACACAGCAGATTGAGGGTACGACACAACAGAGAGCACAGGAAAACACAGGGCTTATATACACAGGGGAGTAATCAGGGAATGGGCAACAGGAGGGAGACACAGCTGGGAGAAATTAGGCTAATGAGACAGGGGAGAAGTAAAACTGAACACCAGCACAACTCAAAAACCCAAACAAATCATATATTTAGAAAAACAAAACAGAAACAGAAAAAGCTGGGTCAAACTGACCCAGAACCATGACATTTTCTCAATGTGACACAGCTTATCCTTAACCAGGCCGATTTTCTGCAGCTCATGGTCATAAAAACTACCGATAATTTGTTCCCCATCGTAATCTTTGATTTTATAAACAGGAGGGTCTCTAGGTATGCACTGGTCTATAGTAAATATCTCATCCGTGAAGGTTTGCTTGTACCATTTATCAAACACACCTCTAACTTTAGACAGTTAGAGGTCAGACGTGATCTCCCTTTTTAAATTTCATGGGCTTGTTTCTGCAAGGAATAGAAGTACCATACAGGTTTTGAAATACTAGCGTTGTGTTGTCTGAATTTACTTGATTGGGGGCCATTTTTATGGCACTATGATAACTAGTGTTATAGCTGTGTAATAAATCTTGTAACACATCGACATATCTACGTGTATTTACAGCTGTGAAATATTTATACATTTTACTTTTAAGAGTTCTATAAAACTTTTCGCAGACTGAGACTTTTAGATCGCTCCCTGTAGCAAAATGATTTATACCATGCTTTTTCATTAAAGATTGAAAACTGAAATTAAAAAAATTCCTTACCACTATCTGTTTGTAGCTTTTCAGGAATTTGGCTATCTTTTAAGACAGACTCAAAAGCCTTGGCGACTTGAACGCCTGTTTTGTTTTTCAAGACTCGTGCATAAGCTTTTTTAGAGAAAACATCAATAACATTAGGTAAATATTTATAGCCATCGTTATGCTTGGATAACGCTTGCATATCGCACAGGTCTGCTTGGAACTGATTAAGAGGTCTTGGGACACGATTTTTCCGAAAGCAGATCTTGGTGAAATGTCCATTCCAGAAACTTTTACAGAGTTAATCATAATATCGGAAAAAGTAATATTTTTCAAACGGGAAAAGACAAGAATGTCGTCTCTGAGAGGGGTAGGAGACATCCTTGACAGACATCTCGCCGGTGTTTCTGGATTAGCAAATTAATTATGTACTTCACCGTTAGTTTAGTGAGTTGCAAAACAGCGGTGGGGAGCAGACTCGCTGCCTCGTCGTCGTCCACGGCCGAAGGCTGTCCACGGCTCTCGCCGGGGTGGGGAGCGGTGTCTTCGGGCTCTTGGAAAAGAGCTCGGCATACAGGATCGCCCAAAGCCCAGAGCGAGGCGCCGGAGACTGAAAAGTTGCCGGGGGTCTGGTCTGGGGACTGCCAGCCGAGAGTGGCGAGTTGTGAATGGCTGGGTGAGTTCCAGCCTTGAGGGGATGATGGCGGCGGTGGATTCTCTGTAAGCATAGTGGCCGGAGACGGTGAAGCCAGATGCGGCGGAGGGCTCGGCGGCAGGGTAGCCAGATGCACCGGAGGGCTCGGCAGTGGGGTAGAATCAGCTGAGGGCTCAAGAGATGCGAGGGATGCAGCGGACGGGGCTCCGAAGCTATTTCCACTCTTTTCTCCCACCATTTTCAACCAGTCTAGCGTGGGAATTCGGAGCATGGTGTTGAAAACACCAGACTGGCTGTTTGAAAAGTCCAGAACAAATTCATCTGTGCGAGCGTCTTCGGTTGTCTGCCGGCTCCCTCTGCAGTACCAACGACAGAATGGCGTGCCCTTTGTCTCCCACTGCGTGTATGTGACGATTTGTCTCACCATGCTTAACGGCCGTTGCTGTTGCTGGTCCAGCTTGAAGGGTGGAAACGCGTGGGCCTGTTTGAAGACTGGATGCGTCTGCATCTGTTGATCTGTTGGTGTCGCGATGAGGGTCAAAACAGCCCAGTCAGACGAAGCAAAGGCAATCCGAGATGTTACACTGTAAAATGTAATTCTAGATGTTTGTTATTTCAACATATTATTCTATATCAGTTTGACGATAGATGACTGAAGTTGTTGTTATAACATAGAATTACAAGTTATAATTTCAAGTAATTTCAAGCTAACTTGAAAACTCATGTCCAGCTAAATCAGCAACTTATGTGAACTTGACAATGTGGGTAAGTTGAGCACAGCAGGGTTCAAAACTGTCCCATGTGACTGCTATCGAGGTGCATCATGGGGAATTGGCGGTTAACGACATGCTCACTTTACTTGGACGTTTTCTAATCGTCTTCTTTGGAATATGCTTTCAAGGTGAGTAACATTGGTTATAACTATAAGGAAAGAGAGCTACAAAAGTTGGAACATGTTTTGAATTTATGGCATGATGTGTGTTTTTCTCTTTTACCGAAATGTTTGCTTTAGCTAATGTAGCTTTAGCGGACAAGGTCCAGCTTGTGTGTCATGACCAAACTTGACCCAATAAACTGACATATGGCTAAAAAGGGAGTATGTAATGGACTTGCTGGCTTTAATGTAAAAAGCCTGTTGTGTAACTTTAATGAGGCAGTTGGACTAAAACAGTATTGCTCATCAAGGTAAACATCTGAGGAATAAGGAAACTGTTACTTGTCCTTTTACTCAGTGTTCTTTTAATCGCACGTTTACTAAAGTTTTACATCACATAAGTCATTTTCACAATCATTGTACTTTAAAAGATTTCGAGACAGAGCTTATTGTTCTGTGAACTTCCTTGTTTGCTGAACGGCAGGTAAAGTGCATCTTTTTGTTTGTTTGCTTTTGTGTGTTTGTGTTTTCTCTAATGGGCCTCAGATGACTGTTTGCTTAAATTTGGGTCTCAAAGAATCTTTTTTTTATTCTGCCTGTACTCTCCACCCCTCTTCTTCTATTGCTCAGGTTGAAGCAGAATTTGCCCGTCTTACATCTGTTGACCTGAAAGGGTTCCTTTTTGCTGTGCTTGACCATTATGGAGAGGTTCGTGGAGCTGTACAAAATCAAGAGCGGCATAGGAGGGCTAACTAGGCTCTCATAAGATGCTTCGGTGATGATGTAAGTGTTCAACTGCGAAATGTGTTCCTTTGTTTAAGTTTTAGGTTATCCAGTTCAACTGATGAACTCATTGAAAGAAAGCTGATAAGTAAAGTCTGTCATCATATTTCACAACTGGACATTTAGTGTGGTAACTTTTACAGAATCTGTGTATATTGGTGGTAGGTTGGATATCATATTCTACTTGAATGTCCTGATAAGCCTGATTCAAAATCTCCAATGATAATCATATATTGATGGAATTATGTATCAAAAAGCTGTGAATTTGGAGCTGTCTACATGCTTCATAAACACTGTTTAAAAAGTGTTTTTGTTTTCTTTTTGACTTCTTTGACCAGAGCCCTACACAAAGGAAGAGGACAGAGGACCTCATTTT
Source organism: Oreochromis aureus (assembly GCF_013358895.1). Taxonomy (NCBI): domain Eukaryota; kingdom Metazoa; phylum Chordata; class Actinopteri; order Cichliformes; family Cichlidae; genus Oreochromis; species Oreochromis aureus. The sequence goes on from NC_052962.1 coordinate 39,864,423, forward strand.
CTAAAGGAAGAGCCCTCACACACTTTCAAGACTGTGAAGGTTAGCATTGTTTCTTTTAGTAAATTTAATAATGACAGCACCACAGTGGATTTTAATGAAACATGTGGCATCTATGAAACAATAGATGCCACATGATAACATGTCTACTTTTTCCTCACCAAATGTATTATTACAAGATCTTTGACACTGGATTTGGTCTGGGTTTCAGAGAAACTAACTGCCAAGCTAGCATTGATATTATTAGTGTCTTGTGTTTATTCATGTCTTCACCAGAGTCTTTGACATTTCGCTGCTGTACTGTTCACTTCAGCTTTACGTTTGATTTCTCACATTGTATATTGTAATGGCAGAGATATTAGGATATTTAAGGGCCTGCAGTGGCTGCTACAGCTGTGGGGGCAATACTTTGGTGAAATGTCCTGGACCCTGAAAAGAGACTGTGTAGACTGGGTAAGCAATTAAAGGTTACTGGCCGAGAGTCATTGGGCAGCTGGGTAAAGGTGGATGTTGATATTCAGTGCCAATTATGCAACCTGTTCAGCCATGTCTATATGCTCTTTTTCATGCTGTTAATATAGGGGGAAAATAAACTTTAATCAATAAACTGATTAAAGAAGCATTGTCTATGGAGCCATAATCTGATCCTGTAGTGTAGCTGCAGTTTGCACATTTCATGTATTCTCAGCCAGATTTGGTTTAGAGCACAGCCAATATTTAGCATACGTAGATTTAAATTCACACACTGGTGATGGCAAGCTACATTGTAGCCACAGCCGCCCTGGGGCGCACTGACAGAGGCGAGGCTGCCGGACACTGGCGCCACCGGGCCCTCTGACCACCACCAGTAGGCAACAGGTGAAGTGTCTTGCCCAAGGACACAACAACTGAAACTGTTGGAGCCGGGGCTCGAACCGGCAACCTTCCAATTATAAGACGAACTGTCAACTCTTGAGTCACGATTCAGTCATCCACCCATGTGTGTGAATGACTGAATGTGTAAAGCACTTTGGAGTCCTTAGGGGACTAGTAAAGCGCTATACAAATACAGACCATTTACCATTTAAATTGAAAATTTTGTTTGAATTCTGCAATTGAAGACATGCTCAGTTATTTATGAACATGGTCTTTGTTTAAAGCAAGAAATGGATTTGTAACATGGGGGTGCATATCTCATTCTGAAAAAACTTTAACAACTAATAAGTGTTACCCAAATCACCATCATTCAAGGCATCAGTATGGCTCTGCTTTGGAAAGACATGAATTATTAAGCACAAGGGATATTGTGTAATTGTAATTGTGTAATTTTTTTTTTTTTTTTTTTTGTCTTTGAACCCTTTTATAGCCGACAGGTATTGAAGACACGTTTTCTAAGAGGATGAAAGTTGGCATTGCGATGGTGAAAGAAGAAGACATCATCGATGTGTTGGTTGTCCTTGAGGCGGCAGTAATCCTGTCTAACCTGAGGGATGTCTCAAGTGCCATTTCCATGCTGATGGGCCTTCTTTTTGCCCTCAACATAGACTATCCAAAGGAACTTAAGGACATCTTTGAAGTCATTCAGAACATCCTAATGAACATTGGTGGAAGGCAGTGCATCTCACTAGTGCATGGTCTAAGAAACAGACTCTTGCAGAAAGCCATGCAGAACTGTAATTGTATGCTCCTTAGTGTTAAGGACAGTTTTATTTTACTGTTTGTTTTTTTATTCTTGCAAGTTCTCATTCTCACTTTTGTATGTCACTAAATGACTACACTTTACATTCCAGATTAGACAATTACTCATTTGTTCATGGTTTAAGAAACTTATGTGAACAACAATATAATGGTGGACTCTGCAGATACTTATCTCATGCAAGTCAGTAGTTTTTCCTTTGTTTTGCAATTGAGCAGACTCAAACTGATGTTTCTGAAATATCCATATTATCAAATGTTTCAGAAGCATGCACTCATTTTCAGAGATATTGGTTCTGTGGAATTTGTTGCAATTGTAAACGAAGACAAATACAAGAGTTTGATATGTTAGTTGTTATAAACTGATCTTTACTGTCACTTATCAAAGGTTTTGTACTATTTTAATATTTCAAGTTTTATGCTAACAGGTGTGACTGAGCACAATGAAGTTTAAAAATTTTGCAAATGTAAAGAATAACTTTTCTAAAATAGCAAGTGTTCGTTGATACATTACATTAATGCAGACTTTATGTTGTTACTTCACAAGAATCACTACTGCTCCTAGAGTATTGGTCAGAATTTAATCTTCACCCAAACTGGGCTCAAGACCAAGTTCAAATTTATTGTTTCACAGGAGCAGCCTTTGAGTTTTGATGGATTGTGAGCCTGATGAGCTACGTCACTGATTTTTCTGTTTCTCAGATGACTAAGATGGCACAATAAATGGTGAATGTTGGGTGCTCATGAGTAATTGTCTTGTCATGTTCTTAAAACAAACTTTCTGTATGAAATGATCAGATAGACTTTAATGGAATCTGTGGGTTTTTATTTATTTTTTTTTTCTGTAAACAACAGAAAATTAATTTAAAGGAATGTAGATATTTAAACCTGAGATCTAAGATAAACCTAACAGGTAGTTTTGCTGAAATGGATGTTAGAAAGGTAAAAAAAAAAAAAAAAAAAAAAAAACTAAAGATGTTTAATACACATTTTTCTTTACATCCAGTCAATCAACTCTGATAATTAAAATGAAACTGATTTACAAGTTCACTCAGCTACCTTAAGGAGCTCAGTTAATTAATAAACTTAAATCAACTTAGCTAACAGATTATGTTAGTTAAGCTAAAATAGATTCCTAAGTTAAAAGAACTACTAAAGTATTTGAATTAACTAAAAAACCCAAGTCAACTGAACTAGGACAAGAGTTTAAACAATAGATTATTTTAATTTAGCTGAAAGGGTTTTCCCAAGTAAAGATGACAATTAAAGGAGTTGAACTGACTAACAAATCTCAGCCAACTAAACTAAGACAAACATTTAGACAACATGTGATTTTTCATCAACATAACATTTGGTTGTGTTGCAAGAACAAACTCTATTTCTTGACTTAACTTAAAATTTTAAGGCAGCCCTGTACCTGATATTTTTAAGTTGAAACAACAAGTTATATTTTACAGTGTAGCGGGCCAAAACTTTCACCTGCTCTTAGTTGACAGAAGTAGATTTCGCTCTCTTTGAGGCTGAAGGCATAACCCCAAAATCCACCGGAGCTGAGACGGAATCTCTCTTCCATAGGGTTAGCGGGTGTTGGCTGGACCCTACAAAGATGCAGTCGTGTGAGTTGCGCTGGTGTCCCGGAAGCTCTGTAGCTGGTTACAGGGGTCTGAGCGAGCAGGGTCAGGTTGGCAGGTCTGGCATCCATGTTGTTTATGAAAAAGAGGGAAAGAGAGTTAAAAGAGGGAGTTAAATTTAAGCCGAAATGTTAGATTATTTATCCTGAGTGACAGCCAGCGAGTGAACCTATTGCAGAGAAGGTAAATTGGCCCTGTAGCCGATTGGCTAACTGGGGTGCCGCGGGAGCTGCCCATTTGATATGTGATTGGCAGCGGGCGAAGTTAGGCACGCCTCGGAGGCGGAGTTGGTCTCGGGCGCAAAGTTTCAAAGTTAGGCAAGAATCATTCAGGAGCTGAGACGGAGCGAGTAACAAGGAAAAATTTAGGCTGCGCGCTGGATGTGAGACGGAGCGAGTAAGAGGGGTCGTTTGAAGAAAAAAAGACTAAGGCTTTTTCAGCAGTTTTCCCTGTTATCGCACACAAGGTTTGGGGATACTCCCTAACAAGTTTATCGTATTGTGTTTAGCTGTGTGAGTTGGGGAGAAGCCGGAGGGTTTTTTCAGGAGTTTGACCTGCTTGTTTGCCTAAGGGTTTGGTGGGAGCCGTGGTGAGCTTATGCTTGGGGGGATCGCGTTTGTGAATCGGATTTTGATTCTCGTTTTCCTTGTTCGGATTAAACAAATGCAAATAAATTGAAATAAAGTTTTCCAACGGGGCATGCAACCTCTATCTTCCGCCATACTGAACATTACAAAAGCACAAGTTTAACTAAGCACTTTTACTCTGGTTTAGGACATGTTCAAACACACACACACACACACACACACACACAAGCATGGGCGCTGACACAGGTGAGCGCACGGGCACGCACAGACACACAGGTGCGGGCACGCATGCACTGACCCACCACCAGATGGCATTTTTTGCCCATAAAAAAGTAAAAAAAAAAATTTTGGCTTCAAAATGAGAAAATGCTATTTGATATATAAAAAACTTTATTTTTTAATAATGAAAGAATTTATTTTTGGAAAATAAATTAGTTATGAAATATGATAATTTTATGAATATCATAATGTTATTAATATCATAATTGTATGAGTGTCATAAAGTTTTATTACTTCCTAGGGTCATAAACAATTTATTGGGGTCATAAGTCACTTGGTTTGACACAAGGGGTATCATATCACTCCTACAGTGGGATCCAGAAGTTTGATCAACCTCGTTAAAAGTCATTATTTTCCTGTATAAATCGTTGGTTGTTACAATAAAAACTGCCAGTTATACAGGGAGTGCAGAATTATTAGGCAAGTTGTATTTTTGAGGAATAATTTTATTATTGAACAACAACCATGTTCTCAATGAACCCAAAAAACTCATTAATATCAAAGCTGAATGTTTCTGGAAGTAGTTTTTAGTTTGTTTTTAGTTTTAGCTATTTTAGGGGGATATCTGTGTGTGCAGGTGACTATTACTGTGCATAATTATTAGGCAACTTAACAAAAAACAAATATATACCCATTTCAATTATTTATTTTTACCAGTGAAACCAATATAACATCTCCACATTCACAAATATACATTTCTGACATTCAAAAACAAAACAAAACAAATCAGCGACCAATATAGCCACCTTTCTTTGCAAGGACACTCAAAAGCCTGCCATCCATGGATTCTGTCAGTGTTTTGATCTGTTCACCATCAACATTGCGTGCAGCAGCAACCACAGCCTCCCAGACACTGTTCAGAGAGGTGTACTGTTTTCCCTCCTTGTAAATCTCACATTTGATGATGGACCACAGGTTCTCAATGGGGTTCAGATCAGGTGAACAAGGAGGCCATGTCATTAGTTTTTCTTCTTTTATACCCTTTCTTGCCAGCCACGCTGTGGAGTACTTGGACGCTGCGTGTGATGGAGCATTGTCCTGCATGAAAATCATGTTTTTCTTGAAGGATGCAGACTTCTTCCTGTACCACTGCTTGAAGAAGGTGTCTTCCAGAAACTGGCAGTAGGACTGGGAGTTGAGCTTGACTCCATCCTCAACCCGAAAAGCCCCCACAAGCTCATCTCTGATGATACCAGCCCAAACCAGTACTCCACCTCCACCTTGCTGGCGTCTGAGTGGGACTGGAGCTCTCTGCCCTTTACCAATCCAGCCACGGGCCCATCCATCTGGCCCATCAAGACTCACTCTCATTTCATCAGTCCATAAAACCTTAGAAAAATCAGTCTTGAGATATTTCTTGGCCCAGTCTTGACGTTTCAGCTTGTGTGTCTTGTTCAGTGGTGGTCGTCTTTCAGCCTTTCTTACCTTGGCCACGTCTCTGAGTATTGCACACCTTGTGCTTTTGGGCACTCCAGTGATGTTGCAGCTCTGAAATATGGCCAAACTGGTGGCAAGTGGCATCTTGGCAGCTGCACGCTTGACTTTTCTCAGTTCATGGGCAGTTATTTTGCGCCTTGGTTTTTCCACACGCTTCTTGCGACCCTGTTGACTATTTTGAATGAAACGCTTGATTGTTCGATGATCACGCTTCAGAAGCTTTGCAATTTTAAGACTGCTGCATCCTCTGCAAGATATCTCACTATTTTTGACTTTTCTGAGCCTGTCAAGTCCTTCTTTTGACCCATTTTGCCAAAGGAAAGGAAGTTGCCTAATAATTATGCACACCTGATATAGGGTGTTGATGTCATTAGACCACACCCCTTCTCATTACAGAGATGCACATCACCTAATATGCTTAATTGGTAGTAGGCTTTCGAGCCTATACAGCTTGGAGTAAGACAACATGCATGAAGAGGATGATGTGGACAAAATACTCATTTGCCTAATAATTCTGCACTCCCTGTATGTATCATATAGGAGACACACACAGTGATATTTGAGAAGTGAAATGAAGTTTATTGGATTTACAGAAAGTGTGCAATAATTGTTTAAACAAAGTCAGGCAGGTGCATAAATTTGGGCACTGTTGTTATTTTATTGATTCCAAAACCTTTAGAACTAATTATTGGAACTCAAATTGGCTTGGTAAGCTCAGTGACCCCTGACCTACATACACAGGTGAATCCAATAATGAGAAAGAGTATTTAAGGGGGTCAATTTTAAGTTTCCCTGCTCTTTTAATGAAGAGTAGCAACATGGGGGTCTCAAAACAACTCTCAAATGACCTGAAGACAAAGATTGTTCACCATCATGGTTTAGGGGAAGGATACAGAAAGCTGTCTCAGAGGCTTGAAGTGGCAGACCAAGAAAAATCTGGGATAGACAGAAGCGACGAATGGTGAGAACAGTCAGAGTCAACCCACAGACCTGCACCAAAGACCTACAACATCATCTTGCAGCAGATGGAGTCACTGTGCATCGTTCAACCATTCGGCGCACTTTACACAAGGAGATGCTGTATGTCAGAGTGATGCAGAGGAAGTCTTTTCTCCACCCACAGCACAAACAGAGCCGCTTGAGGTTTGCTAAAGCATATTTGAATAAGCCAGCTTCACTCTGGAATAAGGTGCTGTGGACTGATGAAATAAAATTGAGTTATTTGGGCATAACAAGGGGCGTTATGCATGGAGGAAAAAGAACACAGCGTTCCAAGAACAACACCTGCTACCTACAGCGAAATATGGTGGTGGTCCCATCATGCTGTGGGGCTGTGTGGCCAGTGCAGGGACTGGGAATCTTGTCAAAGTTGAGGGACACATGGATTCCACTCAGTATCAGCAGATTCTGGAGACCAACGTCCAGGAATCAGTGACAAAGCTGAAGCTGCGCCGGGGCTGGATCTTTCAACAAGACAACGACCCGAAACACTGCTCAAAATCCACTAAGGCATTCATGCAGAGGAACAAGTACAACGTTCTGGAACGGCCATCTCAGTCCCAGACCTGAATATTATTGACAATCTGTGGTGTGAGTTAGAGAGAGCTGTCCATGCTCGGAGGCCATCAAACCTGAATGAACTAGAGATGTTTTGTAAAGAGGAATGGTCCAAAATACCTTCAACCACAATCCAGACTCTCATTGGAACCTACAGGAAGCGTTTAGAGGCTGTAATTTCTTCAAAAGGCAGATCTACTAAATATTGATTTCATTTCTTTTTTTGTGGTGCCCAAATTTATGCACCTGTCTGATTTTGTTTAAACAATTATTACACACTTTCTGTAAATCCAATAAACTTCATTTCACTTCTCAGATATCACTGTGTGTGTCTCCTGTATGATATATTTAACTGACAGTTTTTATTGTAACAACCATTTATACAGGAAAATAATGACTATTAACAAGGTTGCCCAAACTTATACATCCCACTGTATGAGTAGGTTTCCAGTACACATCAGCTTTTAGATGTCCCCACTTCCTATGACCCCCCCCGCGCTCTGTGCAGACATGAGTGAGAGAGATTGATATGATACCGGCTCGGATGTCACCCGGATTAACAAGATCTGCATCAGGTGTTATAGAGAATTATATTAAGTTATCTAGTGATTACACTTCGATGGCCCGTCGCAGCAGAACATAATCCCAGAGATTAGAGCAGAGTAGATTAGTGTGGATGCTGGTGGTGAAGATGGAGGCTTGGAAGGAGCAATGAGCTCGACAGTGTGGGAAGTGATGTAAGCTTGGATCAGCCACCAAAGAGCACACAGATGTGTGACTACAGATTTTCCTTACTGAACTTACGCATCAGCTTCACGTCACTCAGAAAACCACTGAGTTCCTGTTGTCAGCCTTAATTTAGCATGAGGTAAGACGCTCTGTTCCTCGAAGAGAAGCTCCGCCTGGTGATTGTGGACAGAACTACTGAGCGAAGCCCCACCCACTCCACCTCTACCCTCATAAATGTTACATTATAATAGCATGAAACATCATCAACCAGAAAAGAAACACTGATATGTGAGGAGGAAGAGGCATGCACGACTGCCTCTCTGACTTCCTCTTCTCAGAAACTGGTCAGTGTGTGTTCAGACACCGGAGTGAGAGTCAGGATGAAGCTGAACATCTTCTGCTGCCTGTTGGCCTGCACTCTGAGCGCTGACGTCACAGCAGGTGAGAAACTTTATTTCTAACAGGTTATATCATTTAATATGTTTTCATTTTTATTAGTCAATGCAATTATAAGACAGGGTTAGGGTCAGGGGCTGGGGTGAGTGGAGGGGAGGGGGTGTCTATATGTCCCCACCGTCTCTGATATTTGCTGCTGCGTCTTGAAACAACACAAACATCAGTTAGTTCAGGAGCGGACTTCACTTCTGACGCTGACTCTGGATGGCATTACTGTGAGCCTGGTTCTGCAGGCTTCTTCCTGTTAAAAGGGAGTTGTTCCATCCCACCGTCGCTAAGTGTTTGCTCATATGGGGTCATATGATTGTTGAGGTTTTCTCTGTATTATTATTGTTATCCACCGCAGTCAAGTGAGCCGTCATTTGGGAGAAGCGGTTAATCCAGATGTAAAAACACATGAATGATCCAGGCACATGACGCAGTTCATTGGTCGATAACTCACCGCTCAGTCTCAGAGCTTCTGTGTCAGACATTTTTGTAACAATCAAACAGGAGTGGAGCTGACAGCAATCCCATCAGGCAAGATCAAGCTTCACCAAAGTTATGTTTTCTCTTTAAAAATTCTGCATTTCTGTTTAAAAAGGAAATAAAACTATTAAAAGCATTAATATTATTAACCTACAGCTCTCAGCTGTTTCTTACATGTGCTTTTCTTCGTGTCCTTCAGCTCTGTGTTTAGTTCCTGATTTCTTTTTCAAGCATCTTTGTCGGTGGGCTAAGGTCAAATTAACAATCAGGCAGGAAAAAGAAGAAAAACATCTCCTTTTTTGGAGTTCATCTTACACCTCAGTGGTAAAGGAAGATGTCACCCTGCACTCAAATAACAGGAACCATCACTAACCACAATGTGTCAGATTATTTCCTGAGAAGGTTGGTGTGTGTCGGAGCCATATATGCACGACCAGCTGAGTTCCTGCTCTCGACAGAGACCAAAGCTGTGGCCGGAGCTCGTCTATTTCTGAGTCCTGATCAGATCAGGATGCATATCTGCTGCTGCCTCTTTGCTTTTGCTGAGCCGTAATGTTACAGTGGATACGGACTTCTCAGTGATATCCAAATGATCCTGCAGAGTGCTTTCATACATCAGTTTTAACACCTCTTGTATTTATTATGTTGCCCTACAGCTGCAGGCATTTTGATTGTCGATGTTTCAGTTTGCTTGTAATGGAATTCACTTGCAGTTGAAGGTTTTGGGTCTGTTTCTAAGCTTTATTCTAACATGAATTTGGAATATAAAAGTGTTTCCTGACAGATGTCTGATTCTTACAGACTCAGATTTAATAAATCACAGAGTATTATGAAAGACAGAGAATTTGCTGCTGATTCAATAAAAGGACTAGATGTTACAATCCCTGATAATACATTGCTTTGAGAAAGCAGCCCCGAAGCTTTACCAGCGGGACACATCACAAATTGTTCTACCAATTTTTATTTTATTTTCCAGTTTCGTTTTACTTCCTTGGTTAGGATGAGGGATTAGAAATCTGATCTAGTCTATAATATTTAAAGTATTTACATTTTTCGGGCACATCATCAGTAGTGGACCTTGGATTCATTGGGTGAATCGGCCATTATCACTAGACACCCTCATCCAAGGACGTGTCATGAATCGCTGTGTGCAGGCAGGAGATGAGGACCCAAGTGCAGGCTTCACAGAGGCAAATTGTGAACTCAAAAACACTGCTTTACTGCAGGCTCGGAAGTAATACAAAACAATATCAAAACTAAACTGGGAGAATTCTAAGTATTCTAAGCCAGGGTTGATCAGGCCCTGGATTGTGTCACTGGTTTATGTTAAATTGTTATTTATCTTCCACTTTCTTCTGTTTAGTTTTCTACAATTTATTTTCTTCTGTCAATTCACTGCAAAACCCCAATACATGTTCCAGAGAGGTCCATGTGTGTCCATGTGGTGTGCACTCTCTAGTCCTGTTTTCTGGTTCCCATCATGCTCTCTGTCTGTGGGGCATTTCCTGTTCCTAGTTAGCTTTAACATTAGCATTAGCCTAAGGCTAACTGCCATAATGTCCATTCTCAGTAAGGAAACCCCATCTTAGTTAGCTGTTAGGTAGCTTTAGCATTAGCTTAGTCTTAGCCTAGCATTATCTAGCCGCCACCTTATGTCCACGGGAAACCACTTTTTGTTTACATAGTCCACCATCTTGGATCTTGGTAAGCCCCTCCACCTTCTTCTTCGCCATTTTGTTTAATTCATCGCTATCTTGTATCCAGGACCAACGACACCCTCTTCCAAGTAAGACCCTGTCAGGGTTGATCAGACCTTGCAGTCTGTCTCTGGCATATAGAAAAATATTCTTATTAATCCATTTCCATCCATACTTTAGTGATAAAATAATTGGAAATTTAGGTATTAGTACTATTAAACTGTTATTACTTTTTAAAATGTCTTTCATATTTGTCTTTTATTTTCTTCAAAGGGATAGAAAAGGTGATAGTGAGACAAAAGAGAGAAAAGAGACATAAGAGAGAGAGGAGCCGGAAGGGGGGTGCCTGATCTGGCATCCAACACCTCCCTGCCGGATTGGGCTGTATGCTCTACCTCCCCGCTTTATCCCAGAAAAGGGAAAAAGGGAAAATGTTAATTATCACTAAACTAAATGTTTAAAGTATTAAACACACAGTTTGATTCTAATGTGTTTTACAGGAATACAGGAGGAAGTAATCAAAGAGAAGGACTCCATCACTCTGAAGTGTCCTCGCTCTGCGGACGCTAGACTGACGTGGAGCAAAGAACATGAAGGGATTAAAGTTTTCATTCTTTCATCTTATGGTAACACGAGCACAAGACACATCGATGACACGCGATTCAGTTTATCAGCTGAGAAGTCGCTGATCATCCTGAGGCCTGCTGTCTCAGACTCTGGAACATACCTGTGTAATAATGAAGCAGCTGTGCAGCTGACAGTGATCCCAGGTAACATCAGACTTTATCAAAACTGCTCTGGATGTTTCCTCTGTTCTCAGATCAGATTGTAACTTTACATGTTACAAATACCAAGTGTATTTAAACCACCTTACATTTGGCACTTAACTGTTTTGCTTGCTGCAGGTTTTCTAACCTTTGAATAATCTTCCTGAATAATTTATCAATAACACAAATTTGCAAATACTTCAGCAAACATCAGCAGGAGTGCTATCTGCTCCTTTGTGTATGGAGGAGCAGGATGAGCACTGCCAGAGCTACAAAACAACCTCCAGCAGGTCACTGCTGTGAATGTTTGTGACCAAATAATCAGGGGCAGATGTTACAACCCGTCTAGGGCCGGGCAATAACATGAGTGAGGCACTCGCTCCCCCCCTAAGACCCAAGCAGCGACAGGAAACAAATCTGTTCTCTATAATGTGATTTAATTATAAAGTGGCAAAGAGGGACAACAAAACGGGAGTGTCAACACTTCAGGGTGAGCTAAGGCCAAAATAATAAACAAAAACAAATCCCGCACCCCTGACCTTACCAAAACAAAGTCAAAAATAAAGACAGAGTCTGACCTCCTTAACTAATTCAAAACAGGAGAAAACTGGTGATGAAAAGAAACGGCAGCTCACCCCTACCCACTCCACTTCCACAACTGTCAAAGCAGTACTGCAGCCAGCGGCTGCCACAGGTACACTGCTGGGTCGTGAGGAGAGACGCGAGAATCTCCCCTGCAGCGGCACTCCAGCCTCCTTTTAATGGGCGGGTCCTCCAGCTGGAACCAGTCACGTCGGGGCTGTATATCCACGCACCAATCGGAGCAGGGCGATAAACATAAACAGATGCATTGACTGCACAAAACAAACACATAAAATGCAGGTTTGTAACACAGACTTCATGAGGGTGTCCTGAGGGCCCCACGTTCTCTAGGGGGCCCTGTCCTCACTGCCCGGCACCGTGCAGCTCGATTGGCATTTCCCATAGAATAACAGAACTGGCAGGTCCATCACTGGGCCCTGTGCTTTTCACAGATGAGACCAGGTTCACCCTCAGCACGTGTGACAGATGTGGAAGGGTCTGAAGAACCATAGAGAATGTTTTGCTTCCATTAACATTGTTCAGCATGACTGGTTTGGTGGTTTGTGATGGTCTGGGAGCTATATGCATGGAGAGACACAGACCTCTACAGACAAGGAAACACCACCCCCACTGCCATCAGGTATCAGGATGAAATCCTTTCACCTGCGGTCAGACCCCATGTTGGTGCAGTGGGTGGTTGTCACTCAGGTAGTAGAGCGGGTCACCTACTAACTGGAAGGTTGTTGGTTCTATCCCAGTCTGCTCCAGTCTGCATATCCTTGGGCAAGATACTAACCCCGGTTTGCTCTCGGAGTGTGAATGTGTGTCAATGTTAGTTAGGTAGCAGTAAAAACCTAGAAAAGTGCTTGTGTGAATGGGTGTGATTGAATGAATGAACAAGTTGTATAAAGCGCTTTGAGTGCTCAGATAGAGTAGAAGAGCGTCCATTTACCATTTCCAGGGTTCCTCCTGGTGCACAGCCATGACTGACCTCCTGTGGTGAGATTATACAGGCAGTGCCTGGAGGATAGAGGAACTGATACCATTGACTGGCCCCCACGGTGACCTCACCTAAATCCAGCAGAACACCTCTGGGACACTATGTCGTGGTTCATCCAACACTGCCATGTTTCACCTCAGGCTGTCCAGGAACTCAGTGATGGTCCAGATCTGTCAGAGAGATTCCCAGGACACCATCCCTCGTCTCATTAGATGTTGTCTGCCATAAATACAATCACATGGAAACCAAACAAACCGAGAACCATTTTGAGGTCCTGCAGTGAAATTTCTGCAAAATGGACTAGCCTGCTGCAGCCTTTTGTAGGTTTACATCCAACGATGTGGCATCCTGTCATTCCTGACACATTACCCAGTCCATATTCTAGATATCCAGCATGATTTCTTTTCCCACTCAGATCTGAAGTCTTTTAAAATTAGTCCATTCATTTTTTGAGCAGTGTATAAATGTATACATTTATCTATAACAATTTTCTTTTGCAGGAAAAGTCCATCAAAACAAGGATGGAAATGAGTCCGTCACTCTGCGCTGTCCTCTCTCTGTGGAGGGTAAGGTGACGTGGAGCAGAGAGAAGAGAGGAAGGAAAGCTGACATACTGACAGCTGATGGTAACACAGAGAGAAGACACATTAGTGACAAACGATTCAGCTCATCACCTGATAAGTTGCTGATCATCCTGAGGCCTGCTGCATCAGACTCTGGAACATACCTGTGTAATAACAAACCAGCTGTGCAGCTGATAGTGATCTCTCCAGGTAACAGGTGTTATTGTTCTGTGTGTGTTTTCTTACCTTTCACATATAAAGCTGTTTCAGCTTTCCCGGGTCCTCGAACCTTTAAATCTTCAGATCAAACAAACACTTTTGTACAAACTTTATGTGGCACAAACATAAACGCTGACTTTAAAAATGTTTCTGTTTCAGAAAAAAGGAAAATAGCCAGAGAGGAGGAGTCTGTCAGCCTCCCTTGTCCTCCCTCTGTGAAGGGTAACGTGACGTGGAGCAGAGAGAGAAATGGACGTGAAGTTGAAATTCTTACAGCTGATGGTGACACGGGCGGAGGACACACACGGTTCACAACATCAGCTGATAAGTGGCTGATCATCCTGAGGGTTGTTGTGTCAGACTCTGGAACATACCTGTGTAATAAGGAACCAGCCGTGTACCTGTCAGTGGTCCCAGGTAACATCAGACTTTATCACAGTTGTTCTGTTTCTCTTTTCTCTTTTTCAACCATCACATTAAAAAATAATAATAATATTGTGTAAAACTGAAGGTGCTTTTAGTGACATTAAATCAGATATGAGCTTCACCTCATTCTAATTAGAGATGTGAGCAACTTTACCTTCTTTGAACTTTATAGTCATGAAATGAATGTTTTGACCCAAAAGCAGCTAAATGCCATTGTCACTTACTTTGTGATGTTCTTGGTGAAATCAGGACTAATGTGTATTTATTTTTTCCTCCATCACTCACAAAAGGTGGCAGGAAACCACCAACACCAGCGATCACAGGTATGAGCACAAAGACCAAAATCTTTATCATAACTTCGAAGGTATTCAGATATTCATCCTTCCTGTGAGAGTGCAGCAACATTTATCATATACTCAATATGCAAAATTCAACACAATGTTATCTGAAGATAAAATAGTTGCATTTACTAGTTTAACCACTGAATACAGGTGTAGCTTATTGTACCTGTAGTGCAGTCAGAAGCTGTTTTGATGTAACGCTGATGTAGAACTTTAATGGAAGTAGAAAAAAATAGAAACAGAGTACAGCTAAAACTGCACGTGATCTGAGACGCTATTTTAAAAGTAGATGTGGATGTTTGTCTTTGTTCTTGTCATTAAGAACGGCGACTGCTTCTGATGGTCGGGACGACTGCTGCACTCCTCATCATCATCCTCATCACCACAGTTGTTTCCACCAGGACATGCTGTTCCAAAAAACAAGGTGGAGACATCATCTTACTGAACTGCTGCTAAGCTGCTCCACATCGTTACACACTGCATGAATTTAATGCTAAAAATAACATTCAAAAGAAAAATGTGCTTTTAGACATATTTATCATTGTGAAAACATAAATATAGAAAACAGTGACTCAGAAAGGGAAACATGATGATTTGGTCACAGGCAACAAGAAAGAATGAAAGAGCAGGTATAATTACACCAGGGATAAATGAACTTCCTCTACAGAGACTCTGACAGCCAGCCTCGGGGTGTGACTGTGTTGTGTAAATTCTCCAGAGTGGCATCGCTCCTTCTGGAATTTTTAAATGACCCGTTCACCCAAATTAATAAGGCTCATTATTTTCCTCCAAATCTCACCCCACCCTCGTTTCTTCCAGCTTACAGTTAAAAGTTGTCACTCTCTTATTGCATAGTGGTATATCCCAGGATAATAGAGTTTCCCCTTTAAAAATTAAAACAGAAGGTGAAGAAATTTATCATTAATATTTTTAAAAGGTTGACAGTAATCGACTCTTTGTGAATCCAGGCGAGGACAGCTTCATCATTTGCAGCACAAAATGTTTCTGAACAGTCACTACATGATGTTGCTGACCCAGTGTTTAGAGTTTTATTCTGGGCTTGTTTATTTCTTGAAAAGTTAGATATAAAAGTTATGTGCAGGGGTTGTCTCTATCACAGAACAGCATCATCAGGATGTGGCTCCACATTGGCCAGCAGGTGTCCGGGACAAATGCTTCAAATGCTTCAGTGTTTCATGAAGCCTCGCTTTCCCCGTCACGACTGTAAACTAGCAGACAGGAGAACACGAAAGGCTGAAAGACACACATGAGGTAATCAGGCTACGGAGCCCCTCTGATGACCATCCATCCATCTTCATCCGCTTTATCCGAGGCCGGGTCGTGGGGGCAGCAGCCTAAGCAGAGAAGCCCAGACCTCCCTCTCCCCAGCCACCTCCTCCAGCTTATCCGGGGGAACACCAAGGCGTTCCCAGGCCAGCCGAGAGATATAATCTCTCCAGCGTGTCCTGGGTCTGCCCCGGGGCCTCCTCCCGGTGGGACATGCCCGGAACACCTCACCCAGGAGGCGCCCAGGAGGCATCCTTGTCAGATGCCCGAACCACCTCAACTGGCTCCTTTCCTTTCCCTCTGATGACATGGTCCAAAAAATAAATAAATTGTGGCCACTAAATACTATTTCGAGGGCCCGAAATAGGTATAATGTGCGCACGAAATGCTAATTTGTGGGCACAAATTGGGTATAACGTGGCAACGAATTACGCATTTGTGGCAACGAAATAGATAACGTGCGCACATCATATTGATGCAATTCCTAGACAGCTGTGTAGAGACATAAGCATAAGAGTAGGCTAAACCTATACACCAAGGACAGAGACAGTATGATTGAGTTTTATTTTAGGCTGGGAATGAGCTACAAATGCATTTTGAAAAGCCTGGCAATGCAAGGAACCATTATTACGGAGAGACATTTAAACAGGATATTGAGAGCCCAGTTGCTTTACAGACGTAAGTACAACCTGGACGCCGGGGGAGATTTTATTGTCAACCAACTGCAAGGGCCTGGGAAGGATCACGGTTATCGATCAATTGTTTCGTCCCCACAAATTAGCATTTCGTGCCCACGAAGTAGTATTTTGTGGCCACAAATTATTTATTTTTTGGACCATGTCATCAGAGGGGCTCCGTATCAGGCAGAGGGAACACACCTGGGAACACAGGTGAACTAAATCTGACTGACAAGATAGGGAAAGCAAAAGTGTGAGACTCGGGTTAGGACACATGAACTTGGCACTGGGATGCCAGAAACGAGACGTGGAGACAAAACGTCACCTGTGTGCTCAACCAGGGTTCCAACCTTTTAACTATTAAATTAAAGTGTTTGGCAAGTTACTTTGAAAACGTAATTAATTATAGTTACTAGTTACTTCTTCAAAAAAGTAACTGAGTTAGTAACTGAGTTACAAGAGTCTAAAAGTAATTAATTACTAGGAAAAGTAAGTAAGTAAGTAAAGTTTTATTTATATAGCACCTTTCAAGATAAAATCACAAAGTGCACAGAAACTAGAACATAAAACAACATCAACCAAAGGCAAGTTTAAAAAGAAACGTAACTATTGTGTTACTTTAAAAACACGTTTAACCCCCTGGGGTCCAGGGTATAATTGGCCATTTTAACTACTTTTGATGTTTCCTCTACATTTTACCTTTAAAACTATTTGCTTTGCCTTGTTTGGTATCATCGTTTTCAGCACAACCTCACGTGTCTGAATTTACAGTTATGTTTTCATGTTGACATACTGTATTAACACAATTGATCTAAAATCAGACAAAAACCATAAGATCAGAGTAGAAAAAGTTATATTTTTTACTGTAACAACCACAAACATGTTTAATGAATCATATTTCATAACTTTAAATGCAAATATAAATTGTACATTTTTAAAATCCTATGCACAAGTTTTGCAAACAACAAAGTTATTTGCAGCCATTTCAAACTATTTACAGAACAATCAGCTGTTCTGCATTCAATAAGATGCCACAAATTATTTGTGCCACTCCAAAAAACTAATTTCTGTCCATTATAAAGGAGAACATCACAGCCTGATACCTGCAGGTCTGACAGCAGCAGGTGTATCACTGCTGTTTCTACCTGGAGACACCATTTACACTGTAATCTGCCTTTGCTGGCTTTTTGGCAGCGCCTGTAATTGTTCTGACAAAGCACACAAAACTATCAACTACACTACACATTAACTCCACACTCCAAACATGCCACACGTCACAAATCTCTCACATCTCAAAACTCTCTCTCTCTCTCACCATCACTCCTAAAACTTCCCCCTCTTCCTAAACAACCAAATGTCATGTCGCCATATCATTTTTGATTAGTCGACATTGTACATTTTTCCACCAACACTAATGGGCTGTTTTTTGTTTTGTTTTGTTTTGTTTATTTTTTGCTCATAAGCAGAGAGGTCTCGCTGCGCTGTCCTTAGACAGTAAACGTGACGAAACTATTGAGGAAAAAACGCCGCGTATATCTTGTTTATCATGACTCTGGTTTTACGTGGCCTATCAACACAATTTAAAAACTGGTTTATATCACCTTGTTGTTTTGTCTTTAAGTGGTCATGTGATTGACCACGACTACTTTATTCTTCCTCAGTCAAACAGCAGCACTCATGTGATTGTTTTGCCCCCTGAGCTCCAGGTGTTGTGCCAAAAAGTGATCGTGATTACCGTCTGCAGGAGCGCGCAGCTGCTTAAAGCTGTAGCGCCCAGATTACTTACAGCTACTTCCGTGCAACGGATATAAGAAGCGGTAAGCTGAACACAGCTTCAACCGTCTGTTTGATGAAAAATAGTAACGCGACCGCATTTCCTTGTTAGTAATGGTAATTCCCATTATTCCCATCACTGTAGATAAGATGCACAACCAGCTCGGCATAGTGTAAACATGCACTGTATGTGACAGGTAACCGTGAAGACAAGTGACATTTAACCTAGAAGAAGGGACAAACCAATTTTACTCATTATACAGGATGTCCACACTCCTGCCTGCCACACACAACCACCCAAAACCACTATTTTCTCTACTCAGTATAACACACTCAGCAGTCCACTCTCTGGAGATGGTTAAGTTTTTTTTCGCCCTTTGCAGGAAATGAAGAAAACAAGAACACCTGTCATCACGTAGTTCATGGCAACAGGTTTAAGCCTCCAAGCTGTGAGAAACAGGAAGTGTTGAATGTACCAGAAGGCAACCACATCTATCATTATATAGTCGATGTCAACAGGTTTCAGTCTGAAAATGGTACGAACTCACACTGTGTCACAGTGTTGGTGTGGTTTCTATGTAAATATGCAGATTTTATCAGAAAATATCAATTAAAGCCAGTTTCCACGACTGGTCATGTAAGTAGGACTTCTCATTACACTCTGCTTTGCTTCACTTTAAGGTTTTATCTCAATGCCGGCTCAACCGATTGGCATTGTTACTTTTTCATTAAATGGCAGAATCAAAATTTTGACTAAAGAAAGATGAAAATAAAGGTGTTTACAATAGAATAAAATAGAATAGCCCTTTATTGTACATGTACAACAAAACTGTGTTGAACTTGATGAATGTCTCCATAAACTATTCTCATATTTAACAGGTGGGAAAAGTTCTGCTGGATCAACAGCTGCTATACTCTTTGGCCAGTTTTCCGGGTAAATCATCAAACACTTTACTGTCGTCTTCTTCAAACACAGATTCTGACTTTTCTTTGTTTTTATGTTCATGGAGGCGACAGGCTAAGTTTATGACAATGTTGAAATGCAAACATTATGACTTATGATTAAGATAAAACACTCTCTAAGCATTAACTGAGCTGGCTCTGTGATATTTTACTAAAATTAATTTGAATACATTCTTAATATGTTGTATTTTCTCCTTTCACAGGTCCATCGTAGCAGATTACTTCATTATACTTCTTACTCAATGAGATCCAAAAGCAAAAGGAAATGATGACGGCTGAGTTTTACGCAAATGAACCTGAGATGTTAAAAAAAGATTTTTTGTTAAAAGTTAAAACCAAATGTTGAAGCTTTTTCATTAAAAAATCACATTTACTGCTTTTAAACTTGGTATTGGTGTGGTTCAATAGATTTTTTTGGCATTACTTCATCATCAATATGAAATTGGTTTCATTAATAATTTTCCTGGAGACCTAGTCGACTTAAAGGAGGAAATAAAATTAGACTGGGCTAAAAGTAAGAGACGCTCAGATATTAACTTAGATTTGAGAACCGTTTCATGGAAAATGTCAAAAACTGATAATAGAGCAGCGCCCCTACACAGGAAGTCTGGTTGTAGAAGAAGTCCTGATCGCTGATCCTGTGAGTCTTAGGTTCTGGAGCCGATGTGGGTGAGGAGACTCGCCCGGCCCGACTGCCCTGACGTCCCAGGTGTCTCCCCTGCTCGCCCTGATGTGATGAAACTTGAGTAGCTTTGCATGTCGAATCTTATCAGTCACACCTGTTGTGGCAGCTCCCCTCTCGATCGTGGCACTTGTACTTAATCTGGGATGGTTTCAGAAACCTGGACTGCTCCAAGAAAAGATATTACTTGGAAAGTACCTGACTCCGTGGTATAATTCTCAAACACGTAGCCTAAAGCAGATAACTCGTAAGCTGGAGAGGAAATGGCGTGTCACAAATTTAGAGGATCATCATTTAGCCTGGAGAAATAGTTTGCTGCTTTATAAGAAAGCCCTCCATAAAGCCAGAACATCTTACTATTCGTCACTGATTGAAGAAAATAAGAACAACCCCAGGTTTTTCTCTTCAGCACTGTAGCCAGGCTGACAAAAGTCAGAGCTCTACTGAGCCAACAATCCCTTTAACGTTAACTAGTAATGACTTCATGAACTTCTTCACAAATAAAATTTTTATCATTAGAGAAAAAATTACCAATAATCCTCCCACAGATGTAATATTATCTACAGCTACTTTTAGTACCATCGGTGTTAAGTTAGACTCTTTTCTCCAATTGATCTTTCTGAGTTAACTTCAATAATTAATTCCTCCAAACCATCAACGTGTCTTTTAGACCCCATTCCTACAAAACTGCTCAAAGAAGTCCTGCCATTAATTAATTCTTCGATCTTAAATATGATCAACCTATCTCTAATAATCGGCTATGTACCACAGGCCTTCAAGGTGGCTGTAGTTAAACCTTTACTCAAAAAGCATCTCTAGACCCAGCTGTCTTAGCTAATTATAGGCCAATCTCCAACCTTCCTTTCATATCAAAAATCCTTGAAAGAGTAGTTGTCAAACAGCTAACAGATCATCTGCAGAGGAATGGCTTATTTGAAGAGTTTCAGTCAGGTTTCAGAGCTCATCACAGCACAGAAACAGCTTTAGTGAAGGTTACAAATGATCTTCTTATGGCCTCTGACAGTGGACTCATCTCTGTGCTTGTCCTGCTAGACCTCAGTGCTGCGTTTGATACTGTTGACCATAATATCCTATTAGAGCGATTAGAACATGCTGTAGGTATTACAGGTACTGCACTGCAGTGGTTTGTATCATATCTATCTAATAGACTCCAATTTGTACACGTAAATGGAGAGTCCTCTTCACACACTAAGGTTAAATATGGTGTTCCACAGGGTTCAGTGCTAGGACCAATTCTATTTACATTATACATGCTTCCCTTAGGCAGCATCATTAGAAGACATAGCATAAATTTTCACTGCTATGCAGATGACACGCAGCTCTATCTATCCATGAAGCCAGGTAACACACACCAATTAGTGAAACTGCAGGAATGTCTTAAAGACATAAAGACCTGGATGGCCGCTAACTTTCTGCTTCTTAATTCAGATAAAACTGAGGTTATTGTACTCGGCCCTGAAAATCTTAGAACTATGGTATCTAAGCAGATTCTTACTCTGGATGGCATTACCTCGGCCTCCAGTAACACTGTGAGGAACCTTGAGTCATTTTGACCAGGACATGTCCTTCAATGCACATATTAAACAAATATGTAAGACTGCTTTCTTCCATTTGCGCAACATCTCTAAAATTAGAAATATCCTGTCTCAGAGTGATGCTGAAAACTAGTTCATGCATTTATTACTTCCAGGCTGGACTACTGTAATTCTTTATTATCAGGATGTCCTAAAACTCACTGAAAAGCCTTCAGCTGATCCAAAATGCTGCAGCAAGGGTACTGACAGGGACTAGAAAGAGAGAGCATATTTCTCCTGTTTTGGCTTCCCTTCATTGGCTTCCTGTTAAATCCAGAATTGAATTCAAAATCCTGCTCCTCACATACAAAGTCTTAAATATTCAGGCCCCATCTTATCTTAATGACCTTGTAGTACCATATCACCCCATTAGAGCACTTCGCTCTCGCTCTGCAGGCCTACTTGTTGTTCCTAGAGTATTTAAAAGTAGAATGGGAGGCAGAGCCTTCAGTTTTCAGGCCCCTCTTCTGTGGAACCAGCTTCCAGTTTGGATTCAGGAGACAGACACTATCTCTACTTTCAAGATTAGGCTTCAAACTTTCCTTTTGCTAAAGCATATAGTTAGGGCTGGACCAGGTGACCCTGAATCCTCCCTTAGTTATGCTGCAATAGACGAGGCTGCCGGGATTCCCATGATGCATTGAGTTTTTCCTTTCCAGTCACCTTTCTCACTCACTATGTGTTAATAGACCCTCTGCATCGAATCATATCTGTTATTAATCTCTGTCTCTCTTCCACAGCATGTCTTTATCCTGTTTTCCTTCTTCACCCCAACCGGTCGCAGCAGATGGCCGCCCCTCCCTGAGCCTGGTTCTGCCGGAGGTTTCTTCCTGTTAAAAGGGAGTTTTTCCTTCCCACTGTCGCCAAAGTGCTTGCTCATAGGGGGTCATATGATTGTTGGGCTTTTCTCTGTATTTATTATTGTGCTATCTACTGTACAATATAAAGCGCCTTGAGGCGACTTTTGTTGTGATTTGGCGCTATATAAATAAATAAATAAATTGAAATTGAAAGGAAGAGCAGCTTATTAGAGCTATTTGGACTAATACAGATTAACACTCAGATTTATGGATTTATTTATTTTATGTCTACAGTTTAGACTTTGGCAGATTTTATTAAAAAGACGGGAGGAGCAAAGCAAAAAATAAGAAATAATTAGAAACAGAGTAATGACATCACATCAATTCTACTTATTTAATTAACGCTCTGAGCTAACGCTGATGTTGTTCTGAATCTTTGGGAGGAGAGGGGTTGGAGGAGAGATGGGCACTTCCAGGACTGTAGATGTGTTTCTCCTCATAGCTCTGTGTTCATGATCTGGAAAGCAGGATTCTTTGATAGATCCCAAATTTTCTCAAAGCTATAATCCACAGGGAAAACTTTGGAAGTCTTGAGAAACTGCAGTCCATTTGCAAAATGATGGAAGTCCAAGTCCTTCTCAGAATTATAATCCATCACTGCAGTGATGATGATGATGATGAGCAGGAACAGAGTCAAATCCAAGTCCAATCTGTAATTCCACCATGGTCAATCTCCCCTCGGCTCCTGTGCTGGAATTTTCAACTGTGAACTTCTGGAATCTTTTGACCTGCTCACTGCACAGGCTGCCGGAGACCGACCCAGAACGCCTCCCACCTCTCTCTCTAATATTAAGTGAACCCATCGGGTGTTTACTGAAGGCTCACTGATCTTCAGCTCTACCTTATTATCCTATCATCTCTGACCTTTCACCCATTATTAACTAAGGCAAAGGATATTTCATTTCATGTTTCCATTCATTCGCATTTCATTCGCACATTCACTTTAACACAACTCCTCTTTAAAACTCTGAGTTTGTCAATCAATGTGATTTGATGCTGTATGAATGAAACTGAATTGAATCCATTTTTTTCCTAAATCATACACTTTCAAAGATATTCAGAGATCAGAGAGATCACCTGTGTGTGCATTCACTCACACACACACACACACACACACACACACACACACACACACACACACACACACACACACACACACACACACACTCATATCTCTGAAGGCCAGCTAGGCCTGAGTTTGGTCTGTATCTAAAATCATTTTTTTCTTTTCTTACTCTTATTTCTATTCATCATTTTAGCCAAACTCCAACATCTTCATATTTACTGATGATATTCTGATCAGTATTGATTATAATGAACTATCAGCAAATTCACATATGAATCATAATTCTGTGTTGAACCCTTCTAACGTTTAACACTGTTTGTCTTGTTCAATAGGATAATGATGGGCTTCTGATCTTCTCAAACTCAGGCATGAATAAAAAGGTTGATCATGGATCATGTCTACACACACGAAATCTAGACATTAGAACAGACACTTTCACTGCTTCGACTTCATCTCTGCTAACATACCGATCAAACTGTTTAGCACTCCTTCATTGTTATAAATAAACTATGTATAAGTTTGTTTCTCGAAGAAAGAACTTCCTTTACTGTGATCTGTCCGTCTGTGACTGCACTTGAAATGTGTGTCAACTTATAGAGCTTTAATACTGACTTCAAAGAGCTAAAAGACTGTGGCCTGCAAAGAGAGTGCAGGCGCTGTTTCGGGTCATCTCCAAGTTGGTATCCCAGTGATGATGCTCGTCTTTCATGTCTTGCACACTAAAAGAGCTGTACAAATTATTGCTCATCCTCATTCATTCACGAGGATAAACACAACTGGGATTGCTGGTTAGACCCTCTGTTTTTTGCAGTGGGGGAGGTGCCCCAGGCCTCCACGGGATTTTCCCACTTTGGGTTATTGTTCGGCAGAAAGCCACGGGGGGTGCTCGACCTAATTAAAGAAAACTGCGTGGAAGGTCCAAGCCCAGCAAAAAATGAGATTTAATGCGTTCTAGACCTGAGAACAAAGCTACACATTTTGGGGAGGTTATCACGAGAAAATTGCCCAGGAACATCAGCAATGCCTGTACAACAGAGGGGCTAGACTCAGGGAATTCTCACCAGGTAGCAAAGTGCTTGCTCCCTTCTTTAAGCTCAAATTTACTCGCCAAGTGGCCAGGACCCTTCATGGTCACACGGTGACTGGCAGACACTGACTATGAAGTAGTATGGTCAGACAGGGGTGGAGCCACACAGATTCATGAAATCACCTCAGTAAAGTGTGGAGAAAAGCTGAAATCCCTTCTCTGGTGAGGCTGGTTAATGAGAAAGATAATTTTGGGCCAGAGGTGCTAAATTCAAACATTCCCGCCTCCATCCATTGTGATAACCATCTCACACAGGCACAGAGAGCGGATGTTGCTGCATTGCAACAATGTTTTGCAGATGTCTTCTCCCCCTTGCCTGGCCGTACCAATCTCATAGAGCACCATTTTGAAACGCAGCCTGGCAGCCCAACAGATTACCCGAGCATAAGAATCAAATTGTTAGGAGGGAATTGGTCCAAATGATGAAATTAGGAGTGATAGAAGAGTCGCGCAGCACTTGGTGTTCTTGTTGTGAAGAAAGGTCTATATGGTTCTGTGTTGACTATCACAAGGTGAATGAGGTGTCACGGTTTGATGCCTATCTCATGCCCCAGGTGGACGAGCTCCTGGATCAGTTGGGCACTGCTCACTTTTTCACGACACTGGATTTTAAATTTTTTGCCTGTCCCGTTTGGATCTTTAACCATCAGAATTGTTGTCTGAAGGCCTAGAAAGATGCCAAGTGGATTTACTTTACCAATTGGATCATCATGGCCTTGCCATATTGGTCCATTTGATTGACCTTTATCATAATTATGTATTTATTTTATTTTGTTTTTGGTCATTACAGATGGGACAGACATGACTGGGGGATAGGACAGGGAGAAAGAATGAAAGAAAGAGAGGGAGAGAAAGAAAAATAGAGGGGAGAAGAGATGGTGAGAAAGGGGGGAAGAAAAAAAAAGAAAAACATACAAAACACCTGGATCACCTGTATGGAGATAAGAAAAACAGAAGAGAAAACAAACAAAACAGAGCAACATAATAAATACAAAACCATCACAATAAACTAGCTAACAGTAGATACTAAATATTACATGTTATTGTGCAGCACGCAAGATCAACAGCGCACAATGTGCTTTCAGGTAGCAACCAAGAAAGGTGTAGTTTGTGTCTGTGAACACCCGTGTGTACACCTGTGTGGATCAGCATGCTTGTATTCAAAAGGTTTTTCCATGTAACGATCTGCTAGGGAGTGTGGGGAGTCACAGCCCCATCCCCCAGGGCATGAAGCAGGCATGGAGGAGAACCAGGCCCCAGACATCCAGAGGCCCCAGAGTGCGAGAGCCCAAGGAGGACCACCGGAGGGGCATCCGTGCCACCCTCCTGGGAAGAACTGAGGAGAGCCCCAAACGAGAGGTCACCCAGCAGCCACGGAGCAGAGGCCAGAGGGGGTTGCATTGACGTGCCCGCGGGCTCTGCCGGCAGCTAGCTGTGCCACAGAGGACCGGGCCTCAGACCCAGAGGCCAGAGGCCTGAGGACACCCCACCCCCCGGAAGGGGCCCAGCCGGGCCACAGGTGCCAGGCCCCACCAATCGGCCACCAGGAGTGAGCCAGTACATACATGAGTGCCCAGCGCCAGACACCAAGAACCACCAACACACCAACGTCTGAGGGCATCAGCCACTGGCAGGGAGTGTGGACACGACACTGGATTTAACCAAGGGCTACTGGCAGATTCCCTTGTCTGCAGAATCCAGGAAAAAAGCAGCTTTCTCCACTCCATACAGTTTGTACCAATTCGTCAGACTTCCGTTTGGCATGTTTGAAGCCCCTGCCACCTTCCAGCACCTCATGGACCGGGTGCTGTGGCCGTACTTTGCATATGCTGCCTCCTATTTGGATGATGTCATGCTCCATAGTGACACCTGGGAGGGACATATTCAACTAGTGGCCATGGTCCCGGAATCCCTGAGGCAGCCATGGCTCATGGTCAACCCAAAGAAGTGTGCAGTTGGACAGAGGGTGGTACGGTGTTTGGGGTACCCCTTGGGAGGTGGGGAGGTGCGTCCAAAGATGGATAGCATCCCAAGACCAAGAAGTGAGGCAGTTCTTGGGGTGGGCTGGTTGCTACCACCAGTTTGTGCCTGGCTTTGCAGACCTGACCACCCCCTTGACGGACCTCACTCGAAAGGGTGCCCCAGATCTGGTCCGGTGGACGTAGTCGTGCAGGTGAAGAAGTCTGTCTGTGGGGAACCCCTTCTTCACACACCTAACTTCTCCCACTCTTTTATTCAGCAGACTGACGCCTCAAACAGAGGGCTGGGGGCTGTTTTGTCCCAGCAGGTAAAGTCTGGGAGAGAGTATCGCTGTGCCGTAGCAAGCCAAATACAGAGGCTCATCTCTGGCCTCCCCTGGCTATGGGAGCCGCTTCACCCGCTTGTTCAGGATTTCCTCCTGAACACTCTGTACCTTGCCGGAGGATTCTCTGCCTGGCCTGCCAGAGGATTCGCAGCTCAACCAGTCGGAGGATTTGCTGCCCGGCCCGCCCAACATAATGCTACCTGGGCCTTTGGATCCTTCACCAAGTAGGAAGTGGCATCCGCTCTGTCAGCGCATTGCCCACAGCCGGTTTTCAGGACTTCAGAGCAGACAGCTGTGGTGAGTAAAAAGGGACATCAGCAGGGCCTTCTCGTGAGGTTCCACTGACTCCAGTGATTCACTTCATGGAAAATCTTCCACTAAAGCAGTCTTGTGACGACACCCTACCCTCAGCCTTTGACTAAGTGATGAAAATTTATGATCACATGGTGCACTGTGAAACACTCATTTTGACACATTTTGTGTTGATTAAAGATAGGCTTTATTGAGTGACACTCATGACATTAGCACAGAGGAGGAACTCACCCAGTTGTTGGTGCTGAAAAGCTGTCGGGAAATGATTTTCCGGCAGCTCATTACAACCCCATGGCAGAGCACATGGGATATGACAAGACTCTGGATTGAATAATGGCCCGATTTTATTGGCGGGCATCCAAGCGGATGTGCACAGATGGTGGACGTCCTGCCTGGAGTGTCAGGTGGTTAACCCATTTGAGCACATTGGCATGGACCTCATCAGGCATTTCACTAGAGTGCATGCAGATGAGCTACTTCTCTAAAATAGGAAGTGATGTAAACAAGTACACTTCATGTTCCTGTTCCAGGATACACTACAATGGTACTCACTGTTGCTGACATAGCAACAGTGAGTTTGTCACTCCCTCCCAGTGCAGACAGGACTTTGAATTTACAACAATAAAAAAAGAGTATCCAATAAACACAGTATAAAAATATAAATACACACAATTAAATGTTTATGTGCGCGAGTTATTACTGATTGCACAGTTTAGTAAAAATGGAGATGTGAAAGCGAGATGTTCTGCAAAGAAGAACGGGAGAAACTGCCCAGAAATAGGTGTGTCGAGTTTGTAGCATCACACTCAAAAAGACTAGAGGCTGTCATGGTCCTGGGTCAGTGACCCAACGTTTTGAGTTTATTGTTATTATTTTCTAGTTTCTTCTGATTTTGTGTTAATTCTTATTTTGTATTAGATCTTAGGGTTTGGTTCTTGTGTTGAGTTTTTTAGTGTTCTCCCTTCTGTGCTCTCTTCGTGTCCCTAAGTTAGTGTTGTAAACAGCTTATGAATTTCCTGTTTTACTTTGAAGGTCTGTGTCTCGTCGTGTCTAATTAGGTTCAGCTGTGTTCCCCTCTGGTGTGTCATTCCCGCATTAACTTGTGTGTATTTATAGTGCGTGCCTGTCTGTGTTTCTTGTCAGTTCATCTGTGTTATTCAGTGTTTGTCCATGTCATCTCTGTGTATCATCCCATGTCCTTATGTTTTCAGGTTTGTTTATTAGTTTTTCCCAGTCTAGGTTTTAGTAGCTCCCTGTTCCTTATTTCCTGTTTTTGTACTTCGCCGTCACTGTAAATAAACACTCACTCACACCCCAGCCAGTACCTGCATTTTGGGTGCTTTTCTTGTAACACCACACGACTGCTGCCCCAGCCGTGACAGTAACTGCTGCCAAAGGTGCTCCAACAAAGTTCTGAGCAAAGGCTGAATACTGATGTACATGTTATACATTTGTTTTTTATTTTTAATACGTTTGCAGGAATGTCAAGCAACCTTTGTTCACTTATTATTAAGGGGAATTTGGAGACAAAAAATAAATTGAATCCATTTTGAAAACAGGCTGTGACATGTTTCCAGTGATGTTTTTAATCCATGACGTGGTTTGTCTGAAAGAAGGTGGTTGTTGTTGTTTTTGTCCTTTATGGTTACATTTGTGTTTGCAAATGTCTTTGTCACAATAAGAGCTTCAGTTGTTTTACTAAGAATAACTGATGTGGACAGGAAAGCAGCTTTCCATTGTGAAAGGTGTTTTTACACTTCACTAATGACAAATGATGATTTCATACTTCAACATAACAGGAACCATTAGTGTTTATTAACCACAAAATACCAAAATATGTCATGAGGAGTTTGGTGTTTGCTGGAAGAACATCTATATATGGTCAGCCAGCTCAGTTCCTGCTGTGAGCGCAGATAAAAGCTGCAGTCAGAGCCGATGCATTTGCAGGTATCTGAGTCTTGATCAGGATGAGGGTGAATATCTGCTGCTGCCTCTTTGTCCTTGCTCTGGGCTGTAACCTCACTGCAGGTAAGAACTTTCCAGAAAGCATTAAAATAATCCACCTCCTGCTTCTTTAGCTGAAACAGTTACTATGTTTCTGTTTCATCCACTGCAGCAGGTCTGCACAGATATATGGTAGACTTTATGGTGGAGATTAGTTTGCATAGTTGAAGCTTTATTATTTTAATGTTTTTGAATCTAAGCATTTACTGTTGAATCCACATCCTGTAAGACTTTCATCAGCGAGATTAATTAAGAATAATTTGTACTTGAAGCTCAATCTGTTGAACTTTGTGTTCACTCGTTGATGGGAAATTCCTTTAAAGCCGCTATATAAATACAGGCCATTTACCATTTACTTTCCTTTGAAAAATGTTGTAAATGCAGGAGCTGTGTGTGGTTAATGTCCTCAGTGCAGCATCTACCTTACTGCTGGCAGTGACAGCCATGAGATCACGGGGTCTGCACGTTAATGTCATCTCCACCCAAAAGCCTCGGTGGTTTTAGCATGAATTCTCTCCCTGGTAAATGTGCATTTATCTTTAGTCCGCTCTCTGAAGCGTGATCATGGCTGGATTCTCCGAAGCAGGAAGCCACAGACTTTGTGCTACTTTGTTATGCAAAGATTTAGATAAGTGAGGACTTAACCCATATTGAAACTTTCCAGTGTTTAAATTGTAACGTTGTATGTTGATGAGAAGCTGTTTTGTGAGTTCATTGTCTTAAAAAAACTTGCAGGAACTCTGTTTTGTGAGAGAAATCTTCATTGTTGTGATGACTTGCACAGGTTTTTCGCCCTGCTATGAAAACACAGTTTACTCTGAGAGACTTTTTCACAGTATGATCTTCAGTTGTTTTACAAACAATAATTCGTCTGTCAGTGAGCAGGAAAATATCTGGGAGGTGTGTTTACACTTCACTGATGACGAATGATGATTTCATTCCCCAACATAACAGGAACAATTAGTGTTTATTAACTACAAAATATAAAAATATATCACGAGGTGTTTGCTGGAGGAACATCTATATTTGCTCAGCCAGCTGAGTTCCTGTTGTGAGCGCAGATAAAAGCTGCACTCAGAGCCGATGTACTCGAAGGTATCTGAGTCTCTGCAGGTAAAATGAATGAATCCACCTGCTGCTTCTTTAGCTTTAACCCTTATTATCCTTCAGTGTTTCCATTTCATCCATCAGAGCTTCAGTCACTAATATATGACTTTATATTAAAGGAATTAATTTGAATAACTGAAGCTTTATTGTTTTTGAATTTAAACATTTACAGCCTTCAATCCACAGCCTGTAAGACTTTTATCAATGAGAAAAACTGAATAATTTTCAGAAATTCTTTATATTAACTTTGTGTCTATACAACAATTTTCAATGAAAACATCATGAGGGAACTTTCCATCAAGATATGAACACAAACTGTACGTGGTTAAAATAGAGACCAGTGAATAAAGAACTGCAGTAATGTACAGCTGTATTGAAAATAATGTTTCTTCTGCAGGAATCAAACATAAAATAATCAGAGACAAGGAGTCCTTCACTCTGCGCTGTCCTCTCTCTGTGGAGGGTAAGGTGACGTGGAGCAGAGAGAGTCGTGGAAGGAAAGCTGACGTACTCACGACCGATGGCAGCGTGGACATACGACACAGCAAGGACACACGATTCAGGTCGTTACCTGATAAGTCGCTGATCATCCTGAAGCCTACTCTCTCAGACTCTGGGAGATACCTGTGTAATAACCAACCAGCTGTGCAGCTGACAGTGATCTCTCCAGGTAACATCTTGATCCAGCACAGAGTTCAGTCTGACTGTGCTGTATTCATCTGATTTAAGCCTTTCCCTCCTGTAATGACGAACACTGATGTGGAATATAAGCTCATCCAAAATATTTCAATGTTTTGGACCGCAAAATATTTTTTTTGATACTGCACACTTTATTATTTTTATTCTAATTTAATTGTTTGAACTTGATTTTATTACATCTTTCAACTGTTCCACACAGGAGGGCGAGAGACGTCTACAATGACTGCAGCAGAACTGGACGTCGCAGGTAGGAACCTAAATCTGAGCCCTGAACTGTTTGTTTCTCATACTAGTTTTGCACAAAGGTGCATAAATAAAGACTGTGATCCTGAGTGTTACCCAGGGAGGACACTCAGAGCCCAGCTCTGATTGCTGCTCAGTCCTCTGAAGGGTGACACTCCGGTCAGGCCTTCTTCCTCCTCAGCTGCGTCTGTTATCAGCAGCTCACCTCTAAATCTATGCAATTTAGAGGCCTGGACACATCGGCCCCAAAGATCTGTTCATTTTTAAGGTTACCTGGAAGAACCCTTTGGGTGATGTAATGACGGCCAGGTTTTTACCATTGATGTCTCACACCAGGTGTAAAAGGAGATGTCCACAGTTTAGACTTTTTGAACGTATCCTGTTTTATTACAGCGAGCCCATTAAAGCGGGAGCAAAGTAAATTATACTCATCTAACTTAGCTACTGTGAGCTAAGGTTGAGGAGAGAAAGGGTCTGAAGATGCACTAACCTCTGTGTTGGTAATAATAATCCAGCAATGATAATCCAACAGCAAAGCACCTGTGATGGGAATTTCTTTATTTTTTGTACTGATCACATATGTGAACAATATCACTTTGTGTCACTCAGTTATACACATATATGATAACATCACAAGTGTGTTTTATTTTTAATCCCATGCATGCTCCACACACGCACAGCGAGACCATTGGGAGTCAGAGACATTCAGGCGCCGTGTGCCGCCTCATTACCTGTGATGAAATGTTTCTGTCTTCCAGCATCTGCTTGCCAGAGCCATGTGTGTTATTATATGATGATTGTACTGCTCTTATTATTCATCACGATCAGCATGGCTGTTGTTGTCTGGAGAAAAGGTAGATCAGAGACTCAGAGCCACTGTGCACTCATCATGATTTAGATGAACCACCGTTAGTGAAGATGTCTGCCTGCCTGCACATCCGACTCTTTGCTCAAAGATGCTGAATTACTATGAAGTCTGTAGGAAAAAAAAATCTAATGATTAACATCTTAGCTTCTAGTTTCAAGTCTTAAAGGTTACAACATCAGTTTGTCCCACTAAGAATAAAATAAATAATAAATAAAACACGATATGATCAAATGATCATATCGTTTGTGACTTTTGCAGTTCAGCAGATACAGAAACAGAAGCCACGCCCAGCAGAAGCCACAAACCAGAACGGTAAAGACTGACCTGGCATCAGCATCTTCATCCAGTCATGTTGTAACCAACATAAACATGGCAGTGATGTCAGTTATCCTGACAGCAGCCACATCTGTCACAGACACACCTGAGAAACAGGAAGAACACAGCTTCACCTCAGGGTTGGACGGCAGTGATGTTTCTGTCAGCTTCCTGTAAACTGATGTCTGCTGTCCTCTGGTGTTTCCTTGCAGGGTTGTGATGGACGTCCTGCTCGGCGCAACAGTTTCTGCCTCTTCGTGTGTACTTCAGCTTATTTGGCTTTTTCATTTCACTGGTTTTCATTTAAATAATCCACAAATCATCTTCATGCTAGTTTGTTAAAAAGGAAAAAATAAATAAATTTTTTTCTGCATCACAAACAGCCACTTTGTCTGCCTTTATTTACACTTTCTTAAGAAAATCAAATGATGGGATTGAGTTTAGCTTTAATGCTAACTCAGCTAGTGCGACTCTGGAGGCCATAAACCAGACAGACATTGGTCTCGCTATATAAACAGATTATATATATAATGTACTCAAATCCAAAGAGGTGACTTTGCTGGAATGTAGCCATCGTGTATCATGTGATCATATCATCATATCACATGATTTAACCTTTGAGGTTCCTGTCTGGACTAAGTGGATGTCCGGTCTCGTTTTAGTAGCTAATAGTTGAGTGTATAACTGATAAAGAGGTCCTAGTCCCTGATCCTATGAGTCTTACCCAGTAGATGATGCAGGGTTCTGGTGGTGAGGGCACCACACACACACGCACACACACACACACACACACTCAGAAACACACACACACATACACACACATGCACACACACACACTCACAAACACACACACACACACACATACACTCACACACACACACACACTCAGAAACACACACACTCACACACACACACACACACATACACACTCACAAACACACACACACACCTACACACTCACACACACACACACACATACACACTCACAAACACACACACACACACACACAACCCCGTTCAGGTATCTTAGTGAGGACCCTCATTGACATAATGGTTTCCCTAGGCCCTTACACTAACCCTAACCATTAAAAATGAATGCCTAACCTTAACCCTAAACCTAACCATAACCTAATTGTAACCCTGACACTAAAACCACGTTTTGAGCCTCAAAAATGGCTTTAAATGCCTTCAAAAATGTGAGGACCAGGTTGTGTGTCCTCACAAGTGACTGCTGGTTCTCACAAGTATAGTAGAATGCAGATTTCGGTCCTCACAAAGATAGCTAGACAAGAACACACACACACAGAGACACACACACACACACACACACACACACACACATACATACACACACACATACACATACTCACAGCACATTTCCCTGTGCCTGATTTCTCTTTCTAACATTCACTATCAGACTCAAAGGGAGGCCTCTGGGGAAACCCAGAGGTCACCGACCTTCCATGACCCGCTCCTGCACCGGAATGAAAGTTGCAAGTACAAGAAACAACTCTGCATCCATCAGAACTTTGTTTAAATGTTTCAACAGAAAAACCTCTCCCAGCTGTCTGCACAGGCAAACACACAGACAACATGAATCTATTGATGACACACAGTGAGGAAGTTTATCAACTGGAAACTTGTGGTTTTCCACGGAGCACCAGCAAAACATAAAAGCATGAAAATAAAAATAAAAACTAATAATAAAACTAAACTGATTGGTGGAGTGGTGGTTTCTTAAGTTTCCTTCTTACCTAACAAGAAGTTCACGTCACATTTAGACCTCATGTTTTAATGGTAACAACAAAATTATTGTTTTTATCTAAGTCATTTTGATGCAAGTAACAGGCCACTGCTCACCTACCAGGTAAAGAGGTTACTGATACACAGGTAGTGGCCTGGTGTAGCTGGCAAGCTAACATGTAAATATAAGCAAGCCAGGAACCTGCAACTATTCAGGCTTTGGGTTAGCGAACAGCTAACACATGCAAACATGGTATGGGACAGAAAGTCATTATTCCTTATGTTTTATTGGGAATACGTTAAGTTCTCATGTTGTTATTATTAGTTAGGATTTAGTTGAGTTTTAGTTTACTTTCCATTATGTTTCCTGTTTTATTTTGAAAGGCCTGGTGTTTCCGTAGCTGTGTCCCATAACGTAGGCTGCATCCTTCGGAGGAGGCATTTGAAGGCCGATTACGTCACAGTGACGCGATGAAGGCTGTCCCAATTCGTCAACTCCTTCACAGTTTGAGTTTGGAGAGTCCCAGGGTAGTCAGGTGAGCAGGTGGAACAGAAGGAAGGGAAGCTGAGGAAGAGCCACGTGTATGAGGGGGTGAGGACGTGTGGAGGAGACCAGATAAATATGGAGGAGTGAGGTTATGAAGTGCTTTGAAAGAAGAAGCAGGATTTAATATTAGCATGGAGGTGAACTGGAGGCTGACGGAGCTGTTTAAGAACAGCTGTTATATGTTCGGTAGATCTAATTTCACAGATGATATAACTTCTTATACTGGTTAATCACACAGATTCTGTAAACTCTGACAAACTATCAGCAAAATGACATATAAATTATGATTACACCATTCCTCTCAGTCAGAATCACACACACACACACACACACACACACACACACACACACACACACACACACACACACAAAGGGTCGAAGCTGAGTCATCATTGTATTACTCACACCGCATTTCTCATGTAACATAATAATCAGACGTATACTTTGATTACATTTTTAATAAGAATTAAAAACGATGTACTGTTAGCAGAAGCACATACGGATAAACTCTGTGTCAGCTTTCACATAAAGTGCTGGACTGTAAGTCTCTCACATGTAAGGGGAGATCAGCCGGGGGGACTCGAGTCTCCTTCAGTCTCACCTCTCTCCACAGACGGGTGATGAAATGTTTCTGTCTTCCAGCGTCTGCTTGCCAGAGCCATGTGTGTTATCATATGATGATCGTACTGCTCTTATTATTCATCACGATCAGCATGGCTGTTGTTGTCTGGAGAAAAGGTAGATCAGAGACTCAGAGCCGCTGTGCACTCATCATGATTTAGATGAACCACCGTTAGTGAAGATGTCTGCCTGCCTGCACATCCGACTCTTTGCTCAAAGATGCTGAATTACTAAGAAGTCTGTAGGAAAAAAAAATCTAATGATTAACATCTTAGCTTCTAGTTTCAAGTCTTAAAGGTTACAACATCAGTTTGTCCCACTAAGAATAAAATAAATAATAAATAAAACACGATATGATCAAATGATCATATCGTTTGTGACTTTTGCAGTTCAGCAGATACAGAAACAGAAGCCACGCCCAGCAGAAGCCACAAACCAGAACATCGGCCTCAGGGTTGGACAGCAGTGATGTTTCTGTCAGCTTCCAGCTGAATAAACGTCAGACAGAAAACTGATTAAACAGAAGTGTGAGACGGTCGAGAATTTACGCCAGTGTCCTGTTATATTTTAGATAGCAAGGAGCAGACGGCCGAGTTTATTAAACTCCACCGAGACAGCGGTGACGCAAATCTGAAGGCTAGACCGTCCCATTTCACAGCCTCGCACTTCCGGCCTTCTTGGTCTTCGAAGGACTCGGCCCACGTAGACCACGAAGGCCGGGTCCTCCGAAGGATGCGGTCTACGTTTTGGGACACAGCTCATGTTCAGTGTGTTTAGTTTTACTTTTCCCTGAGGCGTCATGATCATTTGTGTCAGCTGTGTCTCCCCAGGTGTTTCCACTTCCCTCATTACCCTTCTGTGTATTTAAGTCCTTTGTCGTCCTCGTTCAGTGTCGGGTCGTCTGTTTCTCCACGTCGAGTCACGTCAGGGTGCAGAGTTTTGCTACAGCTGTTCAGGTTAGGGTTCATGCTCATGTTTGGATTATTTCTCGGCTACGTTTTGCATGTGCCTGTTCAGTTTCATGTTGGTATTTGGCCAAATAATCACTTTTCAAAGTCAGTAGAGAAATCAGCTTTCCTTCAAAAACATTCACTGGATATTTGCAGATTTATAATACCAGTTAACAGTTAGATGTTCAAAACTGTCATATGATTTGTAAACAAAAAATAAACATGCAAAAGACTTAAATATATAAAATCTAAATGAAATGAAGATTTATTGATAGAAAATACAATTCACACAGTCCTGTCACTGTAAATATTATCATTTAAACAAAATAATGCAGCTGTTATTTAAAGTGCACAACATGCCTGATTTAACTGTTGTTAAATATATATTTTATGTTTTTTACAGCAGCTTTAAAAATTGCTTTTACAGGTATCTCTCAGGTGGAGCGTGCAGGTGGTGGCTGTTATTTGCAGATGTTTTATCTGGTGAACATAATTCTAATGATCCTGTGACGGAGCTGTGGATAAAGAAAATACATGAAAATAATGGTTCACATTCACGATTTAACAACAGGAATGTTTGTGTATTTATGTACAAATATATACGTATATTTACAATAAATGTGTATGTAGAGCATGAATATATATTATATTGGATATTTTTATATTGTATTGGTGAAGTTGTGATACATTTGGGCTTTATGTTGACTTGGAAGATGTGTGTGTGTGTGTGTGTGTGTGTGTGTGTTGTGTCTAATTGGATGGTTATGTAGACAGGTTTACTAGCTTTGTAGCATTAGCTCAGTCATTTACCACTTGTTTCCTATAATTAGAGGAAATGAGATCAGCTATGATGTAACGTTTCAACATGGTTTTACCATCGATTAAAAAGATGCCATGGGAGAAAGAAGATATTAATTAATTCCTAACAATAAAACACCAGAACAAAAACAGTCAGTCAAGTGTTTTTGAGTTACCTGAAGCGTGACCCAGGAGCAGGCAGCTGCTGATCCAGATAAACTTTCCACACCTGAGCCTGAATTTCAACATCCAGGTGCAGCTTCTTGGCCGACATCTAAAAACATATAAAACTGTGACTAAAGACAGAATATAGTAAAATGAACATTTATCATGTTGAACAGTTGCAGCAGTGTTTGTTCTGTTTGGAGTTTAGATTGAAGTAAAAGCCACAGGAAGGAACCAAACACACGCTTCACGCGGCGTCCTGTGGTGTTTATCACATCTGCATGTCTCAAACAGTAAATCATGAAACTTTATTCACACCAAAAATTGCATTTTCTACCACATTTGAATCACGTGATTAACAGATTCACAATATCTATGAATACATGAAAATGTTGTTGTTTAATATTGGTGTCGTCATACTGTCTCAAGCCTGTGTGACTTTTCTATTTTTTCTTTTATTCTACTTTCTATGTTTTAATTCTCAATGATAAATGTTTTGGGAACCTCAATAAACCATTAATTTCAATAAATAAATAAATAAATGAAACTGAAAATGGAAGAGAGCGAGTCAGGAAAACTGGCATATAAAAGAAAAACATTAAAGACTAACTGCAGAAATCGTACGATGACAGTGACGGGAAATGGTGTTCGTTTAAATACTTAAATATTTAAATTGATCACTTTTTAAAATAATAAATAATGAATATAATCCACATCTCAGTGGGAACTACAGCAACACTGTAATGCAGTGGAAGGTAGTCAAAGTATTTCTCACCATTTTCAGCCTTAAACCTGACGTCATCTATTATGTAATGATAGACGTGCTCTTTTCTTTCACTTCCTGCCAAAGTGAACAAAACCTGAATGTTAGTGATCAACTCCAAGAGAGACGTGAGCGAGAGGACAGAGGAGTGAATCTGGACACATCATTACATCTTCTATGTGTGCAAACAAAGAAAAGGTGTTTTAATTACATATCCTATGTTAACAATATTCTCTCTATCAGCAGTCTTAAATAATCAGGCCCCATCTTATCTTAATGACCTTGTAGTACCATATCACCCTATTAGAGCACTTCGCTCTCACACTGCATGTCACGGACCCAGCTCTGTGGACTCGGGGTCCGTGGGCAGCGGGGACTATTATTATTATAGTTATTGTGATTATTTGGTGATGTGTGTGTTTTCTGCATGATGCTGTGTTATTCTGTGTTCCACTCGTTATATGTATAGGCAGGGTGTGGGGGGTGTATATGTGTGTCTGCGGATGTGGCTGTAGGATGGAGGACAGCCACCTGCAGGCCTGATTGCAGGTGTGGCCTTGCTGGAGGACTGGCCACACCTGAAGTCCCTGCCACACACCTGTTGCTGATCAGGGCTCGTCGGGGGAGCTATTTAGGAGAGTGTTGGAGCTCCCACCAGCGTGGAATCATTGCGTTGTCATCCCAAGTTAGTGTGTGCCCGCGGGGGTCAGTGCTGACGGCTGTTTCTGTGGTTTTCCTGCAGGTGGAGGAGTGGACCAGAAAGACAGCACGCACGGGGTGTTGCGAAACACGACAGCGGGGAGCATGAGCACAGACGTCGGAGGGGAACACACACACAGGAGTCTAGGGAGCAACGGGGATTTATTGTGTTTACAGCTTTCACTGTAAATAAAGTGCACTGTTTGCATCGCAGAGTCTTGCGTTTGGGTCCTCATTCCCGTATCCCCACGGTTTGCCCTGGCAAACTGTGACACTGCAGGCCTACTTGTTGTTCCTAGAGTATTTAAAAGTAGAATGGGAGGCAGAGCCTTCAGTTTTCAGGCCCCTCTTCTGTGGAACCAACTTCCAGTTTGGATTCGGGAGACAGACACTATCTCTACTTTCAAGATTAGGCTTCAAACTTTCCTTTTTGCTAAAGTATATACAGTGGAACCCCGACTTACGAAATAAATTAGTTCCAGAGGGTCTTTCGTAAGTCAAAATTTTCATAAGTCGAAGCACCTTTTTCCATCGCCTTATGCGTGAGGCGATGCTGGCTGAAGACGAAGTTCTTGGTGGAGGAGTACCTCGCTCATATTTATCAATAATTTCTCTCTTTGTTTCCATCGAGAGCACTTTACACTTCTTCTTTGCACTCGAATCACTTGCATTAAGTTTTTTCGTCCCCTTTATGAATGAACGATAGGCTAATTGCAAATTAAAAGCACACGAAATAGTGCACTGCAACAACAATACGTCTTTCACGTGGAACACCGAAATGCAAGTACAAAAGCCAAGGGGTTATCACATATTTCAGAAGGCATTCTGGGCATTCTGGACTCAGCCAGCGGATTTCATTACTTGGGCATTTTGCCGTACCACGGGCAGAAATATTGCCGTTAAGTGCCTTCGTAACTTGAAGTTTTCGTTAAATGGGGTCTTCGTAACTTGGGGTTCCACTGTAGTTAGGGCTGGACCAGGTGACCCTGAATCCTCCCTTAGTTATGCTGCAATAGGTGTAGGCTGCTGGGGGATTCCCATGATGCACTGGGGGTTTCTTCTTCACTCACTATGTGTTAATAGACCTCTCTGCATCGAATCATATCTGTTATTAATCTCTGTCTCTCTTCCACAGCATGTCTTTATCCTGTCTTCCTTCTCTCACCCCAACCGGTCGCAGCAGATGGCCCCGCCCCTCCCTGAGCCTGGTTCTCCCGGAGGTTTCTTCCTGTTAAAAGGGAGTTTTTCCTTCCCACTGTCGCCAAAGTGCTTGCTCACAGGGGGTCATATGATTGTTGGGTTTTTCTCTGTATCTACTATTGTAGGGTCTACCTTACAATATAAAGCACCTTGTTGTGATTTGGAGCTGTATGAATAAAATTGAATTAAAGAAGTATGTGTTACATTCTGTGAACTAACTGAGTTCATCACTGGATTTAAAAATTCTCCTGTTCGTGTGTCTCAGGCTTTGTTCACCTTGTTTGTTGGACCCGCGCCTCGCTGGGGAAAAAACAGATGCAACGATGATGATGATAATGATGATGCAGATGAATGAGGCGGCTGTTCCATAAATCAACCCAAGAAGTAGCTGATGGTCTTCAGAGGAAAAGGAAGACAAAATAAACGAGCATTTTTAAAAGTGATAAACTGTCGAGAGCTGAGATTCAGTCTGTGGTGGGAAATCAAGCTGGTACACGTCATCATCATAACTTAACTTTGGACTTTGGTTTTCAGAGAAATACTTTAATGTGTATTGTTCTATATTATTACAGCATGTGACAGCTTTAGTTACAAATTAACATCTCTGACATCATTCTATCTGAACTGGACATAAAACAGCTGGTGTTGTGGTGGCAGAGACTCGCTTTACTCTGATTTTGTTTAATAATTTGTGAAACGTTGTGATTTCAGTGATACCTGAGTTTGTGGGTGGCGCTGATGTTGCGTTTGCTGGAAAGGATAAAATTGATAAAGTTATTTGAATTCACTCATGTTACTTTTTCATGGTTATAAAAACTAATCTTGGTTAAACTTTGACCCCTGATGTGCCATCTATGTACAGCACTGTTATTTAACCCATTAAAGTGATGGAGGTGCGCGCTCATGTTGTTTAATTCCAACAGGCCCTGAAAGCCTCAGCTCTGTGCTTTTTTTCACCCATGTTAAGGTCGTTTAACATAATATCAAGTTTTCACAAATAGATATTTTTCATTACTCATTAATTATTTGAGCTCATTATCTAAAGTTTAGAGGAATGTAACTGTGATTTACACACAGAGCGTATTTAATGAGTCAGAAGACAACCTGATCTTTGAAAACAGAACAACAGTGACAAAGTCTGATGTTACCTGGAGAGATCACTGTCAGCAGCACAGCTGGTTTGTTATTACACAGGTATGTTCCAGTATCTGACGCAGCAGGCCTCAGGATGATCAGCGACTTATCAGCTGATGATTTGAATCGTGTGTCATCGATGTGTCTTCTCTCTGTGTTACCATCAGCAGTGAGTATGTCAACTATCCTTCCTCTGTTCTTTCTGCTCCACGTCACCTTACCCTCCACAGACACAGGACAGTCCAAAGTGACAGAGTCCTTGTCTCTGATTATTGTATTCTTTATATCTGCAAAAAGAAACATAAGTTTACATATGTACTGTATATATGTACCTACACTGACTCTTGCTTTCTCTACAAAGTTGCTTTGTGTGATCCCAAAGTTAAACCTAAACTCTTCCCAGTCAAATATCTCAAATATTCCCAAGGTGTAAATGGGTTTGAAGTCTGATGTACTTCATGTTTAGATTGACATATACAAATACACTGGTTAATACTGATATATAAAAACTGGCTGCTGGATTATCTGAATGAAACTCTGAGACGTTCTTACCTGCTGTGACGTTACAGCCCAGAAAAAAGGCAAAGAGGCAGCAGCAGATATTCACTCTCATCATGATCACGACTCGATATCTGCAGAACGTTGACCAGCATTTATCTCTGCTGGAAGAGGAACTCAGCTGACTGCGTACATAGATGATCCTCCCGTACAGGCCGGCCTTCTTTTGTGGTTAATGAGCACTGATGGAGTTCCTGTTAGAGCTGAAATCATATTTCTCATCATTAAAGTGTAAGACACAAATCCAAGGACGCTTCCATTTTTAGTTTTCTGACCACTGATTCATAACAAAGGGAGTTTTTAGAAAAAGCTGTTTATGGAAAAACTGAAGAAATGACTGTAATCACAATCTAAACATAGAAAGTTAAAGGAAATAAATGAAAACACATTTTGTGTCACACCAACATCAACAAGTTAAGATGGTAATCGGTGGAAAAACGTGTCACTGCGGCGCCATAGCAAGGCTCGTCATGAATGACAGAGCTGTTATCATGTAGCATCATCATGACTTTGAAGTCTGATCTCAGAGTTATTTTAACAAAGTTTTAGAGCAACGTGACAACAGGAAGTGACATTGTCTAACTCATGAAACACTTTGAATACTGAATTTCTTCAAGGA
The DNA here is from genome assembly GCF_013358895.1 of Oreochromis aureus. NCBI lineage: Eukaryota > Metazoa > Chordata > Actinopteri > Cichliformes > Cichlidae > Oreochromis > Oreochromis aureus. The sequence continues at coordinate 39,906,473 of NC_052962.1, forward strand.
TATTTGTTTCTGAGCCTCATATGGAGCCACAGTGGAGACACAAGCTGGCTGATACAGCATGTGACTGTCCAGAGTGTGGTTCACCTGGACAGAAGACTTTTTCTGATATTAGCTGAGGGAAACAGATCGGCTGAGACGGATAGGAAACGTCACTGGAAACTACAATTTTTAATTTTTAAAAATTCAAACAGAGACCTCTACCAAACGGCTGCGATGGTAAAACTCAGAATACATAACCAGGTTAGAGAAAATCAGCCAGAGCTTTGCTGCTGGAGAAAGACGATGAAAAACAAAAAGCAAATACAAAACACGCAGAAAGTGACTAACTGAAAATAAATCTGAACTGACTGTGAGAAAAACTGACAGACTGTAACTTCCCCTACAATGAGCGAGGACACAACAATAAATCGACGGAGACGCAGATTATATATTTACAGGAGGATGATTTACACATGGTGGACTGAGTCATAATCAAAACAGACATGGAGACATGACAGACAGACCGGACAGACGAGACACTGATGACACATAGATCTAGTGGACACAGAGGAGACAAACATAAAACAAGAACCAAGAGCTGAAAGTAACAAACCCAAAACGATGAGTGTCAGTATACAAACACCTGCCAGTTAGTAGAATTACCCATAATGATAATACATCTGCATTTTTCTAGGCAATTACCACATTTACAAGTGATCCTGTGTATGTGATGAGATCAAATGTGAAGTTAACAATAATAACCCACATAGCAGACGGGTCAGGCCCGGATCTGGTATAAAGCCGGCACTGCTGGCTGACTTCTGGCATGATAAGACATATGTCATCCAGATACGGGCCAGGCCTGGCGTAGATGCACTGTTTATGTGATGGCATGGCATATCTGGCCCGATTGTGGTTTGGTTTATGTGGCCCAGGCTCATAGAAAACAGGTCTGGCCCGGATCCGGCATCAAGCTGGCACTTCTGACTGACTGGTGTCATGGCAGAGTGTATGTCAACCAGATGTGCGCCAGGTCTGCAATGATGTTCCTATTTTCTTATTTTAGTTAGAGGACCCAAATGCCATGTAGCAACAGCATACTGCTATGGTAGCACTCATCTTTACCACTGGGTAGCTGTAGCTCAGAAGGTAGAGCAGGTCACTGATTGGAAGGTTAGTGGTTCGATCCCTGGCTCCTCCAGTCTGCATGTCAAGAATGTGTATCAATGTATTTAGGAAGCACTCAGTTTAGAAAAAGCTTATGATTGGGTGAATGTGGCATGTTGTATAGAGAGCTTGGAGTAATCTGGGAGAGTAGAAAAGTGCTATATAAGAATCAGTCCATTCACTGTCTGAACAGTTTCGTCATGTTACTTTTGCACTATTATGTTCTGGCACATGTTGTTATTACATGGCTTGATTAAGGTACACATTAGGCTGACATCTGGGGCCAGAAACTGTTCTGGGTCAGCAGTGTGTCTGCACCTGGTCCTGTGCTGGCCCATGTGTGGATTACCTCTGGCAAACCTAATCTGGGCCACCAAAGGGCCGTCATTTTTTGTGGTATGTGGGCCATGTGTAAGTTGTGAGCAGCCACTGGCCAGTTGCAGACACACTGCTGGTCCTGTGCTGGCCCAGAACAGTTTCAGCTCTGGCCCCAGAGCTTAGAAAACAATTTTAGAGTACTGTCAGGAGGTAGGTCAGCTTTATATAAGAAATTTATTTTTATTTTGACCAAATAAAAATAAATATGTTTACACTAACCAGTATAACTAATCAAAAAATAGAATAACTAAGAGCTTGACCTTGGTGTGTGTGTGTGTGTGTGTGTGTGTGTGTGTGTGTGTGTGTGTGTGTGTCTCTGTCTGTATGTGTGACTGCCCGTCCACTCACAGTAAAACTACACTGAACAAACGGGCGTCACATTTGCAGTCACAGTTTGGGTGTTTTCAGCGTCTGCTCTGTTTTCCTGTTTCATCACTTCTGCTTCCCCTCACTGCCACACTGTGTCATCATCACTCTGATCCAAACATCTTCTTCTCTGCCGTCTGTGAGTCACTCAGTCACAAACAAGACGCATGATGAAACCTTTATTTTGTCTGTACACAAATCGCACATATCTCCTTTCTCTCACATCAAACAGAGCTTCGGTCCTGCAGCCACGGTGTGACAGGCAGCTGTGTCACCAGGAGCTCTGACATGAATAGAAATCATTAGAACTCATGAACTGTGTCGTTTGCATTCATATTTATTTGTGGTGGAGGTTTCCAGTTTCCAGTGGGTCTCTGTGGGTCATTATAAACTTGCACTGCAGGAAAGCAGCTTATTTTCTTCCACTTATGCTGAGGATTAATACGTTTATCATTGATCTGAGCACCTGATTTTTCAATAAAGTTAGAGTTACAGGTGCAATATTTATGGAAAGTGAAACATATTATTATAATAATAATGATGACAGGCGTGGTCACAGATCACTGTGGTCACTGTCAGGATGAGGGGGAATGTCTTCTGCTGATCAACGTTTTATGTACAATAATTGTAAAGTTTTTTATTTGTGGAATTAAAATCTAAGACCAGAGAATGTGGAGTAGCTGAAAAAGCTCAAATTCATTATTTACACGTTGTCTTTCAAAGACAGTCACACCAATGTTGTTAAACATGTTGGTTTTCATGCGGCACAACTGTGATGCACATTTGTTAAAAATGATTAAAAACTAAAGTATTATAATGTTAACAAGCAAGACTGGTGCTGCAAATAATACAGGAGAGCAACACTGCAGAAAACTGTCCATCCTTCCACAGCAGAGAGTTAGTACTCTCACATAACTCTATTATAATCTATTATAATTCCATTCTCACCGCCTACAATTTCTTCCTTTCTACCCGGACGCTGGACATAGCTGCTGAATTCTCCACTCTTAGTCTGGTATCGTCTCCCTTCTTCGTATCACCTGCCTCCCTCCTCTAACAGTTGGACCACCTCACGGATTAGAAGACCTTAAACTCACCCGGACCTTTTCCAAACCAACCTCCTCCTCACACGTGCCTCTACCTGCAAACAACCTGACCTGTCCCCTGACCTGTTTGGCTTCCAACTCTGAATGTCACAGTATAAGCCTCAGTGCACCTATGTTAGCCACCACTGCTGAATGTTATGACCTCTCCCAGTACCTGCGTTACTCATAGTTATATTGTATTTTGTGTGTTCCCTGGTGCATAGCCCTGCCCCGCTCATTAGGGGGCAGGGCTACTAACAAGCATCTACTTACAAGAGTAAGTAGATGCTGTTAATTCACCTTGTATATAGTCAGTGTTTTATGTTCACAGGCACTGTGTACAATCTCACATTCTTTATTACAAGATATTTCACGCAGCTCCTGGTGTCTGAGTTTTATCTGTTCTGTGGGTCCACTCTGCCTCGGACAGCCTGTGTCGTGACAGTTTGGGCCTCATGAAGCTCTGAGAGTCTGAGCTCACAAACCACTGTGGTTTGAGCTGAATGGTGAAACTAGCTATAGCATACATCAATGAACTCTTCTGGAACTTCACAGGGTGAGAAACAAATGTGACAGTGCAGCGGTTTCATCTACTCTGGTGTAAAAATAGTCGACACTTACAGACCACATTGCAGCTGATCTCATGCAAGCACTCACTTTTACACAGATGTTTTCACAGACAGGAGTCACAAAGAAAACCATCTAAAGTAAATCTCCAAAAGTTGAATCTGTTCATCTGGACGTAGCGTTTTGTGGTAGAAACGTTTCGTCACTCATCCAAGTGACTTCTTCAGTCTCAGCTGACTGCAGGTTTCCCCAAATCTTATAAACAGTACATTTGCATAATGACTGAAACCAGCCCACTGAAGGAACAATGGGCAATGGACAGATTAAGGAACTGACCTCCCAGCCCATTGTTCCTTCAGTGGTGCTAGTTTCAGTGATTCTGATTGTTTCAGGATGACCTGCCATTATCCAATGACACATCTGCTTACCTGTATCTTTTACTCGTTTCTCCTCCTCTTCCTTTCTCTTTTTTCTAAACTGAGCACCTGATGACTTTGAACTTTTCCTGTCCATCTTGGTTTTCATTTTGCACTCCAGTAAGAACACAAGTCCCCCAACTCGAGGATCACCACAACATAACCTAATAGACCTACACCTTAGTTCACATTTCGCACAACCCAGGATTCAAATCATGAATACATAATGGGCTTGGATTTACAACATTGTGAAATGTGCTCTATTTGGAAGCAGCATGGATAAATTAACTTCTCAACATGTCTTGAAGTTCTCCAGAGGCCTGGTAATGAACTAATCATGTGATTTAGGTGTGTTGACCCAGGGTGAGATCTAAAACCTGCAGGGGAAACTGGCCCTCATGGAATGGGATTGGGGACCCCTGCTTTAAATCATCAAACTGTAAATTATAAATTTTAAATTGTTATTGATCCCTTTACCCCGAGTCCTAAAGTTTATATTTATTTTCTTACTCTTCTTATATTTATTGTTTGTTTATTTGCACTGCTGTAACTGGAGCCTCGTCGTCTCGTCTCTCTATATACTGGACTGTATGTAGCGGAGATGACAATAAAGTTTACTTTGACTTTGTAACAACCCTTTTGGGTTATAGCACCACTAGGGGGGGGTTGCCCTACTATTGTAGTAGTTGTGGGAGTCTCCTAGTGGGTGTGTGTTGTTAGTGGCATCCATTTTCATGCTGCTCATGTTCCTTCTCTCTAAGAAACCTTACTGTTGTAACGGCCTGGCGCCTGCGACTACCGATCCCCGCACATGTATGTACGGACAGAGCAGAGCCGTGGAGACCTGGCTGGTATGGTGTATTGTTGCTGACACCAAATAAAGGTCTGTTATTGGATTTAACCGACTGGCTTCGGGTATTTCAGCTAACCTCCACACCACATGCCTGCTGGACCTGCTAGCCGCTCTCGCCTCACCAGACTGCTGTTACAACTTCAGCAGCGAGCAGGCGCACCGAGGGCTCTCGCGCTCACTTTTCGCGTATAGAATTTCGAAAAAACATCGGTGAAAATTATAAGTCTGTATCATAATGTCTGGTGTTTCCGTGTTTGTTGGTTTGTTTTCATTTTGTTTTATTTTGTGAGTTGGTTATTAGATGCTGCTCCAGCCAGCCAGAGAATCCCCCGCCGCCCCGCCCTCTCCTCCCTGTGCCGCAAGCAGCAGGCACACCTCGCAAACGGAGGGCGCCCTTAGTCCCAGCAAATGGGTGATAGAAAACCGATCGGTGCCTATGCCATCCCCAGTATGCGCTGGCATGACGTCGGGGCAGCATGAGTACGAGCAATTTTTTTTTTATTTTTTTTTTGCCGACGCCCGTGATGCCGCCCCGGGCAATGGCAAGCCATTAGTGCCAAAATTCGCCACTTTTCTAACCCGTTTGATTAAGAAACGGCGTAAAAAACGCCGTTTAATTATTCAGAACGGCGTAAAAAACGCCGTTTTTATGCATCTTTGAACGGCGTTTTCTGCCGAGTGGCGGAAAAAACGGCGTTTCCGTCTGTCTTTGAACGCCGCTTTTTACGTCACTCGGATGGTGCGTTCAGGGCGCCATGTGAGAGTCGTAAAAAGCGGCGTTTGTCGAAACAGAACGCCGTTTTTTTCGGCGTTTTGAATAATTAAACGGCGTTTTTTACGCCGTTTCTTAAACGGGTTAGAAAAGTGGCGAATTTTGGCACTAATGGCTTGCCATACAGGGCAACCGCCCGTGTCGCCCGTATCTAAAACCGCTACTGGAATAGACAGACTGTTCCCTGTTTGTGAAGGACTGCTAGGAAAGTTTAACATAACTAATTGTCTGTCCTGAATCAGTCTTATTAGGTAATGTTCAAATAATGTTATCATCCCAGTGTTTTCAGTGTGGGAGAAAGTACTCAGGGCCTTCAAGTTACACACTATGAAAGGCAGCAACAAGTTTAATATTCAGAAACCTAAAGTATGTATCAGCAGCAGGATGGAGCTAAAAATAAATGTTTGTTTCAGTTCTATGAAGCTTTGAGTATTTTGGATCAGTAGCACTGCTGTGTTTGTTGCATCATATTGCTGTAATTGTTTATATGCTTTATATATTCTGAGGTAAGTTGATCTATAGTGTTACATCATATTCTATAAGGATGTTATGTGTTTGTAGACTTTCTGCCCAGTTTGACCCATTTAGCAGAAGTCAGCCTGTTTAAGGCTCTGATATCTATTCTGTATGACTTAAAGCAGTTATGACATGCTCTGATTTTCTCACCCAATAAAGGAATATTTAATATATCAGTCTACTCTTCATTCTATCAGAAACAGTTTTCACAGCTCGTACATTTCCTTGTCCCATGTATATGTAAGCATTGCAGCATGCAACCTTAATCTTTACTGAAGTCCAGTGACTGACACAGAGTTCAAGCTCACTGCTATAATATATCCTGTAATATATATATATCATAATAATCTGACAATACTATAATATTGTCCATATTATATTAACATTACCACAGTGAGATGACTTTAGTCTCATGAACAACATTAGCTAATTGTTATTTACTAACTAATCTTGAAATGACTGTTCAGTACAGAAATGAAGCCCAACTATCATGTTTTACAGTCCTGTGGTCTCAACTGATCAAAGTGATGTCATGACAAAAATGAATGAACAACAAAAGATTTTTCTCCTTCATTTCTGTCAAACAAAGCTGTATGAAATGTTTCTCGCGGTTAGTATCATGGTTGCTAGGCAACCTGAGCAGCGCGACGAAGGCTAGACCGTCCGATTTCACAAGCCTCTCACTTCCGCACTTCTCGTACTTCGTAGTGCGCGAATATGCGTACTTGTGCAGCTGTCTGTGCACTAAAACACACAGGACCCCAAAGCTGCCCGATTCAGTGCCTGCGTGAGCGTCACCCATGGGAGTCATCATTGACCAAAATATTCTAGGGGGGGGGAGTATATCTTTGCAATACATTCATCAGTGTCCATCAGTTAAATGAGTCACACAAATTTCATAATACATAATTTGTTACGGCTGTGGCCATAAGAACTCTGTGTGGGCTGTTTTGTTCTGTCTCTTTACTGTGCTTAAGGCTCTTTGCAGGTCCCTCCCCTAATGAAGAGTAGAGAGCAGCTGATTGGACCGTGGAACACGTGACCGCGTTCAAAAAGCCGTTCTGACAGCTCCCGCCGATCTTCCGCCGCAGCCTGGCCAGTCGGGTCAAATTTAGGAGACTGAACGGCGACAGGAGCTTCCGCCCCCGACGTCATTCGCCCCTTGGAAGGTTTCGGGACGGCCCCAGCAGCTTTCGCCCAGTAGCGGTTTTAGATACGGGCGACACGGGCGGTTGCCCGGGGCGGCATCGTGGTGGGGGGCGGCATCACGGGCATCGGCAAAAAAAAAAAAAAAAAAAAAAAATTGCTTGTACTCATGCTGCCCGACATCAGCCAGCGCATATTGGGAATGGCATAGGCACCGATCGGTTTTCTATCGCCCATTTGCTGGGAGTAAGGGCGCCCTCCGTTGCGAGGTGCACCTGCTGCTTGCGGCACAGGGAGGAGAGGGCGGGCGGCGAGAGGATTCTCTGGCTGGCTGGAGCAGCATCTAATCAACTCGCAAAATAAAACAAAATAAAAACAAACCAACAAACACGAAAACACCAGACATCATGATACAGACTTATAATTTGCACCGGTGTTTTTCGAAATTCAATACGCGAAAAGTGAGCGCGAGAGCCCTCGGTGCGCCTGCTCGCTGCTGAAGTCAAAGTAAACTTTATTGTCATCTCCGCTACATACAGTCGAGTATATAGAGAGACGAGACGACGGGCTCCAGTTACAGCAGTGCAAGTAAACAAATAATAACTATAAGAAGAGTAAGAAAATAAATATACACTTTAGGACTCGGGGTAAAGGGATCAATGACAATTTAAAATTTATAATTTACAGTTTGATGATTTAAAGTCTCACACACAACGCGTCGAAAGGGAGGGGGCCGGCTGCTTCCAAATAGAGCACATTTCATTCATAATAATGTAAATCCAAGCCCATTATGTATTCATGATTTGAATCCTGGGTTGTGTGAAATCCCAGAAATACACCTTAGACAAAGTGAATCTGTGAACTAAGGTGTAGGTCTGTTAGGTTATGTTGTGGTGATCCTCGGGTTGGAGGATGGAGTGCAAAATGGAAGATGGACAAGAAAAGTTCAAAGCCATCAGGTGCTTAGTTTAGAAAAAAGAGAAAAGAAGAGGAGGAGAAACGAGCAAAAGATACACATAAGCAGATGTGTGATTGGATAATGGCAGGTCATCCTGAAACAATCAGAATCATACTTTATTAATCCCTAAGGAAGTAATGTGGATTACAGTTGCTCCAATAAGAAATGGTAAAAATAGTAACAGTAACAGACTAAATTCCAAACAAGACATTATGTTACAGACTTTAATAGTAATTAATCATTGTCAATTGTTGATTTGTCCTGTTCTCATTGTATGATGAATTATGATGGCTGTTTGGTAGCCGTTTGCATACAATCCATACTCTCTCTCTCTCTCTTCATATGTGTGTGTGTGTGTGTTTCTCTGGCGAAATTCAGTATGGTTCCGACAACAGTTTTATGTTAATGTATAATCATTAATATGTTTTATGTGTGTGTGTGTGTGTGTGTGGGGGGGGCAGAGGAGTGTTCGCCCGGGCGCCAAACAGGCTAGGACCGCCACTGCTTTCGCCCCCACCGCCGTCTCCAAACTCCCAGACCCACCCGGCAAAGTTTTCATCCTCCCAAACACTCCCCTGTCCACCAGTTTGTCCACCAAACATTGTTTAATTTCCGCCTTCTTAGAATTCAATGGAACATCCACATTGAATAAATTAGCCACTAATAGCAAATCCGCTTTCGTGCACCGCTCCAACTTTTCAATGGAGGGCTGTTGTGCAAAATCATCCATGTCAAACGACATCACGAGCAAAGCAAAAAAGAAAAACACAACTCTGCAGACAACTAACCGCATCCGCTCACTAAATGTAACCATATTTTCTGGCATCTCCATTGTACCATCTTAGAAATCTCCAGTTGTCAAAATTTCACTGGTTTTATATAAAACATCATTTTACACACACCTGAACCTCATTAGTCTCGACCATCAAGACATAAGACCAAACAACAAAATCTAATTCAAGAAACAGGAAAAAGATTATTCATGTAATTTACAAACTCATTTACACCACTAACTCCACCTTCAGCCCCCTCGTCTGCTTCAGAAGGGAAATAAATCATATGCACCTATTAAACCCAATTCTTTGATCCCCATGATAGAACAGAGAAAACCCGACTCAGAGTGGTCAAAACATTTATAATTCTTTATTCAATCATCTTCCGGAAGAGAGAGCCCTGCACAGCCCAAAGCCAACTGCAGAATCTCTAACATTAGAAGCTCAAATGTGTCTCATATAGGTGTTATTTTGGTACTTTACACGTCACACACAGCCTCGATACAAACAACTCCTTATATGTTACTAGTTCCTCTTTTTTCTGTCTGGTTTCCTGTATTTATTAATATGCTTGCACAGCTCTACACTAACCTCCTCTTTTTCAGTCTGGCTGAGCACTTAGTTTGTGAGTCAAAACTGGCCTTACTTTACAAGCCTTTTATTATTAAAACACATAAAACAATATAATCAGAAAATAAGCACTAAGAATATATATTTATTTCGTACACACCCTATTTCAATGTGTGAGTGCTGGTTTTCTACTGGTCACTATTAGAACTCCGTCCTTTCTTGTACTGAGGCTGTTTTGCTGCCACTTCTTAACAGAAGTAAAAATTTTAAATCTTGAATTTATTTCACTGCATTTTTTAAAACCTGTGTAACAGATTATATTAATATAGCGAGCATCTGTTCTCTGACCACAGAACCTCAGAAACAGAAGAGCAGGCGTGTTCACAGAGGCGCTGACTTCCTGTCCTCTGTTCACTGTGAGTTCAGACACTTCAGCCTGTCAGGATGTGGGTGAACATCTACTGCTGCCTGTTAGCCTGCACTCTGAGCTGTCATGTCACACCAGGTGGGACACTTTGCATTAATATCTGATATACTTTATAGTTTTCACACATGTGCATTTGTGTTGGTGTCTGTAGTTACAGGGATTTCACAAGATTATAGAAAGTGAGTTTAAAGTGTGAAGCAGACACACGATCACAGGAAGTCGAGTCATGGTGTGAATGTAGTTCAAACTAACAAACACTTCATGAAGACAAATTTCTATCGTAAATTCTTCATTTGTTTAACAAATTATTTTGACCAAAGAATTTTTTATAAACAGTTTTTTCTTTTAGTTTTTATAAAGAAATATCATCATTATATCCTATGACTATGTTTCTATCATCCGTTCAGATATCTGTTTTCTTTGTAACTTTTATTTCCACACATACATTTTATTTGCTCATTTATTTTACTTGTTTTGCAGGTTTAACCCGTAAAGTAGTTACAGAGGGGACGCAGGTCACTGTGCGCTGTCCTTACCATCTACAGGGTAAAGTGAGGTGGAGCAGAGAGAGTGGAGGAAGCAGAGCTGACATACTTACTGTTGATGGAGACAGAAACATAAAACACATCTATGATCCACAGAAACGATACAGTTCATGGGCTGATTGGTCTCTGACCATCCTCAGAGCTGCTCTCTCAGACTCTGGGAGATACTTCTGTAAGAGTTACCCAGCTGAGGAGCTGACAGTGATCCCATCAGGTAACATCAAACTTCATCACCTTCCTCTTTAAAATCATGCATCTCTGCTGAAAATGTCATTTTTAGTCTTAAATGAGACCGCTGTGGCTCACCGTGGGGTCAGATCCACGGGCCGTTCTTCATGTGCTCACATGGGTCCTCTGTGTTCCTCCCACAGTGCAGAGTCGTACACAGTTTAGGTTAAGTCCTGACTCTAACTTGACCGTAGGTGTGAATGTTGGTGGTTGTTGGTCTGTGTCAGCTGTGACAGGCTGACCACACAACCCTGAACTAGTTTAGCTGTTTGACCTCTCCTGTTTTTAACTGTAATCACATCTGTGGTTAGCATGGTTAACATAAAGTTAACTTTTTAATGTAAAAATAGAAAGTATCACATCAAATATTAAAGTAACCATGAGCAGCTGTAACACTGGGATAATAATAACAAATACGTTTTCTGGAGAATGTAGGAAGTCATTTTTAATTCAAAGCACAGGACCAATCCCAGTAAAACATTTGACATTCCTGTTTCCCATGTGGCTCGTGTGTATTGGTTTGGATTTTTGGAGATTTTTCACTAATGTGTCTCAGACGCCTCTGTGTAGCATTAACTCCCATAATTCCTGTCTGTGTGTAGCCAAAGAGCTTTCATACAGAAATCCTGCATCAGCCACCAAACACGGACATAAAAAGTTTTACATGTTATCATAAAATACATTTCACTGTCCTCTGTAACAGTGAATACACAGAATGATCCAGTTTTCTGTCTTGTATTACCTGCAATAACAGCTGTGTAACACATGGCAATCATTAAGAGCATTAATAAAATTGTAGTAATGCATCCTCTGTATCACCAACTAAACACACAGTAACATTAACAGTAACAGTGTGTGTCACAGTTTGTGCTGCTGTAACTTGATGAGATTTTAAAATGAAACTAACAACATGAGAAAATTTGAGTTTGTCCGTTATACAAAATACATCTTAGTTTTCAGTCACACGTTCATTTGTTATTCACAGGAACAATAATACTGTACTACTGTGATGTGTTACGGGTCCGAAATTGAGGACGAGAGTAAAACAATGATGGTCCAGAAGAGGTCGGTCAAACAATTGATTTTAATGAATACACGCAGCGTGGGGAGATGTAAACTGCAAACCATCAGTTGTAAATCCCCGTCCAAAAATACACTTCAGATTGCTTTTATACCATCAGGGTATTATAACGCCCCCTCTTGCGTTTACAAGCACATTATTTGCATCTTAAGAACATTATTTGCCTCCTCTACAGACATATAAGAGATAAATGCAGACACAGAAGTTCCCCTTTCTGGCATCCTCTTCCGAATATGATCTCAGGCCTTTGAGGTCCCCATGGACTTGTCCTCCTTGTGTCACCTGTTGCTAGGCAAACTCAAATGCAACAAGAAGCTGAATACATTCAGGCCTTTGCTCAGCTACTATTTTACTGTAACAATATACTCAGCATATAAGCTTTTAAGATTATAGATTTAACTCAACGATTTAAAGTGGTTATAACTGCACCTGTAATAAACATGTTAATATTTGATTATGATAACCCCTGTAATACAAATTATAACATAATGCCAACAACTTCAATAAATGCTTGGATGAAATGATAATTAATGCAATGATAAAGATGATGGTTATGTAAAATAATCCCTGTAATTCCACAATTCCCTCTCTTGACGTCTCTTCCAGAGACGTCACCACACCGTTTTCTTGTGTCACTCCTCGACCCACTCTGTCACCTCTAGATCCCTTAATAGCATCATGGGCACCGAAACCACCATTCCCAGGTCCACTGCCTTCGCTCCGACCCTCTCTAGCCGTCCCCTGACTCAGCAAATCAGACGATAACCTCATGTCATCTAGGTGGTCCAGTAATAAAACGCCAGCTCCCACTTAAAAACACTTCATGCTTAAGTGGTCTCTGCTCCTTTTCTGGGTCCCTCTCTAGTAGAAATCTTCTCCTGTAAAGGATAAAAACAAACAGCCTCTCTCTGCTACACCTCACTAATCTACTGTGTTCATCTAATGTTCCTTTAATTATTCAAAGTTGGTTCACAATATCATGTTCTGGGCTTTATCCTTTATATTAACTTTACTTAATCTCAATACTCTTTATGTGTGTGAGCAACGCTTTTAGTTCTATTAAACACACCCAGGGTAAAATATACACCATCCCCATGTCAGCCTAACTCTCTGGTAGAAAGCACACTTCAAAATTTCTATCAGGATTTACGCCTCTTTTTGCTTCAAGCATATACATAACATGCAAAAGTTACTGTCAATGCCAGTTAGACAAGTTTCCATTATCTACAACATTCTGTTTCACCGTCTCAGTAGTTGCTAAGCAGAAACAAAGCAACATGTGTTCCACCTTTACCCTATAAAATAAATCTATGTCATGTTTGTGTCTGTAAGCATGTTTTGCATTCATTCATTACACTCCACGCCATCCCTGCAAGTTAGGAGCTGTACAGTTAAAAGCTAAATGAATTCCAGGCCTTTGGCCTCGCCTATTTTAAATCATGTGTGTTTGTAAGCGTGAATGCTGTTTATCCTTCTGTTGCTCCAAGTCCCCCGCAATATATCGACTGAGACATCGCGCTCGTCGAAGCTTATGACCTTAAATGGACCGAACATCAACTCTGTTAATGAGCACGATCGCAATGTGTAAGAAAAAATCATTTCTACATATATAATCTTCAATGTTATTCATTTGAGTCAGCGACACTTTTAACACTCTCTTAAGAAAAACTCTCTCCTCTACCTTAGAGATAAATCTATGTAATATCTGTATGTGTAAGCCTGCATTATAACCACTTATTCTAGAAATAAAAAGGAAATCAAACATTTTCTACTCCTAAAATCTTCGCTAGTTTTCCCCAAACATATCTTTTATTCAAAAATGTCCCACAATTTCCCTTTAAATTTGGTGTACAACTTCTCATGAACACCGCCATTTTATCTTCTAAACAGGATTCAGTTCATTTTACTTTAAAATAACTTTATTTAAAAATAACAATTTCTGCCCCAGTTTTACCATATCTAAATTATCAACAACCCCAAAAGTCATAAAATGATCCTAGAACCCATTTCAAATTACCCCTTAAATTCCCCCTTTATATTTGGACACATCAGATGTGTCCAAATAAATAAAAACTCAAAAAACTCAAAATGCATCACCCGGGCTTAAGAAATTAAAGGAAAACGGTTAGTCATATCATCTCTCCAAACACCTCAGCCATCCTCCTCTCCGGTAGATCTGCTCCAGCCCTGTAAACCTGTGTTTAAGGAATAAAATCAATTTAATCATTATGTCAAATCTTCTCGAACTCCTTGCTCCATGCAAAGTCTGGATCCTTGGAATTTCCTGGAAACAAAACCTGTACTTTACATTTCATACTCAACTCCCCCTTTATGATCCAGGGGGATCATAAAGGGGTTTTCTTTTCTTTGTGTTACAACAAAGAAAACTTAAAACAGAACAGTCATCAATCATGTGTTTCTTCAGTTAATGGTAACATGAGTTATATCAAAAATGTTTCCCTTTTAACATTTAGCATTTTATAATGTAATAACTAGGGCTGTCAAATGATTAAAATTTTTAATCAGATTAATCACAGCCTAAAAATTAATTAATCATGATTAATCGCAACTCGAAATATGACCAAAATGTGTGCAAACATACGGACAGATAGCGGATTTTTTACACACTTGTTAGTGTTATTTAATGCTAAGACCACGCTGAGTGGCCTGCGTTCACTCAGCGTGGTCTGACGTAGGCTGGTGTTGTGCTGGAAGCGAATTAATCACAGCCTAAAAATTGATTAATCGCAACTCGAAATATATGTGTATATGTGTATATATGTGTAAAAATCGGGACAGATAGTGGTTTTAACACACTTGTTTGTTTTATTTATTATTAATTGTGAGTACAAGCAGTACAAGCAGAACAGGGCTTCAAATAATTGTGAGGATTTTTACTGAATGTTTTCCACCCGTTTAAATCTAGCACATTGTTTTATCCATATACATCTTCAAGTTCACAGAACATAGGCCTAATTCAACAGGCAAAATAGAAAAAATCTCCAATCATCCTTTTGGGTAAGGTAGATTAGTGCAAAAAATATGAACAACAGTGAAAAGTATTGTTTAAATCACATTCAACCATAGAACAAGCTCTAAACACACGGTCCTCTGGTCTACTCATCCTTCAGCCAGTTGCTGAGACAAACCAACTTGTCCACGTTCTCTGAGTGCAGAGCAGACCTCTTCTTGTTCACAATGTGCCCTGCTACAGAGAACAGCCTCTCACAGGGCACTGTGGAGGCAGGAGTGGCCAGGTATCTGCGAGCAAGGCGGGCCAGCTGGCTGTGGGCTCCTGCATGAGCTGCCCACCACTGTAAGGGACAGTCCTCTAAGGCAGTGCAGGGCTCTGCTCTGTAGCGCTGTATGGCTCTGTCCTGCTGTACCTCCTCCTCTGACTCAGAGTCAGAGTCCATCTGCAGCAGGCTCAGCCTCTTCTTGGCTGGACCTTCTTCTGCAGTGTGTGATCTTCTAGGAGAGTCTTCATGCAGCATGCCTGCCAGTGTGGTCCACACTGCTTCTCTGTCAGTCTTGGGCACACTGCGTAGGTCTTTAAAACGTGGGTCCAGTGCAGTTGCGATCTGGAGCCATGCATAGTTGGTATGTTCCTGGCGGGAAGCAAGGTCTTCCTTAAACTTCTCTTTAAACCTCACCACATATGCAGGGTCCTCATCAGTTACTTCCATGACACGGCGCAGGTGGCAGAAGGCTGGTAGAACTACAGAGCAGGAGACGTAGGCCTCTCCTCCCAGCAGTTCAGTCACATATCTGCAGTGGAATACACACACACACACAGATAAGACAGCAAATTAAAAAAAGCTTTTTAATACTAGGTAATATTAATAAAATATTTGATTTCATTTATTTTTTAAATAAGACATTTTCATAATAACAAAACTGATTTAAGATGTATGTTTGATACATTTAATCTAAACCTACAATTATGGTCACAATGACAGGCTCACCTGCAGGGCTCTAGAAGTGTCTCCAGTCTCTGGAGTTTGTCCCACTCTGGGCGTCAGGAGGACAAGTTTATGCTTTTGTTTATCCAGAGTCGCGGTTACTGCAGTTTTTGCGGATCAAGCGCTTCACCATCTCCAGCGTGGAGTTCCAGCGCCAGAGGCACGTCCTGGGCCAACGGCTCCTGCTTGCGCCCAGTGACACCTGCTCTGCGTTCAGCTCTGCTGTGTTTGCTGGGCTGTGCTTAAAATGGCCAACAATTTTGCGGCATTTGGCCAGCGCAGTGACAAAGCCACTGTCTGCGAGACTCACTGTGATGCATCTCTGTAGAATGTGCGCGGTACACGGCATGTGATTGAATGGCATGATGCGAGCGGCGGCGATCATATTGCGCGCACTGTCCATGCCTACTGTTGTCACCTTCTCCTCAATTCTCCACCTGCGAGCAACAGTCTGGAACTGCTCTGCACAAGCCTCCGCAAAGTGCCGCTCTTCCGTTTTCATTATAGTCAGCGCAAAGGATGTCAGACCCCAGGCTTCAGTGATTAAATGCGCAGTAACTCCCAGGTAATTGTCATTACTCAATGATGTCCAGTGGTCTCCTGTCAGAGCCACGCATTCTGTGTGAACTAAAGCCTCTTCTTTTTCATTTTCTCCGTTTCATACAGTTCGTGGATTCGAATTGTTATTGTGCTTCTCGCTGGGGGCTTGTAGGACGCGCGTCCTGAGATGCAACCTTTAAAACATCCGCAAAGCCCTTGTCCTCCACAATGCTTAGCGGTCTACAGTCCTTTGCTATCCATTTGGCTATATTGTCGGTCAGTTTGTCCAAAGAAGACTTACTGAGTGGCTCTGCGTTCACTAAGAGTGGTCTGACGCAGGGCGGGTGAAGCTGCTGCCCCGACAAACGCGTGTTTGGCATTAAGGTGGTATTTTAAGGTCGAATTTGAACGGTGAAATTGAAACTCTTTACTACAGTGAGTGCAAATTACAACGCGTTTGTTTATTGTCCCATCTATGTTCTTCTTGTATTTAAATTCCCCATCCAGAAGGCCATCCTGTTCCTGCTTCTCCATTTTCAGTGGCGCGGTAAACAAATCAAGTGGAATTATGGGAGCGACTTATCTGCGTGTTGCGCTAAATAGTTAAATATTCTAACGTAATTAATTCCAAAATTTAATTATCGCAATTAACGCGTTAATTTCGACAGCTATAGTAATAACATAATCCAACCCCAGTAAATAAAACAAAAATTCCCTCCAAGCAAACATCAGCATCCCCAGAATTAAGTCTTCCACTCCTCCTGTTTGTCAACATTTTATTCATCCCCACCTTGGTCCAGTCACACACTCACTCACATGCATTCACACATCATATTTCCAATATTCGAGACTCACGCACGAATAATCAGATTCTCCACATCAGCAACATGAGCTCATTCGTTTGTTTTATTTTGTTTTCTCTTTTTAGGAAACTAGTTCTTTATGCTTTTGTCTGGATTGGCTCGCTACAATCCTTTTAGACAGGGACTTTCAATCTGATCAGGTCCCCACAGGTAGCCTTTCCTCCACCCATTGAAATCTGGAAAAGTCACCTCATATTTGTTTGTCCGGAAATTTTGTCAGCGCTGTTAGTTCACTTTCTTCCAGGCCTGCTTCAGAACAAAAATGAGAAAGAAAGAGAGCTGATTATTAGCTCATCAAAGTACAAAACAAAATCACCTGACAGGTTCTTTAAGTGCACTGTAACAAAAACTATGGGCCCTTTTAGACATGTCCATGTTTATTAAAACTCCCTCTATTAAAATGAAAACAACAACCTCAAAAAATCTTAAACAATCTTAAATTTCACCCATTCAATGCACTGAACACCTTGTCAAAGCTGCACCGTTTTACACACAACCATGTCTCAGGCTCAGACTCAGCCTAAGATATAAACCCATTATAACAGTGTGTCAACACCAAATTATACATTTCTTGTCCAAATCTGCACCTCTGAACTGTCTACTTTGCTTCCCTTCCTCAAGGCCTCAATCACACACACAGGAAGCTCCTCTGTCACCACTCACTCCAGCTAATTTACATACTGACTCATATGTCCACAAGTAAACTTGGCAAGAGAAATACATGTTTAAACCTTATCACATTATTGAATTACTTTCATTTTCTTTCTATACTAATCACTTGCTTTGATCAATCAGTGCAAGAGCACTCCTAAGTCACCCTTTTAAACTACTTTGATCACTTCTCTTTTGTTTTTTTTCATAACTCACTCCCTTGTCATACAGCTTCGTTTGAGTTATTCCACAACTCTATTTTATCCAAGTGTGTTTTAAGTGTATTTTCTTCAACATTCACACCATTTTAACCCTCATGAAATTAGCAAGCTGATTTAATTACATATGTTTGTGTTCTTAGCCAAGTTTTAATCACTATCTATGCATTACTCTTCATGAGCTTATCTCTGTAAGGTTAGTGCATTTTCTGTTTGTATGTGTGATTTTTATAAATGTTTCTTTGTGATCTTGTAAATGTTTCTTTTGCAGTGTTTCAAACTCCTTTTGACAGGGTGTGTTTTCTCTCTTTGGCTCATCACTGGTCATTGTTAATGACATTTCCCCTCTGCCTCTGCCCAGCGGCTTTACCCTTTAAGTCCCGTCTCCTCCAGTGAGTCCAAGCTCACTTAGGGACCTAGGTTCAAGCAATCGTGACTGCGCCTGCCTTAGGTTGTCCCAGGGTTTTGAGATGGGATCTTACCCGTCATGGGCTGTCCAGCCTTCCATGCCCGCCTGATACGGGGGCCAACTGGGCAAGGGTGTTATCAGGTCTAGGGGACACACTGGTTCTGGAAATTAAAGGAGTGTAAACTGCTTTCTTTATTTCATGTGTGTATTAAACTTTCCAACAATAATTTCACATGTAACAGTTTGTGTACGTGCGTTTTCAATTCATTAATGTAATTGTTAGTTCATGTATTTATTTCTCTCGGTCTGTCTCTTTTCTAAAACCTGTAATTAGTATAATTAATATAATTTTATGACTTTTCTTAAAACATGCATTCGCTTCATCTTCTTAGAATTTAACTCGTCTGTCTATTTCTCTGGGTGCTCCCCTGACATCATCAGTCACACACACACCTTCCTCTCACACACAGCAGCACAGTATTTTCTGTTTCTCTTTCCTGTTTCTACAGATTAATCAAACACTTGTTTTTTCATATTTACAGTCTACAAACCCTCTTTAGTTTTACTAAGTCTTGGTCTACAAACAATACACCCTTATTTCATGCACACTTTTAAATATTCCAAGTTTTTTGCATTTGTCAGTTTTTGTGACATCATTCACACAGTTAAAATCACTCAAAATACGCTTTCCTAAGAGTATTTTACAGGCATGCTTTTCAAACTCAGAAAGAGCAAATGAAATAAGAACAATTGAAACCTCTAATCATTCTCACAGCACACACACAACTGGAAAAATAAAACACCACAGCCTTTATTTCTGAAGAGAGGTTACTACTGAAAGTAATATGTTAGTCTTAAGTATATACAATGCACTCCATATATATATATATATATATATATAACTCAAAACTCAGTCAATTACTATACATCCACTACAGCAATTCAAAACTTTATTTATAACCCTCTAATAAACATAAATGGCATCTTAAACACACGCATTCAACAATGTTTGCAGCAGTACTTGTGAAACCAACTGTGGTTTAACCCGTTCACAGCTTGCTAATTTGCATGTTATTGCCTTCTAGGACATTCTAGTCTCTAATTCCTCTGTTTTCATGTTACAGCGTCTGTCACCAGCTCACTAGCTGTATTCAGACCTCCCGTTTGACACACACAAACACACACCCCCTAAAACCCACAAAAACTATCCTAAAACACACACAACAACCCTTAAGAAACTTCATTCATTTAACTTCATTCATTTATTTATTATTATTTTAAACCCTTAAGATGTTGTGCTGTGCTTCCTCTGTGCCCGCTGCAACCTATATTAACATAAAGCCAAAATGTAAACAAGTCTGTCAAATCTAACTACTTATATATTATAGAACTGGAAGAAAAACCACTTACAATCTTCTAAAGTCCTCCTTAGCCCAACAAACATCAAACGATTTACACCTATATGTATCACTCAAAGTCAACCACAATACCTGAGAAACACCAAATGTAACTGTGTATATTATCTCAAACTGAAACAAAACCCATCTAAAAATCCTAAAACATCTTACTTGAACACACCAAAAGAGACATCACTTACAGACATATGTATTAATGAAATTATTTCAAAGTCAATTTCAGTTTTCAGACCCCAAATAACGGTCATAAGTTTCAACAGTTTATGTATTCTATCTCAAAACCCAGCAAAAGTCATACAGTCATGGCAAGAAATAAAACTTTACTTACAGTATTGTAATAAACAAAACCAACATCTTAAATACAGGCATTCAGCAATGTGTAACAGTCTCTATGAACTTCCTAAAACTCTAGGGACCTCGCAGCTGCCTCATTTGCATTTTCACACACATTCCGTCTAAAAATGGCATCAGCACTTCAGCTCAGTGCTGGGTCAGACTCCTTTCACACCAAACCTCTTACTTTATATTACAAAGACGTCTTAAATACAATAACAACAATTATCAGGCCTGAGATTGCACAACCTACAGAATTTTGACAAATTTAAATTAACCCTCCAAGGGATAAACTCCAAGTTTTTTATTATCAATTACACAGTATCAGTTCTAAACTGTATCTGGTCGAATCCCTAAGGTCCCTAACACAATTTAAAAGCGTCTAACGCCCAAGCTCCAAGCTTTACTACCCAAAAAAGCGCAAACCACCGTTCCAAACGGTAAAGTGGTCCAACCACTAGTTATTCTGGAGTGCCCCAAGCTCCACAGTGACCAACTGACTATCCCTCGTAGAGGACGAAGGCACGCGTCCGCACCCTCGGCAAGCGTTACCTCTGGACAATGCGCTTCTTAGCAGTCCAACTGCCGTTCTAGAATAATTTATAATACTTTGAAACAACAATCAACACCTCAGAACAAGTGTATGACAGACGCAGGTCCAACCTTATAACCAATTGAGAGTGTAACCCACAAAACGACCAATTACCTATTATTCTAAATTCACTTAGCAGTCCAACTGCTTTTTATTTACTTAGCAGTCCAACTGCTTTTTCTTTAATCAGTACTGTCACTTAACGTTTCATTATCATTACTTCAATTTCAATTCTCATGAGATTTTCACCAAAATCAAAACAGACATTTACCAGTAATTTCAGTGAGTAAACTTTTAATTTTGTAATGTCCAATTTGGCACAGTTTGGAAATAATTCAACAGGTAGTGCCTTACCTTTGAATAAGCCGGCTTATCCACTCACTTCGACCACTGACTCGTGTCTGCCCGTTCGAACACCTCGGACCCTCTCGGTCTCAATCTCCAACTCTCTCCCCCCTCAACCACCGGCCAATGCACCAAATGTTACGGGTCCGAAATTGAGGACGAGAGTAAAACAATGATGGTCCAGAAGAGGTCGGTCAAACAATTGATTTTTAATGAATACACGCAGCGTGGGGAGATGTAAACTGCAACACATCAGTTGTAAATCCCCGTCCAAAAATACACTTCAGATTGCTTTTATAATATCAGGGTATTATAACGCCCCCTCTTGCGTTTACAAGCACATAATTGGCACCTTAAGAACATTATTTGCCTCTTTTACAGACAATGATCAATTCTAAGAGATAAATGCAGACACAGAAGTTCCCCTTTCTGGCATCCTCTTCCAAATATGGTGATGATCTCAGGCCTTTGAGGTCCCCATGGACTTGTCCTCCTCTTTGCGTCACCTGTTGCTAGGCAAACTCAAATGCAACAAGAAGCTGAATACATTCAGGCCTTTGCTCAGCTACTATTTTACTGTAACAATATACTCAGCCTATAAGCTTTTAAGATTATAGATTTAACTCAACGATTTAAAGTGGTTGTAACTGCACCTGTAATAAACATGTTAATATTTGATTATGATAACCCCTGTAATACAAATTATAACATAATGCCAACAACTTCAATAAATGCTTTGATGAAATGATAATTAATGCAATGATAAAGATGATGGTTATGTAAAATAATCCCTGTAATTCTACAGATGGAAAACCAGCTGCTTATCTGACTGTGACCAAAGCACAGAGATCTGACAGAGGTGAGACACATGAACCCAAAAATATCTTGCAGGTATGAAATAATCCAATCAGCAGGCTGATTCTGCTCTGACTGTCAAACATAGTCTGCAGACTGTTAGCTTAGCATAAAAACTGTAAACTGAGGGCAGTGTTAGCCTGACTGAGACCATCAGCTCCTCCTGTGTCTCCACTGTGGTTCTCAGGAGTGAAACACCCACAGCGAGCACACTGACAGGCTGCTGTTTGACCTGTTTTCTACCTCAGGATTAATGTAAAGCTGTTCTGATAAATAAATGCTGGTCAGATGAATCGAGTACAAGTACGTCTGCGATCCTTCCATGCAGGAAAATACTTTTTACATCACAGTGACTATTTTATTAGCTATTAAAATCTGTTTAATGTTGTTGTGTTCTTTGGATAATATCAAGAAAAGTTCCATGTGTGAAAACAGCTCATGGCTCCATGAAATTCTATGATAAGGTTAAAAGTTTCTGTATGTCCTTCATCACCAGCATTTTGTTATTTCATGTATGATTGGATGATCTATCTCTGTTTGACATTTCAAAGCATTTAAACTCATCACAAAAACAGGATGTGGTCTTTTTTAAACATGTTTTTTTCCTCTGCAGTTCTGTAGAGTTTAATGTTGTCAGCTCACTCAGTGCTGTGCTGCACTCAGGTGCTGTAACCTGACAACACTGTTGGTTTTACCTCATTGTGTTGTTGGTGTGGATCGCTTTGATTTTCCTCTGTCTGCCTTGAATTAAACCTTTCAACCTTTCCACACAGGAAAGAAAACAACAACAACAAGACCAACAACAACAACAAGACCAACAACAACAACAACAACAATGATAAAATGGCCTGTATTTGTATAGCACTTCTTGATAACAACAAGAAGACCAAAAACAACAATATTTCCTCAAGAAAACCCCGGTATGAAAATCGTAAAGAAACAAAGTCAAACCAAAATAACAGCCTTGTTCACAGTGTCGTGTTGTGTCGTGTCGTGTTGTGTTGTGTTGTGTTGTGTTGTGTCGTGTTGTGTTCCCATACAGCTGAATAACTGTGTGATCAGTGACTGTAGCTGGTGGTGGATGAGGCTCTGATTCCAGATGTTTCTTTGTCCTCCAGCTGCTGACCACCTGTGGCACATGACTGTCCGTACACTGATTGGACTGCTCTGCTTCATCATCATGATCAGCATCACTGCTGTTACCTGGAGGAAAGGTGGATGAGCTCTAAGAGCCTCTGTGCTCTCATCATGACTGTTTTCAGACTCATTGAAGTTTAACATGATTCAGCGTTAGTGCAGATGTTCGTGCAGCTGCACATGTGCAGGTTTATAATGATGGACGTCTCTGTGACTGTCAGGCTTTCCCAGTAAACAGCATGAACAATGAACAGTAACAGATGTTTGCAAATCTGCAGCAGAAATGTTCGAATAAAATAAAGAGTTAAAGCATCATCCATGTTTACTTTGTGTCCTTTGCAGCTCGACAGATGCAGAAACAGAAGCGAGACGCAGCAGCAGCAGAGTCTGTTCTCTGACCCTCCATCACACTGAAACAGGAACGGTAGACTGATCTGGGATCAGCATTCATCTTCACCCAGTCACACAGCAAACAGTCGTCCTGCCTTTATAGCAGGGTTGTGACTTATGAATCTAAATCGCAATACTGCAGCCACTACAGCCTGACCTCACAGCAAACCATGAAACAGTCGTGATGTGCTCTGTCAGGGCGCAGTAACCCAGCATTTTGAGATTATTTTGTATTTTGGGTTCTTTTGCTGTGGGACAAATGTTACATTCTAGTGTTCACTGTCAGTATGTCTTAGTTAGCTTTTAGTGTATCCCATCATCCGTGTTACCCGCCCATTAAAAGGAGGCTGGAGTGCCGCTGCAGGAGAGATTCTCGCGTCTCTCCTCATGACCCAGCAGTGTACCTGTGGCAGCTGCTGGCTGCAGTACTGCTTTGACAGTTGTGGAAGTGGAGTGGGTAGGGGTGAGCTGCCGTTTCTTTTCATCACCAGTTTTCTCCTGTTTTGAATTAGTTAAGGAGGTCAGACTCTGTCTTTATTTTTGACTTTGTTTTGGTAAGGTCAGGGGTGCGGGATTTGTTTTTGTTTATTATTTTGCCCTTAGCTCACCCTGAAGTGTTGACACTCCCGTTTTGTTGTCCCTCTTTGCCACTTTGTAAATAAATCACATTTTAAAGAATGGATTTGTTTCCTGTTGCTGCTTGGGTCTGCTTGGGTCACTCATGTTATTGCCCGGCCCTAGACGGGTTGTAACAATATATAAGAGACAAATATTGTTCTTTTAATATGTTGGCATTACTAAATCTGTCTGAATGCTTACAAATATGAGTAAAAGAAAATGTACAAGCTGTGAAAACTGTTTCTGATAGAATGAAGAGTAGACTGATATATTAAATATTCCTTTATTGGGTGAGAAAATCAGACCATGTCATGGTCCTGGGTCATGTTCCTAGTTTTCTTGTGTTTTTGTATTTTGTTCATTATTTGTCCCATGGTCTGTAGGTTGTTCAGTGTAGTTTATTAGATTTCCCCTCGTGTCTTTACCCCCTGTGTCCCCCTCTGTGTCTCTGTGAGTTACCATGTGTAACCCAGTAGGGAAAACTGCCTTTGTTGTTTGTTTGTTTTTCTTGTTTTCGCTCTATTTGTATAAATGTATTTTCATTCTTTTATTTTGAAAAGAAACATTTATTTTGAACAAAGGAAGTGTGATCCTCTAGCAAACTTTATTTTTCTGTTGTCTGATCACAAGGGGTAAATGCCTTTTTCATTGGTTGAAAGTGGTTTTAGTCCCGCATTCCGAAACACCAGACCACCATTTCACATGAGCTAGGTCTTTTCGCACGTGGAAGTAGATGAGACAGGCCACGGATAGCTCGTGCGGCATTTTCTATCATTTTGGTGAGTTGAGCCCATGTGTTTGAAAAAATAATAATGTGTTAGTCTGTTGCTAAAAGTTGTTTCTTCTGTTCATACCGATTCGCGAGTGGTAATTTGCCGTTTAAAAATGATGGAAATGCTGTTTGTGGTAGAATTTGTTTAGCATACTTGGAGGATGATTGAAAAAATCTATTATCTTGTTGGTTATACCTATTAATCACAATTTCATGGTTGAAAAGAGAACGAGAAATTCATTTGTTGTTTTACATGTGGTTAAAATAATTTCATGTAACGAGAGATATATTCAAAGCAAGCATGTAATGTATTACTGTGGTAATGTGGAAAAGAGATAAAGAACTGAAGCTATAGCTGTGATACAAGAGAAGAAACGGCTGTGTGCAATAATGTTAATATGGTTGTGCAGGCTAGGTTTTTTTCCTTATTCGTGTGGAAGGAACTAAGATTTTGGATTCCGATGGATTTTCTCCGGATGGAGATGGCGAGCCTGAGCCCGGACTGAACTTTGCAGAGGAACTTACTCTTCTTCCTCGACAGAGACTTTGAAGTGGTAACACACAAAGCACAAACGAAAGAGAAAAAGAACTAGACTAATAAGAATTTTTGACATGACGAATGACGAAAGATAAAACGACAATTGAACATTGAGCTCAAAGGAACTATTTTTGGGGTTATTTTTGTTTTGCCGGCCTATTCTTATTATTGTTATTATTACCATTACTACTGTCAATGTGGAATTTGTGTCTTGTTTATTTAATTTTTGTGCAAAATAATAACCGTTGCTCCTCAAATTCCTGTCTCCAGCCATTTCATTCCGTATTCGCCTCACTTTCTATTGTAGCCCTGCCGAACCTAGCAACTGGTCCGCAGTTTGGCTATCCTAAACTATTTAAAATGAGTCAGTGGTTACACATGCCTCGTTTCTCCTCTTTGTCTTTTATTCTATATTTTCCCAGCCTGTTATGTCTCTGCTCTCTCCCTGTTCTCTCTTCCCCTCTGGGCTGCGTCTCTGTGTTTACTTCCTGTTTTATTTTGATAGTCTCTTGTCAGCGTACGTCATGTTGTGTTAGCTCCTGCCCAGGCTCGTTAAGATTATCAGTATCAGCTGTGTTCCCTGTGTGCTCCAACGTCCCTCGTTATCCTTCGGTGTATTTATGTCTGCGTCTCCCTCAGTTCTGTGTCGCCTCCTCCCTTTAGTTGTGTGTGTCTCCTCGTAAGTCAGCTTTAATATTTCCCAGTTTAGTTTTGTATCGCCCTTTCGCCGTTCTGTAAATAAAGTTGCATTTTGAGTTTAAGTTCTGTTTCTCTTTAGTTTGCGTTTGGGTCCAATTCCTGCCTGCACACAGCTAGTTCAAGACATACCATAACTGCTTTAAGTCACACTGTTACGCCCCAGTCTAGGGGTACAGGAACGTAGCATAAGAGTTAAAAAGGAAGTGGCCCTGGTCTCCAAAACCATACACAGAAAAAAACAATTTCTTAAGTGAACATTGGTTTATTTGTCTATACTGAAAACTTAACTCTGGGGTGAACAAAGGCCAAAATAACAAACAAAACAAGCTAAGTCAGGAGAGGAGGTGCTGTCTAAAACTCTATGTGAAACAAAAACCAAACAAAAGACACACACTACACCTAACTCCCTAACTGAGATAAACAGGGGGAAACAGTACAAGAAAATAATAAGGCACCTCACCCCTTCTGTTTCAGTGTCTATTTACAAGTGAAGACTAATTTACTAGTGATGGGACGTTCTGTATCGAGGCTTCAAAGCTTGTGTCGAGTAATGGAGGGGGCGTTTCCGCGATGCGCGTATCGAGGCATTTATGGGAGGAGCTGAAAATGATGACGTCCGAAGCCTCGCTGCCCGGCTGTACCACGTGACTGGTTCAGGAAGTGGTTCGAACTTTGCCGCAAGCTGTGACAGCGATATAAACGGTGTTGGGAAGGTTACTTTTAAAATGTATTCCATTACAGAATACTGAATACATGCCCCAAAATGTATTCTGTAACGTATTCCGTTACGTTACTCAATGAGAGTAACGTATTCTGAATACTTTGGATTACTTAATATATTATCGTGCTGTTTACAACTACGTGAATGTGATTTATTACTGATACTGAAGGTCCGCGGCTCCGAACCGTAGTAAAGGGACCTCTGGCTAATACGGTGGGTTCCATGTTGGGCTGGTAGCCGAAAACTAGCTTTACTTTGTTGTCTGGGTCAACTTTGCTTGCCAGAGACAGAGAGAGGCGTTGAAAGGCTCCAACGGAACTTATTTTTTCCGGAGGAAAACACGAACACAGTGTACAGTTGAGTCTTAATAGCTTACTTACAGCTGGGCTCGTCAGGCACTCTTCTTGGCTGCGGTGGTTATTATTATATTTACATGCTTCCAGCTCCCGTTTTTGCTCCGTGACAGCTCGGACTTTTCCTTTCTCTCCCTCCCTCGCTCACAGACACATAACGTGTATGGCAGTCCATTCTCCCTGCAGCACGGACTACACTGCCCATGATGCTACATTCTTTAGGGCCATGCCTGTAGCATTCTGCCTTTTAGCTTAGCACAACAACAACAACAACAAAAAAGCGCTCTCTCACCCAGGAAACACGCAGAGAGAGAGCGCGTCACCCTGTAACCATGGCAACCGTAACGCTGCCGCCTGGAACAACATTACGTAGCTGTCAAACAAACCCAAACAGTCCTGACCCGCAACCAGTGTTGGGACTAACGCGTTATTAAGTAACGCGTTACAGTAACTACGTTATTATTGTGGTAACGAGCACGGTAACTAGTTATTATGCCAAAACCAGGAACGCGTTACTCGTTACTGGGATTTAGATAGGCTCGTTACTCGTTACTTCGTGTGGTGGCTATCGCGGAGCTTCCACAGATTCAGTAACATTAGCAAGTGGTGGAAGCCAGCAGGTGGATGAAGGAAAAGGGAGGCAAGAGGAGAGACCCGAAGCGGCCGCTGGTCCGAGTGTCAGGTGAACTGAACTTCAGGTAAGAAGTTATGACCTGCAGTCTATCTGAGTCAGATATAAACCAAGTTTAGGTGGAGTTTATTTTCGTTATGCTGACTTTTTCGTACTGCGTGCTAGCTAGCATGATGGAGTTTCTATACAGCTGGGTGGGTGCTATGTTACTGATGTTGAACTTTATTTTGTTCATACGGTTAATTATTAGAGTTGCCAACCGTCCCCTAAAAAACGGAATCGTCTCGTATTCAGAGAAAATATTACGCGTTTCGTGTTGAGGTGAAAATGAACAGTTTGTCCCGGACTTCAGCTACAATGAAAAAGACACAAAGCTGGATTTATTCTGTCGTTACGCTGCACAGCTGCCTCTTCTTCTCTCATTCTCCCCCCTCCCTCTCCTGTTGCTACTTCAATCATGAAACTGATCAATGATCAGCTGATCGGCTTTTCTCTCTTGTTTATTTATCGCCCACTTTGCGCCAGAAAGAGGAAACCAGCGGATGTCGCGCTAAACAACAGCAGCACGTTTAAGCTTGATCAGCTGTTGTTAGAATTTATTTAATATTAATTTCTAGTATCAGCTGATGTTTGCTGGAGCCACAGCTGTAAAGCTGCTGGTCATGATATCGGTTTGGATATGTGGTGAGAGGGAAACATGAAGATGAAACCAGGAGATGTCCTTACTGAATCATCAGAGCTGAACAGGTGATGGAGAAACAGGTTTACCTGTTAGGTCACATGGATGAGTTGAAGTTATGAACTGTTTCTGAGAGACAAATAACACCAGGATCCTTTTCTATGTAGCTGACAGCTGGTAACTGTGCAGGGGCGGATCTAGCAAAGTGTTGCCAGGGGGCCAGGTAGGGCATTAACAGAGAGAGGGGGACACAAAGAAATACTTTTCTTTCTTATTCTCATTTAAAATGTCTCGCTTTTAAAAAAAATAATTATCTGAGTCTTACAACAAACGATTGATAGATTGATACATATATCAAATCAAATCAAATCACTTTTATTGTCACATCACATGTGCAGGTACACTGGTACAGTACATGCGAGTGAAATTCTTGTGTGCGAGCTTCACAAGCAACAGAGTTGTGCAAAAATACAATAACGTAAAACAAGCAAAATATAAAAATGGCTAATCTAAAAAGTAATAAATATATGTACCATATATAAAGGTATATACATTACTGAATGTGTATACTAAATATGTTTTTCTACGTGTGTGTGTGAGTGTGTATATAGTGTGTATATACATGTTTTACAAATGAAATAAAGTAAACAATAAATTAAGATATATAAAATATACAGAGGTAGGTATGTGCAAAACAGTGGCATTAATGTACAGTGTGGAGTGCATAATGTTGAAGTTCCAGTAGTGAGGGTGAGGTGTCTCTGACGTGTTCAGCAGTCTGATGGCCTGGTGGAAAAAGCTGTCTCTCAGTCTGCTGGTTCGGGACCGGATGCTGCAGAACCTCCTTCCTGATGGAAGTAGTCTGAACAGTTTATGGCTGGGGTGACTGGAGTCCTTGATGATCCTCCCCGCTTTCCTCAGGCACCGCTTCCTGTAGATGTCTTGGAGGGAGGGAAGCTCACCTCCAATTATCCGTTCAGCACACCGCACTACTCTCTGGAGAGCTTTGCGGTTGTAAGCGGTGCTGTTGCCATACCAGGTGGTGATGCATCCAGTGAGGATGCTCTCAATGGCACAGTGATAGAAGGTCCTGAGGATGCGGGGGCTCATGCCGAATCTTTTCAGTCTCCTGAGAAAGAAGAGGCGCTGCTGCGCCTTCTTCACTGTTTTGTTTATGTGTACTGACCACGTAAGATCCTCAGCCAGATGTACACCAAGGAAGCGGAAGCTGCTCACTCTCTCCAGAGCGGCACCGTTGATGGTGATGGGGGTGTGTACTCCTCTGCACCTCCGGAAGTCCACTATCAACTCCTTTGTCTTTGCGACGTTGAGGGTGAGATGGTTGTCTTGACACCAGTGGGTCAGGGCGCTGACCTCCTCCCTGTAGGCCGTCTCATCACCGTTGGTGATAAGACCCACCACTGTAGTGTCATCCGCAAACTTCACAATGATGTTGGAGTTTCTAGTGGCCGTGCAGTCGTAGGTGTAGAGTGAGTACAGGAGAGGGCTCAGTACACACCCCTGTGGAGCACCAGTGTTCAGTGTGATGGGGGATGAGGTGGTGCTGCCCAGTCTGACTACTTGGCGTCTGTCAGACAGGAAGTTAAGGATCCAGCTGCAGAGGGAGCTGCTCAGTCCTAGATCCTGCAGTTTTCTGTCCGGCTGCGAGGGAACGATGGTGTTGAATGCTGAGCTGTAATCTACAAACAGCATTCTCACATACGTGTCTCTCTTCTCCAGGTGTGACAGGGCAGCATGGAGTGTCAGGGCTATGGCATCATCAGTGGACCTGTTGTGGCGGTATGCGAACTGTAGAG
Source organism: Oreochromis aureus (assembly GCF_013358895.1). Classification (NCBI taxonomy): domain Eukaryota; kingdom Metazoa; phylum Chordata; class Actinopteri; order Cichliformes; family Cichlidae; genus Oreochromis; species Oreochromis aureus. The sequence goes on from NC_052962.1 coordinate 39,936,838, forward strand.
GGTCCAGTGAGTCGGGTAGTGCGGAGCAGATGAAGTCCCTGACCAGCTTCTCGAAGCATTTGCTCACGATGGGGGTCAGGGCTACAGGTCGCCAGTCGTTCAATGAGGAGATGGTGGAGGATTTGGGTACAGGGACGATGGTGGCCATTTTGAAGCAGGCTGGGACTACAGACAGAGAGAGGAAAGGTTGAAGATGTGTAAACACTCCAGCCAGCTGAGCCGCAAGATGACTTGAGGACGCGGCCGGGAATCCCGTCCGGACCAGTAGCTTTGCGTGGGTTCACTCTCCTGAAGTACTTCCGCACATCCTCCTCAGACACAGTGTGCGCGCTGACGTCATCCGCGGTGCACACACTGTCCGGTCTCATGGTGTTCGCTGTGTCGAATCTAGCGTAGAATACGTTTAGATCCTCACACAGAGAGGCCGTGGTCTGCGGTGTGCTGGTTTTCCTCTAAAGTCTGTGATCGTGTTTAGTCCCTGCCACATACCCGAGGGTTGTCAAACTGTTGCTCCACCCTGTCCCTGTACTCACGTTTGGCTGCTTTGATCGTCTTCCGGAGTTGGTAATGTGCGTGTTTGTAGTCCGATGTGTTCGCGGAGGCAAAAGCGGCGCTCCGTGCCGCCAGCGCCGTGCGAACATCTCCGTTAATCCAGGGTTTTTGATTTGGGAAGGATTTAACTGTTCTGGATGGGACGACATCTTCCACGCATTTTCTGATAAATCCACAGACTGAGTCTGTGTACTCATCAATGTCTTTAGCAGCCACGTGAAACATTTCCCAGTCCACGTGATCCAAACAGTCCCGCAGCGTAGACTCCGATTGGTCCGACCAACGATGCACCGCCCTCAGGGTTGGAGCTTCCTGTTTCAGCTTCTGCCTGTAGGCGGGTAGAAGCAGGATGGAGCGGTGATCTGATTGGCCGAATGGGGCGCGGGGGAGGGCTTTGTACGCATCCCGGAAAGAGGTGTAGCAGTGGTCAAGAAGCCGGTCTCCACGAGTGTTGAAATGGATGTGTTGGTGGAGTTTTGGTGAGACTTTCTTCAGGTTACCCTTATTAAAGTCCCCGGTCGTGATAAACGCCGCCTCTGGGTGTGCGGTTTCCTCACTGCTGATCGCGCTGTACAGTTCCCTGAGTGCTCGGTCAGTGTCGGCTTGTGGGGAATGTAAACAGCCGTAATAATCACTGCTGTAAATTCCTCGGTAGCCAGAATGGCCGGCACTTAACCATCAGGTACTCCAGGTCCGGTGAGCAGAAGGATTTGACCGGTGCACGTTCGCATAATCACACCAGCTGTTGTTGATCATGAAACACACACCACCGCCTCTGCTTTTCCCAGTAAGATCCTGTGACCTGTCCGCGCGGTGCACAGAGGACCCCGGTAGTTGTACTGCGGAGTCCGGTACCTTGTCCGATAGCCAGGTTTCTGTGAGGCAGATCACGCAACAGTCCCGCATCTCTCGCTGGAATGAGATCCGTGCCCGAAGCTCGCACAGCTTGTTCTCCAGAGACTGAACATTAGCCAGTAATAAACTGGGTAACGGTGGTCTGTTAGTGCGCCGTCTCAGTCGAACCAGAACGCCAGATCTTCTCCCTCTGCGTCGGTGTTTGCGGCCTCCACGGGCCCAGAACAAAGGCGTCTCAGGTGAGATGAATGCGGGGTCTGCAAACGGAGGGTCCGTGTTGCAAAACTTGAACTCCGGAAAGTGATGAGAAAGTCCGTCTTTTATGTCCAGTAAGGTTTGTCGGTCGTACACAAGGAGACATGTGCTACTCGTGAAAAAATAAAGAAAAAGTAAAATTAGACACAAAAAACAGCTGTTGCTTGGGGGAGCTCGCGACGAGGCTGCCATACTCGGCGCCATCTTGCATTTCAATATACCATCAGAACAGTGTACATCACTGTCACGACAGTGTTTGTTTTCATTCAAAGGCTTTATGATTTTTCCTATAATGGTGGGCCGGTCTCTAGTCAAAATGCCCGGGACGATTGTTTTGTCCCAGTCCAGCTCTGTATGCAGCTCATCTGCAGTCTGGTGTTACCTACATCTTCCTATTCAGAAGGCAGAATTTCTGAGTTCTGAGTACAATCAAAAGCACCACGACTGCAGTTTTTGTGTTGGATGTAAAAAGCGCACATGATGCTGTGACGTAGGCTAGAATCATGGCAGCGGTCGACGACGGTCCAGGCGTGGGATTTCTCTCGTGGAAATGTGCACATTATTTTTTCCTTTCTGTTGGTAGGTGGCACAGTGCACTTGTGGCAAGTAAGCAAGCTAGAAGACTGACAGTCTGGCTGGGTATCCAGTTAGGGAAGCAACACATTAACAAGAGAATTCTGAGTAAAACCAAAGTTACTTTCCCTAGTAACTAGTTACTTTTAAAGTAACGAGTAACTTGAAGTAACTGAGTTACTTTTGATGGAAGTAACTAGTAATGTAACTAAGTTACTAATTTAAAGTAACTTACCCAACACTGCCCGCGACAATATGAAACAGGGAAGTACCGCCGTGTAATCCATTTATTTCAACAAAGTAACTGTATTCTGAATACCACCTTTTTAAACGGTAACTGTAACGGAATACAGTTACTCATATTTTGTATTCTAAATACGTAACAGCGGTACATGTATTCTGTTACTCCCCATCACTGGATATAAACCCCTCAGACTTCATTCATAATGTGGGTGTTTGATGGAGAGTTGCGGTTAGTGAGAGTTTGGAGAGAGTTTGGAGGTTTAGGAGTGTGAAGAGAGAAAGTCAGGAGAGAATGGAGCCAGCTAAGAAGAGGAGGATGTCCTCCCCTGTGTGGGAACATTTTGATCTTATTCCTCCCAACAAGGTATGTAAATTTCTACAGAAGATGTATTTTCATAATACTGATGGTGCAATACAATTTATGTTAAGCTGTCTTTACCTTTGTACAAGGTGAAGTGTTTGCTGTGTGCCAGGGAGCTGGGATATAACAACAACACCTCATCCATGCTCAGGCACTACAGAGCTTTGCATGAGAATAAGGCGAACACCGATTGTGGAGCAAGACCAGGTGAGCCATCAAATGCCATGATAATATAGCATGCCGTAATGTTACTAAATGATATAACAATATTATACAACTGTAATAAGTTACGTGTGTGATATTTATATTTGTGCTTTGTTCTCCTGAGGAAAGACAATAAAAACAATCTCCAATAGATGAAGACCTGGTTAGCATGGTGATTGAGGACTCCCAGCCATTTAGCACTGTGGAGGACAAAGGATTTAAAAGATTTGTTAAATCATTAAATCCTACCTATGTTCTCCCCACTAAAAAGGCCATAAAAGCAGTGAAAATTTGGTTTTTATACATTAAAATGTGAACAGGCAGGACTGAGGCTCAAAGCCTCAGTGTGCAGCTGTCCATACCTCAACCACACCTCACCTCACAGTAAATGATCATTTCCATTTTAAGCATTTCCAAATAATCATTTTCCATACTGCCAGTATAAATATACACAGCATACTGCCATAACTACAATATACATGTTTTGCACACTCCTTTTGTTGTTGACATTTACAGGCTGTGTGCAAAATGCCACACTCTTCAAATTCATGCCAACTAATATTTTTACGTCCAGTAGATGTCCTACTAGAGCAAATGAAGCTTCAAGACGCTTTGCGCTGGGGTGAACCAATTGGATGAAAAGCTTCAGTGCTTCATGAAGCTTCATCTGCCCATCACTATAATTTACACACTATATACAAAGCTCAGTAAATCTAAGGAAGCACACACGAATAACACAAGGTTTGGAAGCCAGGGTCAGGTCTGCTGCTGCTGTCAGTCACTGCCCCTCAACTGCTGGGCAGGGGTCGTTTAAAAACAGCCACCTGACGAGGCCAGCTGCCACCAGCTCTCCAATCAGGAAGGACCTGTAGAGTCTTAAAGACATAGCACAACAAAAACACACAGGAAACACTCCAGGGCCGACACACACCGAGAGAATAGATATCAGAGCCTTAAACAGGCTGACTTCTGCTAAATGGGTCAAACCGGGCAGAAAGTCTACAAACACATAACATCCTTATAGAATATGATGTAACACTATAGATCAACTTACCTCAGAATACATAAAGCATATAAACAATTACAGCAATATGATGCAACAAACACAGCAGTGCTACTAATCCAAAATACTCAAAGCTTCATAGAACTGAAACAAACATTTATTTTTAGCTCCATTCTGCTGCTGATACATACTTTAGGTTTCTGAATATTAAACTTGTTGCTGCCTTTCATAGTGTGTAACCTGAAGGCCCTGAGTACTTTCTCCCACACTGAAAACACTGGGATGATAACATTATTTGAACATTACCTAATAAGACTGATTCAGGACAGACAATTAGTTATGTTAAACTTTCCTAGCAGTCCTTCACAAACAGGGAACAGTCTGTCTATTCTCTCCATCTGTCAGCTGCTGCTGGCTCTTCCTCCTCCTCTTCCTCACACACTGCTGAGTTTGTCCTGGTGGATCATCAGGGGTGCAAAGCCTCACAGATGATGTGCAGCAGTGGGTCCCTCAGTCTGTCCTCACTCTGGACACTTGCAGTCGTCACACATGGAAATCAAATGTGTGATAAGCTGCAGGATTCAAACACAAGTGTAACTTATAAATACATGTTCATACTTTTATTCCACAATCAGAGAGAAAGAAACAGAGAGAGAGTGCAGGACAGACAGACAGGTGACAGTCTCAGGTGTACACACTGCTACAAAACAGCACAAGAGAAGGAGGATTTAGTGTTTGTGTTATTACGAGTGCTAAACAAGAAGAGTTCCCAGATGGTCCAGTGGACACATGTGTGACTCCTGTGATTAAAGCATCTTTCTTTCAGCTTAACGAGTGAACCGTCAGCTCGTTCAAACACACGTTAAAGTCCGTTTGGCTCGACACCACCGAACAGAGGCAGCAATACCTTCATCTTCATCTTCAGGGACTGCCTGTCCTTCATCTCAGGACTTCACACCTCTCAGCTTCACACCTCCCAGCTCCCAGTCATTACACCCACCCCCGGCTTCTGTGGACTCCAACATACACACCCCACCCCCCAAATCCACTCTTTCTATCTCAGCACTTCAGGTGAGGAATGACCTTCGCAAGATCAAGGTGTGGAAGGCTGCAGGGCCAGATGGCGTCAGCTCCAGGCTCCTGAGATGCTGCGCAGATGAACTGTGTGGCATCCTAGGATATCTGTTCAACCTGAGTCTGTCGCTGGGGAAAGTACCACAGCTGTGGAAGACCTCCTGTGTGGTACCGGTACCAAAGACCTCCCATCCCAAGGACCTCAGCAGCTACAGGCCGGTAGCCCTGACTTCGCATCTAATGAAGACCCTCGAGAGGTTGGTTCTAAACCATCTGCGCCCCCTGGTGAGGTCTTAATTGGATCCGCTGCAGTTTGCTTACCAGCCTGGCATTGGGGTGGAGGACGCCATCATCTACCTCCTGCACCGAGCTCTGACTCACCTGGAGAAGCCTGGAAGCACTGTGAGGATCATGTTCTTTGATTTCTCCAGTGCTTTCAACACCATCCAGCCACGACTTCTGAGAGACAAGCTGGAGCTATCGGGAGTGGACCACCACATGTCCCAGTGGATACTGGACTACCTCACAGAACGCCCACAGTATGTGAGGTCACAGGGCTGTGTCTCTGACACGCTGGTCTGCAGTACGGGGGCCCCACAGAGAACTGTGCTGGCACCGTTCCTCTTCACCCTCTACACTGCAGACTTCTCCATCAACTCCCCACGCTGCCACCTACAGAAGTTCTCTGACGACTCTGCCATAGTCGGCTTCATCACAGGTGAGGACGACTCAGAGTGCAGACAGTGGACTCTGGACTTTGTAGACTGGTGTCAGCAGAACCACCTGCTGATCAACGCCGGGAAAACCAAGGAGTTGGTGGTGGACTTCGGAGACGCAGACCCACCACACTGACACCGTGAACATCCAGGAGTGGACATTGAGATAGTGGACTCTTATAGGTACCTGGGTGTTCACCTGATTAATAAACTGGACTGGAGCCACAACACTGATGCTCTTTACAGGAAGGGTCAGAGCAGACTCTACCTGCTGAGGCGGCTGAGGTCATTTGGAGTCCAAGGAGCGCTTTTAAAGACCTTCTATGACTCTGTGGTGGCATCTGTCATTTTTTACAGTGTGGTATGTTGGAGCAGCAGTTTATCGGCAGCTGAGAGGAAGAGGTTGGATAAACTCATCAGGAAGGCCAGCTCTGTTCTGGGACGCACCCTGGACCCAGTGCAGGTGGTGGGAGACAGAAGGACTCTGGCCAAAGTAACATCTCTGATGGACAGAGTCTCCCACCCCATGCATGGAAATGTTGCTGAACTGCAGAGCTCCTTCAGTGACAGACTGCTGCATCCTCGATGCATGAAGGAGTGTTTCCGCAGGTCCTTCCTCCCTGCAGCTGTCAGACTGTACAATCAGAACTGCTCCCAACAAACATAGATGTTTACATCAGCACTGTAACTGCAATAAGTTAATCAACCGATTCGCACTACAACCTGGTTTGCCTCTTATCTGTAGTTATTTATATTTAATTTAATAACTGTACAGTACTCTGTTTATAGTAACCATTGTCCTTAATGTAAATTAAGGACAATGACCCCTGTCACCATCAGAGGGGCTGACGTGGAGATCGTTGAGGACTACCGGTACCTGGGGGTACACTTGGACTGTAAACTGGACTGGACCAAGAACACCAATGCTATCTACAAAAAAGGGCAGAGTCGGCTTTTCCTACTGAGGCGACTCAGGTCCTTCAATGTTGGTAGGAAAATGCTGACCATGTTCTATCACTCGGTGGTGGAGAGCGTCATGTTCTTTGCAGCTGTGTGCTGGGGAAGTGGGGTGAAGACAGCTGATGCCAACAGGCTGAACAAACTGATTAGAAAGGCCGGTTCTGTCCTGGGTGTCAGACTTGAGAACCTGGAGGAGGTGTCTGAGAGGAGAATGCTAAAAAAGCTTCTTTCTATCATGGACAACCCCTCCCACCCCATGCACGCCCCCATGATGGACCATCGGAGCAAACGCAGCAAAAGACTCATTGCCCCGAAATGCAGAACTGACCGCCACAGGAAATCCTTTGTACCGGTGGCAATAAGACTGTTTAACTCTTCCTCACTCTGTAGGTGATTCTCCTGAGACTATTACCTATGTTATTCTGTTCCCTCCCAGACTGTGCAATATTACCCAAGAGTACCTTATTGAATATTTGTTTTCATCCCCCCATCATACGCTGCTACTCCCTTCATTCTATTGCACAATACTTGTCACTTTCTAGAACCGCCTGCACTGATAGTTTAGTTATTTATTCACCAGGATATAGTTATGTATATTACTTTGTTAGAGTTATCCGATTATTTGTCTTGCACTATCCTACTGTATATCACTGTACACTATTCTTATTGTATATATTGTATATCTTATATCTATTTCATCTGTTCCTCTGTCTCTCCTGCTGCTTTGAGCATGTACATGACAAAAGAATTTCCCTCGGGATAAATAAAGTTGTTCTTATTCTTATTCTTAAATATGTAAGAAAAATTGTGTATGTTTCTGTTCTGTGTACTGTTTGTTTGTATATGTGTCTTTTTGGCTGCTGTTACAACCAAATTTCCCCTTGTGGGACAATTAAAGGATTATTCTAATATAACATAGCTAACATTAACAGTGCAGTGAATCCTGCTTGTGCCGTCATATTCAGGACTGCAAACCGAGCAGCATCACTGACTTTCAGCTTGTTGTGTTTGTGGATATATGACTGACTTTAATTATCCATAAAATCATCACATTCTCTGTAAGATTAAGGTCAACTATATATATATTTAGAAGTAGAGGCTTTAAAACCAAGTTAGTACAAACATCACTAATGTCACATAACTTTGCCGACATGTGGCCAACAGTAATGTTTTAATGTTCTTCATTATTCAACATTTGCACATAAATACGTGACATATTATTCAGTACTTACTTTTGAAAGTTTACTCTTTCAGGCATCTGCCGTTATTTTCGGCAAAATTATCCACACCCACCACCGCGCTATGAAGTCTGGGATAGATCGGGCCATGAAGGATACACTCGACTCATCCTTCAGATTCGGGGAAATGAAGGACGCATTTGTCAGCCCCATTTGGAAAAGTCTTCGTCACGTTGTAATGACGTAATCTGCCTTCAAATGCAGCCTTGAAGGATGCAGACCCTGATTTGGGACACAGCCATTGTGTCTGTATTCCTCTGCCAGGTTGTCTGTATTGGCTCGTGTGTCTCTCATCATGGTCCAGTTCTCTGGTCCCAGTTTCCCTGTGTTTTTGTTTTAGTTTTCCCAGTTTAGTCAGTTAGTCTAGTATCACTTTCACATTTATGTTAACATTCCAGCCTCAATAAACGGCTTGTTTTCTGTTTAACCTCACTCACGCCTCAAGTGTCGGTGTTTAGCTCCTCCTCCTCTCTCGTGACATTGTTTGTGAAAATGTTTTTGGGGAAAAAAAAGAAAACTTATTATTATTATTAATATTATTATTATTATTAAATTTATTATGTATTATGTAATTGTCCTGGCTATCCTAAGTTTATTTTTTTTCTATAACATTTGTCCAAATAGACATTCACCATGTGGGACACTGTCATGTATGCCAGTTTGTCAGTATTGCACTGTGCATTTCCCTGTTTTGGTTGTATGGAGGCCGGTTAAGTCTGGATTCTACCTTTGCTGTGTTTAGCTGGGGACAGCCTTTGTTTAACCCGGGTGGGAATATGTAACAGTCACAGTGGTGTGGTGTCTTGTTAATGCAACCTAAGTCGAGGGTTTATGATGTCATTAGTGTGCACCACTGCCCTCTCTGTGAATTATGGGAACAACATGCCAGGGAGTACATGGAGAGAGACGGACTTTATATGTTTTACCTCTCCAGAGATGTTTGCAACGTTATTGGTTGTATGAACACTGTGTGTCATGTTTGATAAGCAGCAGCCGTTCAGCCGGGTCTTGTATGGTTGATGAAGAGAAGGTGCATTAAAGGACACGCTGTGGAATTCCCAGGACCAGTGTGATCATGTATTCTTTCTACTATCCTGTTAAGCTTTCTACCGCCTCCTTTCAACCCGAACAGAACGCAACGTTACACACTGTCACCAATAGGGATGGGTACTGGTATCCGGTGCCATAAACGGTAGTAACCAGACCGAAAAGCAGCGCACATTTCAGTGCTTTATTTCGTTGGGTTTTTTTTCCTGAGATGTCATACACTTTGGATTCTAGCCAATCATTTTACGTTTCCGAGGATAGTAGGCGGGGCCAGGTACGTACGTTCTTTTAGAGCAGAGCTACAGATTAAAAATGCCCAAGGCGAAGCGATCAAAAGTCTGGCTGTACTTCACAGCAAAAGATGCAAACTCAGCAGTCTGCAACAAGTGCTTTAAGCTGATACTGTGATACTGTCAAAGGAGGTAACACCTCGAATCTGATGAAACAGCTGGCAACGTATAGCGTTTTGTTAAAAGCCGAGAAATGCGCCGTGTTTGATAGCTTGCTGCGAGACCTCACACCGAGCACATCTACTGCGGGTGTGGTGCCTGTTATCGGACCTGGAGTTAGCAACATCCCCCAAAAACCCGAATAGTAGAGTCCTGGCCCCTAGCCCTGTCAGCGTAGCAGAAATGATGAGGATGATGATGGCAGCAGCAGCCGTTCTCCTCTGCGTGAGTAGCTTCATGTTGTTCGTGTGTAATTAACGTTGAGTACGCTAACCACATTATTACATTAATGCATGTAAGGTGAACTAGCAAACACCGTCGTAGTTACATGCGGCTGTCTTCTTGTTTGATGGCAGATACTCCCTTCACCCTGGCCAAAAAGGCTAAAATGACCAAAGAAAAAGTGGAAAACAGTTAAACATGAGAGGTTTTTGGACAAAGTTTGTGTTTTTTCCATTGTTTAAGCACTGCTTCCAGCCAAGAGTGATACCATATATGCCCTATAGCTGCAGAAAAGGCTAACATTGTTATCTTTTTACAAAAAAACAGCTGAACATGAGAGGTTTTTGGACAAAGTGGATGTTCTCCATTCTTTAAGAACCGGTTTGAGCACCGTTTAAGCACCGGCACCATTTCAAAAGTACCGGTTTGGTACTGGTATCGGATAAAACCTAAACGATACCCATCCCTAGTCACCAAAGTGCTTGCTTATCGGGGAGAAAAATGCCTTGAGGCGCCTGTTTTTTTGATTGGGTGCTGTATAAATGAACTGAAAATTGAATTCTTACATCAGAGGCCTTTGACCTTCATAATCCAGAGTCACTACTGTTTTTAGGGGAGGTCAAATGTAGTGGTGTCTGTAACCAAGCAACATCAGCTGAAGTAAAAACTGCAGTTCCTCCAGTTTCCACCGGAGGCTGTCTCCAGTGGTGAGTCGCTCCCCACAGACTGCATGTTACCATTATTACTGTTACTTAAACATACTTCTGGTTCTGGTTGGCGCACAGAAAGGCCCGGCCTGATGGTGAGGTCGAACTGAGGACCTTGTTGTTGTGAGGCAACAGCGCTAACAACCAGGCAGATGTTAATGAAAGTGGCTCCTCCTTTCTTTTCTTTCCTCTCAGGCTCCAGCCAATCACAGCCGCTGGCAGTCCCTCCCTGAGCCTGGTTCTGTTGGACGCCTCTTCCTGTTAAAAGCTCATTCGTCTTCCACACTGTTTGAATGTTGGGGTTCCTCTGTAATAATGTAGGCCTAACCTGATAATCTAAACCTTTTAACCTGATAATCACTGAAAAACCTGAGTTTTGACATTTTTACACACCTTAAACTGCACTGCTGTCTGCAGTTTCATCTCGTTATACTCCCTCAGTTCTTCTTTGTAACCTTCACTGGCTTTACCTCCACAAATAAAGGTATCAGTTGTATAACTGCAGCAGTAAATAAATCACAAATCATTTGATGACCAAAAAAAGAAAAAGAGTCCAAAACAAACATTACAGGAGCCATGAATAAAAACAAGTGAATAGAAAAGTTAATAATGGATCTACGTCTGTGCTGAAGAGACAGACAGAGATAGTTATCAGTTAGAAATCAGCTGTGGAGGAATTATCTTGCAGAGTGAAGACAACTTCCTGTCAGCCCCTCAGTTTCCACTGATCACAGATCAGCAGCTGTCAGTGTCTTCAACGTGGACTCACTGTCCACCAGACACAGCCTGCAGCACAGACGGAGGAGCACCGATGTCAACAGACTGAAACTGAAACTGATAAAAAGGAAGTGCTTATACTTATAAAAGTAATAGAAAGACTTTGAATTATAAAACTAGGCTTTAAAAACCACAAATGTGTGTTTCAGTTTCCACACTGTAACCGAGTGGAGAGTCTTTGGTCGTGAGCTGGAGTGAAATGTTTCTATTTTCCTGCAGCTCTGAGAAGAACCACAAGTTTCAATCTTCCTCGTCATCATCACAGTTTGGCCCTTTCTCACGTATCTATATCTGTGTATGCGACACCTGCCGAGGTCTCTGTGTTGAGACGAAGATAGACGACGGTGACGGTGCTATTTTCTCACTTCCTCTGTGCAGCAGCTGCCGCTCCCTTTCAGTTTCAGTTAGAAGTAAACTTTTCAGTGACCAAAGGGACAAACTGTGAAAAACTCTATGGACTGTGTCATAGTCCCACCGTCCTCCACGTCACTAACCAGCCTTTGCGGTCGTGGGCGGGGTCTCAGGGCATCCAGCAGCACCTGTTCTCCACCTCCAATCAGTGCATTAACCCCCTGCTTTAAACGCTTCCACACTGGCTTCACGTTTCACATCTGAATCTTATGTACATTTTTTATATACAGTCTGTGTTTCCTGGGGTAAAGCTGTGTCGTGTCACTCGAGTTTCTCCTGTGCAGAAAACAGGTGATCAGACAGGCTAATGAGCCGTGTGGTGTGGTGATGCCACTCGCTGCACCACTAACACTTCACTGCGTGCACTGAGCCACCACCAAAAATACAAATGCTTACTAATAACGCTCCACTTTAAAAAGAACCTCATGTGCTCATTTACAGCCCCATGTTTTCATTCCTGGACTCTTTTAGAGCAGCTTTGCATGATTCTCAGTTCAAAATAATCCCCAGTGAAGCCTTTTGTGTCTACAGACGATCGTGGAGTTGGGAGTTCGCCTTGTAATCGGAAGGTTGCCGGTTCGAGCCCCGGCTTGGACAGTCTCGGTCGTTGTGTCCTTGGGCAAGACACTTCACCGGTTGCCTACTGGTGGTGGTCAGAGGGCCCGGTGGCGCCAGTGTCCGGCAGCCTCGCCTCTGTCAGTGCGCCCCAGGGTGGCTGTGGCTACTATGTAGCTGCCATCACCAGTGTGTGAATGTGTGAATGAATGGGTGGATGACTGGTTGTGTAAAGCGCTTTGGGGTCCTTAGGGACTATTAAAGCGCTATATAAATACAGGCCATTTACCATTTACAGACGTGGGCGACTGAGCTGCTGCAGTGTTTTTATCACTTCTGCTTTCTCACACTGACAAACTCAACTCTGCTGCCATCACATGATTATTTCTGCGACCTTCACTTTAACCTCAGCACTATTTTTCTGTTCTGCCTTTCAGAGTCTAACTCATGCAGAGTCTCCATGTTTTTATCCTGGATGTTCAGAAAGTTTCATCTCAGGTTGAAACTTTTTCTTTTCCCAGCTCCTCTTATTAACCTTCCATGACTGTTTCTCCACACATAGAGATATGAGCTGTGTGACTCTAACATTAATTATAATATTGGAAAATTCTGATGACAGGAACCACGTCACTCAGCTCTTTTACGAGTCTGTCTGTGTGCAAGGGACTGATTTAGCTGCTGATAGCTGATTGATAGGAAGTGATACAGATAGAGCTCTTCTAAAGATCAGAGATCAGTTATCAGTTAGAAATCAGCTGTGGAGGAATTATCTTGGAGAGTGAAGACAACATCCTGTCAGCCTCTCAGTTTCCACTGATCATAAATCAGCAGCTGTCAGTGTCTTCACCGTGGACTCGCTCCCCCCCAGCCACCTCCTGCAGCTCTCCTGGTGGGACAGTGAAGCGTTTCCAAACCAGCTGGGAGACATAATCTGTCCATCAGGTTCTGGCTCTGCCCCAGGGTCTTCTCAGGGCAGGACACACCTGGAGCACCTCAGCTACTGAGCCTCAGATGTCCAAAGCATCTATTGGCTCCTTTCAAGGTGTAGTGGAGTGGCTCTTACCTTGAGACCTCTGCTTTGATTCCAGGAGCTTTCATTTTAATCTAAACTGGACACAGCATCACTTCAGTTCATCCATGACACTCATTTATATTTGTCTTCATCTGCTGATGCATGAAACATGTCTCTGTCTAATACATGAAGAGCAAAAAACTATAAAAAAGTTTTAAAGGTGAGTTGTTGTGACACTGACACAGGCAGGTGGGGAGGCATTGAACCCACTCACCTGGTATCTGCTATTATCAAAGTTAGTGATTGAACCAAACTGGTTCTCTGTTCCGTCTGTGCCACCACACACTGAACGATCCAGCTTTTCCTGCCCTGCAGCTCGTCTGCTGCCACATGTGACCATCTGTGTGTCTGAGTTCTAACAGCAGTCAGTAATAAAGGAAAAAGTTTAGTTACAGTCACTGGATTTGAAACAAGTGTAACAGATTATAATAAAGAGAGAAAGTTTCTGTTCTCTGACCACAGAACCTCAGAAACAGAAGAGCAGGCGTGTTCACAGAGGCGCTGAGTTCCTGTCCTCTGTTCACTGTGAGTTCAGACACTTCAGCCTGTCAGGATGTGGGTGAACATCTACTGCTGCCTGTTAGCCTGCACTCTGAGCTGTCATGTCACACCAGGTGGGACACTTTGCATTAATATCTGATATACTTTATAGTTTTCACACATGTGCATTTGTGTTGGTGTTACAGGGATTTCACAAGATTATAGAAAGTTTAAAGTGTGAAGCAGACACACGATCACAGGAAGTCGAGTTATGGTGTGAATGTAGTTCAAACTTCACGTTTCATCTTCCGAAAGAAAAGTTTTGATAATGAAATTCTCTGTTAGTCATTTTAGACGAACTGTTTTGAAAACAACATTAATGAAAAACAGTGATTTTTGACCTGAAGTTCAGCTTTTTATTGATTGATTTATAATAAGATAATGAAATAATCATTTTCAGACTAAAGCTTTAAGGATTTACAATCAGGAAACATTTATAGGTCATCAAATATCCTGCTGTTTTCTAACATCCTGTCAGTTATCTTCTAACGTCCTCCCTTCTGTCAGGATGATCATGTGATGCTCAAAGTTGAATTTTATTGAACTTTTATTGACAGAGTAACACTCAGGTTACTTTCATGAGAACATAAGTGTGAAAACCTATTTATGAAACACGGAGTCATGTGATTTCTCATGTGCTGCCCATGTGATGGGCAGCACGGTGTGATGGGCAGCACGGTGGCACGGTGGTTAGCACTGTTGCCGTACAGCAAGAAGGTCCTGAGTTCAATTCCACCATCAGGCCGGGGTCTTTCTGTGTGGAGTTTGCATGTTCTCCCGTGTTTGCGTGGGTCCCTCCGGTACTCCGGCTTCCTCCCACCGTCCAAAGACATGCAGCTTGTGGGGATAGGTTAATTGGATAATCGAAATTGTCACTAGGTGTGAATGTGCGAGTGAATGTGAGCGTGAATGGTTGTCTGTCCCTGTGTGTTGGCCCTGTGACAGACTGGCGACCTGTCCAGGGTGTACCCCGCCTCTCGCCCTATGACAGCAGGGATAGGCTCCAGCGCCCCCCGCGACCCTGAAAAGGATAAGCGGAAGTGAATGGATGGATGGAGTCATGTGATGTTAACGTGTACTCAGTGAGTCTGAGACATGATTTTAAAAATGTTTTTGTTTTGCAGGTTTAACCCGTGAAGTAGTTACAGAGGGGACGCAGGTCACTGTGCGCTGTCCTTACTATCTACAGGGTAAAGTGAGGTGGAGCAGAGAGAGTGGAGGAAACAGAGCTGACATACTCACTGTTGATGGAGACAGAAACATAAAACACATCAATGATCCACAGAAACGATACAGTTCACAGGCTGATCGATCGCTGATCATCCTCAGAGCTTCTGTCTCAGACTCTGGGAGATACTTCTGTAAGAGTTACCCAGCTGAGGAGCTGACAGTGATCCCATCAGGTAACATCAAACTTCATCAGCGTTAACCTGTTTTCTCTTTAAAAATCATTTCTGATAAAAAAAAAAACCCTCAAACATCAGTGTGTTAATAAATGCTGCGTTTGCATTTTATATAAAATAATAACTGTAATGTCCTTCATGTGTAAACATCACATACTGCAGTAACCAGTGAGCAGCTGTGAACAGCTACATAATAATAAAAGTATTATTTCTGCTCTCTGTAAACTCAAACCACAGTGTATTTGAACTTTAGCTGATATGATCACACTGAAGCATTTTAGTTTGGGTTATTGTGCAGTGATCGGCCGGTATTACCAACGTGGTTATCTAGTTTCTCTGTGTGCTGTAAGAAGAGAGCAGCAACACAAATGTGTGGTATAAATGTGGATGTGGGGATTGTTGCTGTTGTCGGCGCTTTAGTTTTGATTCTAATGGAAAGTTATCAGAAGTCGGAACATGTTGGACAGTTAATGTGGTCTTTCACAGAAAATGGAACAATTATGCAGCCCACTGTGATTCAGTCAGACACAGTATTAAACCATAAACACTGTAAATATTACAACAGCAAATGCCAACAATAGTGCTGCAAACAAGGCAACAGAGGCGTCCATTAATCCGCTTTTCCAGGGTTTTATCAAGAAGCTGGAGCTTATCTCAGATTAGGTCAGGTTGTTTAACCTGACCTCTAACTTTCTGCTTCTTAATTCAGATCAAACTGAGGTTATTGTACTCGGCCCTGAAAATCTTAGAAATATGGTATCTAAGCAGATTCTTACTCTGGATGGCATTACCTTGGCCTCCAGTAATGCTGTGAGGAACCTTGGAGTCATTTTTGACCAGGACATGTCCTTCAACGCACATATTAAACAAATATGTAAGACTGCTTTCTTCCATTTGCACAACATCTCTAAAATTCGAAATTTCCTTTCTCAGAGTGATGCTGAAAAACTAGTTCATGCATTTATTACTTCCAGGCTGGACTACTGTAATTCATTATTATCAGGATGTCCTAAAAACTCCCTGAAAAGCCTTCAGCTGATCCAAAATGCTGCAGCAAGAGTCCTGACAGGGACTAGAAAGAGAGAGCAGATTTCTCCTGTATTGGCTTCCCTTCATTGGCTTCCTGTTAAATCCAGAATTGAATTCAAAATCCTGCTCCTCACATACAAGGTCTTAAATAATCAGGCCCCATCTTATCTTAATGACCTTGTAGTACCATATCACCCTATTAGAGCACTTCGCTCTCGCTCTGCAGGCCTACTTGTTGTTCCTAGAGTATTTAAAAGTAGAATGGGAGGCAGAGCCTTCAGTTTTCAGGCCCCTCTTCTGTGGAACCAGCTTCCAGTTTGGATTCAGGAGACAGACACTATCTCTACTTTCAAGATTAGGCTTAAAACTTTCCTTTTTGCTAAAGCATATAGTTAGGGCTGGACCAGGTGACCCTGAATCCTCCCTTAGTTATGCTGCAATAGACGTAGGCTGCTGGGGATTCCCATGATGCATTCTTCACTCTTGATGTGTTTACTCCTAAATGGTCGCAGCAGATGGCCCCGCCCCTCCCCGAGCCCTGTTTCTGCCGGAGGTTTCTTCCTATTAAAGGGATCTTTTCCTCCCCACTGTCGCCGTTACTCACAGGGGGTCATTTGATTTTTGGGATGTGATTATTTAAAAAATTTTAAAAAGCCATTCATTGGCTTTAGGTCTGACACGGCATTAAAGCCCAATGAAGATGGCGGGCGCAGCTACAGGCGGGTGGCATGGTGAAAATTGTTTGGTGATTCTAATTAATTTTATGTAATTCTAAGTATAGATCCTGCCTGGAATTAGGTAACAGTAACAAAGGCAAACGAATAAACAAAGGATAGATATTTAAAAGAGGAGAAAATGGCAAAAATGAAGAAAATCGAAGAGGATTTAGAGGAGATAAAGCTTTCACTTAATTGAAATTGAATGTGGGGTTCCTCAAGGGTCTGTTTTGGGACCAAAACTTTTTAATTTATATATAAATGATATTTGTGATGTGTCCAAAATGTTAAATTTCGTTTTGTTTGCTGATGATACAAATTTTTATTGT
Source organism: Oreochromis aureus (assembly GCF_013358895.1). Lineage (NCBI taxonomy): Eukaryota > Metazoa > Chordata > Actinopteri > Cichliformes > Cichlidae > Oreochromis > Oreochromis aureus. Next base: position 39,954,129 of record NC_052962.1, read on the forward strand.
GCTGGGGATAAATTGAAAGAATTTGCTGAATTAATGGTTTATGAAATGGAAAAACTAAAAAAAATGGTTTGATGTAAATAAATTATCTTTGAACTTGACAAAAACGAAATTTATGATTTTGGGAAATCGGGTAAAAGAGGATGAAGTAATTCTGTCCATTGATGGAGTTTTGATTGAGAGAGTTACTGAACTCCGTTTTTGGGGGTAGTATTGGATGATGAATTAAAATGGAAATCTCATATTGAACATGTTAGAAAAAGATGGTTAAAAATATTTATATTGTGGGTAATGTCAGAGATATACTAGATTATAAGGCAATGCGTATTTTATATGTCTCACTAATTTTCCCCTAGCTCAGTTATTGTGCTGAGGTGTGGGGGAATACATATGCGACTTATATACATCCTCTATATTTGTTACAGAAGAAAGTGGTACGAATGGTTCATAATGTTAAATATAGAGAACAAACAAATAATTTGTTTATAAAATCTAAATTGTTGAAATTTGAAGACTTAGTGAAATTACAGACATTATTATTCATGTGCAAGGCAAAAAATAACACATTACCTCTTAAGTTACAAAGTTTGTTTGTATTGTGTTCAGGAAGTGGGGACAGTAGGAGGAAGTTTGACTTTAAGCATAAGTTCTCTAAGACCACACAAAGGCAAATGTGTCCGACAGTTAAGGGTATAAGAATATGGAATTCTCTCGAAGATAATCTCAAGAGTTGTACAAACATGCACCGTTTTAAAATGTGTTACATGCTTAAAAGGATAAATCAATATGAAGAACATGAAAGTAATTTGGGCTAAATGTGGAAGAAAAATTTTTTCATTGCCATTTAATGCTGCATATTGCTGATTATATTGATTTGTTGTTTAGTTTTGTATTGTTACATAAAGATACATGTTAGAGGGTTTTGGGGGGTATTGGCGCCCTCTTGTAAGAATATTTGGATTGCAGATAAGGGGCAGGTGCTAACAAGAATTTATTCTTCTTCCTGCTCCTTTTCACCCAAGGGTGCAGTGTTATATTAATGGGAAGGAGGTTCTGTATGTAGGAAAAGAAACACTGTTGAACCATGTGTGAAATGAAATGAAATGAAGAGTGCATGTAAATGACAAAAAATAAATAAATAAATGTTAATATTCTCTATAATTAACAGTGTGCAAACAGGATGATCCAGTTTTGTAACCTTTCTTCTGTTAACTCCAATAGCAGTTGTGTAGTAGAGACTTGGCAGATAATTAAAACCAATAATAAAATTGTCCATTCTCTGTATCACCAACTAAACTGCAACACAGTTTGCATGTTGGGACGAATTATTTTAAATGATAAATGTGTCACTAACTCCCAGTTTTACACTGAAACTTTAACAAAACCAGGTTACATGTTCCAGTTACCATGGTGACTTTGAATAGCTGAGCTTTGGGCTCAACATACCTGCTAACCCTGTAATCTGGATACATCCCTCAGGTCTCAATAGGTTAATTTATCACATTTCTTAAATTCGCTATTTGCTTTTTTTATTGTTTGTTTTTATTTTTTTGTTTGTTTGATTTGGCCCCTGATTTCACAATGAACATGAGAAAAGTCAATAATTGTCCATTTTATAAGCTCAATCATGGTTTTTAGTCACACATTCATTTGTTATTCACAGGAACAATAAGACGCCGTGTTGAAGAGAGGAGCAGCATCTCACTGAAATGTCCTGGTGATGTTGGAGGATCAGCTGTTCCAACATGGAGACGAGACACTGGAGAAATAAATTATAGAAGAAATGTTTTTTCCCGTAAGGACAAAACATTAATTATAAGTGAAGCGGAGCCTGCTGACTCTGGACTGTACTACTGTGATGGAAAACCAGCTGTTTATCTAACTGTGACCAAAGCACAGAGATCTGACAGAGGTGAGACACATGAACCCAAAATATCATGCAGGTATGAAATAATCCAATCAGCAGGCTGATTCTGCTCTGACCGTCAAACATGAAGCTTGTTAGTGTTCACCTGACTGAGACCATCAGCTCCTCTTGTGTCTTCAGTGTGGTTCCCAGAAGTGAAACACCCACAGCGAGCACACTGCCAGGCTGCAGTGGAAGAGGAAAGGTGGATCTCTGGGTTGTTATGACGGTTTTAATAAAAACTGACCCAGAAACATGCTGTATGAATCTGAATATTTAAAGTAACGATTCAATAGGAGTCAGACTGAAGAAAAACTATAAGTTTGCTTTCAGTCTCTTTCAGTCTCAAAGAGTGTTGTACATGTAGACAAAGTTAGGCCAGGTTTAACTGAGGGTGCATATGAAACTATCTGCTATTAAAGACCACACGCTCGCATGCAAGCGGTTTGAGGTTTTGAGCAAGATGCAAATACTCAGCTGAGTGCAGTAATGACAGTCTGCTGTTCCTGTTCAACAGCAGCTTTGTGATGCACAGTAAAGATTCCCACAGTACATCAATGATTTCAAATCTGAATTTGGAACATCACATTCTGACAGGTAAGAAGAGATCTGTTCGGATAATTCAGTAAAAAGTAAAACGTAACATTGGTTATGAAATAACTATTTTCAAATACATATTCACATAAAATTCCACAATATAAAATAACGACATAAAATCTCAAATGCAGAAAGCATTGGTCGATGGTTTAAGTAAAAACAGATGTAATAGATGATCAGTGCAGAGGAAGCAAGGCCAAGACTAACCGGGTTGATATGAAACTCGTTGCTGTTAGAGAAGCCGAGTGCAACACGCTCTGCATGCAAGTGGTTTGAGGTTTTAAGAAAGATGCCAGGACACAGCTCAGTCCAATAATGGCAGTCTGCTGTTCCTGTCCAACAACAGCTTTGTGACGCACTGACAGTGAAGATTCGGCGGCCATCTGCAGTGACCGGTTGGATGTGATGGGAGGAAGACAGGACAAAGAAAGAGAGCCAGAGATCAATAATAACTACTGATCTCAGATTCTTATTGTATTTGCAATCATCTGTAGTATACTAAATTATACTGTTCATAAAAATATGCATATATACCCCAACTCACTTTGAAGAAATAAAGTACCCCATGCTGGCAGACAAACATCAAATTATTTGTATTTTAGTTTTTAGTTTCAGAAATTATGAAGCAGAAATTATTTATGTTTTAGATTCTTATATTAAAAGTAAACAGTCAAATTTATTAATCAATTCTTATGTAACTATTTTGTCTGTTGTATACTCAAGGTAAGAAGACAACCACAACAACAACAACAAAAACAACAACACAGAAAACAACAACTTCTACATCACAAAGACCCCCAACAACAACTAGTGCTACTACAATTAGAGCATCTGCAAGAACAACAACACCACCACCACCACCACCACCACCAACAACAACAACAACAACAACAACAACAACACTACCACCACCAACAACAACAACAACAACACCACCACCACCACCACCAACAACAACAACAACAACAACAACACCACCACCAACAACAACAACAACAACACTACCACCACCACCACCAACAACAACAACAACAACAACAACAACACCAACAACAACACCAACAACAACAACAACAACAACAACAAGGACTACATTAACCAGAACTCAGCAATCAACAACAACAGAAGCTCCATTAGGTACGTTTTAAACAAACAAACTAAGGGCAGAGTGTTGTTGTCGTTCACTTGCACACAAGCTTACAAACATCTGTCAGTTCTGTTCTGTAGATAAAATGCATAAATGATATTTATGTTTCTCTTTGTTTCCAGTCAAAAAAACTGGTTTCCAGTTAGGAATGGGTGCTCTTCTTCTCTTTATCCTCATCATCATCACCGTCTACTTTATTCGGAGACGCAGGTTTAAGAGACGAGGTGAGTAAAGCAGAACGTGACCAGAATCTAAAATAGATGCTGCCGTGGTTCAGATTCTTTATTCATTTATTGAGACTCTTCTCCTGATAATTCTCACATCTTTGTTTCAGCTTCAACTTTGGTCTAATGTAGTTTCTTGTCTTTAGTTTCCTTTACAAGGCTTCTTACTCTTTCTTTCCTTTTGGTTTACTGCAGATTTAGAAGCAAAAGAAAAAATAAAACTGAAATAAAACATAAAATAAATTGTGACTGTGCATTTAGCAACTGAGCTAATGAAAATGCAAAGACCACACAGTTTATCCATGAATGCAACTCGTGTTTCTAAATATAATGAATAAATTTCATAGTTACACAGTAAGAGTCCAGGGTTTGGACAAACTGCTCAGGACTCATCACAGTTTAACGAGCTGTGCACCCGTGGACTGCTATTGGACTGGACTAGAGTAGCTTTGCATGAGTCACAGTTCAAAACGATCCCTATTATTCTCACACTGGGCCGCCTGCAGCCACTCAAATCATCCTCTGTGTGAAACATTGGAACTCCTGTGAGTAATTTTAGAGGAGTCTGAACTCTGGTCTTTTGGCTCTCAGTGATTACTTGTATACATCAACCTCATGTTTAATATAAGCCTCCAACACTGGAACAAGAGCTATACGACCCAAAGAAGAGGAAAATATTTAAAGAACCATCATTTTCCATACTTACAATGAAGTGCAGGGTAAACTCTGTAAATACAAAAATCTGTGGTATTAAGCTATACTACAGTCACTGAATGAGAAACCGTGCATTGCATTGTCACAGGAATGTGCACATATTCATTTCACTATTTGTATAAAATCTTCTTCTGCTGTTGAGTTAAAGCTGGAAACAGAACACAGGTTAAGCTGCAGCACATTCTACTCTCATATTTTTATGTTCTTTATAGATTTTTAATCAGCAGCTGAAACATTTCATCAACTCACTGAGTTTCCCCTGAGAGCTCTCATTAAAAAGCTGGTGTTGGCAGTGTGTGACCAATCTAAAAGAGTCTTTTCACAGGTCATACGACTCCGTCCACAGAAAATGATCCTTATGTGTGTCGCCTGCTCCAGAGATGTCGCCTACTGCTGATCAGAAATCTGTGAAGAACATAAGAACATACAGTAAAGTATCAGTGAATGCAGCATTGTTGTTAAAAGGCCCACACTTGATCATTAATCGCTGATCTGGTGCACAGAGTGGCAAAATAAATATTTTCATTCCAGTTATTTATTTTAAAAAATTATTTACTTATTTTAAAAATGCGTCTTCAGTGCTGCATTGATTTCTAGGGTGACAGCTGCACATTGGAGCTCAATCCATTCAAATATTAAAAGTTCTGATAAAACAGAAAAAAAAATCTCTTCAGTTTGTCACAAAGTGAAGTTAATTTGATTAATCAGGTGTTCCTGGTTTGTGTTTGTCCAGGAATAGTGATTCAATTTGATTGGTCTGTAGGTGGTGATGTCATACCCACTGATCTCTAATCTCCAATCGCTCTCTGATCTGGAATCATGCTCCTGAGCACAGCATAAGTTACCATGGTGATATACCCAGGATATGATTTAGGGAAAATCTGGAAATCTGCTCTGTAGTCGCGGCGTCTGACCACTAATGTTAGATAAATGAGTCCAGATAAAAAGATAACCTGGGTGTGTTGAACTAGCTTCATGTTTAGGCCTCGGGTGACAAACAGAACCACGTGTGACCAGCTGCTGCAAAACTTCATGTTACAAGAACTGAGAATTAATTCAGTGTTTTTTCTTAGGAGCTGGACCGCGATCTGCACACTGCATGACAGAGCTGCAAGGTAAACCTGCATGGTTGTTCTTTTAATTCTACCTTTCATACAAAGAGACACATGTAGAGAATATATTAATATACATTCATCTCATAAAAAAGCAAAGCCAGCCAACAGAAACAAGCTGCTCCTCACTAGGTTACTCTTCCCCGCTGACACCGTTATGTATGTGTGAGTCTGATGGAGCTAACATGGGAACTGTAACAGTAAAGATACTGTTTACTGGGCCATAACAATTACTCATGATGCAATCTGAGCATTAGAAGATGGTTTTAAAATAAACAGAAACTCAAACAAAAACAAATTTTTGGCAGGTGTGATAAAAGCAGCTGAGCTCCAGGTGTGCCCAAGCTTACATCTCCAATTTCAAAAAACCTAACTGTGCGTTAAAAATCTTAAAGTAACCTAAAAATCAGATTATGACATCCTGTTGAATGTTTTAACAGACACGTCAAACCAAAATGATGATGAGACGTACGCCACCATCCCCGACCTGCCACAGACGGGAACCCTGCCCGGTAACGCTGAGCGTCGACCTTCACAGACACATAATTGAACCAGAAGTTCTGCTAATACTGCATCTGCCTTCATTTAATCCAAACATGTCCTGTCCTCTTACAGATACATATTCCTTGATTGGTTCCACTTTTCACGCTGGCAGTAATAAAGGTATCTATAATTACTAGCCCCAGATACACCGCCTCATATCATCTACATGTGCATAGGTTTACATACTGTTCCAGTAAAGTTTACAGCTTCCTGTAAAAAGGTAAAAATGTTGGTTTGTTGTGTAAAAGCATGAAAGTGAAATGAAACGTGGATCTGATGAAGGCTGTTTGCTGTTTCCACAGGTTTATTAAAGCAGAATGACCCCACATACGCCTCCATCCTCCACCTGCCACACACCACAAACATGAACGGTAACACCTCTGCTGGCACAAACTCTCATAGCAGCTTACAAACTGTATTTATTCATAACTCTGATTCCCTCCTGCAGATTCTCCATATTCTTTGGTTGGTGAATCTTTCAATGGTGGAAATCAAAAAGGTAACTTTGATGTTGAGCTCCTCGAATTCTCTGAACAAACATTTACACTGAGATCCACGTTCATCTACATTCATCTACGTTCATACAGCCAAACTTGTTATTTTCATTCCCATCACAAAAATAATCAAAGATTTCTTTATTTTCTGCCCCCAAAGGTTCAAAGCAGCTGACTGACAGCACGTACGTCTTACTGCAGAAGCCCAAATCACCAAGACCAGTTTAACTTTATCTGATGGACCAGTCGAAAATATTGGTTTGTCTCAATGTTTTACTGTAAAAATGTATGTAATTGTATTTTTATATGTATATAATAAGAAGTTCATGTATCCTTCAATTTTGTGCCCCCATATAAAATGCGATTATAAATAAAATTATTAATACAACAAAAGAGAGACGTGTTGTTGAATCCTGTCGTAAATCTGTTGGAGCAAAGATGATTCCATACATTCAGTTTCCATGTAAAAATCAATAAATCAATAAAATGATGGATAAATATATTTATATATCCCAGTACCCTGCTGTGTGTGGGTCTGGTCCTTCTACAGTTGTAAATTTGAATTGTGTGTTTACTTTGTTTTTGTTTGTTAGATATTTTATTATTTTTTAAACTTGCTTTTCCACCTGGATTGTTTGACATGTGTGACCACTGTCGGCTTTGGACTCTAGATCAGAATTCAGACTTTCATTTTGTTTTGCCATTTAGGTTTTCCTAAATGGAAACTAGGAATTATTCCTAATGGTCTATTTCAGGAACCAGTGGCTAAAAAAGGTCAATAAACCGTCTGAATCCAGCCTCAAAAGTTCTTAACTAAATCTAACCACGGCCAATATAAACAAAAGGCCGTTATTAAACCAGGACCAGGTCGGGCTGTCCTCAGCTCATTCTGTTACTCAGCCTGTTGGCCAATCACCTCTCACATCAGACCTGGCATGTGCTGCACTCACCGCTAACCAAAGCAAAGGAGCCTAAATTAGTGTTGCACTGGCGGCTGTGCTCCACTTTGTGCTCAATGTGCCTGCTTCCTGTCATTTCACAACATGTATCCCTCTGACTGCATGTCCTCTGTTGGGTTTATCTAGTCAGCCCAGGCCTTCACCTGTGCGTAGCCAACTTCGACTGATTCCTTCGCTACAGCCCTTTTTATTTTCAGCAAGCAATCATTCATGAATGTGCAATTACAAATACACATGACAGTCTTAAGCAGGCATATCTGAACAACATCAGTGTCTGTGTGTGTGTGTGTTTCCAGCTATACCATACATAGACATACGACCTTTCAATGAACTTAAACTGTGTGTATGAGGTATGCAGAAAAGCAGAAGTAAGCGTCTCGCTAAATTATAAGAACAGGAACTTGCAATAGGTCATGTCTCAGACGACCATTTAAAGGTGTGAAGTCTTGCACTTTAAGAAACAGAACAGCTAGTTCTGCTAGTCTGGTTCCCAAAGCTATAATAGAAATTATAACGTCGAGGCTGCTTCCTCTCATCTCATGGTACACAAGTGCACACGGACTCTTATCAGACCTAATAAGGATATGATTTTTATCAACATACAAATGATTATATATTTCTAACCATAAATGACAATATACAAAATATCAATTCCAACATCCTCTACGAGAGTTTGTGTGGTATTGTGTTCAAATGTTTAGTAAAAACGTGCTGCTCATTCATAAAGAAGAAAGCTTTGTAACTATCCCGACTGGTGACGAGTGTGTCGTTACCACAACACTTCCCCCAAAACAGTTCACTGAACCTCAGCGTGTGGTTGAACTTAGTGCAGCAGAATGGTTTGTTTCTATTGGTCACACGAAGGTACGTCACAGCACTCAGCGGTCAAAGTTGAAACCAGTTGAACCACACCACCCCAGAGAAGAGGGTAACACTACCTGGGTCTGGGTGCAGTTTCCCCCTCCAGGGGCAAGGGTACCTAGACCCAGTTCTTAGAGTACGCTTGGGGAGTGTGATTGTGTGTACAGCGTCTATTTATGTCTGTCTCCACGTTGGTTGAGTGCTGAGTAATTGCCTATGAGAGCATGAGGGTGGGAATGGATGTTTGTATCTGTGTGTGCCTGTATGCCTGTGTCTATATGTCAGGTTGGGTATCAGACGCCACCTCTCTGGGGACATCTCAGGCCCTCCAAGGTTTGGAGGCCTATCTCCCCCCACCACTTCCCCTGCCGGTGGCAGATGCCCTCAGACATCGGTGCGTTGGTGGTTCTTTGTGTCCAGGGATGGACGTCCAGGTGCACACCGGCTCACTCCTTGGTGGCTGCTTGTCGGGGCCTGGAGCCTGGGGCTCGCTCGGGCCACTTCGGGGGTGGGGTGCCCTCGGCCTCTCGGCCTGGGGCTCGGTCACTCTGGCACAGCTGGCTGCCGGCGGAGCTCACGGGCACGTCACTGCAACCCCCCCTGGCTTCTGCTCCGTGGCTGCTGAGTGACCCCTCATCTGGGGCTCTCCTCAGCTCTTTCTGGGATAGTGGCGCGGCTGCCCCTCTGTTGGTCTTCCTTGGTCTCTTGTGTTCTGGGGGTCTCTGGATGTCTGGAGCCTGGATCTCCTCCATACCTGCTTCATGCCCTGGAGGACGGGGCTGTGGCCCCCCCACACCCTCTAGCAGATCATTACATGAAGGAACCTTTTAAAAACAAGCGCGTCCATGCTCACAGGTGTACACACGGGTGCTCACACACACAAACTACACCCTTTTTGGCTCCTACGTCAAAGCACACTGTGCGCTGTTGATCTTACGTGCTGCACAATAATGTTTAATATTTAGTATTTACTGTCATATTCCCATAGATCATCACGATGATGTTGTTTATTATATTGGTCTCTTTTTTTGCTTGTTTTCTCTTTTTTCTTTCTCAACAGGTGATCCAGGTGATCGATATATGTATTTTTTGTCTGTTTGTTTTGTTGGTTTTTGTTTTTTGCCCTTTATCCCCGTCCCTCTTCCCCGCTGTTTTTCTTTCCCTCTTTCTTTCTCCCATTTCTTTTCCCCAGTCAAGTCTGTCCCGTATTTAGCAAGCGAAAATAAAATAAAATAAACAATAAAAGGTGAATCAAATAGACCAATACAGCAAGGCTGGGATGGTCCATTTGGTAAAGTAAATCCGTTGGGCATCTTTCTTCGCCTTTAGACAATAATTCTGATGGCAAAAGAACCAAACGGGACAGGCGGGAAAAAAAAAAATGAAACCAGTTGAACTTTGACCTCAGCATGTGCGAGTACTCCTTGCTTGTGGTTCAGCCTTAGAGATAGGATGAGGAAATGGAAGGAGCTCTGAGCAGAGTCAAAGGTCCTCCACATCAAAAGGAGTCAGCTGAAGAATTTGAGGCATCTCCACCTGGAGAACAACACAAGGTCCTCCTCCAGCTATTTCCATGGAGAGCATGGAACAGGTGGAGGAGGACAGGGGGGTCTGGGACTTCTACACACAGAGGGACGTAGGTATGGATCACATCAATATGACCACATATGTATTCAAAATCTGCTGCATGAAGTAAACCTGTCTTATATCGTGGTGGTCTGCACAGGGTTGCAGCACTATTGTCACACACCACGTGCTCTGAAACCACAAGCATGGCCGCGTGGTGGTCATGGCAACAACCTGTTTTGTTTTCCAAATGTCAGCGCATGAAGTCAGAGTGAAACTGATGTGGTTTTAATTATGTCCTTCAGCCGGTCGGCTCTCTCTGCTTATGCTGGGTGTAGTTCACACATTCTTCTAACAAGCGAGAGACACAAGTTGTCGGGGAGACAGTAATCCCTGTGCGGTGTCAGGCAGGGCGACCTGCTGTAGTGACCACAGAAATCAGCTTCTTATCTGTTTTGGTTGGCTAAGCTGGATTTACCTGTGGATGGACAGAAGAGCAGAACTAAAACATGTCTTGGATGTGGTGATGATATTTCAGGTATGGTGATGTCATGCTGTACATCAGTGCTCATTAACCTCAGTGTGGTGAAATGTATTTTGAGCTGCTGTGTGCTGGAGGAACAGCTGCATACGCACAAGCAGCTTATTTCCTGTTTTGAAAAAAGATCAAACCAATGACTGTTTGCTGATATCAAAGTTGCCGTTTGCTCTGGGATCCAGTATCACTGCAGGTAAGAACTTTTCAAGATGTATAAAAGATGCAGCTGCCTCAGTTTTGATTTCTTGTAATGAGCTTCATGTGGAGACTCTGTGTCTCTTTGTAAGCTACTTAAAGCTGATGGTGGCGTGGACATAAGACACAATAAAGACAAATAATCCAGTGCATTAGAGAATAAGTCCTGCTCAGAAGGGAAGATACTTTTGCAGCTGTGGATGTGACAATGATCCTATCAGGTGACATCAAACCTTATCAGAGTTCTTCAGTTTTTCTTTGTTTCTCATTTGATATTTGAAATCTTTCCTTTCTAAAGCTTTTACTGATTCGAGTCAATAATCATGTTTTTTTATCTTATCTTTTGTTTTAATGTAGTCATTGAAAATAATTTTACTTTTTATCCATATAATGTGTCAGTTTAACACCAATCAGGTTTAACATCTGTGTAGCCCCTCCCCCATCAGTTACTGAGGTCACACGTCAGATAACAGGAAAGCAACTATGAGCCAAACTGAAACTGTCGACGTATTTAACACATATCTCACTGTCTCCCAGAATACACTATTGCCAAAAGTATTCACTCGTCTGCCTTCACACGCATACGAACCTGAGTAAATCCTCAGGGTTGAGTATAATGTCGGCCGTTTGCAGCTATAACAGCTTCAAGTCTTCTGGGAAGGTTTTCCACAAGATTTCGGGGTGTTTATGGGAATTTGTCACCATTCTTCCAGAAGCATTTGTGAGGTCAGATGTCAGAAGAGAAGGCTCCACTCTAATTTATCCCAAAGGTGTTCTGTCAGGTTGAGTTCAGGACTCTGTGCAGGCCAGTCAAGTTCTTCCACTCCAAGAAATCACCTGAATGATGATGAAACGTTTCTCCCACTGCAAACGTTACGTCCAGATGAACAGTATCAGCTTTTTGGGATCTCCTTACCTGGATGACTGAGCCACAGGACCCGAACTGAACTCATTCTTTTAATTCCATTTCAGTTCAGTTTCATTGACACAGTGCCAGATCACACCAACCGTTGCCTCAAAGTTTAAGAGCCCACAATGATACAGAGAAAACCACAACAATCAGACGACCCACTTTGAACAACCACATTAGTAACAGTGGGAAGAAAAAACGTATTTTTAACAGGAAGAAACCTACAGAACCAGGCTTAGGGAGGGGCCGTCGGTTGGGCGTGAGGGGAGGAAGACTGGACAAAGAAACGATAATAAATAAATTCAGGCAAGTATAGGTGACAGAAGAAGAAACGCTGTCATGGGAAGCCCCCAGCACCATAGAAATATTGCAGCATTACATTTTGGATTAACTGAAGGTTTTTCAGGGAGTTTTTAGGACATCCTGATAATAATGAATTACAGTAGTCCAGCCTGGAAGTAATAAATGCATGAACTAGTTTTTCAGCGTCACTCTGAGACAGGATATTTCTAATTTTAGAGATGTTGCACAAATGGAAGAAAGCAGTGCTACATATGTTTAATATGTCACGGCCTGCGCTGGCAGGCGATGGGGACTTGCAAATAGTATTATTTGCAAGTACTGAAGATTTCATTTAATTTGCCTTGTTGTGTTTTGCCAGGAAAATCTTTGTTATTTTGGTGATCTTGGTTTACAGGACCGCTGTTATAACAGCGTTTTCTCTGACATACCTCTGCTGTGGTAATGACATGAAGCCAACACAACCGTCCTTTCCCAAAGTTGGGAGTCGACCCCAATGAGACTTTATACAGAGTCACAAATTCCAGCAAAAGAATAAAATATTAGAGACTTATAAATCCAGCTGTCAGATCACAGCTGTGTGGTGATGGTTAATCCTGCAGTACTCTTTATTTCACAAGTCTTTGGTATAATTCTTTCATCATGACGAGTCATTATTTTACTGATTGCACTTCCTCCTGAGTTCACTCCGGTCTACATGTTTCCTGTTTTGGACACTCATTCACTATTTTTAATTTTCTGAGTCATACTGACTCAATGTTCATAACAACAGCTGTCATTCACAATTCTCAGAATAATATTTGCTGCTTAAACAAAAGGATCTTCAGTGGAATCACACGTGTGTATATTTCTGAAATATGTGTTGCATCAACCATGTAATGCCGGACAATAAGTCCTTTATTTGCCATCAAATGACAAATGATGAAGACAACAGGAACCATCAACCATCAACCTTCATTAACTACAAAGTGTGAAAATATACTCGATGAGGTCGCTGTGTGGAGGAGGACCAGCCACATATGTGTGAGCAGCTGAGTTCCTGTTCTCAGCACAGATACAAGCTGCAGTTTGTCTGTTCACAGATGTGTGAGTCCTGATCAGGATGAGGGTGAATATCTGCTGCTGTAACGTCACTGCAGGTAAGAACTTTCATTGTTCATTAAAATAACCTTGCACTGCTCTAATCATCACATTTAACATGTTTTCTGTTTATTGTTTCCATAATCCTCAAGAGGTGTATGGAAGCCACCCCTCCTTCAGCCTGGTTCTGGTTTCTTCCTGTTAAGAGGGAGCGTTTCCTTCCCACTGTAAGGGGATCGTCTGATTGTTGGGGATTCCATAGCAAAGTCTTAAGTCTTACCTTACTGTATAAAACCCCTAGAGGCTGTTGTTGTGATTTGGAGCTATATAAATAAAATAAAAATGAATAAAAATAATTCATCACTGAAGAACAACTAAATGTTTCATCACTGTAGCTGACAAAGAGTCAGAGCTCTGTTGAGCCAACCATTTCCATTATTGTTAACTAGTAATGACTTTAAAATAACATATAACCATTAGACAAAAAGATACTCATAACCATCTGACAGACATAAAATTATATACTTTCAAACAGCCACAAACATGAATCAGTTTTATTGGAATTCCAGGTGAAAGACCAATACAAAGTGGTGTACACGTGAGAAGTGGAACGAAAATCATACATGATTCCAAACATGTTTTACAAATAAATAACTGCAAAGTGGGCTGTGCATAATTATTCAGCCCCCTTTGGTCTGAGTGCAGTCAGGTGCCCATAGACATTGCCTGATGAGTGCTAATAACTAAATAGAGCGCACCTGTGTGTAATCTAATGTCAGTACAAGATGTGACCCCATGAAGACTCCCCAAAGCTGGTGCCAGGAGTCTAGCGGTACATCTGAACAAAAGGCTCTTACACTCAAACAGATATACGTATGTCTGCTATACCATAAATCAGTAAGAGAAGATACGACCTCTCCTAGGAGGTGTGTGATCCATGCCAGAACACTCTGAAGAGGAGTGAACGCACTCCCCTCTTCATGCTACACAGAGTTGTTACAGACCTCCTAGGATGAGACATTCCTTCAATCTACAAATGATTATATACTTCTAAGCATATATGAGTAAATATTTCTAAGCATAAATGACAATCACAATACAAATCTAACATACACCACTTTGTGTTGGTCTTTCACCTGGAATTCCAATAAAATTGATTCATGTTTGTGGCTGTAATGTGACAAAACGTGGAAAAGTTCAAGGGGGCCGAATACTTTTGCAAGCCACTGTACTTCCTCCAAACCATCAACATGTCTTTCAGACCCCATTACCCATGTATAAAGGCTGATTTACACCATGGAGCCCTTCGCTCTAAAGCTGATATAGCTTTAACATCACCAGGTTGGCTGCGACCAAAGGACACACACTGGACCTCGTTTTTTCTTTAGGCTTAACCACTGACTTTATTAGTTCTCAGGACATTTTTATTTCCGACCATCATTCTTTTATTTTTTACTTGTCTTTCCATCTGTCCCTCTCACCTGTTCAACATCTACTTAATTCTCGCATTTTAAATTCGTCTACTGCTGCTAAATTTTCTGATGTTTTTAATTTGGTGTTGCCTGTCTGCAACGATGTTGATTTATTAACAGATCTTTTAAATAATCATTGTCTTTCTATTTTAGATAGTATTTGTCCTTTTAAATCCAGATAAGCTCCTGTCTTAAAATCATTGTCCTGGATAAACGACAGCATTCGTTGCTTAAAGCATACATGTCGTAAAGTGGAGCGTTTGTGGAGAAAAACTCAGTTACAGGTTCATCTTCTTCATCTAAAAGAGCTTTTAGCTTCTTTTAATACTTCAATTCGAAATGCAAGGGCTGCCTATTTCTCTGACCTAGTCTCAGAGAAATAGGCAGCCCAAGGAGAGGTAACCCCAAGGTACTTTTTGATTCCATTAGTGATATTGTTGCTCCAGCTCCACCTGCTGTCCCAATTTCATCGAATGATGACTGTGAAAATGTTCTTTCTTTCTTTGTTGGAAAAGTTAGCAAGGTGAGTGTGAGTACAAGAAAATAATTATTAGAATGTAATGTGTTAAATTTGTTTAGATCACAGTAATAAGGAAGGATTGGTCTGTGTTTTAGTTTGGCTTAGCTGTAGGCTTGAGAGTGTGTGTAATTGTTTAGAGGGAAAGGAATTTATTGACACTGAGGATCTGCTGTCATAAAAGGAGACAGGAAGCTACAGTTGGGGGTTGCTGATGCTGATGCTTGTACCTTTAATAAAAACTCATAATTGCCATAACTTAGAAGTAGGTTTGCAGGAGACTCTCCACCTTATCTGTAAATGTAAGACAACAAGAGGCCAATGGCCCAGTGGATGCAGAGTGGGGGTCTCAGTGTTTGTAATATGTTAACTCTGTTTTCTATGTTGTGTAGAGGAATTTGGTTTAACCTGGGTGAGGAGATTACTTTTATGACCCCCAGGAAGTCACGTATACAGAGACACACACAAACAGTGCTTTGACTGTTATGACGCACCCACACCTACATGCACATTCACTCACGTGCACAGACATATACACAGGTACGCGTACACAGTCATTCACGTGCACTCACATAGACATATGGGTATGCGCACACACAGGCACTCACGTGCTCGTGCACATAGACACAGACACAGAGTTTGCAGCACATTGTGGGGGGTTTTATGATGGGGTCGCCTGTATAAAGCTGGCTGGAACTAACAAAGGGGTGAAGATTGTTTCAGAGGGACACCGGCCTCGTCTTCCCTTCTAGAAGTGCATGCTTAAATGAAGATGAATAAAGATGAATAAAGAGTTTGTAAAAATAACTACTGGGTCCGGTGCCATCTCTGAAGGCCCGAGGAATAAAAAGAACCGGGGTAAAACTGATTTCCTAACATGAGGAAAAGTATCTCTCCTTCTGTTTACCTCTTGTCTGCTCCAAATTCTTCTTATTTTAGAAAAGTTTTTACCAGTGTCCTTATCTGAGCTGGTCAAATTAGTTGACTCAACAAAATCGTTCTCCTGCCCTCTTGATGTTTTATCTGGACCTTTGTTTAAAAAGGTCTTTCAGTCCATTGGTCCTACCATGCTTACAATTATCAATGCCTCACTGCTTTCTGGTCAGGTCCCTATTTTTTGTAAAAGTGCTGTTATTCACCCACTGTTAAATATAACCCAAACTTGATGCTTCTCTGCTTATCAACTATAGACCTCAAAATTACCATTTATCGCCAAGTTTTTAGAGAGGGTTGTGGCCAAGCAACTCACAGCGGTTCTTGATGAACATAACATTCTTGATCATTTCCAATCTGGTTTTGGTAGAGCTCATTCCACCGAAACTGCACTTCTTAGAGTGTCCAGTGATATATTAATGACTTATGATGCTGGTGAGAGCACTGCTTTACTGTTGTTGGACCTGACCTCTGCCTTCGATACTGTTGGCCATCATATTCTGTTAGATAGACTAACACATTGGGTGGGTATATCGGGAACTGCCTTGGAGTGATTTAAATCCTTCTGTGCGAATGATCCTTCTCCAAGTACAGGTCCTCTCTCGCTTCTCTTGCGTATGGTGTGCCACAAGGTTCTGTCCTAGGACCTGTACTGTTTTTGTTATATTTACTCCCTCTTCAGGAACTTCTCAGCACTTTTAAGGACATTTCGTATCAATGCTATGCAGATGATTTTCAGCTGTATATCTCCTTTAAGCCACATGATTTTTCTAAACTTCTAATCTTTGGATGGCTTATAATTATCTTCAACTTAATGCTGAGAAAACTGAAGTTCTTATCTTTACTCCTCATGAAATTGTACCTTTGGTAGGAAAGAATCTAGGCCCCCTTGCTTCTTTTGTTAAATCTTCTATTATAGGTCTTGGTGTTGCATTTGACTCAGCTCTGTCCTTGGATATTCATGTTAAATCTCTGGCCCACTCCTGTTTCTACCACTTAAGAAATATTGCTAAGCTGAGTCCTATTGTGTCACGTCCCGAACT
This sequence comes from Oreochromis aureus, assembly GCF_013358895.1. Taxonomy (NCBI): domain Eukaryota; kingdom Metazoa; phylum Chordata; class Actinopteri; order Cichliformes; family Cichlidae; genus Oreochromis; species Oreochromis aureus. The sequence continues at coordinate 39,971,237 of NC_052962.1, forward strand.
CGAAATGATTATACATGCTTTTGTTTCATCTTGTTTAGACTATTGTAACTCGTTGTTTACCTGTCTAAGTAATGCCTCCTTGGAATGTCTGCAGGGTGTTCAAAATGCTGCTGCAAGGCTTTTAACCAAGGCCTCTAGGTTCTCCCACGTCACTCCCCTGTTGATCCAGCTGCACTGGCTCCCCATTAAATTCAGGATCCATTTTAAGATTGTAATTCTGACTTTCAGGGCTCTGCACGGTCTAGCTACAATATACATCAGTGACCTTCTTCAACCTTAGGGCATGCTGGTTGTCCAGCACACTAGATTAAAAACAAAAGGTGACAGAGCAGATGGCCCCGCCCCTCCCTGAGCCTGGTTCTGATGGAGGTTTCTTCCTGTTCAAAGGGAGTTTTTCCTTCCCTCTTTTCTTCCTTTCAGCGTAGATCATCTGTGTCACAGCTGATCGTTTGAAAGATTTCAACCACAAACATTCTGAAACGTAAGATCTCAAAATAAATGCACAGTGGAAAATATAAGCACATTATCAAATGTCATATTGTACGTTTGACCACATTGACTCTAAACTATTAACAGCTGATCTAATGTTGGGAAGTACCTTCTGCCTTTCAGCTCAACCTACAGAGTTTACCGTCAGTGACGTAGTCTTCACACAATGACATGAAGGCAGATGAGTTGTTATCACCATAAAAAGGCATTTAGACTTTGTGGCTTCTTGTGTGAGGACACAGCAGAGTATTTAAAGCTCGGAGTGATGCAGCGAGCACTCATTTCTAGTCTCGGTGCTTCTGTGTCAGGATGAGGGTGAAAATCTTCAGCTGCCTGCTAGTCTTCATTCTGGGCTGCAGTGCAGGTAAGGAGCTGTTCATACTTTTACAAGCAACACACACACACACACACACACACACAGGTAAACGTTGGCAGTTGTCATATAACTTCATTCATAAAGGCTCACCATTTCTTTGACACCTTTATGGCCACAATTTGTTTAAAAAATGTGTATTTGCTGTGAGAAATTTAAAGAAAATACACAAATGGTGTAAATTATAATTAAATATTTGAATTTTGGTCCCATGGAGCTTCACAAACCTCTCCATGGATGAAGCCAGACTGCTGGAAGCATATCTATCCTTTGTGATGATTATAAAGTGAAAAATACAAAATACAGACCGATGATTTCTGACAGCGCACTAGTGTTTAATGTTGTTCTGTGGTTTCTGCATATTGTCCATCATGTTGTAGATATTGAATGATATGTTGGATTGGTGTCTGTACTATGAAGGATATTCAACAACTAAATCTAAACCCCAGCTGGTGACGGAAAGTCCAGCTTAACTTCGTCTGTTAAGCTGGACTCTCTGCTTCACTCACATGACGAGGGTCGTTTCACAGGTCATGTGACTCAAAATGATCCCTATGATTGTTGCTCTCATGGTCCGGGGTCGCTGAACCAGCATTTTGGGTTTATTGCTATTATTTTCTAGTTTCTTCTGATTTTGTATCACTTCTTAGGGTTTTGGTTCTTGTGTTTAGTGTTTTGTCATACCTACCTGTGTCCTCCCCCGGTGCTCTGTTGGTGTTTGTGAATTTCCTGTTTTACTTTGAAAGTCTGTGTCTGTCGTGTCTAATTAGCTTCACCTGTGTCCTCCTCTGGTGTGTCATTCCCTCGTTACCTTGTGTGTATAGAGGTGTCCTGTGCTCTTTGTTGGTTCGTCTGCGTATGTTGCTGTGTTACTGGTCTCTCTGCTCCACAGTCTGTGTTTCTGCCCGAACATTATGGTTTCAGGTTTGGTTTCTAGTTTCCTCAGTTTACTGTATTTCTAAGTTACGTTCTCGCCATCCCCGCTTCTGTAAATAAAACTCACTCGCATCACTGCCTCAGTCTGCATCGCGGCTCCTCCTTTACAACACCACACCTGCATACTCCAACCAGAGATGTTATTGGTTGGATCTGATCTTGACATGCCTACTTAAACTTGACCATATTTCCCCAGTTTTGCCTTTTTTACTCTGGCTTCTAAGAGTTTGTTGTTTGTTTTTCAGTGTCTTCCTTCTGGTTGTTCCTAGAAGCAGACTTAAACACACAGGAGGCCGGGCCTTTGCAATTAATGCCCCTTAACTTTGTAACAGTCTGCCTTTTTAAATTAGGGCTTCTCCAACCCTCAACATTTAAAAAAAGAAGCATCTGCATTTTCTCATTAAAAACAGAAAATACAGAAAGAAATATAGAAACAAAATCTAACAGTGAAAATTTATTTTTATAGCTGAGACGAATTAAAGTTAAATCAAAATCAATAATCTGGTGATTTCAGTGTTAGGTTTAACTCTTTCAAAGTAACATTTCACTGTAATCACATTACATTTTTCAGTCACACATAACTGTAATAAATTCAGTAATTACATTACAGTTACAATTGTACCATTAGTTGCATTACAAGTAACAACAGAACATCGAAGAAGCTTTTGTCTTCCTGTAGATGCTAAAGGAAAATGGTCGAGCAGCCCACAACGTTTGGGTTGTGCCAATATAGACTTCATTCATTATTCATCATTACTATGGAGTTCATTATTCTATAACTGAGTGCGTCTCAGAGCTGCTGCTTACGTTTAAGGTGAAGGTTCACATTACAGCTGTGAGACTTTGAACTGGATCCGTTTCAACATTAAAGCTTACTGTGCACAGCTCCATAAAGGAGACGTGGAAGAAGGTAAAACACTCAAACTGCAGAGTCAGCGCACTTTGGTCCTGTGCTGGGTACTTTAAAGTGCTTTATAAATAAAACTGGATTGGAGTCGGGAGGCAAACTGAATCAAACAAAAACCGAATTGGTTCATTGGTCCAAAACGCAAAACTAACGGGGGGGGGGCTCAAAAACATGGAAATAAATAAATAAATAACAAAATAATCACAAAATCCAAAAGCTAATAACAAAAATCACAAAAAGGAACATGACAGTCGACAGATCAGTAAAATTCATTTCATTCTTCATGTGTGTTCCCCACTCTGATGGCAGGACGTCTTAAAGGTTTAAATTAAACATGTATAAATTATCTTTAACGATTTAACTTCACGCTATGTGTGTTTTACAGGAAGAATCCAGAGAATGATCAAAGAGAAGGAGTCCATCGCTCTGCCCTGTCCTGGCTCAGTGGAGGGTAAAGTGACGTGGAGCAGAGAGAGTGAAGGACGTAAAGTTGACCTGCTTTTAGTTGATGGTGACAGAGACATCAGACTCGTTCCTGACCCACACAAACGCTTCAGCTCATTGGCGGATAAATCGCTGTACATTTTCAAGGCCACTCGCTCAGAGACTGGAAAGTACTACTGTAATAATGACCTGGCTGCAGAGCTGACGGTGGCACCATCAGGTAGCAAAGTGAGAGGAAGAGCAACAAGTCGACAGAAGTGAAGGAAGCTGTCTCCATCTGTCAGACGTTCAGTCAAATATAACTTTGTAGACTCATATTCATGTATTTAAGACATTTATGAATCTATCCTGTGTTTCTTTCCCTTTAATATTATATGTGTTGCTGCAACAAAAACAATATTTAATATTCATTCTGAGACTGCAAACAATAAGAACACTCTGATGGGAACGTTACTTCTTCTCTTTCGTTGGATTTTTGTTGGTCAAATAAAACACGTCTGTGTATGATTTGTTATTTTCATATTGAATAAAGAGCTCAACACTGAAAAACATTTGTTTTTTATAGATTTTGAGAATCAGATAAATCCTTTTATTAAACAATAATGTCAGTCTGTTATTAATGTTTCATACAGCGCTGTGGAGCTCTCACTCACACACTACATCCCCAAATCAGCGCTCCACCCTGAGACTCCGATCCTGAAATAATCAAAGTGAGTTGTATTTGTTTCTTTAACTTCTTCATTCAGAGATTTATGATAAATGTTTTCAGCTCAGAGCTTGTCTGGAGCAACAGCAAGTAGAAAACCACCATATATATACTTTAAATATCACACAGGCCTCCCTATTGGAAAATTCCTTCCTGCAGTAACCAATCATCTGTATCACCTGCACAACAACCTTTTTTTAACCTCCAGAGGGCGCCAAAGTAAAACCATCATGTGGTTGATGTGTCAACAATTTGTCACCAGTTTGACTCAACAGTGATTTCCCTCAAAATAACAACAACTGCAGTTCCGTGCTTCATGTGCTGCTCATAGTCGCTGGTACCACCGTGTTCAGTGTGCTCTGACAGGTGTGTGTTGTGGAAGTTTCCATTTAATAAAGCCCACAGACAAACGGTGAGTGGTAGCTAACATCCTTTAATCAGAAAAAAGAACAAAACCTCAAGCTTGGCAAGACGATGCATCGCTGGGGCAGACGATCGGCAGAGTCTCCCCTTCAGCCGGCAGGGCAGACCTCCCTACAGGGACAAAAGGCTGTACAAAGCTGTTTTCGCACCTTCAGTTCTGCACTCCCTTGCTAACTCTTACAGTCCCTGAAGAGACAAAAGACTCTTCCCCCACAACTTCCTGAGATACCATCTGTTAACAGTATGAATGTGTGACACATTGAGGTATGCTAAAACCTTGTGTCACCAAAGCATCATATAATAAAATAATGTGAATAATACATAAATAAAAGAAATCCCTCTACACGTGAAACACTAATTCGCTCTCTTCTTCTAAGATTGTGTCAAACTTTCCTTTTTGGTAGAGCTTGTAGTTAAGGCTGTGATCATGTGACCCTGAACATCATTTAGCCATGCTGCTGTCGGCTCAGGCTGCTGGCAGATACAACTTTCTGCTTTTCTTTGTATCTAAAAAAACAACTAAAAGCATCATAGGCCTTTCTGCCATTTGCAAATAATGCTGCTCCAGCAGAATGGCAGTGTGTAAGTGAAGCTATAAGAGCAGGAATTCATGCTTTCTGTGTTTCTGGTGGCAAAATATTTTGTGTTTCACGCTATAGGGGTTCTCCTAATACACACTGACCTTTAACCAGTGCAAACAAGTATCAGTGTCAGAGGGAATAGCACACAAAAAACACACAAAGCAAAAAGCACAAACTAGCTCGTTCTATTTATAGTTCACACATCAGAGAGAAAGAAGTTTGTGCGTGTAGGTGTGAAACACCATCGTGCACACAAGCATCAGGAAACTGTTTCAAGTTTCAACTTTATTGTCATATACAGAAAACGGTGTAGCAACATGTACCTGTAAACAGTGTTGGGAAGGTTACTTTTAAAATGTATTCCACTACAGATTACAGATTACATGCTCCAAAATGTATTTTGTAACGTATTCCATTACGTTACTCAATGAGAGTAACGTATTCTGAATACTTTGGATTACTTAATATATTATCATGCTTTTTACAACTACATGAATGTACTATTGCTGTGTGATTTATTACTATTACTGAAGGCTACTCACCAAACCAACTAGATGTTTAAATCTTAATATAAATGAGTAACAGTAGGTGGACATTAGGTAAGGCTGCACTTTTTGCAGCGATCTCGTATAGAAAACTATTCTGCGCGTATATAAAACATACTTGTAGCCAAAAACTAGCTTTACTTTGTTGTCTGGGTCAAATTTGCTAGCAAGAGACAGAGAGAGGCGTTGAAAGACTGCTCCAACGGAACTTATTGTTTGGGAGGAAAACACGAACACAGTGTACAGTCGAGTCTTGATAGCTTACTTACAACTGGGCTAAGCTGCCCATGAGGCTACATTCTTTAGGGCGATGCCTGTAACACTCTGCCTATTGCCTTCATATTAAATAATTTTTTGAACAATAATTAAAAAAAATATTTCGTCACGTCATTTTGCGGGCTGCTAGTAGACGTGACATGGGCTGTGAGACTGAGACACGGGCATTAGAGCCTCTTAATGCATGTTTTGTTTGGGTTTCCACCGGCGTGGAATTACCAAAAATAGAGAGCGGAGAGCCTAACATATGAAACAGAAAAAGACCATTTATTTATTTCAACAAAGGAACTGTATTCTGAATACCACCTTTTTAAACGGTAACTGTAACGGAATACACTTACTCATATTTTGTATTTTAAATACGTAACGCCGGTACATGTATTCTGTTACTCCCCAACACTGTCCGTAATGAAATTCTTACACTCGTGTTCCCCAACTTTACATGAACATATAGAAAGTATGCAGGTATATAGAAGAAAAGAAAATAATAATAACAATAATAATAATAGAATAAAAAATGTAATAAAAATACTGAAAGTATTAGGCGACACTGAAGGAAATTTAAAACTGCTGGCTAAGGGTAAACGTAAATACAGTAAGATCATAATTCACGTCGGCAGTAATGACACCCGGTTACGCCAATCGGAGGTCACTAAAATCAATATTGAATCGGTGTGTAACTTTGCAAAAACAATGTCGGACTCTGTAGTTTTCTCTGGTCCCCTCCCCAATCAGACCAGGAGTGACATGTTTAGCCGCATGTTCTCCTTAAATTGCTGGCTGTCTGAGTGGTGTCCCAGAAACGATGTGGGCTTCATAGATAATTGGCAAACCTTCTGGAGGAAACCTGGTCTTGTTAGGAGAGGCGGCATCCATCCCACTTTGGATGGAGCAGCTCTCATTTCTAGAAATATGGACAAATTTATTAAACCCCCAAAATATGACTATCCAGAGTTGGGACCAGGAAGCAGAGTTGCAGTCTTACACGCCTCTCTGCAGCTTCTCTCCTCCTGCTACCCCCAAAACCCATCTCCATAGAGACTGTTTCAGCTCCCAGACAGACAAAAAAACAAACTAAAACCAGCAACAAACAACTTAAACACATAAAAATCACAAAGAAAGAACAATACAGTATCCACATCTGAACCAAAGAGTAAAACAGTGAAATGTGGATTATTAAATATTAGGTCTCTCTCCTCCAAGTCTCTGTTAGTACATGACTTAATAATTGATCAACAAATCGATTTACTCTGCCTTACAGAAACCTGGTTGCAGCAGGATGATTATGTTAGTTTAAATGAATCAACACCCCGAGTCATTCTAACTACCAGAAACCTCGAAGCACAGGCCGAGGGGCGGTGTGGCAGCAATTTTTCACACCAGCCTATTAATCAACCAAAGACCCAGACAGACTTTTAATTCATTTGAAAGCCTGATGCTTAGCCTCGTCCACCCCAGCTGTAAAACTCAGAAACCAGTCTTACTTGTTATCATCTATCGTCCACCTGGGCCTTACACAGAGTTTCTCTCTGATTTCTCAGACTTTTATCTGATTTAGTGCTCAGCTCAGATAAAATAATTATTGTGGGTGATTTTAACATCCATGTAGATGCTAAAAATGACAGCCTCAACATGGCATTTAATCTGTTATTAGACTCAATTGGCTTCTCTCAAAATGTAAAAGAACCCACCCACCACTTTAATCACACTCTAGATCTTGTTTTAACATATGGCATAGAAACTGAACATTTAACAGTGTTTCCTGAAAACCCTCTGCTGTCTGATCATTTCCTGATAACATTTACATTTACAATAATTGATTACACAGCAGTGGAGAGTAGACTTTATCACAGTAGATGTCTTTCTGAAAGCGCTGTAACTAAGTTTAAGAATATAATCCACCCACTGTTATCATCTTCAATGGCCTGTACCAACATAGAGCAGAGCAGCTATCTGAACGCTACTCCAACAGAGGTCGATTATCTTGTTAATAATTTTACCTCCTCACTAAATGCGACTCTGGATACTGTAGCTCCTGTGAAAACTAAGGCCTCAAATCAGAAGTACCTGACTCCGTGGTATAATTCTCAAACACGTAGCCTAAAGCAGATAACTCGTAAGCTGGAGAGGAAATGGCGTGTCACAAATTTAGAGGATCATCATTTAGCCTGGAGAAATAGTTTGCTGCTTTATAAGAAAGCCCTCCCATAAAAGCCAGAACATCTTACTATTCATCACTGATTGAAGAAAAGAAGAACAACCCCAGGTTTCTCTTCAGCACTGTAGCCAGGCTGACAAAAGTCAGAGCTCTACTGAGCCAACAATCCCTTTAACGTTAACTAGTAATGACTTCATGAATTTCTTCACAAATAAAATTTTTATCATTAGAGAAAAATTACCAATAATCATCCCACAGATGTAATATTATCTACAGCTACTTTTAGTACCATCGATGTTAAGTTAGACTCTTTTTCTCCAATTGATCTTTCTGAGTTAACTTCAATAATTACTTCCTCCAAACCATCAACGTGTCTTTTAGACCCCATTCCTACAAAACTGCTCAAAGAAGTCCTGCCATTAATTAATGCTTCGATCTTAAATATGATCAACCTATCTCTAATAATCGGCTATGTACCACAGGCCTTCAAGCTGGCTGTAGTTAAACCTTTACTTAAAAGCATCTCTAGACCCAGCTGTCTTAGCTAATTATAGGCCAATCTCCAACCTTCCTTTCATATCAAACATCCTTGAAAGAGTAGTTGTCAAACAGCTAACAGATCATCTGCAGAGGAATGGCTTATTTGAAGAGTTTCAGTCAGGTTTCAGAGCTCATCACAGCACAGAAACAGCTTTAGTGAAGGTTACAAATGATCTTCTTATGGCCTCTGACAGTGGACTCATCTCTGTGCTTGTCCTGCTAGACCTCAGTGCTGCGTTCGATACAGTCGACCATAATATCCTATTAGAGCGATTAGAACATGCTGTAGGTATTACAGGTACTGTGCTGCAGTGGTTTGTATCATATCTATCTAATAGACTCCAATTTGTACATGTAAATGGAGAGTCCTCTTCACACACTAAGGTCAATTATGGTGTTCCACAGGGTTCAGTGCTAGGACCAATTCTATTTACATTATACATGCTTCCCTTAGGCAGCATCATTAGAAGACATAGCATACATTTTCACTGCTTTGCAGATAACATGCGTGCCAGGCTGTATACAGTGTGTCTATAAACTGAAGCAGTTATCTTACAGCAGCTGTTGATCCACAAGCACCAAACAGTTTGCATAATTGTGAGATGCATCTGACAAAGCAGCATGAAGATGAGAATGCAGGGCTCATCACATTGGAGGTGTGCGCCCAATTTCAAGACTTTTTAAACTTTCCAAGTGATGGAAGGAGAGGTAAGTGACGGAAGTGACGGGGGTAAGGTAAGGACCCATGTTGTAGGTGACGTCAGACGCCAGAGATTTGGCGGGAAAAAACAAAAACGAATGGTAGCCTAGAATTTAACAAAGTTTCTTTAATCTTCAGTATTGCCAAATAAACTAACCAACTGTCATATAACTAACAACATCTGTCCTATCATCTCTAACACCCTGGAGAACAACGAGGAGAGTTTAGACGCTCTCCAAGGATACATCGACCGGTGCTTCGAAGATTTAGTAATGAAGAAGGCCCAGAGCATGTCTTCCCCGGCCAAAACTGAGACGCCATCATCTAAAAGATATCACCCGGCAGACTCCCCCGGCACAACATCACCTGCCGGCAAAGATATCGTCGACATCCTGGAGTCAATCGATAAGCGATTGTCCAGTTTTGATGCGAGGCTGTCCCTGGTAGAGATCTTACACCGGGAATTTCAATCTCTAAAAGAATCCCTGGAGTTCAGCCAGAAGCAGGTGGAAACACTTGCTGCAGAAAACGCCACGCTACGGGACTCGGTCAAATCTCTAACCGAAAATGTGACCCAATTAAACATAGGAAATAAAAAATAAAAGAGACCGTTATGGATTTACAAGCCCGTAGCATGAGAGATAATCTTGTGTTTTCTGGTATTCCAGAGTCTGCCGGAGAGGACCCGAAAGCGACCGTGAGAAGCTTCATTAAAATCCACCTGAAGCTGCCGGAGGACACGGTGAAAACATAGGGTTTGAAAGCGTGCATCGCATCGGGCTCAAGACAGGAAGCGGGATACCGCGTCCTATTGTGGGGTCGGCCACTTTAAGCAGAAGGAGCAGGTGAAGAGTCGCGGCAGAGAGCTGAAAGGAACGGACTTCAGCGTGAACGACCAGTTCCCCAGAGAGATCCTGGAACAACGCAGGGTCCTGTTCCCAGTCCGGCGTAGTTTTATTCAGAAAGGCTCCCGGGCTGTCATCGCCGTGGACCGGCTCTACGATGGACGGACAGCTCTACCGCGACCCGGCATCACTCCATGGCTGTATTGACCGCACACCAGATAAGAATCCGCTGCGCTATTCTCTTCACTCACACTCTCTTGTATTAACTTTTGCTTAACTATGTAATATCAGTATGCTAATTTAGTATAACGTCACCGTCACTCTCCGCCAATGCTTTAATTGGAATGTTTCCGTTTTTATTTCTTTTCCCCTCTCTCTCTCTTGTCGCTCACCTTGCTCTTTGGTTTCCTTGCTTCTCTTTTCTTTCACTATGTCGATCACCAGTTTCCCTATCCATCCACAAACGACACTGTCTATTTCTACATGCTCACTCTGCACGATCACGCACACACATGCGTTTAAAGGCAACACATTTACAACAGCCACACACATGCACACATTTTAGTTATTATGCACACACATAGTCAGACCTATGGAGCTTCACGCTGCGCATTTTCTTCTCTTTATTTACAAAAAAAAAAAAAAAATATGATGTGTTTCCATTTTCCTCACCGTCTAAGCAAGACACACAGCATATGTCATTAGCCACAAACACACAACTATGGGCACGCTAAGGTTTGTCTCATGGAATGTGCATGGAGCTGGCTCTAGGGAAAAAAGGTTAAAAATACTTAACCAACTTAAAAAACTACAGGCAGACGTTGTTTTATTACAAGAAACCTACATGCCTGTCACAGGTTTAAATGAACTTAAAACACCTGAGTTTCCTAATGTGTTCTCAGCCTGTTATAATTCTAGACAAAGAGGAGTAGCAATTCTAATACATAAAAATATTAATTTCATAGTACTCGATACAGTTATAGATCCAGAGGGCAGATTCCTAATAGTCAAACTATCTATACTTAACCAAAAGCTAGGTATTGTAAGTGTATATGGTCCGAATGTTGATGACCCCTCATTCTTCCACGTTTTTTTTAGTGCACTCTCCGAACACCTAGATTGCACAATTGTTCTTGGGGGAGACCTCAACCTGGGACTAAATGAAGAAATGGATAGGCTCAATACAGCAGGAACTCAGCGTAATTGGCAGTCCACAAATATAATCAAACAGTATATGAGCGACTTTGGTCTTTGCGATGCATGGCGCTCCCTCCACCCCAACAGTAAAGAATATACTTTCTTCTCACATGTTCATCACTCCTACTCTCGTCTGGATTATTTTTTGGTCAGCAGCTCACTGCTGAGTGACAGTTGCTCAGGTGGCAGAGCAGGTCAGCCACTAATCAGAAGGTCGGTGGTTCGATCCCAGGCTGCCTCCTGGCTGTATGCCAAATATCCTTGGGCAAGATACTAGCCCCATGTTTGCCTACTGGTGGTGGTCAGAGGGCCCGGTGGCGCCAGTGTCCGGCAGCCTCGCCTCTGTCAGTGCGCCCCAGGGCAGCTGTGGCTACAACGTAGCTTGCCATTGCCAGTGTATGAATGGGTGAATGACTGAATGTAGTGTAAAGCGCTTTGGGGTCCTTAGGGACTGAGTAAAGTGCTATACAAATGCAGGCCATTTACCATTTACCATTTCAGACACTGAGATTCATCCTATAGCTGTCAGCGATCATGCTCCGGTATCTTTAACACTAATGCAGAAGAATAATACCACACCAAGTAAAAACTGGAGATTTAATACATCGCTGCTCAAAGATGAAGAGTTTATCAAATACTTTAAAAAAAAATGGACTTCATATTTAGACTTTAATGACATTCCTGGAACATCAGCATCTGTCCTCTGGGAAGCAGGGAAAGCCGTGATGAGAGGTAAAATAATCTCTTTCTCATCACATAAGAAGAAAGAAGAAAACAAAAATATTCAAGAACTGGAAAAAAACATCAAATCCTTAGAAAAAGCCTATGTATCACACCAAGATCAAGAAATATTAAACAATTTACGCAAAACAAAACTAGAATTAAATGAAATTATTAATAAAAAGACTAAATTCTTAGTACAAAGACTTCGCCTGCAAAATTATGAACATGGTAACAAATCCGGACAATTTCTTGCTAACCAGTTAAAAATCAATAAAGAAAAAACAACTATATGTGCTGTTAAAGATTTATCTGGGAATACAATATATGATCTTAAAAAAATAAACAAAATTTTTAGGGATTTCTATGAAACTTTATATACACCACAAATAAACCCATCTAAAAACAAAATTGATCAGTTTCTGGACAACATAACTCTTCCAAAATTACTAGACACCCAAGCAATGGCACTGGATTCACCACTGACGCCAGGTGAACTCCAGGAAGCCCTGATAAGCATGCCCAATAATAAGGCTCCAGGTCCAGACGGCTTTCCTGCAGAATTCTACAAAGAATTCTGGACGATTCTAGCACCAGTTTTTCACAGAACGTTGCAGGAAATCAAGGAAAATGGTAGACTACCACCAAATATGAACTCTGCAAATATCAGTCTCTTACTAAAACCAGGCAAAGACCCTGTATTTGCCTCAAACTATCGTCCAATATCCCTTATTAATGTAGACCTTAAAATAATCTGCAAAGCTCTCTCAGAGAGATTAGAGAAAATAACCCCCCTCTTAATTCATCCTGACCAAACTGGTTTCATAAAAGGTAGGCACTCATCAACAAATACACGTAGATTACTTAATTTAACAGACTACTCATGCAGTAAAAACATTGAAACCATAATATTGTCTCTTGATGCAGAAAAAGTGTTTGACAGAGTTAATGGGAAATTTCTATTTGCAACTTTACACAAATTTGGTTTTGGATCTTCTTTCATCAACTGGTTAAAAATATTATATAATTCCCCAACAGCTTGTGTCAGAACAAATGACCAGACATCCTCCAGCTTCTGTCTCCTGAGGGGCACCAGGCAGGGATGCCCACTCTCCCCTTCACTGTTTGCAATTTTTATTGAGCCACTAGCAGCAGCAATTAGACAGAATACAGTAATTAAGGGCATAAAATGTAAGAACGTGGAACATAAAATCAGCCTTTATGCGGATGATATGTTACTCTTTCTCCAAAATTCACAAACCAATATCTCTGGGCTGATTGCATTGATAAATTCTTTCTCAAGAGTCTCAGATTATTCAATCAACTGGTCAAAATCTACAGTTCTTCCGATTAATTGCTCCTTCCATAATTCTTCTCCTACACCACTGCAATCTGGAAATATAAAATATTTAGGTATTAATGTCTCTCCTAAGCTTTCAGAATTAACTAAGTTAAACCACATCCCGCTTTTAAAGACAGTAGAAAGCGATCTGGCTAGATGGAAATCTTTACCCATATCACTCATGGGAAGGGTCGCCGCTATAAAAATGATGGTCTTGCCAAAAATAAACTATTTGTTTTCAATGATCCCAAATAAGCCATCACAAGATTGGTTCAGATCTCTAGACTCATGTATTTCTAAATTCCTTTGGAAAGACAAACCCCCACGTATCAGCTTAAAAACATTACAAACGACCAAGGATAAAGGAGGATTAGATCTGCCTAACTTTAATCACTATTTTTTAGCCAACAGGCTTCAGTTCATCTCTAGATGGTTTAAACACAGCTTCTTAGATGAGCCCTGGCTAGATGTAGAACAGGCACTATGTAATAATCTAGAAATTTCAGACCTACTATTTATCAGCTCAAACATTAAAAGACATGAATGCTTTAAAAGCATCAACATCAGCTCTTCTGTGACAGCATGGTGGGAGTTTCTAAAAATGACAGCGTCCTCATTAATCCCATGCAAACGTACACCTATCTGGAATAACCCTGACATATTACAAAACAATAATATGATTAATTTTCCAGATTGGAGTTGTAAAGGAATTAAATACTTAGAACATATATTAGAGGGAACAGAATTTATTCCATTTGACAGTGTCAGGGTAGGTGTAGAAAACAGGACTCGTATGCAGGACTCCTTTGGGAGAAGACAGTGGATTTATTTACAGTGCGGTAAAGGTACAACAGTTCAATATATATAGTGATGGGGTGCCCAGGTGTGGTCTCCTCCTTCTCCTCCTAGCAGTGCTCGTGGCCATGAAGTGAAAACACACGTAGTGACTCCTTCCAAACAGTAATCCCAAAAGGTGGTCCAGCTCCCGTGATCTCTCTCTCCGTTTCCCTCCTGGTGGCAAACACGCAAACACACAAACACACAAACACACGCAGAGTAACTAAACAATCCTGAGCTCAACATAAACTGCCACAAAAACCGTCGGCGCTGCTCTACCGTGCTTCACACAATGATCCAGCGCTGACTGACGCTCGATCGCCCTGTTAAGACGGCAGCCCGGGAGATGGCGGATAATTGGTTACAGCTGGTCGGCTCCGATCAACAACAAGTGCGGTCAGTCTCTGCGCGGGAACACTCTCGGGAATGCTCGTCACCGCTCGGAGGTAAACAATCCCGTTACGAGAGCGAGAGAGAGAGAGAGAGAGAGAGTGGGAGAGAGAGGAAGGGAGCAACATACACACAATAACGCATGGGCAGGCAGCCAGGCAAGGGCTGTCGGACCATGACAGACAGACTAGTTACACAATATGGGATCAACAAGAAAAGATTTTTAGAGTATCAACAAATTAAATCCATAGTAAAAAAGAGATTTAACCTCAGTCAAGCTGAATTACAAACACCACCAAGTGCGGTACACTTTCTTACTCTTAAATCCCCCAAATTATTATCTAAAATATACAGAACACTTTCTAAAATAGATGAATCAATATCCCTTCCTATTGCAAAGTGGGAAGCAGATTTATCAGTAAGCTTAGACCAAAACTTCTGGTCTCAGATTTGCTTAAAAACCTTTAAATTGATTAAAAATCCCAGTCTGCAATTAATACAATACAAAATACTACATAGAGTGCACTATACAGGTCATCAGATGTTCAAGATGGGCTTTACATCTTCCAACAACTGCTCACACTGTCAAGGCAATACACCAGACAATTACATCCATGCTCTTTGGTTCTGTCCACCAGTGCAGAAGTTTTGGCGTGAGATATGTGAAGACTTATCAAAGTGTCTGAAATGTAACATTCCAGCCTCCCCTTTACTGTGTTTGCTGAGCAACTTGGATGAGGTCACTGCAGAAATAAACACAGCCCACATTGTTTTTACAGCCCTATGCATTGCCAAGAAAACGGTCCTCCTTAACTGGAAAAATAAAAAGAATCTTAATTCTAATCAATATAAAAACCATCTAATAGATCACATTAGTCTTGATACAGCCTCTGCCACCACATTTGATCAATCCCTTTGGGCTCCTTTGATCGGCTTCATCACCTAGTGGGGGTGGGGGGTCATGGTTTGGTCCTGCCTTCGCTATTGTGGTTGATGTGGAGGTTGGGACGGGCTTAGGGCGCCTGGAGAACCCCTAGAGACGTTATCCCTGGAGGGCTCAACCCGGGGGGTTGTGATCATAACCTGGTTAGTGGCTCTGGTCGCTCTTAGAGGGTGTTCTCCTCGTGGCTGCGTGCAGCGGGGCTGGGGGATGGTCTGTACTGGCGGACGTAGGTTACTGGCCTGGTGGCCTGGCTGCCCCTGAGTGGATCAGGGGCTTGGGGTTCAGGGGTGCTTCGTCTCCGTGATGGGGCTCTGGCTGGGCCTTGGGGACTTCGGTCCTCGCCGGTGTGTCGCCGAGGTTGTGGGCGGGTGGGTGCACGGGGCTCAGCCCTGGCGCAGGGGCCTCTGGTGCATCGGCCTAACTGGGGGCTCTTCAACTGGCAGGGAGGTTGTTCCATCCTTGCAGAAGTCCACTCTGCAGGTGGGGGAGACACAGGAGAGGTGGAGAATAAACCTAACCTGGGTGTCTGTTGTCTTGTGTAGTCTGGAGATGATTGAATGTTGGGGTGGGTATAGTTTCCTCTGCGGTGGGGTGGGGTGGGCTTCCCCAGGTCCTGTGGGGCTTAGCGGTGCTGCTGCCATAGGCCCCGGTCTGGATGGGCCTGGGCTCCCTTGCCTTGGTGGGTACTAGAGGACGGGGTGCCTACTGGGGTCAGCGGGGAGCTGGCCCAAGGGAGGCATCTTGCCCTCCCTTCTTTTCCTCCCCATCTCCGGCTGCCTCCCTCTTCCCGCTCCACCACACCCACCCACACAGGTAGGGCCTTGGGGTGCGGGTGTGTCACCAGGGTGCAGGGAGGCATTCCCCCTCTGTCCCCTTCTGGCCACCTGTGCCTCAATTTTATTCCACAACTTAGACATCCACATTATTCACACTCTCATAACACACACACACTCATAACACACACACACACATATATATATATATATATATATATGTGTGTGTATATATATATATATGTGTATATATATATATATATATATATATATATATATATATATATATATATATATATATATATATATATATATATATATATATAGGGCCTTGAGGGTGACCACGTTAACGGCGCCCAGAGGGACGGTCTGTGTATTCAACCCTACATCTGGCGCCGGTGCCCACCTCTCAATTTTAAATCCATGTAGACACTGAGGGTTCTCAGGAGGGGCCGTGCTAACACCTGCTGCTCTCTGGCAGCAGCACCACGCCTCCCTTGTTTTAAATGCACTTTAGAACAACACGCAGCAACACTACACATGAGCGGGAGGAGGGAGGTATGGGGTCTTCACACACCCCCGTTCTCTACTAGCCATCGGGGCCGGGGGCTGGGAGGAGGTGTTGGCTGTCCGATTGGCCTCCCTGCTGCTGCGGAGCCTGGGGCGGTCTGCTTGCCTCCACCCCGGGGAAAGGGTCACATCTCTTGGGTCTGGTGCCGTTTCCCCTCTGGGGCGAGGGTACCTGGACCCAGGGCATAGAGTATGTTTGGGGAGTATGATTGTGTGTACATGTCTATGTATGTCTATCCCTACGTTGGGTGAGTGCTGAGTGTTTCTATATGTGTGCATGAGGGTGGGAAAGCGTGTTTGTGTCTGTGTGTGCCTGTTTGTCTGTGTCTATATGTCAGGTCGGGTCTTAGACTCCACCTCCCTGGGTACTCCCAGGCTCTCCAAGTGTGGAGGCCTATCTCCCCTCACCACACTCCCTGCTGGTAACTGATGCCCTCAGGGGTTGGTGCATTGGTGGTTCTCCCGGTGGCTACTTGGCGGGGCCTGGTGCCTGTCGCTCGGTCAGGCCTCTTCCAGGGCAAAGGGGGCCCTCGGGCCTCCGGCCTCGGGGCCTGCAACTTGGCTCACTCTGGCACAGCTGGCTGCCGGCAGAGCCGGCGGGCACGCCGGTGCAGCCCCCTCTGGCTTCTGCTCCGTGGCTACTGGGTGACCCCTCGTCTGGGGATCTCCTCAGCCCTTCCCAGGAGGGTGGCACGGATGCCCCTCCGGTGGTCCTCCTTGGGCTCTCGCACTCTGGGGCCTCTGGATGTCTGGAGCCTGGATCTCCTCCATGCCTGCTTCATGCCCTGGGGGACGGGGCTATGGCCCTCCACACCCTCTAGCAGACCGTTACATGGGGAAACCTTTTTGTATACAAGCGCTGATCCACACAGGTGTGCACACGGGTGTTCACTGTTCGTGAGACATAAACTACACCTTTCTTAGCTGCTACTTCAAAGCACATTGTGCGCTGTCTGTCCTGCGTGCTGCACAACAACTTTCAATATTTAGTATTTACTGCTGTTCACACTTAGCTAGATTAACGTGATGGTGTTGTGTTTAGTATGTTGCTTTGTTTTTGTTTGGTTTTTTTTTTTGCTTGTCTTCTCTTCTTTTTCTCTCAACAGGTGATCCAGGAGATTTTTTTTTTCTTTCTCTTTGTCTTTGTAAGTGCCCTTTCTCACTGTCTCTTTTCCCTTCTGCTTTTTCTTTTCCTTCCTCTCTTTCTTTCTCCCTTTCCTATCCCCCAGTCATGTCTGTCCCATCTGTAACAACTGAAAATAAAGTAAATAATAACAACAAAGTTTGATCAAATGGACCAATACGGCAATGCCATGATGATCCATTTGGCAAAATAAATCCATTTGGTATCCTTGTTGGTCTTCAGACAACAATTCTGACGGCTAAAGAACCAAATGGGACAGACAAAAAAAAAAAAAAAAAAAGAAGATGAGAATGCACTGCAGGAAACTAACAAAATAAAACAGGAAGTACAGTGGGACACGGGAGGAAATGGGGGCGCTATAAATACAAAGTCATATCGCGTTCAAACATTAAAGAAGCAGAACGTCAGGGCTTTGTAAAGTCTAAAGACTGTTTCTTTCTTTCTTTTGTTTTTCTGCCACGAAGAGCTGAGCTGACTGATGAAGAGGAGCTCAGCCCCCAGTGGTTCCTCATCAGTGTCTGAATCAGTGACTCATCAGTGTGACTTCTGACACACATGCATAATAATGATTCTGGTGTGTGTGTGTGTGTGTGTGTGTGTGTGTGTGTGCAGGTTCTAGTTAAAACTACAGGTTTCCAGCTGAACCACTCATCTTCCTCCCAGCGTCTCGTCATCAGAGGCTGACACTGTGTGATCTTTAGCTTTGGTCCTTCTACACAGACAGCTGCTGAGACGTCTTTGTGTTGGGATTATCCTTTTCCTTTATATTCATGTTTAGTATTCACTCTGAGTTCCTCGTATTCTGCTGATGTTCTTGTTTCCACCCTCCAGCTGTTTTAAAGCAAACTGAAGTGAGGCTTTGTGTTTGGGTGATGCAGCGGTTAGTGCTGTCGCCTCACTGCAGGAAAGGTTTGAATCGGCCTGTGTGTGTCTGTGTGTGTCTCTCTGGTTTCCTCTCACTCACAAACACAAACACATGCATGATGATTATGACTGACTGCAGGTACGGTGACTGTCTGTCTGTGTCTGTGTGTTTGCTGATGGATCAGTGATCTCTGTCTGCTGTTCAGGGTAGATTTACAGTGGCCTGCATTTTGTGTCCAGAGTCACATAGACTGTACATAGATGATGGACATGGCTACTTCTACTGTGATAGGTGTAATCAAGCTACGCTGCAGTCATGTTGACTAAATGCTTGTCAGTCCCACGATGGAGCGTAGCTGCTTTATCACAAATGAAACAAAGTTCAATCTGATACTTGAAGTTTTCTCTGCGTCTTTCTTTTACGAAGCCTGTTGAAGGAATTGTTCTGAATTGGTTCCATATAAACTGAATTGAATTAAAAGTTATTCATAGAAACACTAAAGTTATGTGTAAAGTGTTTACTGGGGTCCCCATACACTTCACAGGAGTCGCCCCCTGTTGGCTGATATAAATAATGCTGTCTTAAAGCACTTTAAACCACATGGGCTTCTTGAAGCTATGCCCATCTTTTATATACAGTCTCTGATTTGGGTCCATAATTATTTAAGGCGCTGGTTTTATCGAGTATCTGTTTCCAATCAACGACAACATAAAAACGTCCCCATTTAAATGTTAACATTGAAACATGTTCATAGACTATAAAGAGCATCTGTTACCTGCTACCCACAAACAAGTTTGTGTTTGTGGTTGTAAAGCTGCGTGGTTACGAGCAGCAGGAAGAACAGGCGTGTTCACAGAGGCCGAGTTCCTGTTCTCAGATCACACAGGAACTATTCAGACACTTCCCACTGTGTCAGGATGAAGGTGAACATCTTCTGCTGCCTGTTAGTCTGCACTCTGGGCTCTAATGTCACTGCAGGTGAGACTCTTTCACTTTATTCACATTTACGTATTTATAGTTTACATATGAGACTCTCAGATAATAAAAGCTGTGAAGTTCAGTGTGAGACTGTGTGCTTGGATAAAAGTGTGAACGCAGCTCAAAGTGTCCGACGCGTCGTGTCAGACAGTTTTTATCTCACTGACAGTAAATCTGTCATAAAATTATCCATCAGTTATTTTACAGATGAATAAAGTCATTTTGTTTGGACTATAAAAAGTTAGAAAAGACTCTTCATACGACAGTTTAACCTCCAATCAGGAAATCAGCGTTTCCTGATTGAAGCTACGATCATGAAACATCAGTACTAAAACAGCTGAGTGACATGTCGGTGCCGCTCCATTTCCAGCCACACATCCTTCAAAGAAGCCTCTTTATTACAGACAGTCTGATCACTGTGGACTTTAAAAACAGAAATCATGCTTCTGCTGTTATTCTGTCAGATATCGGCCTGGTTGGTGATTTTTAGTTCTGTGTATAAATCTTGGATGATTGGCAGCACTGAAATTCTTCCTTCACTGATCATGTAACAAAGTTTAACTTCATGAAACTTTGGGATCAAATCATTAAGGAACGCTCCAGTTAATGTCAGTCTAGACTTGTAATGTTACCGTGTGTCGACAGCATCTGAAGGTTTATGTGATTCTGAAAAACTCTGTTTGTTTTTGCAGGTTTAACCCATGAAGTATTTAAGGAGGGGACACAGGTCACTCTGCGCTGTCCTCACTCTGTGGAGGGTGAAGTGAGGTGGAGCAGAGAGAGTGGAGGAAACAGAACTGACATACTTACAGCTGATGGAGGCAGAACTATAAAACACATCAATGATCCACAGAAACGATACAATTCACTGGCTGACGGGTCTCTGTTCATCCTCAGAGCTGCTCTCTCAGACTCTGGCAGATACTTCTGTAACCATGAAGCAGCTGTGGAGCTGACAGTGATCCCATCAGGTAACATCAAACATTTCAACAGTTGACCTGTTTCCTATTTAAAAATCATGCGTCTTCCATAAAAAAATAACAATTGACTCAAACAAATTCAGTGATAATGAAAAGCTGCATTTTAGACGTGTTTTTAACTTTAGTTCCAGCTTTGTTTTGTCACATGTGCTTCCTGTTACTGTAGATGAGTTTCTATATAAAATAATAACTGTAGTGTTCTTCATCTGTACACATCACATACTGCAGTAAGCAGTGAGCAGCTGTGAGCAGCTACATAATAATAAAAGTCTTATCTCTGCTCTCTATAAACTCAAACCACAGTGTATTTGAACTTCAGCTGATCAGACTGAAGCATTTCAGTTTGGGTTTTTGTGCAGTGATCCACTTTATGTTGACGATGTCATTCTGTCTTTGCTTTGACATGAAAAACCTAAAACCCCAGCAGAGATAACCGGTATCACCACCGTGGTTATCGAGTCAGAGCGCAGACTTCCTGTTTCAAGTGGCGACTCACACAGCCTGTAGTAGCTGTGTGTGCTGCCACCAGGGGCAGTGCACAAATATACTGTGTGGGTACTCCTGTTGTTGCTGCCTGAGCTCCAGTTTGATGGAAACAGATAAATAGAAATGGATGAAGTGAAACAGTTAAAACACTGAAAGCTGTCGGCTGCAGCCCTCTCTGTGCTCCCTGCCCTCCTCTTTCCTGTTGACATCCACCTTTAAACCAATCAGCACGTGGCCTGTTGGAAAGAATCACTTTAATGATAAATGTCATTAATATTCACAGGAACTAAAATAGTGAGTGTTGCAGAAAGGAGCAGCATCACTCTGAACTGTTCTCATGATGTTGGAGGATCAGCTGTTCCAACATGGAGCAGAGACTCTGGAGAAATAAATGAAGGAAGGATTTCTGTTTCCACTGAGGACAAAACATTAAGTATAAGAGAAGCTGAGCCTGCTGACTCTGGACTGTACAACTGTGATGGAAAACCAGCTGTTTATCTGAATGTGACCAAAGGACAGAGATCTGACAGAGGTGAGACACATGAACCCAAAAATAACACAGAAATGTTTTTGTAGAGTTTCCAACAAACTTTAATCTAAGAAAATGTTCCTGCTGGATTATTCCTACCATACAGACATGAGAGTGGTGTCAGTGTTTTACCTAAATGTGGACTCACACTGAGCTTGGAGGCCGAGTAGTGTCCCCATTAAATTCTGTCTAATTTAATAAAATGCATTCACAGCTTCTATCACAGATGAACTACAACTCTAAAACACACACAGCAGATGTTTCCATTTAAATTGTGACTAAGAAGCAAATTCTTCATCAGACAAGCTGGAAGTTTTTGATAGAGCAGAAATATCTTAATGATCTTCAGATGTGATGAGATTATTACAAACTACAGCACAAAGATGCTGACTGTGGGCGAGTATCAGTCATTCTAGGACGTTCACAAAGCTCGAGCAGTTATGGACATCACCACAGACATCTTTACTGCTCTTAGATTGAACTTTGAGGAAGTCAATGTAACCTTCTGAAACAACTTGTCCAACAATAAAAAACATTCACACAAAAAAAAGACAAAAGAGAAGGTGGTGAACTGTAGGACAACTCCTCCCCTCCTCATTAAAGAAGCTGTGGAGCTGCAGTCAAGTACATGCACACGACTTTTAACCTCAATGGTCATGAGAATTTGCATATTGATGATCAAGGAACTGATTTCACAGCCCATCATTCGGTGGTCCTAGTTTCAGTCATTATGCAAATGTTGTTTGCGTAATACTGTTTATAAGATTGGGGAAACCTGCAGTCAGCTGAGACTGAAGGAGTCACCTGGATGAGTGACGAAACGTTTCTCCCACTGAAAACGTCCAGATGAACAGAGTCAACTTTTGGAGATTTACTTACCTGGATGACTGAGCATGCATCAAGATGATAACCCCAAGTTGCTCTTTAATGCATCCAGAGTATGAATGCATGTGAATGTTAGAAGCACTTAAATAGAAAGCACAGACAAAAATGTTCGTGTGTGAATGAGGCAAGTTATGTAAAGCGCTTTGAGTGCTCAGAGTAGAAAAGTGCTAAATAAGAACCAGAGCATTAAACATGCTAAAGGACTCTGTCCCTCTGTCTGTCTAGTTCATATGTCACTTTCTTATGTTATTTGTAACTCACTGGGACATCTGTGTTTCAAACTGGGCTGTCCACACAACACCCTGGCTCTGTCTCATAACTGGATATATACTTTGTGGGTATGAATATAAGCAGATGGTATCTATGCAAAGAGGAAACCCTTCTAAACGGGAAAAGCAGTAGAGGAGCCAAGGCAGTAGGGAATATGAAATTCACATAGGTTCCATATATAATTTGTTCCACACACGAAACAGAATCAAAACCCTGGCCAGAGACAACAAGAATCGAAATAAAATAACACAGCCAAATAAAATTCCAGTGTAGTCCACTAAAACACTAAAAGTCCCATGAATGGTTCATTAAAGATGTGAACTTGACGGCGTCCTCCAGACTTCATATCTCCACCACCTGTAAGATGGCGAAAGATGTACCCTTAGGCCCCCTCCTCGATTCAGAGATGGTCTTTCCCTTTTCACGTAAATGGCCTCCTTGACTCCGCGCTCAAACCAGCGTTCTTCCCTGTCCAGGATGTGTACATCCTCATCCTTGAAAGAGTGTCCACTGGCCTGTAGGTGTAAATAGACTGCAGAGTCCTGGCCTGATGAGGTTGCTCTTCTGTGTTGTGCCATCCGCTTCGCTAGAGGTTGTTTGGTTTCCCCGATGTATAAATCCTGGCAATCCTCCTGGCACTTAACAGCGTACACTATGTTACTCTGTTTGTGTCGGGGACCCGATCCTTGGGTGGACCAGTTTTTTTTGGCGCAGCGTGTTTTGGGGTTTAAAAGCCACAGAGACCCGGTGTTTAGAAAAATGCGTCTCAACTGTTCCGATACTCCTGACACATATGGGATCACTACAGGTTTTCGCCTGGGCAGCGGTTGTCCTTCTCTCCTGGATCGGCTGGAGCTTAAGAGCCTTCCCAGCTTTGACAAAAGTCCAGCTGGGATAACCACATTTACTCAGGGCCTTCTTGATGTGATGTTCTGCTGCCTCCCTGGCTGCTGTGGCCAAGGGCGAACCCTGATTGGTCACAGTCTTAACTGGCATGCCTGGAAGTCTCCCCGGAACATGTCAACAATATATACAATAAAAGCATGCAATAAAACAAAACATTGTACATTATTAAAAGCTTAAAAATGATAAAACACAGCAACTCATGCACAAATGCTTAAAAACACAAAGTTAAAACATGTCACCTTCACCCTGTGACATTAATCAGCATCAGTCAGACAGCATCCAATCATTGTTTACAAATCACAAAATATTGTGTACAATTCTTCAGTTCAATTTTTTACTTTTAGTTTTAGATTTTGTTTTTTGTTTTTATGTGGAGTTTGTTTTTAACCAACTCGTATATTTAAAGCTCAATTGTTGATTTTTATTTTTTATGTATCTGTATTTTCTTTTTTCTGTACTCAAGATAATATGACAACAACAACAACTACTACTACAAAAACACCACCACCACCACCAACAACAACAACAACAACAACAACAACAACACCAACTACTGCTACAACTCATAAAGCATCAGTAACACCTGCATCACCCACTGAGGCTCCATCAGGTATGATTGCATCAAAGAATCTAAGAAGTGCAGTTTCACAGATTTAACTGTAAACATGTTCATCTCTTCTGGCCTGTAGTATAAATGACATTTAGAGAACACTGATGTGTTTATATATTAAATATTACAGAGTCCATGTATGTGATGCATGATCCATGTTCATCACTCTGACCTTGTCCAGCTTTTCCAGTGCAGAGTTTCCTGATAGGAACTGGTCTTCTTCTTCTCTCCACCCTCATCCTCATCACTGTCTACTTCATTTGGAGATGCAGGTCCAACAGACGAGGTGAGTAAAGTGAAACATGACCAGAATCTGTGGTTTACATGATTTATTCATTGGTTTAAACACGTTAGTCGGATCATTCTCACATATCTGCTGTGCTCTAGTTTAGCCTCCTTCACTCGGTTCTTTTGACACATCTGTTAGTGCGATGGTGCCGGTGGTTGTGGGCTGCTGTCTGCCTGTCTTACCTGTCATGTTTGTTGTCATCTCGATCACACTGGCTTTCTTCCAAAATGTTCTTTGATACACTCTTCATCATATAAACTCCACCTGTCAGGACAGGTGGAGTAAGTAAGTCCAGTGTGAACTCTTCTTTTACAGAAAGGTCACAGGAGACGTGGTAAACTGGGGGCGTGTCAGTGAGGTTTAAAGACTATGTAGTGACTTCCTTAACAGCTGTTCCTCCTTCCTTCTTCGATGGACTGTCTTCGGATCATGTTTGGTTTTATTCAGGAGCTCCTTTAAACCTCTCCACCAGTGGATTCAGGCACTTGTATCGGACCTCCGTTACCAACGTCTATGGCATTCACGGCAACTTCCCATCATAGTGTTGTGTGCACCCGCTGAGTGGTGCATCCCAGCTGGTCTGCTATTGAATGATGTTTATGGAATCAGCCGGGCTCTGCTTTGTCTTCTGTAACTTAATCAGAAAGAAGAAGCTCGACGTCTGACAGGCAGGTAAATGAGACCATATTTCCCTCGTTATGGCTTCCAGTACGTTTTAGGATCGACTTTTACAGAAAGGCAAGCAGAAGCGATGCCCCCACCACCCCACCCCCAATTACACATGCAAACAAAGGATCCTCCTCCACTATTTAAGTGTTTAACAAGATAAATTCAATCAGACTGAAACATACTGCACTCATTCCTGGCTGAAGAATTGTAAAATATTAGTACTGCCACAGTTGAATAAATACCTACTTTATTACCCCCAGAATATAAAGTACATCTTAAACACTTTATATTCTGTTTTAATGTCCTACATTACTCACAACAATCAGCAAGGCAAAAGTCCTCTGTTACGATGCTAAATCCCTGAAGCTTGTTTACTTGCTAATGCTAGCTGGTGCAGTATGTAACTGATCTCAGAACAGTGAATGAGAGGCCAGCAGCAGCTTGCCTCTCATGCTGCTCTCCCATCAGTTAACTGTTAAAGTCACAGCAGTTTAAACACAATGCTCATGTGCACACCAGGAAGAAGCTGCAGCCTCTCAGCTCGTCAGCTTCATTCAGTGTTAGCAGGAGACAGACGCCCTCTGAGACACTTTGCTGTGAGTCTGAAATAAGTGCAGCTTTTAGTGACAGTAGCCAACTGTGGCCACAAGATGGCAGGAATGTAAAGGATGGATGTAGAAACCAAGGAGCTCTGAGATGAGAGGAGAGAGATCGCTTGGTCTGTTTTTTCATTCATGTCTGTTTTTAGATTTGCCTGTCCTGATGTAACACCACTGTCCTTACACATCTCTGATGCTGGTCGAAGCAGACTGAAGCACAGAGGAGACTGGGCCTTTGCTGTAGTGGTTCTGCACTTTGGAGCAGTCTGCCTCCAACACTCGACACTGTAAAACTTTAAAATGTGACTCAGTTTTGATGCTTTTCTTTTCTTTTTGTTCCTTGTTTTTTTCTATTTTCCTGCATCTTTTCAGCTCTGCCTTTATTCCATTCACAGAATTTATTTAATCTCAGAAATTTGAATCTCAGCCTCACTTTTGAGTCATGACCTGTAGATAACTGGTCCGGACACATCACAGTTTCGCCCTCAGACTGCTGGATTCCTGGATTGAGTAGTTTTGGATGACTGCCCGTCTGCAGCTGCTCACTTCATGCTCTGTGTGAAACAAGCCGTTCTAACCTCCTGTGAATAAGAGTGTTTTAGAGAAGCCTGGGCTTTTAGCTCACAGGGTTTATCATGAACATCCACCATTGGAACAGCAGAGATTACAGGAGCAGAAAAGGCTTTTTCAGTCCACACGTACAATTATGAGCAGAGGTGCTACTGTAAATGCTGTATTTGTGACCCTCTGACTGCTGACATCCTTGTGATATGTGTCCTCTTCTGTTTATCAGACTGTCAAAGTAAAGCATTTGGTCACAGTTTATAATATTGCTGAATTTGCTGCATTCACACTGTGTTTTGGTACTTTTACCAGATAAGATAAGAGCAGGTTTATCAAATGGTCCTCTTAAGTATCATTAGCTACAAGATGGTTAATAACTCTGTGTTCAATAAATTCTGACTCTGTTTAGCAGTAAAAGCTTCAAAAACAGCCACAGTCCAGTTTAACTTCAGTTAAAGTTTCATTTTCACAGCTTGACAGACAGCGTGTTTCATTAATGTTCAAGGAGGAACTGACTCTGATGTGTCTGCAGGGGATGACAAACAGGGCCACGTCTATGATGAGATACCAGCTGGAGCAGAACTTCATGTTATAAATGGTGAGACGTGAGAGTGAAGCTGCTGTGACAGTTTCCTCTGTCAGCATTCATGCAGTGTTACAGTTACAGTCAGGTGATCTGAAATGACTCCATGGTAGCTGCTTGTAGTGTTCAGCAGGTGGTTATTAGTGATTAACAGAGTACAAAAACAGAACGAGAACAAACTGACAAAATTATTTCCTGCTGAGTTTGAATTAATTCCGTTTGTTTTCTCAGGACTACAAACAGAGTGTCCAGGTAAGGTTTCTATGTTGTTTTTGTTTTTTTAAATGGTGTTATGTAGAGAATATTTTAAACAGGAACAAGTCTTTAGATGCCACAGAATCGTCTATGATTTCAAATCAGCAGAAATGAAACCTGCTTCCATTCATATTTTTAACTTACATCTTGTAGTTATTGGACCTTTCTCTTGTAGTCCATTCTGTAATCACGCCTGTGGTACTTGGGTCATTTAAAACTCCTCAGAGAATCCATCTTTGATTCTTTGACTTTTACTGTTAAGCAAACTAAACTCAGAGTTCACAGCATCATTATTTATTCATCAGTAGGGATGAGATTAGAGAATCTGTTCTTGTAGAGGACCGGTTCCCAGAAATCCAGTTCCTGGGAAGTGTTAGTCTGCTTGTCTATTGATCCCACTTATCATTCCACTATAATCAGCTGATTTCAGTTCCTGTGTGGGAGGAGTAAAACAACAGTGCAGTCTGGACTTTTAATTCTATTGCACAAAACAACAAGAGTGCAACACTAAAGTGGAAACTGCATCCAGAACAGAAACACCCACATAATGCTGGTAAAATAACTTCGGCTCTTTGCAAGCATCTGCACAGACAGCATGCTAACGCTAAGCTAGCCAAGAACCCAGAGTGGTGTTAAAGCTGAGTGTATGCAGACCCCAGTCCTGCTGCCAGAGCCTGAACTACAACAGGTAACAAGCTGATGAGCAGTCAGGCTGCAGCCTCCATTCCTACCTGCTCGTGTTTCTGAAGTAGAATCACCATGATGACCACTATAAAGTCTGTGCTGGTTTTCAGCTTTGTGCTGTCGGCTTTGTGTTCATAGCTAAATACTATGAGAAAGATCACGTATGTCCTCATTAGGACTGGGATCTGTGTTGCAGTGTGGGGCTGTAGCCTGTAGGTGTGTAGTGCTTAGTGATAGAAGTGACTGTCAAAGTGGAGCCAATTAGAATAAGAGATATCAATAATTGAATCAAAATGGCTAAATTCTTATCAGTTCTCAGGCCTACGCATCACTCTCAGTAGCTGCATTACAATGTAACACACCAGCCAACATTTAGCTTTTCACATGCAGCGAGGAGGCAACCAGACAAAAGTATAATAACCTAAAGAAGGTCATTGGCATATAAAACTATTTTAATTTCCCTGTAAGATGTGACATTATTTAATTTTTCCACTCACAAAAATTTTAGAAATACCCCAAAATCCTTTTTTTAAACTAAGTTAGTAAAACCTACAACCAGACGTCAGCGGTGTTTCAATTTATTCTGGTGAAACAGAGTGAATGTTGAATGATGAATCCTTCACACACATTTTTAGTTTAGCACATTCACCGTTGGTCCTGTTGGACCCTCTGGTGGTCAGCTCTGGGCATCCAGCTGTATATGTGACAGCTTCACCTCAGAGTGAGATGATGTGCTGAAGCAACATCAGCAGCTATGATAGCGTCTAACTGCTGTGGGTTATGGGATGTTGTTGTAACAGATGGGATGTAATTGTACGCAGTGAGTGGACTGTGTGTGTAAACTTTAATATATAATCTGGCAACTTGGAAAACTTTAAGCATACAGAACATAAGTTTTTTATTATTCATTATAAACTCTCGGGGCTGCTGGGACACACAAAACAGTACTGCGGTCCTGTTTGACCTCCAGCCTTATTTTGAACATCTTCAAGTTTAGCCAAAATAGCAGGTCTATGCTAACAGATGGATTAATGAGCGTTTATTTACAGCTGGCTGAAGGGCGCAGCGTAGGGCACCAACATGTGAGCACACCTCTCCTAACCCTGCTGTCCAGGCCGATCTGTGCTGGCTGTAGACTGTAATCATTTACCTGACACTGGAAAAATACTTGGTCAGCTTTACTGCTATGACACAAGCTTCATGTGACAAATGAATACTAGCTGAACTCTTCTGGCCGTACACTGTACATGTCCAAGCCAACGAAGCCGAAGATTTACACGTGGTAGTTCGTTTAAGCTAGCTCGTTCTTCACCTCCCGCACGGTGACATCATTTACCCTCCAGATGGAAAAGCTAAGCAGCTGTCTGTACACTGCTTTCATCCTGCAGCAGTGTGACCGACTCGTACTGCTGCCGTGTCACCAAACAGCAGCTCTGAGAGAGACGTCGCCACTTTCAGGGATTTAAACAAAGCTGTCGATGCAGAATATTTTTATAAACATCCTCAAACTTCGTATTTTCACTTTCCCTCCATGGACAGATGATCCAAGTAGTCTTTGGTTGAGGCAGGTGAAAAAAACATTGGTCCTGCTGTACTACCGACTCTGCAGTATGTAATGTTGCTGGTCGGGGTCATCATGTCACTGAACACTATGAATATGAACACAAATAAAAAGATGTAAACTCTTACTGAGACTTGTTGTTGACAGGAGGATCAAACCACAGTGATCCCACATACGACACCATCGCTGAGCTGCCACAGACTGGAAACACGAGCGGTAACACCTGTGCTGCCATCACTATTTACAGTCCCATGTAAATGAGAGGCTCTGGTGATAAATTTAAATGTTGTATTAATTTCATTTCCTCCTGCAGATTCTCCATATTCTGTGATTGGTGCCACGTTTAGTGATGGAAATAAAAAAGGTAATTTTAATGATCAGCACCTCATTTTACACAAACTCATTGTGAACACACCAAACCTGCACAGGTGTGTTTGTTACACATACAGCCCACTCACCTGATCATGTTTATGATCCACAGGTTCTTCACAGCCCGTCAACAACACGTATTTCTTACTGGAGAAACCCAAAGCATGAAGAAGCGGGCCGGACCAGTTTAGTTTCACCTGAATGCTCTGCTGTCAGGAACAATCTCACTCAGCACAGATGTTTATGGGAACATATAACATGTATATGTAGAGATTATTCTGTATTATTGTAAAAACCTATGTGTGTTACTGTTAAGTCATAATACGATCTGAAAACATGAATACACCAGGAACTCTGTAAAAAACCAAACAGTCCTGAACGCTGTCATCAGGTGAAATGTTGCTCTGACAGATGTTTTTATTCTAAAATGTTTTTTAATATGTGTGTGTACTGATGTGTGTGTACAGATGTGTGTGTACTGATGTGTGTGTACTGATGTGTGTGTACAGATGTGTGTGTACAGATGTGTGTGTACAGATGTGTGTGTACTGATGTGTGTGTACAGATGTGTGTGTACAGATGTGTGAGTACAGATGTGTGTGTACTGATGTGTGTGTACTGATGTGTGATTACAGATGTGTGTGTACAGATGTGTGTGTACAGATGTGTGTGTACTGATGTGTGAGTACAGATGTGTGTGTACAGATGTGTGAGTACTGATGTGTGTGTACTGATGTGTGTGTACAGATGTGTGTGTACAGATGTGTGTGTACTGATGTGTGAGTACAGATGTGTGTGTACTGATGTGTGTGTGTACAGATGTGTGTGTACAGATGTGTGAGTACTGATGTGTGTGTACTGATGTGTGAGTACAGATGTGTGTGTACTGATGTGTGAGTACTGATGTGTGAGTACAGATGTGTGTGTACTGATGTGTGTGTACAGATGTGTGAGTACTGATGTGTGTGTACTGATGTGTGAGTACAGATGTGTGAGTACAGATGTGTGTGTACAGATGTGTGAGTACTGATGTGTGAGTACAGATGTGTGTGTACTGATGTGTGAGTACTGATGTGTGTGTGTACAGATGTGTGAGTACTGATGTGTGTGTACTGATGTGTGAGTACTGATGTGTGTGTGTACAGATGTGTGAGTACTGATGTGTGTGTACTGATGTGTGAGTACAGATGTGTGTGTACAGATGTGTGTGTACTGATGTGTGAGTACTGATGTGTGTGTACAGATGTGTGTGTACTGATGTGTGAGTACAGATGTGTGAGTACTGATGTGTGTGTACTGATGTGTGAGTACTGATGTGTGTGTACAGATGTGTGTGTACTGATGTGTGAGTACTGATGTGTGAGTACTGATGTGTGAGTACAGATGTGTGTGTACTGATGTGTGAGTACTGATGTGTGAGTACAGATGTGTGTGTACTGATGTGTGTGTACTGATGTGTGTGTACAGATGTGTGTGTACTGATGTGTGTGTACTGATGTGTGTGTACTGATGTGTGAGTACTGATGTGTGTGTACAGATGTGTGTGTACTGATGTGTGAGTACTGATGTGTGAGTACTGATGTGTGTGTACAGATGTGTGTGTACTGATGTGTGAGTACTGATGTGTGAGTACAGATGTGTGTGTACTGATGTGTGAGTACTGATGTGTGTGTGTACAGATGTGTGAGTACTGATGTGTGTGTACTGATGTGTGAGTACAGATGTGTGTGTACAGATGTGTGTGTACAGATGTGTGAGTACTGATGTGTGTGTACAGATGTGTGTGTACTGATGTGTGAGTACAGATGTGTGAGTACTGATGTGTGTGTACTGATGTGTGAGTACAGATGTGTGTGTACAGATGTGTGAGTACTGATGTGTGTGTACAGATGTGTGTGTACTGATGTGTGAGTACAGATGTGTGAGTACTGATGTGTGTGTGTACTGATGTGTGTGTACTGTAAAACTGTAAATAAATTCATTTTGAAAATTAAAGCATTAAAAATGCCATTAAATTGTTTTATAGTCTGTTTCTACAGTGGGAATTCATCATCAGAGCGACTTTTTTAATTATGTTAAATTACATCAAATGGATGTTTTTATGAACCGTTATTGGTGATTATATGTTTGGGACGTTTACTCAAAGTAATTCTAATAATGCCAACAGAGACCCGGCCTCTTAGAACAGAGATGTCAAAGAGACTTTTTACCTGGATTAAATAAATAAAAGTTTAATGGTTAAATCATAAGTGTTTGTATTTCAGAGGGATTTGGAGATATGTAAATATGCAGATATTCATCTTTGAGGTTAGGCTCCTCCAGACGCTCGCCTGAGGCAGGTGGAACCCGTATCCCTGCTTATAAAGTTCAGACATCTTTACACTCTGCTCTGTTCTTCAGCACCAGCACTGTAACCCTCATATAACCAGATCATGAGTAAAGTGTAATTAAAAAGGAGGGCCAGGTCGCCGCATTACAGCCAGCATGGCCGCAAGAATGGCCCTACCGACTGTGACCTACACCACCCACAACCCTCCATCGAGATGCCTACGTGAGTGATGTGCTGTTCTGAGGGAGGGGGTGAGCAAGTGCCCCCACCACAGAGAGCAGTCCCGAGTCTCACACTGCGTCACAACAACAGACACAGTAAAGGGAGGAGACACACCCTTCACCCTGCTGATATGTGGCATCTTTACACAGCCTGGGGTCTCACCTGGTGTGATAGACCCCAGCCTCTATGGATCTGGTGCTCTCAGTGAAGAACTGATGAAGAGGATTTTAGCTTCCAGTGCTTCTTCATCAATATCTGAATGAGTGACTGATCAGTGTGATTTCTGACACACACACGTGGAACCGCACAGCTTTAAAAATACACACTTCCACTGAACTCAGTGGACTCAGTGTTGTGACGTGTAAATGGCTTCTTGTCATATTATTAATATCCTTTGGTTTCCGTGTGCATTTTTTCTTCCTGCAACTCTGGTTAAAACCACAAGTTTCCAGCTAATAACACTTTGCCTCCTCTGTGTGTCGTCAGTCGAGTTGGTCCTTACGTTTGTTGATCTGTCTGCAGAGGTTTGTGGTTGTAAAGCTGCGTGGTTACGAGCAGCAGGAAGAACAGGCGTGTTCACAGAGGCCGAGTTCCTGTTCTCAGATCACACAGGAACTATTCAGACACTTCCCACTGTGTCAGGATGAAGGTGAACATCTTCTGCTGCCTGTTAGTCTGCACTCTGGGCTCTAATGTCACTGCAGGTGAGACTCTTTCACTTTATTCACATTTACATATTTATAGTTTACATATAAGACTCAGATAATAAAAGCTGTGAAGTTCAGTGTGAGACTGTGTGCTTGGATAAAAGTGTGAACGCAGCTCAAAGTGTCCGACGCGTCGTGTCACAGTTTTTATCTCACTGACAGTAAATCTGTCATAAAATGATCCATCAGTTATTTTACAGATGAACGAAGTCATTTTGTTCGGACTATAAAAAGTTAGAAAAGACTGAGTGCTTCATACGACCAACAGTCCAACCTCCAATCAGGAAATCAGCGTTTCCTGATTGAAGCTACGATCATGAGTTCGTGGTTCTGGCTCTTTGACCCAGTGTTTTGTGTTTGTGCACTTCTGAATCGTTGCTGTATTCTTAAAGAGATTTATAAGATTTGTGCTTCCTAGTTTAGTCCTCTGGTGCTTTTGAGTTTTCTGATCAGGTTGTTTACGTTCCTCTGTGTTTCCTGTGGAAGTCAGTCTTGTCTCCATGGTTATTTACCTCTCTCTCTTCCTCACCTTCATCCATTTCCTCTCTGTGTTTCCTCCTTTTTCTGCTCCGTCTGTTCTGTTTCCGTGTTTCCCCTGAACAAAAACCACACAGAGTGAAGAGTCTCAGTGTGTTGCTACTTCCTGTTTTATTTTGATAGTCCTTGTCTCATGTGCATTGTGTTCACTTTTGCTTGCCCTGTCTCGCTGTGTCTGATTGGTTCCTGCTGTCTTCCCATGTGTTTCCTTGATCACCCCTGACAGGACAGAGATCTTCCATTACGCCTCCTGTCCTAATGTCCTCTCTCCCTGAGGACACTCCAGGGCCAAGCACAGCAGTGGGTGACCAAAACGACAGCGATGACGAAGCGGCTCAGCCACCTACGACAGGGAGAAAGAGGAAAGGAGACAGGGATGATGAGCTGCTAGACCTCATCAGAGAGGACATGAGGCAGCAAAGAGAGGCTGAGGAGAGGAGAGCAGGGAGAGGACGGACAGACTGTTTTCACTTCTAGAAAGATTAGTTCCCAAATGAGTTACGTATTGAGAAATTTATTTATTTGAATATATTTGTTACATTGTTATATGTGCTGCATTAGTTTAAAAGTGTAATGTTATGATTAAATTGATTCAAACAAACAGTAATTGTCACTGAACTCATTTGATTTACAGGCATTTGTAACATGTATGAACATAATGCTAACGTGGAACAATTTTACATGGAAATTTATTTAATAAGAATAAAAGAAATAACAATAGAACAAGAATATTTATAATACATGAACAATAATCAGGCCTGAGATCCTCCTGGTTAAACAAACTGGGACACTCAGGTTAACCCTGCAGGCTCTGGTTCAGGAAAAGGTGGAAAACAACATAAACAGTTTTAGTAGAAAGGTATTGTTTCATTTATTTTAAGTGAGCAAAGCATTATTCTAATTATTAAGCCTAAGTAAAATATACTAATATGCAGTGAAAAGTCTTCAATTTGATACACTTCATCTGTGTAAGCGTTTTTGTGAACTCAAAAATAATCGTTTTCAGCTTTGTGACATTTTTACAGCCCATCACACACAGATACGTTGTTACCGTGTGTCCACAGCATCTGAAGGTTTATGTGATTCTGAAAAACTCTGTTTGTTTTTGCAGGTTTAACCCATGAAGGACTTAAGGAGGGGACACAGGTCAGTCTGCGCTGTCCTCACTCTGTGGAGGGTAATGTGAGGTGGAGCAGAGAGAGTGGAGGAAGCAGAGCTGACATACTTACAGCTGATGGAGGCGGGGTCATAAAACACATCAATGATCCACAGAAACGATACAGTTCACTGGCTGATCGATCTCTGATCACCCTCAGAGCTGCTCTCTCAGACTCTGGCAGATACTTCTGTAACCATGAAGCAGCTGTGGAGCTGACAGTGATCCCATCAGGTAACATCAGGTTTTTCTATTTTATGTTTAAAATCCATCTCTGTTACAAGTGACATGCAAACATATTTTAAACACTTTGTCAGGTTAAATCAAATGTGTCTGTGAAGCATGAACTCCCATAATGCACCTCTCTGCATAACCACAGAGCTTTGACACCAGGAGCATAAATCCTTCATCAGTCTCTCTGAACGCTGACAGAAAGTTTGACTCATCATCGACTCTTCACACAAAATGATCGAGTGCAGCTGAATTCAGTCAGATGATATCAGACTATGAACGACTGTAAATATTAGACAGACAGCATCCATCCTTCATCATCATCATCATCATCATCATCCTCATCCATTTTCTTAACCACTTCTTGTTGCAGTAACTTTAGTGCACAGCTTCCTGTTTAACAGTCTGCATGTTGGAAAGAATCACTTTAATGATAAATGTCATTAATATTCACAGGAACTAAAATAGTGAGTGTTGCAGAGAGGAGCAGCATCACTCTGAACTGTTCTCATCATGTTGGAGGATCAGCTGTTCCCACATGGAGCAGAGACTCTGGAGAAATAAATGAAGGAAGGATTTCTGTTTCCACTGAGGACAAAACATTAAGTATAAGAGAAGCTGAGCCTGCTGACTCTGGACTGTACAACTGTGATGGAAAACCAGCTGTTTATCTGAATGTGACCAAAGGACAGAGATCTGACAGAGGTGAGACACATGAACCCAAAACACATTAAACTCCATGTTCAATGAGCTAAACCTGAGGGGTCTGCAGCCACCAGCACATCATACTGTATAGCTCAAAGAGGAAGAAGAGCAGAGAGCAGGAGGAGTTTAGGTTAGATCTTTGAGTTTGATCAGTGCTGTCGATGACGTCACTGTGTTTGCTCCTGTATAACACGGC
This sequence comes from Oreochromis aureus, assembly GCF_013358895.1. Taxonomy (NCBI): domain Eukaryota; kingdom Metazoa; phylum Chordata; class Actinopteri; order Cichliformes; family Cichlidae; genus Oreochromis; species Oreochromis aureus. The sequence goes on from NC_052962.1 coordinate 40,007,241, forward strand.
AGTAAACAACCCAGAAAACAACCATAATTCAGACTTTTAACAAATCCAGTACCCAATCATTGTTTCCAAATCTCAAAATATTATGAAATGTTTTTGTTTTTTAGTTATAGAAATTGTATTTTTTTTTAAAACGTGCATTTTATTTATTTATGGTATATATTTGGCTAAAATACGTATGTGTAAGTCTCTCATTTTCAGATTCTGTAACTATATTCTCTGTTGTATTCTCAAGATAATGAAACAACCTCAGCAACAATAACTACAACAGTTACTCATCAGCCAGCAGAGACATCTGCTCCGTCAGGTGTGATTCCAACAAAGACATCAGTCAGCTTCACAGGTTTAAATGTATAATTCTCAGTCACATGTACGCAAATTAAATCCGTTCTGCTGTTTACAGAAAGTATAAATGACATTTATGTTTGAGGTACGATGCTCTGTAAGACAAACTCAGCTGTTCTGAATTACATTTTAAAAAACACTGCTCAAAAAACTTAAAGGAAGACTTTGAAAACACGTCAAACTATTACTGCATATCTAATATGAACGAGGGGATGTGTTAGCAATGGAAGGATGCCACATCGTTGGATGGAAATGAAAATTATAAACCTACAGAGACTAAATTCAAAGACACCCTGAGACACAGCAAAGCTTCCAGCTGTGGCACGTTTTCAATGTGCCACAGCTGGAGAAGCTGGACTACCTGTGCAACCTCCGGAGGGTCCAGTATCACCCCATGCTACCAGTAGAGACACTGACCTCAGCCGGATGTCAAACTGGTGAAAACAGACAGAAAAGATGAGGAGGAAACAATGTCTGAGACTTTCACCTGTAAAACTGTTCCTGTGTTGGAGGTCGTCTCATTATTGCCCTTCTAAGTACTCCTGCTGCTTAATTTCATTAACAGCTGACCTGATGCTAGACTCTGAAGTGTTCCTGTAAGTTTTTGCAGCAGTGTACATGATATTAATAAATAGTATGTAGTGTCTATGTTTGTTTAATAATTGTAACATGATCTCAGATAATTATTCTTTGTCCTGCTTTTCCAGCCAACCATCATCTGTTTGTCTTAGGGATCCGAGCCCTTGCTGTCTTCGTCTGCAGCCTTGTTCCCGTCATCATTTGCTTTATTTGGAGACAAAAGTCTAAAAGACGAGGTGAGTAAAGTAAAACGTGCCCAGAGGCTAAAACAAGGTGCTGTGGTTTAGCTGATTTATGTATTTGTTTAGACACTTTATCCTGATGAGTCTCACATCTTTGTTTCATGTTCAGCTGAAGTCTGGTTTAGTTTCCTGCCTTCACTCTGTCTGCTAACTGCTAACATGCTAGCCACCTGGGCTAGCACGGTTCAGCTAACAGATCTGAATTTTGTTTATGGGACTTTTTACTCCTTCTTGACATTTTGTTCACCACTGTGCACAGATTTCATTCAGTAAACGAAGAGTTTAATAAAACAATTTTTAAAACTGACAATAAATAAAATACAGGGCGGGTGTGCTGTTAGCAACTTAACTTAACAGCAATAATGCCTCATCTGTATAAGAAAATTTACCAGTACTGGGACAGTACGAGGGAAATTTCTTTTGCAGTTCGTCTGAAAAGCTGCAGTTGCCCTTTGGCATCTTTTAAACATCATCAGGCGCTTTGCTGCACGCTTTCTGTCCCGTCTCAGTGCAGAACAACTCACAAATCAGCAGCTCGGGGATGATGTCACACATATGAGTCCTCTGTAGGAAAACCCGGAGTCAGGAACTGACTCTGATCTGTCTGCAGGGAATGACAAACAGCTCCACGTCTATGATGAGACACCAGCTGGAGCAGAACTTCATGTTATAAATGGTGAGACGTGAGAGTGAAGCAGCTGTGATTGATCTAAAGCTGAGCCCCACACTTTCATCTTTGCTTCGGTTACACTTACAGTCTGTGTATTATTGCACGATCTACTGTACAATATAAAGCGCCTTGAGGGGACTGTTGTTGTGATTTGACGCTATATAAATAAAATTGAATTGTTTAATGTTAGGTTTTGTATTGTGATTGTCATTTATGCTTAGAAATATCTACTCATATATGCTTAGAGGTGTATAATTGATATTGTGTAGTGATAGGATGTGTGATCTTTAGTAGGCTGTAAAAGGCTTTGTGTGCATTCCAGGGTGTTCTGGTATTCAAACCCACATCCTGGGAGCATGGGAGAGGTGGTACCTTGTTTTATTGTTTTATGGTAGGATAAACGTATCTATGTCTGTTTTAGGCTAAGTGCATTTTGTTTAGATGAACTGCTGGACTTCCAGGCCAGTAGGTTTAGGAAGTCATTAATGGGTTCACACACACACACACACACACACACACACACACACACACACACACACACACACAGTGTATTCTTTGTTCACATGCATACCTATGTTATATGTTAATGACCCTATGCATATTCATGTAACCACAATAAAAGGGTGCTATGGGGAACCTGGCTGAGAGTCTGACGGAGATCAAGTGGGTGGAACGACACTTGGCTCCAGACAGGCCTCCCCGTGCACGGAAACATAAGAACTTTGCCTACTTGTGTCTTGTTCTTTGCTGTGTAGCAAATTGTCCTGAACGTTCCAGCGAGTAGGTTTATGCTATGAACCTATCAGTGGAAACTAAATGTGACGATAGGTTCCACTATCAGCAAAGAAAGAATGAATGAAAGAGGAAAAACTGACTGACTGGTAAAAGCTGACAAAAGCTGACAAGACTTGACCACTACTCAAGGTTAACCTCCACCTAGACAGGACAAAAGGGTGGATGAATTTATGTGTGAAGAAAACTGTGTTTACAGGTTATGAGTCGGTGATGCTGTTACACTGTGTTGTAGGGGAAATGTTAAAGGTTACTTTGACGATGTGAATAACATGTGAAACATTTCCTGTGTTGAAACTAGTGTCACTTCTTTCCACAGCTATGGATGGCTAACTTTATGGTCTTTTATAGCACCTCTGGACCCTGTCAACTTGTGCCTGACCTCCAGGATTGTCCGTATGTGTTGCTAATGTTTGTTTTTCTAAGAGTGCATGTAGAGGATTCAGCAGAGACGGACAAGTAACATGAGAAAGCAAATAAGAGATGCAGTGTTTATGGAATAGTTTAATATGGGGCTCATTAGCTGGCCACTACTGAGCTCCTGGTGATAGCTAAGTGGATTACATTAATGTTGACTGAGTACATGGGATGATCCATGTCTGAGGCAAACTGTGGCAATAATTGTATTTTACTGATTTGAGAAAACCTGCACATGATACTTGTCCTGTTGATGCTGAATGCTTTATTACTCTTATGATACAATTGTTTATAAGTGTCACGGTCTGGCATGGCAGACCGTGGGGATGTGGGGAAAAGGAGGACCCAGTCGCGGTGCTCTGTGTATAAACAGTGCGTTTATTTACAGTGAATGGAATAATGACAATAAATCCCCTGTGCTTTCCCCTGACTCCCGTGTCGTGTCTCAGTGCTCTCCGCTCCCGTGTCTCAGCACTCCGCGTGCTGGCTGCTGTCTGGCGCTCCACACTTCTCCTGGGGACACAAATAGAGGCAGCCGTCAGGACACATACAACCGCGGGCATACACACACACACTAACTAAACTGGAAAACTAACGTGGAGTCTAACGCAATGATCCCGCGTCGGTGGGAGCTCCAAGACTCTCTTAAGTAGCTCCCCCGACGAGCCCTGATCAGCAGCAGGTGTGTGGCAGGAGTTTTGGGTGTGGCCAGTCCCCCTAGCGGGGCCACACCCACCAGGCCTGCAGGTGCTTGACATCATCCTCCAGCCAAACACATATATACACACACACACACACACACACACACACACATGCCTATGTGGAAATGTGGACACAGAACAGCATCAACAATACATATAACAATATAACTCCTAACTGCTCAGGGACCCTGGGTCACTCCGACCCAGGACCCTGACAGTACCCCCCCTCTAAGGGTCGGCTCCCGACGACCCCAAAAGAAAACACAAAAAGCAAAAACAGGAAAACCAACCCAGGGCGGGCGGTGGGGGGTCCAGGACGGAGGGCCCCAAAACCTCTCCGACAACACCACTAATCAACAAAAACGAAAAACTCAGTTCATTAGTCCAACCCCAGGTCCAGTGGCAGCAAACACAGTTCTGGAGGCCGACCCGGTGGGCGGCAAAACAGGCGAGACCTGCTGTGTGCAGGCAGGGGCAGAACACAGTTCAGGAGGCCTACCGCTAGTCCATCGGCGGGAACACTGGATCTCCGGCGGATGACCATGGATCCGGCAGCAGCAACGAAACGGTTCTGGGGGCCTGCCATTGATCCAGTGGCGGTGGCGCTGCTGCTCCTCCGGCGGCTTGCCCCGGGTCCAGTGGCGGCGGCGGCGGCGCTGCTGCTGCTCCTCCGGTGGCTTGCCCCGGGTCCAGTGGCGGCGGCGACGGCGCTGCTGCTGCTCCTCCGGCGGCGGCTTGCCCCGGGTCCAGTGGCGGCGGCGCTGCTCCAGTGAGCAACAGCGAGGTGTGGCACATGGCCGATGACGCGCTGGTCGCTGACGTGGACGCGCTGGACGTGGATGGTGTGGAGGGCGTGCCAGACGTGGACGGCGTGGAGGGCGCGCTAGACGTGGAGGTCCCTCCGGCACACTGACCTCCAGTTCCGGCTGAGCGGGTACCTCCGGACCTCCGAGTTCCACCGGCTGCGGCGCGGGTTGCTCCTGCTCGCCACGCTCCTTCGGCTCGCCGAGCTCCTCTGCTAGCGGCGCGGGCCCCTTCGGCTCGCCGAGCTCCTCCGCTTGCAACGCCGGTCCCTCCGGCTCGTTGAGGTCCTCCAGCAGTGGCGCTAGCTCCTCAGGTGGTGGCTCGCCGAGTTCCTCCAGCAGCGGCGCTGGCTCCTCAGCTGGTGGCTCGCCGAGTTGCAGCGGCGCTGGCTCCTGCTCCGGCGGCTTGCTGAGCTGCTCCTGCTCCAGCTCGCTGAGCGGCTCCTGCTCCGGCTCCTCAGCTGGCGGCGCGGGCTCCTCCCGCTCGCTGAGCTCCTGCTCGGGCAGCGCGAGCTCCTCCCGCTCGCTGAGCTCCTGCTCGGGCAGCGCGAGCTCCTCCCGCTCGCTGAGCTCCTGCTCGGGCAGGGCAGGTCCGGGTGGCGACGTAGCAGCCGGTGAAGAAGATGGCAGAATGGTGGCTGCAGGCAGATGAGACGACAGCGGTGCTACAGCTGCAGATGGTAAAGCGGCGAGTGGTGTGGAGACCTCTGACCGAGGTGATGTTACCTGCGCTGTCGGCTTGTCCACTGCAGACACAAACACAGATGGTGAGGGAAATGGAAAATTGTCCGTACTACTCACCACAGCCGGCTCTTGAGATGTCCGTGGGTTAGGCTGCGGTGAGGAACGCCGGCGGCGCGAACGTCGTTTCCGGGTAGACGTCGGGGCCGGCGTATCAGGCTGCGAATCCACCAGCTGTCCGAGCCGGTGAGCAGCGTGAGGAGGAGAGTGGAGGTGGAGGGTTGAGAGCAACAAGTCCAGGACTACTGAATTTAGGGAGTCCACCAGCCAGGGGAATTTAAACAGCGTCTCCTGCAGCCGCTTCTCCACGGCGCGACGCAACCCCTCCTTCTCCCACCATAACTCACAGAGTCTATAAACTTTGTCCATTACCTCCCTCCTAAGCCTCTCCTCAGAGACCACTGGGTCCATGTCTGGCGGGATCATTCTGTCACGGTCTGGCATGGCAGACCGTGGGGATGTGGGGAAAAGGAGGACCCAGTCGCGGTGCTCTGTGTATAAACAGTGCGTTTATTTACAGTGAATGGAATAATGACAATAAATCCCCTGTGCTTTCCCCTGACTCCCGTGTCGTGTCTCAGTGCTCTCCGCTCCCGTGTCTCAGCACTCCGCGTGCTGGCTGCTGTCTGGCGCTCCACACTTCTCCTGGGGACACAAATAGAGGCAGCCGTCAGGACACATACAACCGCGGGCATACACACACACACACTAACTAAACTGGAAAACTAACGTGGAGTCTAACGCAATGATCCCGCGTCGGTGGGAGCTCCAAGACTCTCTTAAGTAGCTCCCCCGACGAGCCCTGATCAGCAGCAGGTGTGTGGCAGGAGCTTTGGGTGTGGCCAGTCCCCCTAGCGGGGCCACACCCACCAGGCCTGCAGGTGCTTGACATCATCCTCCAGCCAAACACATATATACACACACACACACACACACATGCCTATGTGGAAATGTGGACACAGAACAGCATCAACAATACATATAACAATATAACTCCTAACTGCTCAGGGACCCTGGGTCACTCCGACCCAGGACCCTGACAATAAGTGTGGAGTTTGATTTCACTTCTAGATCTTGTTTTCCAGGCCATGATGTTGTGTATGCAGGCTCCAGACAGAGCCAGTTTTTAAGCAAACTTAATATGCAAAACACACTAACATCTTTTATTGCAGGGTTATAGGTCCGGGGTGGTGCTGCTCCAGAGGAGGAGACACCCTGATGTTGCCTGGGATGTGATCTAGCTAACCTTTTTCTTTCAGACAGGAATCTAGGTTTGATGAGTTGACTCATGGGAGTGTCCATGCGTCAAGAGGAGGGGTCCAGAATTACAGAGTTACATGAAACTATGTTTTCTAAACTATGTTTTTATGATTGTTGCGGTGATTTGTGGGATTAACAGTTCATTTACGGGTATTAAACCCATGCAAAGTGGTCCATCCATGTTCAGATGAGGCTTTGATGGCCTATAAGTGAAGCTCACTGAACTAAAGAATGTGGTTTGATTATGGTTGACATGCTTTCCAAATAGAAGTTTTTTCCTCCTAGCAAGGAAATACAGGTGCAGCAGTCAGAGTATTGCTGAAAGGAATCTCCTGAGAAATCTTCTGAGGCCCAGTGAGAAGCGAGAACCATTCCAGGCATAGCTGACAGTCCAGGCAGTGGTTGAGGTCAAAGGTCGAGCTGTTGGGGCCCACCATGAGATCAGACTTTGGAGCCACAGCAAGGACCACGAAGCTGCATTGGAACGAGAGCTGTGCCAAGGGGGCTTTCCAGAGGCCAACAGAGGAGATTGTGGACGACAGACGGGCACCTGAAGGATGAGGGGAGCGTGCCAAGCTCTATCGACAGCGCAGGGGGAGTCCAAGGATGGCATCATGATTCTGTGAGAAGCACAGGAACTAGAAGCTATGGTGGTGATGACAGCAGTTTCCTATGAACATCACCTAATGCTGTGTCACTGTACTATGCATACGATGACACTCTGAAGACTGCTGGGACCATAACAGCAGTAAGATAACGGGATCCAGCACCCTTTCCACAGAGGGTTTTTCCTGTAGAGGATGGACAATGGAGGAGTCATAAATATCCCCCACAGGACAGAGGCCTGAAGTGAGGTGATGGGGGTTGGCAGAGGCCATAAAAGTAGAGTGCTGAAGAGGTCTGCAGCTTTCACGATAGCTGAGACCCATGTTGACAAACAACAAACTCAACTGGTATGTTTGAATGTCTATTCTACATACATTTGGACTCTGGTCCTATGGACAGTGATGGAAACAACTGGAAGAGACAATTATGAGACATTTATCATAAGATGGGGCCTGATTATTTAAGACCTTGTATGTGAGGAGCAGGATTTTGAATTCTGGATTTAACAGGGAGCCAATGAAGGGAAGCCAAAACAGGAGAAATCTGCTCTCTCTTTCTACTTCCTGTTAATAATCTCTCTTGTTTAATAGTTGTTTCAGTTTTTGAGCAAATCAAATTCAGGACAAACAACATGAGCAGTATTGATGAGTCTGAGTGCTGTAACCCAGAGAAAACCACTGAACTGTAAAGTCATGTTATTTATATGATCTTTACACACTCGTCTCACTTTTGCTGATGAATCACTGACTCAGAGTTTAAATCTGTGAATATCTTTTAAAATGTACCAAATCCAACAACTTCTCAGTATTTATGTTTGTGTTTTTATAAACTCCTCTAAACAGCTGCAAAGCAAAGAGAGCTTCATGTGGAGCCAAGAAGGAACAGAGTAAAACACAAGTTTGGACACACCTCATCATTTAATGTTGTTTCTTTGTTTTTACTACACAAACTGAAGACATCAGATACATGAAGCAGGATATCTGCAATTATAAAGGAGATAAATCTAAATATGTTTTATATTTTAGATTCCTGGAAGTCGCCACTGTTTGCTTTGAAGTCAGGTTGGTATCATGTCAGTCATCAGTGTGACTCAGCGATGACACACCTACACCACACACAGCCTTTGCTGCTTCTGCTCTCTCATAAATATAGAAAATGACCTCATTTTATATCCTTATGGCTGCTGATCTTGGTTTTTCCACCATATTAAAGTCCAGTGTATTCTGCCTGTGCTGACAGAGGGAAACGCTACAGATATTTACAGTGAAACTGACAGAAATCTTCAGTTTTTTCTTTTTGAGTTTTATTGTTGTGTAAAATTAAAACACTGAAGCAGTCATGATACTGGCTATCAGGCAAACTGTGCATTTGCCCGGTATGACTGATGGTGATTTTTCGTTTTTATGGGCCAATGGGGGGTTTTTTCTTTTTTTTCTGTAACGGTATAAAAACTGAAAGGTGGTGGATTGGCCAGATGCTGGCAGATGTGTAAAAATAACTCAATTGTTTGGTGGTGGCTGTGGCGGAGCTTCCACAGATTCAGTAACATTAGCAAGTGGCCAGCAGGTGAGGCCGGTCCGAGTATCAGGTGAGCTGAACTTCAGGTAAGAAGTTATGACCTGCAGTCTATCTGGGTCAGATATAAACCAAGTTTAGGTGGAGTTTATTTTCGTTGTGCTGACTTTTTACAGTCAGTTACAATAACTCGTACTGCGTACTAGCTAGCATGACAGAGTTTCTATACAGCTGGGTGGGTGCTATGATGTTACTGATGGTGAACTTTATTTTATTCATAAGGTTAGTTAGTAGAGTTTCCAACCGTCCCGTAAAAAGACAGAATCGTCTCGTATTCAGAGAAAATATTACGCGTTTTGTGTTGAGCTGAGAAGAGACGCAGTTTGTCCCGGACTTTAGCTAGAATGAAAAAGACACAAAGCTGGAGTTATTCTGTCGTTACGCTGCACAGCTGTCTCTTCCCCTCTCATTCTCTCCTGTTTCTACTTCAATCACGAAACTGATCAATGATCAGCTGATCAGCTTTTCTCTCTTGTTTATTTATCGCCCACTTTGCGCCACAAAGAGGAAACCAGCGGATGTCGCACTAAACAACAGCAGCACGTTTAAGCTTGATCAGCTGTTGTTAGAATGTATTTAATATTAATTTCTAGTATCAGCTGATGTTTGCTGGAGCCACAGCTGTAAAGCTGCTGGTCATGATATCGGTTTGGTTATCTGGTGAGAGGGAAACATGCAGATGAAACCAGGAGATGTCCTTACTGAATCATCAGAGCTGAACAGGTGATGGAGAAACAGGTTTACCTTTTAGGTGACATGGATGAGTTGAAGGGAAGTTATGAGCTGTTTCTAAGAGACAAATAACACCAGGATCCTTTTCTGTGTAGCTGACAGCTGGTAACTGTGCAGGGGCGGGTCTAGCAAAGTGTTGCCAGGGGGGCAGGTAGGGCATTAACAGGGAAAGGGGGGCACAAAGAAATACTTTTCTTTCTTATTCTCATTTAAAATGTCTCGCTGTTATTAAATAATTATCTGAATCATACAACCAAAGTTTTTATCTGATGTAAAATGTATAGAAATCCATTATTGTACATAGTGATTTTTTTTCAGGGTCCCAACATAATTTCTTCAGAAGTAGCTAAGTACTGTATATGATGCCAGTATTTTCCCACATTTTCTAGATTCTGTACCAGTACTGTGTGTAAAATGCCATCAAAAGGTCAGTTAAGTTTTATTCTTTCTCATCTGTCTCCTTTCACTTTTTAAAGGTTGCCATGTTAGAAAACATATTTTGCCCTGCCATGCTGTTTATTGATGTGGTAAATGAATGGTTTATGAAAATATCACTAAATCTGTCATTTATTATTTTTAATATTCAGTAATGGTCATGTCTCACCTCTAGTCTTCTCTGTCTTAATGTCAGGTTTCCTCCATGTGTTGTAGATAGTTCAGGAGGTTAACTTGACCAAGCAGTCTTTGGGTTTCGGCTAAGTACTGTTTAGAATACCAGAATAGGAAGGACGGTGTAGGTTTAAGTTTATTAGATACATATATACCAACAAGACAGTTTACATCACTGTCACAACAGCGTCTGTTTTCATTCAAAGGCTTTATGGTTTTTCCTGTAATACCTGGGGGGCTGGTCTCTAGCAAAAATGCCCGGGCCGATTTTTTGTCCCAGTCCAGCCCTGCTGACATCAGCTGTAGTTTAAAGAAATCATTTCTGATCCTTCAGCAAACACATCTGTCTGACATCATCTGAGATCATTTTTTAGGTTCATTTGTTTCCACTGTTGTCAAAGGTGTTGAACTTTCACCAGAAAATAGTGTGGAGCAAACAAGTGTGCATGAGTGTGAGGAAATACACAAAACACACAACGGGAAAAGCAGAAATGCATTCTTTATATTTAGAATTCACACATCAGAGTCAAAGAAGTCTGTGTGTGGGGTGGAGTGCCATCATTCAAAGACACAAGTCTGCAGCTTCTGTTGTTTAAAATGTGATCTGCTGCTGAGGATGAGTTTAATTACCACGACACCAGGTGCCATTAACAAGGAGGTTACATTAAAAAGAGTGTCTTGTGTGAAATCTTGGACAAATCACACATCAGCAATAAAAATGAGGTCATGCTCGGGGGCGGTACTCTTTGCAGGTTCCTGCCTCCAATCAACTCACCTGTGAGTCGTGAGCTCGTCAGCAGCCACACCTCCAGGTAGCAGCTGCTGTCAGTGCGACGATCCAGGGAAGACTGTGGCTGTGTCCGAATTCAGGGGAAGGATGCTTAAAATGCCATATTTGGAGGCAATGACGTCACAGCGACGCGACGAGGACTGTCCGAATTCAAAGAGCACTCAAAATGTGGCGACAAATGTGTCCTACTTTTCCGCGAATTTGAGGGTTAGTCTGTCCGAATTCAGGGGAAGGATGCGCCAATGCCATTTTTGGAGGCAATGACGTCACGGCGACGCAACGAAGGCTGTCCGAATTCAAAGAGTACTCAAAATGTGGCGACAAATGCATCCTACTTTGCCCTGAATGCTAAGGATGGTCTGATGTATCCTTCATGTCCTACTATATCCCAGGATTCATTGCGGGTCATAGAGGAGATTTGTTTCTGATAACGATGGTGGTCGAAGCAGGAGAGGAAAACGCCTTCAAATGTAAGTATATGAAAATCTGGTTGTACAAAAATTGTTATATCGGTCGTTTTGTTAAGCTTTGGGCATCTGCATAGACATGTTTCTTTTCTTTAAAATAACCGTAAACCAGCTTGTATCGGGGGTCCCGCGATTAGTCATGTATTGCCGCTTACATACAGCTAATTTTGATTTTTTCGAATTGGTGATATGTTGTGGGGAACAAAGACCAAACGGCTTAATTTATTAAAACGAGGAGAAAACGATCACCTCTTCACTGGGGTGAAGAATTGGGCCGCTATGGCGTGGATGTACAAGAATAAATCAATTCACGCATCATATTCATATGAGTGCGGTCCTATTAACCCTCATGCTGTACAGCAGCGGTCCCCGACCTTTTTGCGCCACAGACCGGTTTATGCCAGACACGGAGCCTTTAAGGTATCGCGGATAAATACAACCACATAAAATGATCCGACCAAGACAAAAACTGTGGTATTTTGTAAATATAATAATAAACGTGAATGTACTGTGTAACTGTGTAACTTTATTAGCAGCGTCCTCCTGAAAATGCGCCAATATTGACAGTAACATCCTCCTCTCTGCCACTTAATGCTCTCTGGTCGCTATGGTAACGTGTAAATATTTCTTTCAAAATAAGACACACAACTACAACAAGGGAAAGACTCAGGGAAACCGAGTTAACGATAAAACCCCTGAAAACCATAAATTTCACACCGGAGCCTTAACTCTCGTGGCCCGGTACCAAACGACTCACGGACCGCTGCTGTACAGAACCTGTGATGTCCAGACGGTGTTCCTCTGGTGTTCTGCTGTGAAAACCTTTGGGCTTAGGGATTAACATAGTTGCCATGGTTTCCTTTCTTCTCTTATTTGTTGTGTGTGATCAGGACAATTCTGAGAGGATGGGCCTGCAGGGGAAAGTCACCCCTTGCAGGCCAGAAGACATGAGATAACTTTAAAGAATACAAAATGCGTATGTGTGTTATCAAGAAGATAATTCTCAAGAACACAAGTTAATAAATGTGCAATTACTAAGAGTTGTTGTGGTGTTTTTATTTGCCTGCTGTCATTTTTGATTTCCTCTGCCTTTAGGATTGCAAGTATCCAGGCTCAGGAGAGGGGGTCAGTGGGAAGCCCACTGCTGCTACTTGGCCCTGGTTTGCCCTCATGGATGAGGTGATAGGACAGATGCCTTCCATGCGCCTCCTGTCCTAATTTCCTCTCTCCCTGAGGACACTCCAGGGCCAAGCGCAGCAGTGGGTGACCAAAACGACAGCGATGACGAAGCGGCTCAGCCAGCTACGACAGGGAGAAAGAGGAAAAGAGATGATGAGCTGCTAGACCTCATCAGAGAGGACATGAGGCAGCAAAGAGAGGCTGGGGAGAGGAGAGCAGGGAGAGGACGGACAGACTGTTTTCACTTCTAGAAAGATTAGTTCCCAAATGAGTTATGTATTGAGAAATTTATTTATTTGAATATATTTGTTACATTGTTATATGTGTTGCATTAGTTTAAAGGTTTTATGTTATTAATAAATTGATTCAAACAAACAGTAATTGTCACTGAACTCAATTTGATTTACAGGCATTTGTAACACGTATGAACATAACGCTAACTTTGAACAATATTACTTGGATATTTATTTGATAGCAATAAAGTAAATAACAATAACAATTAAACAAGAATATTTCAAATACACAGTATGTAAAGATGGAAAAACAATATTTACAGTTGTTCACACAGGATTAACCTGAGTGACCTGTTCCTGGACCGTTTCTTTAACAACTGTAATAGATTACAGGAAGTCTCTGGCAGTGTTGCTGAATCTGCCCGAGCAAGATCAGACATGGATGAGCTGCTGCAACTGAGACCTGCGGTTTGTCTTTTCTGGTGGGCGAGTGGAGAATCACACAGGGTGGTCTGCAAAGAGAGCTTCAGGATGCTTCCTCCCACTGTCCACTGCATCCTCCATCCACAGGGTTTGCAGGGCTCACTCGTGGCTGCCACACCACTAAGATGTTTACAGAGATATGCAAGCAGGAGATGGTGGATGCTATATTATTAGTATAATACTTGTAACTCTGTAGCAGACAACAGTTTGATAAAGTGCTATGTAAAAAAATAAACAAACAAAAGATTAGATTCTATACGTTTCAAAGATATTTAGTTTATATATTTTATATGATACAGTACATGTGTGAGAATGACCGATGTTGTGGCAAAAATGATCGTCTGCCAAAAACTGATTTCGGTTTTGCCCTAAACTGATTGCTCGTATTTAACCTGCTATGAATAACTTGTTGGTCTATAATATGTGAAACATGTCAAATGTGTCCCTCATTAGTGATATCAAGTCACCTGCCACCAGCAACATTCCTGTAACAAGGTAGAAGCTGCAATCAGTTTTTGGCAGTGACTTTTATATATCCTTTATTCATCCAGTTAAAATTATTGACATTAGAAATTTATTTTTTAAGAGTAATCTGGCCAAGAGGACAGCAGACAGCGCAACAAATATATCAACTGTACCTACATTATAACCAGAGTTATAAAGATACTTGAACAACAGGTAATTATTGTATATATAAAACCCCTTAGTAAACCATGTTCATCGAAGTCTATTTACCAACATACATAAAGATATTTCACATATTACACTCGGAAACATTGGAAATCAGTTTTGGCAGGCGAACACTTTTTTGGCACAACGCCGGCAATATTTCAATTATCCGTGTAATTCAAATCAAATCAAATCAAAGTTTATTTATATAGCACATTTCAAAGACCGAAGTACACCAAAGTGCTTTCCATAAGATCATAGTACAGATAAATCAAAATATAATAAAATTATAAATATGAAAATATAATAAAATAGTTACATAATCCAATGCAATCCGGATGCAGTTTGCCCTAATTGACCTTGAATACAATGTCGAACATGTATGTTATTAGACGTGATTTAAAAGACTGAATAGAATCCGATGCGCGTATATGGAAAGGAAGTGTATTCCATAACCTAGGTGCTGCAACGGCGAAGGCACGATCACCTCTGGTTTTCAAGCGAGACCTGGGCTGCACTAAGAGCAGTTGGTCTGATGATCTTAGTGCTCTTATGGGGCTATACGGGCAGAGAAGATCAGCTAGGTAATCAGGTGCCATATTATTTAAAATTTTGTAAGTAAACAGTAAAACTTTAAAATCAATTCTAAATTTAATGGGAAGCCAGTGTAAGTTTGCCAAGACAGGGGTGATAGAGTCATACTTTCTTGAGCCAGTCAAAAGGCGAGCTGCGGCATTTTGAACTAGCTGCAGTCGTTGAAGAAGGGAGAGTTGTAGGCCCATATACAAGGAGTTGCAGTAATCTAGCCTTGTAGTAATGAAGGCATGAATAAGTTTCTCCAAATCCTTGTAGGGAATATAAGATTTAGCCTTGGAAATTAGACGTAATTGATGAAAGCTGGATTTAACCACACTAGATACCTGTTTATCTAGTTTAAATGAGCTATCCATAATGACTCCAAGGTTCCTAACGGCATCAGTAAGATGGCTAGCAGCAGGACCAAATATGTCGTTCAGCCGTCCTGAAGAAGTATCTCTGTCAAAGACAATAATTTCTGTCTTCTTCTCATTTAATGTAAGAAAATTAGCTAAGTAATTCCTAAATGTGTGTAGATTAAAGGAAATGATTTTACCTGGATATGATTGTTTCTGATGAGCCTAAGGTACAAAACGTTAGGCGTGCGGGCGGCGACGATAAGGTTTTTCTAGCTCCTTGAGAAATAGAATTGTCCAAACAACGGAGCGACATTTCTGGATCCATTTTAAAGTTTTCGCGCTGTGGCGCTAGCGTCCGGAAAAACACGCAAGTAAGGGCGGAGTTGAAGGCTAGGAGGCTGTCCAGAGCCCATCTGTTATGTTGGATACTCATTGTTTGTTCAATAAAGTTTCTATGGAGAAAAAAAGGGGGCTGTCCAAGCCGCTCACTTCCTGACTACCTGTCCGTCTAAGGACACTTACCTTGTGATGTAGGTAGGTAGTGTCCTTATGAGCATCCTTCCCCTGAATTCGGACACAGCCTGTGTCGTTGGTGAAGCCTTGGCTCTGATGAGTTTGCTTGTCTCTTTACTCTAATGTTGTTTCTCCTCCCTGTGCAGAGCTTCCCAGGATTTCCCCCCTGAATGGGATGATCGTGCCTGAGCGTTGATACTGGATGTCTGCTTCTCCCTGGAGCACAGCTTCTCTTTCCACATTTGTATAAAGCATGTTTTTAGTGAAGTCACTGTAAATAAAGGCTGACTGTGATTCTCCTGAGTGTGAGTCCACTTCAGTGTACATGACATTATGATACCAATGATAGCCTGTAATGTAGAGACCAGACTGATAAAGCTGCTGATATCATGGAGGAAGGTAGATGTGTGATGTGTGGACGGGAAGCAAGGCCGACACTGGAGGTGGATGCTAGCTGTTCTTCCATGGTGCAGATAGAAATGGAGTAGGGGAAACTTTGAAGGTGGAGCATGAAGAGAGGGTCAGACAGGATCATAGCGAGTGCTCCCCGCGGGACAAGTGGTGATTGAAGCAGAACTCTGACATCCAGGTGGAGGGAACAGAGGTGACGCGAGGTGCTGGGTGGGGTTGGTGTTACAGAGAGAAGTGCAGAAGGACAGAGGGTGGATTTATGGAAAAGACTGTGACGGACATGTTTGTAAGAGGGAGGAACAGGGTGGAGGTGATGTAGGAGGAAGGTGCACACAAGTGGGCTACATCTAATGCAGAAAGTGGAATGTGAAAACTAGGAGACTGTAAGGTGGTGTCAGAGGAGGATATATATCTGTGCAGCATTGGATGGTCGTCTGTAGGATGAAGAAGAGGAAGTGAGTGAAGGTTGATAGCTAGGTGGTAGCTACAGCAAAGACCACGGCTTACAGTCACCTTTATGTGACATGGAGAACACTGGAAAGGAAGTGCAGCAGGTTGGAGCGGTCAAAGATGGAGATGGAAATGTGCAAACGAGCGATGTGTGTGCTGAGAGAATGGAAGGAGGAGCTAATGAACGAAGAGACTGAGTGTCAAAAGAATATTGTATATATGTGATCAGCTGCATGAAATGTATCCTTTCATTATTTGTCATTAAGCAGATTTCTACATGACTTTTTATCTCTAACTTGTGTGATGAACTTATGCAGCTACTAACCGCTTCCTGTTTCTTAAGAACATTTAGATGTAGAGAAGAGCTCAGCTCTTTTACGAGTAGAAAAGGGAAAAACCCGCTGCTCTGAGTGACGTTGTTACCTTTGTACACACACAGACACAGACACAGAACTGTGTAAATAAAGAACGCAGACAGTGATGAGACGCAGATCCTGCGTTCCATGGCTGCCCTCACGAGTGAAAGAAAATCTGCAGTGTTTGTGTTTTCTAACTCAGGTGTCTCAGCTGAACAAAGAACGGCAGGGTGATTTAAAGAAATCCCCTGTCACTGAGAGAGGAGGACAGATGGAGGATGGATCAGGAAGTTCAGAGGACGAGTAAGGAGGAAGTGAGGGCAGCCATGAAGAGGAGGAGGCAGCTGGTCCTCATGACATACCCGTGCAGGTATGGAGGTGTCTGAGAGAGAGGCCCTTGAACTGTTTAATGTTTTATTTTTATTTCATTTTATTTTTTATTTAACGTGATCTAGAGTGAGGAGGTGTACTGGTACACAGAGGGATAAACTGATGATACCATGAAGATTGTGGGAAACGTAGCTGTTGTTGAAGCTACGCTAAGAAGACGTGAGTCCTTCTGCATTTCTCTCTGTAACTCCAAGCCCACCCAGCACCTCTGTTCCCTTCACATGTGTGTCAGTAAAATGGAGCCATCATCTCTCAGAGGCCAGTATCACCGCTGCTGGTGCTTCAAATGATGAGGTATGTGTTGCAGAATCATGAGACACAGGCAGCAGCTGACAAAACAGCATTATGCTGAGCAGGAGATTACCCTTCAAAATAAAGCAGGAAGTGCAGTGGGACACAGGAGGAAATGCAGCCACACTCATTGATATGTGAATCAGTGATCGTGTCCAAATTCATGGGCTGCATCCTCCTGAGGACGCATTTGTAGACCGATTACGTCACAGCGACGCGCCGAAGGCTGTCCAAATTCGTAGACTCCTCCTCGAATGCAGCCGACAAATCGTCCTCCTTTTCCCAATTTGAAGGATGGTCGGGGTGTGTCTTTCGTGGCCCACCATATCCCAGAATTCATAGCGCGGCCCAGCCAAACTCCAGTTTCCAACAATGGTGGCCACTACTAAGTTTTAAAATTACTCTTATTAATCTTTCTGGGTCACAAAATAAACTTTTAACACATTTTCAGCTGTGTAAACTTCAAATATCTGCTCAGTTTATCAAGGTATCGCATATTTACAAAAGTGCTTTGACGTTTTCGGAGACGTCTGTTACCCACCCACTCGATAGCTAGCCGAGAGCTCGAGGGTCACTGAAGCCGCTGAGAACGGCACAACTCCCGGCACATCATTTTCAGATCACCGCGGACTTTCGCTACTCAGGTTAAACGTAACATATAAGTCACTTAGACAACCTAAAAATGCTATTGTTTGGCTTTTTTCAGTGTTTTATTTGTTCGTGAGTAAATCGGTTTGGCTGAGATTAAAGTTATTAGATTAGATAAAATAAAACTTTATTAATCCCCCGGGTGGTTTTCACACAGCTGAATAAACGTCAAACAGAAAATTGATTAAACAGAAGTGTGAGATGGTCGATAATTTACGCCAGTGTCCTGTTATAATTTAGATAGCAAGGAGCAGACGGCCGAGTTTATTAAACTCCACCGAGACAGCGGTGACGTTAATCAGAAGGCTAGACCGTCCAATTCCACTGCCGTTTACTTCCGGCCTACCCGACCTTCTGAGGATCCGGCCCACGTAGACCGCGAAGGCCGGGTCCTCAGGAGGATGCAGCCCATGAATTTGTACACGACCAGTGACTGGTCTGAGTGTCCTTCAGCCCCTCACAGTTTTATTTCTGACACACACACACACACACACACACACGGAAGCATGCAGCTTTAAAAACACAAATCTGTATCGTTTCCAGCACCTGGATGCTGACCTCTGTGACCTCTGTGACCTCAGTGCTGTGGCTGTTTTCCTGCTGCAGTCCTGGATAAACCCACAGGTTTGCAGCTGATAACACTCTGCTTCCTCTCAGTGTGTCATCAGTTTGACACTTCCAAAGTTCACAGACAGCTGTTGGGAAATCATTGTGTTGAATTTCCTCCTGTAGCAGCTCAGCTCTCTGCTCTCTCACTTTTACACTGAGTATATTAAACTTTGGGTCAGGCTCGGCTGTCGGGGTCGGACCCAAATGCAGGACTCAGAAAGCCAGACATGAAACTCAAAAGCAGCTTTACAGCATAAAATCATTTTCATTGTTGGGCTCGACTACGAGAGCGTTGATGATTCACAGTTTACAAAAATGCCACATTAAGCTTTTTGTGTCACTTGGATAAGATCTGTGCTCCCTCATGTTCCCGTGGTTTTTGGTGTTTGTGCTGCTGAACTCTTCATCACTTCTGCTTTCCCACACTGTCACACTCAGCTCTGACATCATCACTCTGATCATCAGTCTCTGCTGGTCATCGTCTGGTCGTCTTTCATCCCACGCTTCGCTCTCTTTCCTCCTTTAAAACAACTCTCTTCTTATTGGCTGTCCCTCACAGTCATTTAACCAGTGCATGGGCGGGTCATATTATTAAATATGTAAACGCAGCTTAGACACACTGCTGACCTTTGTATATCCACACAGCCCTCCTTCAGCCATCAGATTATCCAGTGTCAGTGATCCCTGCCTCACTGGCTACATGATTTAAAACAAACCAAAGTTGTTATTTGATTATTATTTTAATATCACGTTTGATCCTCACAGCGCTGCGTGGCAAAAACTCACTGATGTAACTGATCTGGTTTCTACAGTAAGACAGGAGATCAGACCCCCCACCACCCCCCACCCCACCCTGGATCCTTCTACCTCCGCCTACGACTACATCATCTTATATCTGTGTCAGTCAATGAGACAAAACTGTCAGAATTTAAATTACGTCACACTCCAGACTATAAAAGGAGCATCTGTATTAATTAACCACAAGAAGTGAGCAGCAGGAAGAACAGGCGTGTTCACAGAGGCCGAGTTCCTGTTCTCAGATCACACAGGAACTATTCAGACACTTCCCACTGTGTCAGGATGAAGGTGAACATCTTCTGCTGCCTGTTAGCCTGCACTCTGGGCTCTAATGTCACTGCAGGTGAGACTCTGAGCTTATTCTGAGACTTGGATGATTTAGAGCATCGTTATTCTTCCTGATTTCTATCAAAGTTTAATTTTAAGAAACTTTCGGGTCAAAACTTGATTTAAAAAAGCAAAACATTGAGGAAGTCTCCAGTTACTTACATGAGGATAAAATTCAAGTGTTGTGTTACGATGTGTCCAAAGCATCTGAAGGTTTATGGGATTCTGACAAACTCTGTTTGTTTTCGCAGGTTTAACCCATGAAGTATTTAAGGAGGGGACACAGGTCAGTCTGCGCTGTCCTCACTCTGTGGAGGGTGAAGTGAGGTGGAGCAGAGAGAGTGGAGGAAGCAGAGCTGACATACTTACAGCTGATGGAGACGGAAATATAAAACACATCAATGATTCACAGAAACGATACAGTTCACTGGCTGATCGATCTCTGATCATCGTCAGAGCTTCTGTCTCAGACTCTGGCAGATACTTCTGTAACCATGAAGCAGCTGTGGAGCTGACAGTGATCCCATCAGGTAACATCAAACATTTCAACAGTTGACCTGTTTCCTATTTAAAAATCATGCGTCTTCCATAAAAAAATAACAATTGACTCAAACAAATTCAGTGATAATGAAAAGCTGCATTTTAGACGTGTTTTTAACTTTAGTTCCAGCTTTGTTTTGTCACATGTGCTTCCTGTTACTGTAGATGAGTTTCTATATAAAATAATAACTGTAGTGTTCTTCATCTGTACACATCACATACTGCAGTAAGCAGTGAGCAGCTGTGAGCAGCTACATAATAATAAAAGTCTTATCTCTGCTCTCTATAAACTCAAACCACAGTGTATTTGAACTTCAGCTGATCAGACTGAAGCATTTCAGTTTGGGTTTTTGTGCAGTGATCCACTTTATGTGGATGATGTCATTCTGTCTTTGCTTTGACATGAAAAACCTAAAACCCCAGCAGAGATAACCGGTATCACCACCGTGGTTATCGAGTCAGAGCGCAGACTTCCTGTTTCAAGTGGCGACTCACACAGCCTGTAGTAGCTGTGTGCTGCCACCAGGGGGCAGTGCACAAATATACTGTGTGGGTACTCCTGTTGTTGCTGCCTGAGCTCCAGTTTGATGGAAACAGATAAATAGAAATGGATGAAGTGAAACAGTTAAAACACTGAAAGCTGTCGGCTGCAGCCCTCTCTGTGCTCCCTGCCCTCCTCTTTCCTGTTGACATCCACCTTTAAACCAATCAGCACGTGGCCTGTTGGAAAGAATCACTTTAATGATAAATGTCATTAATATTCACAGGAACTAAAATAGTGAGTGTTGCAGAAAGGAGCAGCATCACTCTGAACTGTTCTCATGATGTTGGAGGATCAGCTGTTCCAACATGGAGCAGAGACTCTGGAGAAATAAATGAAGGAAGGATTTCTGTTTCCACTGAGGACAAAACATTAAGTATAAGAGAAGCTGAGCCTGCTGACTCTGGACTGTACAACTGTGATGGAAAACCAGCTGTTTATCTGAATGTGACCAAAGGACAGAGATCTGACAGAGGTGAGACACATGAACCCAAAAATAACACAGAAATGTTTTTGTAGAGTTTCCAACAAACTTTAATCTAAGAAAATGTTCCTGCTGGATTATTCCTACCATACAGACATGAGAGTGGTGTCAGTGTTTTACCTAAATGTGGACTCACACTGAGCTTGGAGGCCGAGTAGTGGCACCATAAGATTCTGTCTAACGGCATTTGGACACAGCACACAGAATAATGGTACAGAAATAATGCCTCATCTTCATAAGAAAAATCACCAGTACTGGGTCGGTATGAGGGCCGGACTGGGACAAAAGATCAGCCCGGGCATTTTGACTAGAGGCCCCCCAGGTATTATAGGAAAAGCCATAAAGCCTTTGAATGAAGACAAACGCTGTTGTGACAGTGATGTACACTGTCTTGTTGGTAAATGTATGATTTCTATACATTTTACATCAGATAAAAACTTTGGTTGTAAGACTCAGATAATTATTTTTTTAAAAGCGAGACATTTTAAATGAGAATAAGAAAGAGAAGTATTTCCTTGTGCCCCCCTTTCCCTGTTAATGCCCTACCTGCCCCCCTGGTATCACTTTGCTAGACCCGCCCCTGCACAGTTACCAGCTGTCAGCTACTTAGAAAAGGATCCTGGTGTTATTTGTCTCTCAGAAACAGTTCATAACTTCCCTTCAACTCATCCATGTCACCTAAAAGGTAAACCTGTTTCTCCATCACCTGTTCAGCTCTGATGATTCAGTAAGGACATCTCCTGGTTTCATCTGCATGTTTCCCTCTCACCACGTATCCAAACCGACATCATGACCAGCAGCTTTACAGCTGTGGCTCCAGCAAACATCAGCTGATACTAGAAAATAATATTAAATACATTCTAACAACAGCTGATCAAGCTTAAACGTGCTGCTGTTGTTTAGTGCGACATCCGCTGGTTTCCTCTTTGTGGCGCAAAGTGGGCGATAAACAAACAAGAGAGAAAAGCTGATCAGCTGATCATTGATCAGTTTTGTGATTGAAGTAGCAACAGGAGAGGGAGGGGAGAGAATGAGAGGAGAAGAGGCAGCTGTGCAACGTAACGACAGAATAACTCCAGCTGTGTCTTTTTTTTCATTATAGTTAAAGTCCAGGACAAACTGTGTTCCTTCTCAGCTCAATACGAAACGCGTAATACAGTGGCTTGCAAAAGTATTCGGCCCCCTTGAACTTTCCCACATTTTGTCACATTACAGCCACAAACATGAATCAATTTTATTGGAATTCCAGGTGAAAGACCAATACAAAGTGGTGTACACGTGAGAAGTGGAACAAAAAAAATCATACATGATTCCAAACATTTTTACAAATAAATAACTGCAAAGTGGGGTGTGCGTAATTATTCAGCCCCCTGAGTCAATACTTTGTAGAACCACCTTTTGCTGCAGTTCCAGCTGCCACTCTTTTAGGGTATGTCTCTACCAGCTTTGCACATCTACAGACTGAAATCCTTGCCCATTCTTCTTTGCAAAACAGCTCCAGCTCAGTCAGATTAGATGGACAGCGTTTGTGAACAGCAGTTTTCAGATCTTGCCACAGATTCTGGATTGGATTTAGATCTGGACTTTGACTGGGCCATTCTAACACATGGATATGTTTTGTTTTAAACCGTTCCATTGTTGCCCTGGCTTTATGTTTAGGGTCGTTGTCCTGCTGGAAGGTGAACCTCCGCCCCAGTCTCAAGTCTTTTGCAGACTCCAAGAGGTTTTCTTCCAAGATTGCCCTGTATTTGGCTCCATCCATCTTCCCATCAACTCTGACCAGCTTCCCTGTCCCTGCTGAAGAGAAGCACCCCCAGAGCATGATGCTGCCACCACCATATGTGACAGTGGGGATGGTGTGTTCAGAGTGATGTGCAGTGGTAGTTTTCTGCCACACATAGTGTTTTGCATTTTGGCCAAAAAGTTCCATTTTGGTCTCATCTGACCAGAGCACCTTCTTCCACATGTTTGCTGTGTCCCCACATGGCTTGTGGCAAACTGCAAACGGGACTTCTTATGGTTTTCTGTTAACAATGGCTTTCTTCTTGCCACTCTTCCATAAAGGCCAACTTTGTGCAGTGCACGACTAATAGTTGTCCTATGGACAGATTCCCCACCTGAGCTGTAGATCTCTGCAGCTCGTCCAGAGTCACCATGGGCCTCTTGGCTGCATTTCTGATCAGCGCTCTCCTTGTTCGGCCTGTGAGTTTAGGTGGACGGCCTTGTCTTGGTAGGTTTACAGTTGTGCCATACTCCTTCCGTTTCTGAATGATGGCTTGAACAGTGCTCCGTGGGATGTTCAAGGCTTGGGAAATCTTTTTGTAGCCTAAGCCTGCTTTAAATTTCTCAATAACTTTATCTCTGACCTGTCTGCTGTGTTCTTTGGACTTCATGGTGTTGTTGCTCCCAATATTCTCTTAGACAACCTCTGAGGCCGTCACAGGGCAGCTGTATTTGTACTGACATTAGATTAAACACAGGTGCACTCTGTTTAGTCATTAGCACTCATCAGGCAATGTCTATGGGCAACTGACTGCACTCAGACCAAAGGGGGCTGAATAATTACGCACACCCCACTTTGCAGTTATTTATTTGTAAAAAATGTTTGGAATCATGTATGATTTTCGTTCCACTTCTCACGTGTACACCACTTTGTATTGGTCTTTCACCTGGAATTCCAATAAAACTGATTCATGTTTGTGGCTGTAATGTGACAAAATGTGGAAAAGTTCAAGGGGGCCGAATACTTTTGCAAGCCACTGTATTTTCTCTGAATGCGGGACGATTCCGTTTGTACGGGACGGTTGGCAACTCTACTAACTAACCTTATGAATAAAATAAAGTTCACTATCAGTAACATCACAGCACCCACCCAGCTGTATAGAAACTCCGTCATGCTAGCTAGCACGCAGTACGAGTTATTGTAACTGACTGTAAAAAGTCAGCATAATGAAAATAAACTCCACCTAAACTTGGTTTATATCTGACCCAGATAGACTGCAGGTCATAACTTCTTACCTGAAGTTCAGTTCACCTGACACTCAGACCAGCGGCCGCCTCGGGTCTCTCCTCCTCCTGCCTCCCCTTCCCTCATCCACCTGCTGGCCTCTGTGGAAGCTCCAACATAGCCACCACCAAACAACTGAGTTATTTTTACACATCGGCCAGCATTTGACCAATCCACCACCTTTCACTGTTTATACCGTTACTAAAACAAGAACAACAACAAAACCATCGTCGGTAAAAGCGAAAAATCACCATCAGCCCACCGGGCATTTCCGATGGCCATTCCAGCTATGGTCAGTACGAGGGAAATTTCTTTTGCAGCTCATCTGAAATGATGCACTTACGCTTTGGGATCTGTTAAACATAATTAGGAGCGTTGCTGCATGCTGCCAGTCCTGTCTGTGAGCGCAGAACAAGCGCTCACAAAGCAGCAGTTCGTGGATGACGTCTCACACGTGGGCCCTCTGTCGGAATATAGGAAAACCCAGACATTTTAATCAATCTCGAAAATCCCCCCGGACAGAACGTGAAAAGTGGACATGTCCGGGGAAAAGAGGACAGCTGGTCACCCTAAGTGACTAAGAAGCAAATTCTTCATCAGACACGCCGAAAGTTTTTGATAGAGCAAAAATATCTTAATGATCTTCAGATGTGATGAGATTATTGCAAACTACAGCACATAGATGCTGACTGTGGGCGAATATCAATCATTCTAGGACAAAGCTCGAGCAGTTATGGACATCACCACAGACATCTTTACTGCTCTCAGATTGAACTTTGAGGAAGTAAATGTAGCCTTCTGTCCAATAATAAAAGCTGTTACAAAAAGATACAGCTCCACCCCCGAGACTGTTTTTCTATGACTTTTAGGTCATTATTTTAAGTTTTATTCTCTTTATTATTATTATTAGTGCTGTCCGGCGAAACAAATGGCTTTTGTTTTCATGCTTTCAACATGTTAATGACAATAAAGGACTCTGTCCGTCCATCTGTCTGCTTCATTTGTCAGAATCTTTGTAACTCACTGACACATCTGTGTCTCATAACTGGTTATAAATACTTTGTGAGGATGAATCAGTAAAGTCATAAAGGTCAACCTTCAACACAACGTTTCCATGGCAGCGTCAGTCAGACAGCATCCAATCATTGTTTAAAAATCACAAAATATTATGTAAAATTCTTCAGTTCAGTTTTTTGCTTTTAAATTTTAAATTTAAATTTTAAATATTACAGAGAGTCCATGTATATGATGCATGATCCATGTTAATCACTCTGACCTTGTCCAGCTTTTCCAGTGCCGACTTTCCTGATAGGAACTGGTCTTCTTCTTCTCTCCACCCTCATCCTCATCACTGTCTACTTCATTTGGAGATGCAGGTCCAACAGACGAGGTGAGTAAAGTGAAACATGACCAGAATCTGTGGTTTACATGATTTATTCATTGGTTTAGACCAGGGGTCGGCAACCCTAGGCACGCGTGCCAACGGGTTAACTGATGGCGCGACCATAGCTGGACTGGCCATCGGGCATACCGGGCATTTGCTCGGTGGCCCGATGATTTTTTTTCTCTTTTTTTGTAACGGTATAAACAGTGAAAGGTGGTGGATTGGCCAGATGCTGGTCGGTGTGTAAAGATAACTCAGTTGTTTGGTGGTGGCTGTGGCGGAGCTTCCACAGAGGCCAGCAGGTGGATGAGGGAAGGGGAGGCAGGAGGAGCAGAGACCGGAGGCGGCCGCCGGTCCGAGTGTCAGGTGAACTGAACTTCAGGTAAGAAGTTATGACCTGCAGTCTATCTGGGTCAGATATAAACCAAGTTTAGGTGGAGTTTATTTTCGTTGTGCTGACTTTTTACAGTCAGTTACAATAACTCGTACTGCGTGCTAGCTAGCATGACGGAGTTTCTATACAGCTGGGCGGGTGCTGTGATGTTACTGATAGTGAACTTTATTTTATTCATTAGGTTAGTTAGTAGAGTTGCCAACCGTCCCGTATAAACGGAATCGTCCCGTATAAACGGAATCGTCCCGTATTCAGAGAAAATATTACGCGTTTCGTATTGAGCTGAGAAGAGACGCAGTTTGTCCCGGACTACAGCTAGAATGAAAAAAGACACAAAGCTGGAGTTATTGTGTCTTTGCTGCACAGCTGCCTCTTCTTCTCTCATTCTCTCCCCTCTCTCTCCTGTTTCTACTTCAATCATGAAACTGATCAATGATCAGCTGATCAGCTTTTCTCTCTTGTTTATTTATCGCCCACTTTGCACCACAAAGAGGAAACCAGCGGATGTCGCACTAAACAACAGCAGCACGTTTAAGCTTGGTCAGCTGTTGTTAGAATTTATTTAATATTAATTTCTAGTATCAGCTGATGTTTGCTGGAGCCACAGCTGTAAAGCTGCTGGTCATGATGTCGGTTTGGATATGTGGTGAGAGGGAAACATGCAGATGAAACCAGGAGATGTCCTTACTGAATCATCAGAGCTGAACAGGTGATGTAGAAACAGGTTTACCTTTTAGGTGACATGGATGAGTTGAAGGGAAGTTATGAACTGTTTCTGAGAGACAAATAACACCAGGATCCTTTTCTACGTAGCTGACAGCTGGTAACTGTGCAGGGGCGGATCTAGCAAAGTGTTGCCAGGGGGCCAGGTAGGGCATTAACAGGGAAAGGGGGGCACAAAGAAATACTTTTCTTTCTTATTCTCACTTAAAATGTCTGGCTGCTATTAAATAATTATCTGAATCTTGCGAACAAAGTTTTTATCTGAAGTAAAATGTATAGAAATCATACATTTACCAACAAGACAGTGTACATCACTGTCACAACAGTGTTTGTCTTCATTCAAAGGCTTTATGGCTTTAATACCTGGGGGGCCGGTCTTTAGTCAAAATGCCCGGGCCGATTTTTTTGTCCCAGTCCAGCCCTGGGCACAACACGCAGTGAATTAATCTGAGAAG
The DNA here is from genome assembly GCF_013358895.1 of Oreochromis aureus. Classification (NCBI taxonomy): domain Eukaryota; kingdom Metazoa; phylum Chordata; class Actinopteri; order Cichliformes; family Cichlidae; genus Oreochromis; species Oreochromis aureus. Next base: position 40,034,387 of record NC_052962.1, read on the forward strand.
GTGCATTAAAAAATAAATGGCCGTGCCAGCGGTGCACATTGCAAATGAGCTTGCAGACACATTAGTTGTGCCGCTTCTTAATGACGGTATCTTAGCAAACAACCCCAACTACCAGTTTCAACTTGTAATTGGCTAAAAATCACTTAGCCTACCGGTGAGAGGGACGTTGTTAGCTTTCCACATTCCGACACTTCAAAAGCTTCAGCAGCTGTCCGCTCAGCGCAGCATCAGCACCACAGAAATACACGGATACATCCGTAGACTTGAGACAGAATTCACAATGCGTTTTTGGGATCTTTCAGGTAGACCAATGTTTTATTTTCTGATCAAACCAGAAATCTTTAATGAGCAGCTAGATTTGTCTTGGATTAACTGGCTGAGTTAATGCCAGTTACATATCTGTGTGAGCAGATTTTCTCTCACATGAGTGTCCTCAGGTAGCCGTCCGAACGCTGGACACTCGGAGACCTGTGTCTCTGAGTGGGAGACCAGAGATCACATTAACATGTGTGTCTCTGTATTAACAAACATGCCATATTGGCCCAGTTTATTTTTCTTATCACTGTTGTGAGGAGACTATAAATAGCATTTGCATTTTCTGTTGTACAGTTCATTTGCTGTTATGGATAAAAAGTGTCTTTTTTTTGTTTCAAAATAGCTGATAACTATTCACTGATAGCTGCCAACATTTGCAAACAAATATAATTCTGTAAAGTGGTTCTATATGTTGTGTAACTGTTCATATAGAGCGTTATTAAATTTATTGCTAATGCAATCATATTGACTTCTGAGGAAATTTTAAATGGCACTCATCATCAGAAAGGTTGCCGACCCCTGATATACTATATCAGGGTGAGAGCAGGTTGGTCACTGTAAGTATTTCAGGTGAAAGATCAGCGGTCAGTATTTCCTAAATTCTGTGCTGACTCAGTTTAATAGTAAAAGCTTCATAAGCAGCCACAGTCCAGTTTAGCTTCACTTTCATTTTCACAGCTTGACGTCATCACAGGCAGCGTGTTTTAAATTTTAATGGACGAACTGACTCTGATGTGTCTGCAGGGACTGACAAACAGCTCCACGTCTATGATGAGATACCAGCTGCAGCAGAACTTCATCTTATAAATGGTGAGACGTGAGAGTGAAGCAGCTGTGACTGAGGCTGATCTACACACTCATCATCGTAGCTGCTTGTAGTATTGAGCTGATAGTTAATCCAGTGTTTGTTCTCAGGAGCTCGACTACGACCTGCACACTGCCTGATGGAGCAGCCACTTAAATTATTTCCCCTCTTTTTGTTTCCATCATTAGGTGTTTTGTAGATAATATTTTAAACTGAAAACTGCACTGAATCAAAGCTGATCGTAGCTGTTTTTTATATTATTATTTTTACTCAATCGTTGTCTTTTAGTTCATCCTGTAATTAAGCCAATAGAAGTTGGGAAGTTTGGGTTGGCTGTAGCTCAGGAGGTAGAGCAGGTCCTGTGCTGAGTAGGAGGTCGGTGGTTTGATCCCCCAAAGTGCTGTATAAGAATCAGTCCATTTGGATAACTTTACAAAGTTTGAGGCTCATCAACAGTAAACAGCAGAGTGATGTCTGCCAAACTGTTAATGAGACTTTTTGTTGACAGGAGGATCAAACCACAATGATCCCACATACGACATCATGGCTGAGCTGCCACAGACTGGAAACACGACAGGTAACACCTGAGCTGCACTAATTTTGATGATCAGCGCCTCATTTTACACAAACTCATTGTGAACACACCAAACCTGCACAGGTGTGTTTGTTACACATACAGCCCACTCACCTGATCATGTTTATGATCCACAGGTTCTTCACAGCCCGTCAACAACACGTATTTCTTACTGGAGAAACCCAAAGCATGAAGAAGCGGGCCGGACCAGTTTAGTTTCACCTGAATGCTCTGCTGTCAGGAACAATCTCACTCAGCACAGATGTTTATGGGAACATAGTGTATAACATATGTATAGGGATGGGTATCGTTTAGGTTTTATCCGATACCGGCGCCAAACCGGTACTTTTGAAACAGTGCCGGTGCTTAAACGGTGCTTGAAGAATGGAGAACACAAACTTTGTCCTAAAACCTCTCATGTTTTTATTTTTAGCAGTCTCTTTTTTTCTGCAAAATGATAACCAAGTTAGCCTTTTCTGCAGCTATAGGGCATATATGGTCTCACTCTATCAAACAAGAAGACAGCCGCATGTAACTACGGCGGTGTTTGCTAGTTCACCTTACATGCATTAATGTAATAATGTGGTTAGCGTACTCAACGTTAATTACACACGAACAACATGAAGCTACTCACGCAGAGGAGAACGGCTGCTACTGCTGCCATCATCATCCTCATCATTTCTGCTACGCTGACAGGGCTAGGGGCCAGGACTCTACTCTCCGGGTTTTTGGGGGATGTTGCTAACTCCGGGTCCGATAACAGGCACCACACCCGCAGTAGATGTGCTCGGTGTGAGGTCTCGCAGCAAGCTATCAAACACGGCGCATTTCTCGGCTTTAAAAAAAATGCTATACGTCGCCAGGTGTTTCATCAGATTTGAGGTGTTACCTCCTTTGACAGTATCACAGTATCAGCTTAAAGCACTTGTTGCAGGCTGCTGAGTTTGCATCTTTTGCTGTGAAGTACAGCCAGACTTTTGACCGCTTGGCCTTGGGCATTTTAATTCTGTAGCTCTGCTCTAAAAGAACATACGTACCTGGCCCCGCCTACTATCCTTGTAAAGGTAAAATGATTGGCTAGAATCCAAAGTGTATGACATCTCAGGAAATAAAAGCACCAAAATAAAGCACCGAAATGTGCGCTGCTTTTCGGTCTGGTTACTACAGTTTATGTCAGACACCGGTACCCATCCCTACATATGTAGAGTATTATTGTAAAACTGTAGCTGATGAAATCGACCCAGGAGGTTTTTGTTAGTGTGTCTGCCTTTAAACACTTACACTAAAAATCTTTAAAAAATTCTGATCAAACTGTGCTGAGTTGCAGAGCTCACGGTCACATCCACCCACTTATCCAGCTCAGGGTGGCTGGGGTGGGGGGTGGAGCCTATCGCAGCTTTTTCAGGGCTCGTGGTAACGATCCTTTAAAATCTGTCCTCCATCCATCGACGTGTTCGAGGTTCATGATTCATCGGTGGAAAATTGACAAAAAGCCAAAAACTTTGATTCTTCTTCGTATTTAGATTTTAAGCCCAACAAGGGACAATTGTTGAAAATTAGCAGTAGCTATAGACCTATGTGCGTTTCATCAGTTTCATGTCTTACACTTGAACTATGTTAAACTGCACTGTCCCTTTTAAATAAATAAATTCTAAATTCTACAGTGTGCTGTAGATTTAAAATACTGTCTTTGACCTCTGACCTTTCCTCCAAGTCAGTAGATCGATCTGAAGGTCAAAGTGATAAAAATCCTTTATAGACATATTTATAAAGACAAAAGCTTGTTAGGTAACAAATGTTGGCCTGAGATAGTTTCTGAGTGCAGTTTATTCATTTCATGAACACATGAATAATGTTCCTGTTAAATTTAAACTGTTTCACTTGGTATTAATGACTAAACATTTAAATGTCAGACGTCTCCTGTAGTCACATTTAAAACAATGATAATATTCAAATTTAAATCAAGTAAACTTGGAAAAAAGTAGATTTGTGTTGACTGACTTTGTGTTTGACTCATGTTTGTGTGCAGACGTGTTCGCTGAAGCTTCAGCTGTTCACAAAAAGCACAGACAGCTCATCAGCTGCTCAGCTTCCTTCTTGTCTCACCGTCATCGGTCTGTTAATAACACATGAATGAACCTGGACATTCAAACACAGAAGCTTCTCTCTGTTCATGTCTTTGATTATATTACTCTGTGATTCAGGGCTTTCTGCTGCTCTCGTCTCTTCCAGCTCCGTTAGTTATTCCTTAGTATTCTTGGTGATTAATAGTCTTTAGGTTTAGTTAATGTTCCTCACCTGTGTTTCATGTTACGTCCAGTTATGCTGGTTTCTATATCAGTGTATTTCCTGTTTTACTTTGACAGTCCCGTGTCCCGTGTTAGGTTCAGCTGTGTCGCGTGTTCCCTCGTTAGCCTCTGTATTTACTGTGTGTGTTCCTCAGCGTCTCGTCTCGTCCACTGCGTATCGCAGTCTCAGGTTTCTTCAGGTCTCAGGTTCTGGATTGTTGTTTTATGTTTCTTGGGTTAGTGTGTTTAGCTTTTCCCAGTTTAGGTTGTTGTTCCCCTTTGCTTGTTGTTTTTTAGTGTTTTTGTGCAGCCAAACATAAAGACTCGCCTTCTGTTAAACTGCCAGCTCCATCTCCGTTTGTCTGCATTTGGGTCGGCGTGCTGTCACCTCCACGCCATCTGCAGACATGAAACAGGGATACAAGAATAAAAGAGATAAACCTTCGTTATGCAAGCCAGAGTCACACAATGATGTAATTAAAACGACTTTAATGTTAAAGTAACATACATGTCAGGTTTAAATTATTTTTAATGCAGTGAAGTTAGAAAAACAACAGGAAACTTTTAAACTTCACACATTTGTAGCTTAAAGATTCAGAATTGTGGGACCTGAATGTGGAAACTAGTTGGACAGTTTGAGTTAATGAATAATAGATAAAGAAGTCCTGATGTCACATGACTGCAGCGTCCACGGCCTGAGTGCTTCATCTGTTTATAATCATTCAAACAGAGACAGTGAGCGCAGCCGACACGTGATCGTGTGTAAATGTTTCTGACATTTATCATCACTGACCGACGAACACGCCGAGCTGATGAGAAACATGTTGACGTTCCTGTTGTGAGCCCACTCACAGAGTGTGTTCATGTTCCTGTGAGCTGGTGACTTCAGTCAGGATGAGGCTGGACGTGTGCTGCTGCCTGTTAGCAGCTGCTGCTCTGGGCTCTAACGTCGCTGCAGGTAAGGAGACTCATGTTTCCTGACTTTATCTCACCTGTCAGCAAACACCACACTATAAGGTATCCATGGTAACAGACGTTTATTTCATTGCTCCACAGATTTCATCCATAAAATCCCTGAAGAGAAGCAGCTCATCGCTCTGCGCTGTCCTCACTCTGTGGAGGGTGAAGTGAGGTGGAGCAGAGAGAGTGGAGGAAGCAGAGCTGACATACTTACAGCTGATGGAGACGGAGACAAAACACATCAGTGATCCACAGAAACGATACGATTCACAGGCTGACGGGTCTCTGATCATCCTCAGAGCTTCTGTCTCAGACTCTGGGAGATACTTCTGTAACCATGAAGCAGCTGTGGAGCTGACAGTGATCCATCAGGTAACATCTGGCTGCTTTATCTGGTTTCCACATTAAATGTTTCATGTAAAAGTTTCAGAAACAAAGATACAAACAGTTTCTGCTTCAGCAGTCTGACTGATTATTGCATCGTTGGTATTTGATGCTGACCGCTTGTTTGTAAAGCTCAGATTTCCCTCTGTGAGACCAGCTGTTAAAAATGTGACTAATATGAAGATCTTGGAGTTTATTGAACTTTCTGAGTAATTCAAATCAACATCAGTTTGCATACGTGAGCTCTGATTTGAAACACTTTTGCTCACAGTTTCTTTATGTCAAACAAACAAGAGGCTCAGGCTGAGAAACAGATATGATGAGTGTGATGAGGAGATTTCACATAGAAGAATAGATCTGTACTGTTGGTTTCTAATGTGGGACTACTGTACATACAGTTTGCTGACTGCTGTAAAAATCTATGTGAGCAGCTAAAAACATGAACATATTCACTCTGTGATGGAGGTTTGATCCCAAACCACCTCCATGCTGACTGTTACAGACACAGCAACGATCTCTGAGCTATGACAGTCTCAGCGCTGAGCTGATGATGGTGAAACACTCTCTTTGTATTCATGTACAGGAACTACAACCGTGAGCGCCACAGTAAGGAGCGGCGTCTCTCTGCAGACGTGTCCGAGTCTCCAACATGGACGAGGCAGATCGGTGCAGACACCACCACCGTCTTCGGTCACAGCGAGACGGAGGAGCGCGCTCAGCGTTCACCTGACGAGAACACGCTGACTTTAACAGACGTTCAGCTCGGCGACTCTGGACTGTACTCCTGTGCTGAGGGAGCAGCGGTTTATCTGAATGAGACCAAAGACCCGACTGACACGTCGCAGAAAGGTGCTGTGGCTGCTTTAAAGAGCAAATATGATTGGCTGAAGCTTTAATGTGTCTAACAATGACACATAAAGATGTTTATTTGAAAAGCTCGCCCAAAAAAGAATCAAGTTTCATTGTTTTGTCTCCTTTTTTTAAATCAGCAGATGTAAATGAAAGCGTGTTTTTTCAGCCTCTAATATCAGGTACGTCCGTAACAACGTGTGGCTGAGTTTGAGGAGAGTTCCTGGTTGTTTGGTGCTTTCAGGAGCATCACGTTGATCTGAGCTGCGTTACTGCGTTTTCTTCCAGGGGCTCATTTTGAGCAGCGGCTGGTTCTGGGTGCTGTCGCCCCCCTCATCTTCATCACGGTCATCCTCCTCTTCATCACGTGGAGATGCAGAAGTAAAAGAAAAGGTGAACGAGGGAGATGAATTCAACAACAGTTCAGTTTGTCAGAGAAAGTCTAACCCTGCTGATCCTGGTTCATCACTGATCATTGATCCTGTTGTTTCACAGAACGAAGTGAAAGTGTTTGTGCTGAGAGACACTGAAGGCTGAAGCTGCATGTCTCTGTGTGATGAGACACACTTTAAACTGCTGCAGGTCTGGGTGCAGCGCCCAGGAAACCAGTTTGAGATGATGGGACCTTTGAGGCAGGTGTCCTCACAGGGGACAAGTGACCTCAGTGTCATTCATTTTTTCTGTCATCTTATGTTAAAGGAAGGAAATGTTACAGTGTGAACCTCTGTGAAGTTATTTATGTCCATGTGTGTCAGGCAGAGCCTAAAGTTGATCCTGTGGGCAGAGATCCATCAGGCAGAGGCAATGAAATTCCTGCTTTTCCAGTATTTTTCTCACTTCCATGGAATTAAAAAGAAAAAGACAAAACTGTTGAGTGAACAAAAGCTTGTTTTTCCCTAAAGGTGGATCTCATCAGGGTGATGTCACGTACTCGCTTCATCCTCCAGCTCTGGGAAACAAACCTGGTAAAGCCTCAGAGATATTTGAGGATATAATGAAATATTCACGTGTGTCTCCTGCAGCGCCGCGAGCCAACACGTGTGTTTACTCTGTGATCAAACTGCACCGACAGGAAGCCTGAAGGTGAGTCTCTGCATGTTTCCATGCATTAGTCCGAGTCGTTGATGTTTTAAAGTGATTCCACTCTGCAGGACTTTCACCTGATGATAACGTCACAGAGTCACAGGTGTTTTCTAACCTTCATCATGTGACTTTTCTCTAATTGCAGGAAATCCTGAGGATCAAACCTTCCACGCCTCCTCCTCCGAGCTTCTGCTCACGTTTCACTTTAACTTTCAAAATTATTTTGATTCTTGGAAATCAGTCAAATCAAATTAATATTCATTGTGCTGGTTAATAAAACATAACAATGATGTCATCGTGTTTACCTTTTGTTTGACTTTCACACAAACATTCAGAGGAACAAAGAAATATCCAATTAAAATCTCAGCTAGTCCTTCAAATCTTCTTCATCTGAGAGCTTCCAGCTCCTCATCAGATCCATGTGACACAGCAGACCTGCAGCGGGAGCACGCCTCTTTATTTTCCAGGCCGCTGACGCTCCCTGAGTCACTGAGGATGAGGAAGGAGAGGAAGAGCGGTGCAGGGACAGACGGGCTCGAGGCACATCGACAGCTCTGCAGCTCCACGTTTGTTCCTGAACATGTTCACTCTGCTGGTCTCCTGTCACGTTTGGTTCCTGCTCTCAGGTCTGATCGGCTGCACGGAAAACTCCACAGGTACAAAAACCTCCCGTTGTCCTCGTCACACTTTCAGGGAACGCTGTGGTCGGGGAACCACGAGGAAACATTAATACACTTATTCTTATTCATGAGTTTCTTTTGTTGGGTTAAAGTTGGACTGTGCACAACTTGGTTTACTTTAATGTAACAGTTTAATTTAACAGATGTTGTTTCCATTTGATCAAATTCACAGTTTGTTTGCACATTAATCAAACATGTTCTATAAAAACATTTTTTTGTGTCAAATTTCCATAAAAACATTTTGATTTACTGAAACTGTAATAACTCGCATGTTGTTATAAAAGTGTTCATTCAAAGATGATTATTTCTTTATTGATGCAAAATAAGTTAAAAATGAAAACGTCATAAATCCACAGTTCATAACTTTATGGATGTTTAAAGTCAGCGAGTGTAGGTTTCCTCTGACAGAGACGACATCGTTCATCGTCGTGCTCGATCAAACTCTTTCCAGCAAACATTTTGCACTATTTGGTGTGTTTCCAGTAACGTTGTAATTTTAGACACAGACATGTTTCCATGAGATAAAAGAGGAAATAAACTGAACCCGGAGCATCAGCAGGATGTGAGTGTCACACAGCTTCATCACATCATCTAAATATAGAAGACGAATAACTAAATGTGTCCAAAAATGAGAACCCACGTGAGACTGTATATAAAAGATGACCACAGCAACATTTAAACCTTTACACTGTTTTACATTTGACTTTTAAAGTGTTGTGGACGTCGTCATCTTCACGTCTTTCAGGCAGAAGTTACCTGTGCTAGCTAGCTTGGTTAGCAAACAGCCTCTATGAGAAAGTGATGGACGCTCTGTTAGTGTTTCATTAACCTCACAGTAAACCATGTTAAGCCTTAATGCAACTTAACCAGGTGAGCTCACCTGTGTCCTGTATTAGTCCAGTCACGTTAGAGGACCTGCAGCTGTATTTAAAGTACATTTACTTTGTCTAAAGTACATTTGTACTACTTGAGGTCGACAGTTTCAGATGTGTGACCCCGTCCTCTCCCCCGGCAGCGATCTGGTTTTCAGTCCCTGAGAATCACCACGTCTGTCTGCCCTGCGGCAGCTCTGGCAGCTCCGACGTGATCTGGACTCTGCAGGATCAGGAGGTCCTGGTGACCCGACGAGGCGGCTACAAGACCAACAAGGACCGCCAGCGCTACCTCCTCATGGTTAATGGCAGCCTCTGCATCCTGCATCTGGAGGAGTCGGATCATGGAGGATACCGCTGTAACCAGCAGCTGGTGGCTGAGCTGCAGGTGCTGACAGGTATGCTGGGGGTGGAGCCACCAGGGTAGGTGGGGTGGGGGTGGGAAACAAATAACAAATCTAACAAATCCAGGGAAAGACGAGGAACAGGGAAAAGCTTTACGACAGCCTGGGTTAAGTACTGCTAACACAGCTTAGACACCTGCAGTCGTTCAGCCCTGACTCTGGCAATAATAATCGAACTGAGTTTCCTCTCATGTGATTCTGTTCAGGTTTAAATCAGTTTGATGTTTGAAGGCTCACAGTGACAAAATAATAAATCACCTCAAAACCGTCCAATCAAAAGTAACCAGCTTGTTTTCAAATGTAAGGAAAGTACTGATATTTGTTTAAACATGTAGTGAGTAACAGTGAAAAGTATAAAAGAAAAAAACTAGTCAAGTAAAGTACAGGAACCTGAAAACTCTACTGGTACAGTAATAAAGTATTTGTACTTGGTTCCTGCTGGAGTAGCAGCCGGCTGGGAGCCAATGACTCTCTCCTTTCAGAGACAAGTTACACAATACAAACCCCACTGTCTGCACACAGCAGGCAGATGCATGTGTGGCAAACACTCGTGTGAACTGAGCGCTCACTTCTTCATCAGCTCCGTCACTGCACAAATGTCTGCTTATCGCTGACGCAGCCTCTCCAAAGTAAGGAACTGAGTATGAAACCTAAAGTCTGCACACTTACACAGTCACTAACTCTGCAGACTGAAGAGTTGGTGACAGCACCAAGTGCCTTCACACTGATGCAGGCACATTAAAACCACAGAGCGGCTCAAAGGAAGCGAGCGGTTTGAAGAAGGACGTGTCGAAATGATCAGTTTTCTATGTAAAAGAGAAGTGGATGGCACGGAGGCACCGAGTGGGAGTGATGTGAAAATAAAAACATTTCCACTGTCTAAATCTGTCACACAGACACCTCCAGAAAGATGACTGGATATTAAAGTGGAAACAATAAAAACAGGAAATCTGTGGCCTAAATATGAAGCGACGCCCTCACAGAAACAGCCGGCTTATCTCTGCAGAGCAGCTCCTCATTATCACACCATTGAGTCTGTTTGCATGTTCCATGCTGTGATCGGTGACCTGACCGCAAGCTTTAGCAACTCTGCGGTGAAGCATTCACACGCCATGGCAGTGTGTGAGGAGCTGTGCTGCTCATCCTCAGGTCTATGAGCTCAACACCTCCAGCATGAGTGCAGCTGCAGAGGGAGATGAGTCAGCTTTAGTTTGCAGTAACCAGCAGACACCACAGCAGCGTCCTCTCCAACAACAACCTGCAGCTCACACAGAAGGTACCACAGCGACGCACAAGCACCACGACAGCGTCACTACATCTGAAACTCGTCACCAGTGTTGGTCAAGTTACTTGAAAAAAGTAATCAGTAACTAATTACTGGTTACTTCCCCCAAAAAGTAATCCCATTACTTTACTGATTACTTATTTTCAAAAGTAATTAATTACTTAGTTACTTTTTAAAAACACGATTTACAACCTGAATAGGTAATAAAGCGATAGATCTTTCAGCCCAATTCTACTTTTTCTGCATAATCCATCATACAAAATGTAATCAAATGGAAACGTCTCTTTTTAAAACTTGTTTTATTAGTTTTAATCTTTTAACTTTATGCATCAAGCAAAAACTTAATTATATGCAACATTCTCTGACTGGAAGAAATGTGTTTAACATTTAAACCTATTTTCTGCACATTCCAGCACATAAAATAAAATATTTTTTTATGTTTACACTCACTCTTTCAAATAGATGCAAGTAAAACACAGCAGAAAATAAATAAAATCAAAGACTAGCGGTCCTGTTGCTCTATTTTCACCTGTGAAGCAGGAGTGGGGTAGGCGGAGGTTTACCCTGGTGCAGGTGTGCCGCAGCGGTCAGTGGAAGAATCCGCGAGTTTCTCTGTCAATGTCCCATTACAGTCGTAGTACACTCGGTGCTTGCTTGGAAGTTTAGGGGTTTTTTCGCTGTAAAAAGAAGTTTTCTTCCCACACAGTGAACAGTGGACGCTAATGTTTTTGTCATTTTTTATGGAATCAAACTCAAAGTAAGGTCAGTACTTCCACGCTTTAAACGCTGCATGCTCATACTCTCTCCGCACTCCATATATTATCCGTTGTTGATCTGCACACAGCTGTTGTCACGAACGTCGCACTCCCTTACGTCACTGTCATGAGACATTCTCCCAAAAAATCACGGTTTTAGTAACGCAGTAATGCAGCGTTCCTACGGGAAAGTAACGGTAATCTAATTACCGTTTTTGCAATAGTAATCCCTTACATTACTCGTTACTCGAAAAAAGTAATCAGATTATACTGCCCATCTCTGCTCGTCACTGTAGAATAAAGTCAACACAGGAAGCACAGATCCAGCAAGAGGCCATGAACAGTATCACAGCCACTCAAGTACAGAAGGTCAGCAGTGACAGCATGAATGTCTCTGTGTCTCCTCAGGTCGGGACTACACGGTGTCCGCAGGCCGGACGCTGCTGCTCCCCTGCAGCGGCTCCTCCAAACCCAAACAGAGGTGGTTCCAGCAGAGGGAGGGCGAGAGGCGGGAGGCCGTCCTCACCAAGTACAGAAACGGTACGGTGAAACCAGAGAGGGGCGGCGGCCGGCTGAGCTTCACCAATGACGCCCTGCAGATCCAGGACCTGCAGCCAGAGGACGCTGGAGAGTACGTCTGCAACGGGGTGCTGCAGGCCAGAGTCACGGTCCTCACAGGTGGGTCGGTCCAGCCTGGACTCACCTGCCGGTTTCATTTTGTCTGTATTTTACACATGTTCATGTTTTGGTTTTTTATGTGTATTTACAGGTAAACAGCACACATTTGAATTAAAATACTTCTGTTTGTAAAAGCAGAAACTGTTTTTATTCCCAGCACACGCAGAGACGAGCAGCCAGCCTCCGTCCACCAGCACAACTCCATCACCTGCAGTCGTGACAGCAGGTGACACCACACACATCATCATACATCTACACTCAAACATGTAACAGCTGTGACACAGTGCTGCTGTCTTCAATCAAACCTTACATGGATTTAACAAACCTGTCCCATGTGCTGCGTTATAAATGGATCTATGTCATACTTCCTTAAATCTGTCTGTGGCTGCAAATGTTGTCTTTATTTAGTTGTGTGTGAAATATACACAATCTTAATCCTAAAATTAGATTTCTTTGTTTTATTCATTGTGATTATTTGGATATACTTTGACATGATCTTTAATATTTAAATGTTGCAAGTGTGTGACGAGTGTGGGTGTGTGCGTCCTCTCGTTCTGTTTATTAGAAGTGGAAGAAATAAAGAAGAAGAGCAACACGAGACCTGAGAACGGTCAGTCCGGTTATAAATCACCTGTAGTTTTCTGCCAGATGTGTCACATGTTCATGGACCAGATGTTGTGTGCGCTCTCAGTTCTGCTGCTGGTTGCTGTCGTCAGTGTGGGCTTGATGATCATCTTCTTAGCTGCTGTCTGTGTGTTGCTGACCAGCATGAAGTGCAGGAGGAAGAAACGCAGAGCTGCAGGTGAACGTTTGTGTTTCGTTTCATTTTAACTGGAAACGTTTGGATTTAAGTTCCTGGGTTTAAATAATCGGCCAACACAGCTCAGGGTGTGTGCAGGTGGATGCTGTTAGAAGTATTCCTGCCTGAGACTATGACACTCTGCGCCACCTTCTGGCACAGCCTGGTACTACACAGAGTGCGGCTGTTTCCTCTCATTTAGTTTGAGTGAATTCAGTGAAAGAGTAAATGATTCTAAATGTTGTGATAAAAAAAGAAGAAACTATGATTTTGGGGACATGAGAAAGTTTTTATCATCAAAGGTTTTTTTAATGAATTCATTCATTTATTTATGTTGAATATTTGATTAAAAATATTTATATTTGAAATCTTCAGATTATTCACCTTCACTGCTTCACAGTTTTTCATACTGAACTTTTTTCATGTATCATTATCTGTATTTTTAATTATTATTTATTATTCAGTGAAAAGTCGACATGTTTATTATATTTAATGCAGTTTGAAGCGTGTTGGCTGATTCATTTATGTTTAAAAGGATTTTATTGATGAGAGCTGACTGATTCTTTTTTGCAGCTTCAGATAAACAAAGCTGTGTTTGTCTTTAAAACATGAATCAGCACATGTAAAAATATGGATGTTGCTATGATAATCCAAAAGGATCCAGTATTAGACTCAGCATGTTTTCTGAAGATCCTGTGCTCTTCATCTCTTCATCACCACCTCTGCGTGTAGCAGCACCGACACGTGACGACACGGAGCTGCAGCCGTGGACGACGTCCAGCGCACCGACAGGTAACCTCACCAGGTGTTCGATGTCCTCACATCAGTCTATGAAGGATTAAAAAGGTGTGTCTGTCTGCAGAGGGTGAGGACTTAGAGACCCCGCCCCTCTGTGGGGAGACGATCCACTACGCCTCTCTGGGCCGACAGAACTGGAGGGAGAGACCCAGCAGGAGTCCGCCGGAGCAGAGCCACCACAGCGTCATCTACTCCTCCGTCATCAGCAGACCTGCAGCGAGAGCTGAGCACAAACTCTGAAAGCTAAAGTCTGAATGTACAGTCGTGTGACGGGAAGCTTTAAAATCACATCCCTGTGTGAAAGTGCAGCTTAGTTTCACTTTGGCCAAAATACACCTGTAACACAAGCTGTTAAACTCCTGTCAGTCAGTTTGGTTTTCATGTTTCACTTTCACTGTCTGCTTCAGGCAGCAGAGCTGGTTTCACAGAGACTTTACATGTTACACCGAGGAGTCGTTTACACATGTGGAGTGTCACATCTGGACAGGCTGCCGTCTTTATAAACAGAGGTCAGGACAGATCGTGGTGTCAGAATCAGTTTATTAGTAAAAGACAAGCAAAGTGTGGAATCTGTTCATGGAAGCAGAGGATGTCACACAGACTCAGAGCAGCACAGCAGACAGATGTTTAAACACAGCAAGAAAACAAACTCACAGACATGAAGATTAAAAACTGACCCGAGGAAACTATTCACACATTTATGGGTAAATATAGATTTTCTTTAGTTCAGTAATTGTTTTTTGAAAGTCTCCCTGCTGTGGCAGCATTTACATTTATGGCTGTTACTTTATTATTAACAGGAATGTTTTACAAACATTTTATTTTCATTGCAACTTTCTGGATATTTAACATTTAAAGGTTCTTAAACTCTCTGTTTTTCTGCTCACTGAAAAATAAATCTTCACTGTTTACACAAAAAACACAAAAAAATAAACTAAAATCTAGATTTTGAAATCTACTAATCAAACATTTTCACAGTTTTATTAATTTAAAAAAATCATTTACGCTCATTTAAAGTGCTTCTATCTGTGGTGATGTGATGCCTTTGAGTTCTTGCACGTGTTCACTGTTGAGTACAGGACCTTCTCTTCAGCCAATCCGGTTCCTCTCCTGGTGGTGGGGCGGGGCTTGTCTGGATGCTTCAGGCTGGAATAATGCAAAGACTCTTCCTGCAGAGATACAAAGAGTAAAAAATCTGATTAAACTGCAGGTTTGCTGCCAAACTAACATGATGCTGTGAGGTCACTGCATTTGGTTTCCCTGCACTTCGTCGTGCTCAGCACAGACCTGTGAATCCTCTTCAGTTCAGCCTGTGCTGAATAAAAAAGCTGCCAAATATTTATGTACATGTTTCAGTGACATCACCTTTTCCTATTTTACTGGCAAAACATAAAGAAATGAGGGTTGGCTCAAGACTTTTGCACAGTGCTGCGTGTGGAGCTTGTTTTTAGACTGCAGTAATAAAACAGAATAAATGTTTGAAACTCACAGACTGAGAGATTCACTCATTTTAATTATTTGCTCGTAAAGTAGGAAACATGATTTTTAAAGACTGTTCGTGACCTTCCACTGACCTCTGTGACCCGGTGATCGGCGTCCCGTCTCCGTGGGTTACAGCAGGAGCAAACAGGTTTACCTGCAGAAGAAACGAGACGTGGGACAGGTGAGGAAGACGAAGCTGACTCAGAGCGAGCGATGTGACCGTGAGGACGTCAGAACATGTGATTGGCCCTGATGTACGCCTACATCAGAGCTCAGCACAGGCAGCAGCATAATTAACTCATTATTGAATCAATGAAGGGATTTTATCCTGTTCCACTTGTGTCACACATGACCAGCTCCTGTATTTTGATTGGCTCCGGTTTATCAAATCGAACCAAGTGACTCCCTACTGACACCTACAGGTGACCCGCAGAGGTGACAGAGTTACATGCGGGACTTCATCCTCCAGCATGACCCCCACCGTCAGCCTGTACTGTGCCAAAATAAGACTCAACACAAGGGGGCGCTGTAGCTGCCTCCACAGCAAACAATGACTTTTTGTCATGATAACGGAGATAGAGATAACTCTTTATTACTATGACAATACAACAACTCATGATGATGAGTTTCAGTGTATACCCCCTCCATCCTAAAACGAAAAAGGTGTGTTTGCCTTCAGTGAAACTGTATGTTAAGCCCCGCCCCCGGCTGTGTGTAAGTGAAAGCGAAAGTTTGGGGAGCTGTCCGAGGGGCAGACGTCGAGCTTCTCTTCCGTCTCTGCTCGTTTTTCAGCTCGGTTCCGACCTTTGTGTCCTCAGAGGGGGGCAGATATTTGTCCTGTGAAGCCGGAGGACCCCGCCTGCTGTCCCGCCGTCCTCTCAGCAGCAGCATGCCGGACGTCAGGCTGTGCCTGGAGGCCGTCTCTGCGCTCCTGGGCTGCAGAGCCGAAGCGACCACCGGAAGCTCCCAGTTCACCCCGCAGGATCTAGTCAACGTCGTGGCCCTCAAAGAGTTTTACAAGCAGGAGGGCTTTAAAGAGCTGGAGTACCCCAGCTTGGGGACGCTGTCTCTGCACGAGTTAGACGAAGCCGACATGTACAGCTCCCCCCCGGCCCTGGAGGCGCCTCCGGAGAGATCCCAGCTCACTGTGGAAATCAACACGGAGAACTTCTTCCATCCTCAGTACGACTACGACTTCACCAACGTCAAGGTGAGCGGCACGGGCCTCTCGGGTCACGTGACCCAGCGGGTTTCTCACACAGCTGCACGATGATCTTTAACTGCACGGTGACTTTTATTCAGCACAGATCTGGGTTTGCTGTTAAACACAGAGGTGACACAGAGGGAGGGTCACACTCAGCGTGGAAAAACAAACCCATAAAAATAAAATACCTGAGCTTTAAACAAAGGCAGGAAGGTCAAAGGTCGAGTTCAAAGGGCCAGACTCACACGTTCTCTGTGAGTGTCATTTTAAACACGGCGCTGGAATAAACTCCGACAGTCTGATCAACTTTATGATCGATGGTCAAGTTTTAGAGGGAAACAAATGAAAGCAGCTCAAAGTGAAACTCAGCCCTGATTCCTGAGCAGCTCCAGACTTTCTGGAAATGCTGCTGCGCTGTAACTGAAACTGAAAGTGTGTGTGTGTGTGTGTGGAGTCTCCACAGGCTGGAGCCTGAGCTGTGTCTAACACACCTGTGTAAGTGTGTGATAAAGCGCACCTGCACAAACAGAGCGAGCGAGCAGCCTTCATCAGCAGCTCGGTTCGACTTTAGTTACAGAGTCGTGCTGTTAGAAACAACCTTCAATGCATTAAATTAAAAAGAAAAGACCATCTTGTTGTCATGGTGACAGCATTTGCTGCTGTTTATATTACGTCTAAATATTATTTGTTGTTCCTGTTGTCAGTCAGATGTGAGCTTTAAATGATTTCTGAGTGATTAGTCTGGTCACAGGTTTGATTCTGCTGTGGGTTACATATGTCACAATGATAAAGAGTGCGTCTGCATGTGGACACGCTTTGATTCTCGACATGCTGATCAGATGTTGTCCTTAAACTGACTTCAGCTCTGACCTTTGACCCCTCTGTTCACCTCCAGGATGGAGATAAGAAGTTCACGCGTGGTAACGAGCAGTACATCCGCCCCTGCGGGTGGAACCGCGTTGCCCTGCGGGTCGTGCAGAAGTACAGCGACGGGGACAAGTGGCTGGGGACGGGGCGGGACGCCTGGCCCGTTTCCTACCAGGGGAAAAACATGGACGGCTCCCTCATCCTGACCCATGGCGGCAAGCCCGACGACCAGCCACAGTTTCTGGACGCCGCCGCGGCGTCTTTGTTAACGGAGGGGACGAAGGGCCGGGGGGTGTACTCCACACCGGACATCAGGATCGCAGAGAAGTACTGCAAGAAGTTCAAGTCCGGAGTGGACGGGAAGACGTACCAGGTGGTCCTCCAGAACCGCATAAACCCGGAAAAAAGGAAGTCGTGCCAGAGGCAAGGCGTCTGGGTTGTGTACATCCCCGAGGACAGCAGCGACGTGAGGGTGAGGGCCCTCGTGCAGGAGTCCATCCGCCCGTACGGGCTGCTGCTGAAGCAGGTGTGATGCAGCTGTAACGACCTGCCGTCACTTCAGCTTCACGATTTTCACATTGTTAACAAAAAACTGAGAACATGCTTCAAGTTCCCACGCGTGGGACTAATAAAGGTATCTTATCTTATCTTATGCTTACTCCGGGCTCGTGGGAGGACGAGCTCCTGAAAGCTCTTTATTGGGAGGGTGTGGGAACAATAAGCCAGAGGTCACAGTATCGTCTCTTTATCCTCACAGTTTAATAAAAATACGACTGTCTGATCAAACCTCTCTGATCCGCGCTGCCTTTGAGTCTCCTCACAGCTCCGAAAATTCCACCAATCACAACGTTAGATCCAAACCACCAATAAATAATCCATCATATCAAACACAGGAGGCGGGAAACGTGCAGCTAGGTTAGCGGCGTCCTGCCTCACGCTGGGATCCTTTCGCTCGGTGTCAGGGTTGGAGATAGTGAGGCCGGGTCAGAGGGGCAGACACCTGTCAGTCACAGGTGAGCGCACACGCCGGCTTTAAGATTTTACTAATTAAACTTCATGTTGTTATTTCAATAAGACTTGAGACTAATGAGCTCAGAATAAATTGCTTGCTGCGGTCTAAGATACGATAGATCCTTTTGTCACTGTTACCAGTTTACGACACCAACTGTCTGCCATCTATAATCCAGTTTTGAGTTCCCTCCCCAGACGCCTTAACGCCCACTCACATCCTGGGCCATCTGACCTCAGGAAATCACATGATAGGGTGGGGCCAGATTTCACAATGAGCTCACCCGAAACCCTGGCTGATTGTGACCCACACCCGCTTTCACACCTTAGCTCAGGTGATTAGAGGATCACCAGGGGGTCCTTTGTCCCTCTTTGGGGGGAAACTCCCACTGGGTTTAAATCTGGGACTCTCGGCCATTTGACCTTAGAACTGAAGAAGCTTCTCGGGTGAGAGGTGAAACGTCTTCAAGCAACTTAAAGAAGTCCAGACGCTTTTCTTTCCAAGCTGCTTTGACTGGTCCCAGCATCGATTGCAGGTTTCATTTTTCGGACCTCAGAGCTACATCCAGGTGTGTTTCCAGTGTAGGCTGAGGGTCGTCTGCAGAGACGCTGAAACTGCTGATAATGAGTGGCATTAGTTTGAATTCTCGTCCTGTTTTCCTTCCTGTCTGATCAGCAGCACTGGATCCACTCTTTTATTTGATGTGTCAGAGATGGAGATGATTTTGCTTTAGTGTTGTTCTTATTTCATGTATCTGAAAATGTTGCTGTGAGGTGTGACGCCACAGGTCTGATGTTTTTCATGGCATCATTTTAAATGTAAGAATGGAAATGATAAAGAATCACTTATATTTAGCTTGTTTGGGGTCTCCACGCTGCCATCAGCTGTGAGAACAGATGTTTTCCTTGTATATGTGAATTTGATTTGTTTGAATGGAATTAAACTGAGAGTGCACTCATCTGTGTGTGAAGCCTCGTTTTATGATATTTATAAATCTGAAAACCAGGGGTGTCAAACATAAGGGCTGGGGGCCAGAATCGGCCTGGCAAAGACGCCAGTCCGGAAACGTGAAGAATGATTAACTGAATTTGAATAAGTTTAACAGCTTTTCCTTTAAATAAAGAGACCCGCACTCATGCATGGATCCTTCCAGAACACAAAGGTCCTTCACAGTGTTTGTTTGATTGAGCTGGTAAAACCTGTTCATGCAGGACGCTGTCACCACGATCACACACACCTGACCTACAGACCTGCCACACATTGTTTCAGTTTTTATTTTTAAGCTTCAGTTAAGTTTCATTTTGCAGGATTTGTTATTAGCTTTCCATCTGCATCATAATCTGAACCACAGTGACGGTGTTAGCGTGATATTTAAAAACACTACATTTGTGTCAGTACTGCAAACACCTGTGTAAGCATCGTGTTTGTCAGTTGACTTCACAGACTCGTGTCCCGAGTTTAATTTAACAAACATACAATAAACAATAAACCTGTAATATTAATATACTCACCTTTGAACATAGACAGGAAGTTAGACTCACGTCACATTATGAATGAAGGCGCTTCATTACCACACGCTGTTGATATGTTTGTTCATTACCTGCAGATTCAGTGTGAACGGTTTTATGGGCAGAGTGCTGTAACTCCTGCCCACCACCAGAGGGCAGCGCAGCTCCAAGTAAAAGTACAACAATCCCACCTGAACTTTCACCTCAGATAAACTGAGCTTGACAAACGTGCCACAGCTGAGCTGAGGAAGCATTACAGGATACATGAAACACACCTGACCACAGGTAGCATCCAGCCACGCAGACGAAGCAGAGGGCGAGCAGCGCCGGGAGAAGGCAGAGCCCCAGACTCAAACACGGCTGCCTCATCCGGTCTGTGGACGACCGCCCGGCACCTCCTGCAAACACACAATCACACACACACCATCATTTATTCCCTGATCCTGCTTCTTTTCACATCGTTGTGCCAACTGTATAAACCCACACACCGTCTCACTGTGTGGGTTTGAAAGGTTTCACACTGATTACAGGAAACTCATAACTGGAGGAAAAATGAGCTGTGGCGGTGCCATGGGGGCGGAGACTCGTCTTTAAAGGTCAGCGGGAAATCCTAAAAAGGCCTTGGTGGTATTTCTCAGAACTTTAAAGTCCTCCTGGTGCTGTGATAAAACAAACCACGAGTGACAGTCAGCTGAGCGCCCGGCTATCAAGAGAAAATACATTAAAATATATCAAACTAAAAACCATTAAATACATAAAAACTATCAGATCAATACAACAAAAATAGAATATAATATGTAGTTTTATTTCACAGTATATCCTGATGTGACATCTCATTGCAGTTTCTTTCACACCTTTGTTCCAATGACACAAACTCTTATAATATTTATGGAGATATTAAAGGTGTCAGCACGCACACGGAAACCTTCACGTGTTCATGTTCAGCTGCTCGGCTGCAGACACGTGGACTCATGGTGTGAAGATTCAGGGGGGGTGACTCAAACCCTCGATGCTGTCCTGCCTCTTCACCCCACTCGTTTTTCCACACGTGTGTGACGTGTAGCATGTTTGTCACAAAATGTCAGTTCATGAGACGCAGAGAGCCCTGACCCCGGGGGCCCCGGGGGCCCTGAGGGGAACGCTGCCTCCGTTCTGCTGTGGGGGGCAGCTTGCTGTCCCATCAGCTGATAGACAACACAAAAATCCTAAAACAGAAATCCTACTGCTCCTCTGCATCAAACATCAAGTTTTCTTCTGATCCACGCGCCAAAAAACTCCTTCAGTTTGTTCAGTTCAAGTAAAATCGGTGCGTTCGTGGTCAGAAACAAGTCTGTGTTTTTGAACATGTCAACATTTCGACTTTTAGCCACAGGAACGGTCCCTATGGGCAGAAATCTGTGCCATCAGAAACTGAATTTGAATAAGTTAAATTTGAATTTGAATTACTCGGATTGAATCTGAATTGTAACTTGAATGAAAGCTTTTGAAAACTGAATTTGAATTAGTCTAATTTGAAATTGAATTTATGGTTTGAAAATGAATTGATTTGCTTTGAAACTGCATTTTATCCTTTAAAAATTCAGCTCTCGAATAATTTCAGATTCACTTCTCACCATTCAGTTTCAGTTCTACAATTCAATTTCAATTCCAAAATTCAGTTTTTTGGGACTTACATCCGGTTCCGGTTCAAGCGCAGATTAATAGAACTACAGACTGATAGTGTTACTGACGGAATCTACAGCGTCTTGAGCTGAATTAAGACTTCAGAAGTCATTCGTCATGTCGAATGACCAGCGGATAAACTCTCAGGTTGGTAATAAATGTATTACATGTATAAGAACAAGCGTCATGTTAACAAATGATAGCCGTACAGTAACTTTTATGCTTATTGTAGCTGTTAGCTAAAAACGCTAATTTAGCCTAGTTTGCCCTGGATTCAGCTTTGACAAACAAATATGATCGACTGTTTCTAGTAGAATTCCAAAGTTGTCATCTTGTACCCTGTCAGAGCCCTGTATGCTTGCAGAGACCCCTACAGTAAGGAAACATGCAAAACAGTGTCCAAACCTTTGTATTTTAGCTTTATTTATGTCTTACACAGCATCCCAACTCTTTAGCTAACTTAATAACTTTAGCTAAAGTGAATAGTTAGTCTAATTCATTAGTGCAGCATTACTGGATCACCTCTGTTTGAAGTGATATGATATGATATACAACTATCACTGAAACAGCAAACTTTGTAAATAAACAACACTTCTCATTCTCTAAACGTTTGGCCACAGCTGTAAATTACACTATCAGTGCTTTTTCACTCTTGACAATAATTACATTTCTAAATTCTCTTTGTGCATTTACAGGTAAACAATATCTAATATTTTATCTAAATGACTGCTTTGTCTTTGAAAAGGTGAAGAGCCTGAGGCCGGTGACAGTCCAGTTCTACTCTAATTACATCCTTACGGTGGCTCACAGGACAAGGCGACATTCCTGTCCTGCCAGAAGAGAAGAGAAACTTCAGAGTCTTCATGAAGTTCAACCAAAACCTGTCATATGGAATATGACAGGGGTCTCAAACTCCAGTCCTCGAAGGCTGGTGTCATGCAACTTTTCCATGCCCTCGATAACTGGAGTTTGAGACTCCTGCCGTATGGTGTTCATGCAGTTTTCTACCCCACAGTTACAGCATGTCTGACTGCCAGTTCAGCATATTCAAAAATATATGATGAGTTTAAGCATGTGATGACAAAGGCCTTGCATTATGGTGTTTGTCATCACATGTCACAGACATCTGGATGATCATTTGGAATAAACAAAAAAACGAATAACTTGTTACTTCATCTTTTATCTTTATTATTATTGTTGTTCTTATTTTACATTTTTCATTGTTAGGCATTAGGTTTATTTGTAGTAGTCCTTTCCAGCTTCTCTCCCTCTTCCATATTACTGTGTCAGCTTGTCAGCATCTATTTGGGGTTGGGAATGGAACAGGAAGTAAGGAACAGAAAGTGCCATTTAAACCAGGAGAGGTTCTTATATTTCAGAAGAAGGGATTAATTCAAAAGAAATGACCTCAATGCCATATTTTATTTAGGAACCCTAGAGAGCACTTTGCAAAATAACACATTCTTATAATTTCACCCTCAGATGAGCCAAGCTACGACTGTCAGGGAAGGTGATGTAGGTACAGAGCATGTGAGAGTGGTTAAGTTAATGTCTCTTGTCTAGATGAAGGCACAGGAGGGATCAATGGCACAGCGTAGAGATTCAGTATCTTCAGTCTTCAGTGGACACTCCATTTCTGGCACAAAACACCTGTAAAAGATGGTCGATTTAGGAGGTGACCCGACACCTTCAGCCTGTCAAACATAGCAATGGAGCAGTATGTTTAAAAAAACAACTAATAAGCATGCACTCAGTACCCTAAGAATTATTATGGTAGTTAAACACAGTGATAGTTGTATATCATATTATATCACTTCAAACAGAGGTGATCCAGTAATGCTGCACTAATGAATTAGACTAACTATTCACTTTAGTTAAAGTTATTAAGTTCGCTAAAGAGTTGGGATGCTGTGTAAGACATAAATAAAGCTCAAATACAAAGGTTTGGACAGCGTTTTGCATGTTTCCCTACTGTAGGGGTCTCTGCAAGCATACAGGGCTCTGACAGGGTACAAGATGACAACTTTGGAATCCTACTAGAAACAGTCGATCATATTTGTTTGTCAAAGCTGAATTCAGGGCAAACTAGGCTAAATTAGCGTTTTTAGCTAACAGCTACAATAAGCATAAAAGTTACTGTACGGCTATCAATTGTTAACATGACGCTTGTTCTTATACATGTAATACATTTATTACCAACCTGAGAGTTTATCCGCTGGTCATTCGACATGACGAATGACTTCTGAAGTCTTAATTCAGCCCAAGACGCTGTAGATTCCCGTCAGTAACGCTATCAGTCTGTAGTTCTATTAATCTGCGCTTGAACCGGAACCGGATGTAAGTCCCAAAAAACTGAATTTTGGAACTGAAATTGAATTGTAGAACTGAAACTGAATGGTGAGAAGTGAATCTGAAATTATTCGAGAGCTGAATTTTTAAAGGATAAAATGCAGTTTCAAAGCAAATCAATTCATTTTCAAACCATAAATTCAATTTCAAATTAAACTAATTCAAATTCAGTTTTCAAAAGCTTTCATTCAAGTTACAATTCAGATTCAATCCGAGTAATTCAAATTCAAATTTAACTTATTCAAATTCAGTTTCTGATGGCACAAATTTCTGCCCATAGGGGGTCCCCCACCTTCTTCAGATCAAACAAAATTGAAGTCAAACGTTTGTGTTTGTGAACGAGCTTTTATTCATGGATTTATTGTAAACTTGAGACTCGACAGTTTCATGTCTTTAGCTGCTCTGAGAGGAAACGTGCCAGCATTGTTCTGATGGTTTGTTTTTCTCTGAATGCATACTGTAGTTTATTGGAACTATTAAAAATATTTTAAGTTAACCCCGTTTTTTACTTTTACAGAGTGTGATCATGATAAAAAGTATCCAGCACTGGTTTATGTTTCACAGCATTTTCACAGTAAAGAAACGGCCTGAGTGACTTTGGATGAACCTAGAAACTTCTGTTACTGTCTTTAAAACAAAATCAGCACAAATGTAGCGCACATGTTTCACATCAATTTTGTTTGGTCTGTAGAAGGTGGGGGCCAACTTCACTCAGGTCTGCAGCAGAGATCCACAGACCCGGAGGATCGATGCCAAGAACTGAAGCTCGCTGTAGCCTAACAAGTGAATGAGACACAGAGACGCCGACTGAAGGAAAAACTCAGTGAAGACAAAAAAAGTTTGTGATCTAATCCCCAGCTGTGAACGCAGCCGGACAGCTGCACGTGCTGCAGACAGAAACACGACATCCAGCTGAAGCTCTATGAGAGATCAGGAGGTCACGCTTACTGACTGGCGCCACCTACAGGTCCACGCTTGGTATCTGCTCCTCTGAGCCAGAAGTCATACAGAACATCTGATTCCTGAGAAGTGTTCATAAATCATTTTAAAGAAAGAATCCACGGTCACTGCCTCACTTTTACAAATATCGCTCCCAGCGCTCACTTTCATGTTCCACTGATCTGTTTCCATAGTCATCCTCAACTCAACATGTAAACATTTATGATCAAATACTCTCAAAACTGTTTTAGAAAATCCAGAAAATGATTTTAAATCTTTCAGCCTCCTGACCAAGCCTGACAGCCTGGACCAGCCGGCAGAACAACACAAACATTTTAAAAAGGAAATCTTAGATCTTCATCGTGTATCATGAAATGTTCTTGCTGTTTAAAAATCTTCATCTTCAACAAAGTTTCTGAGCACAGCTCAGCTCGAGCCGACAGTAGAAACATCTGCCCGTCTTACCGTCCACAGTCAGCTGAATTCCTCTGTTAACGTGCATCTTAGCTGCAAACCTCCCGATGCAGAAGTACAGCCCAGCATCCTCCTCCTCCACCTCCTGGATCTCCAGGCTGACCAGGCCGGTCTGCAGCGTCCCGTTACAGTTCATCCGATGGTTGTTTGTGTGATTGTCAGTGGTGTCAACAAACTTCCCCTTTTTAACAGTTAACAGAGGCAGCAGCTGCTCTGAGCGCAGCAGGTACCAGGTGATCTCATCGCTGGGCGTCACGTTGCAGAGCAGAAAGACGTTGTGGCCCACGGGCACCACCAGGGTGGAGCTGTGAACAGGTGAGGCTGAAGACAGGTGACATCCCGCAGCACCTGAGGAGGGAACACAGGTTAGGACAGTGTGCACCTGAAGGCTCCTTCATATCACAGAAAACACAACACAACAGGAACAGGTGACAGGTGTGCGCTCCACAGCTTGATGGAGCTCACAGTTCCTGCTTCATGGTTTTTACAGAGAAATCATTTTCCCATTAATGGTGTTAATTTTACTGCACATGCTCACAATGAGTCAGGCTGAGGGTGGTGATCAACATGGAAACTGCTGTGACTCCCCTGGTGCATACCTACAGCTTTGGACATCTTGTTTTATTACAAAAACGTTTTTTGTCAGACTAAAATTGATCTGAAATTATATTATCACACAGAAAATAACTGTCCAGCCTCTAAAAATGTACCCGTTACTCCAGATAAACATGTTTTGTTATAAAAATAATAATATACATAATATAAAATAATAAATAATAAAAAACAAAATTTTCACAAAGTCTCAGCAGCAGCTTTAAGCCACAAAAAGATGCTGAATGATGCTGTTAATGTCCAATAAAACATTAATAACTTTAAATACTAAAATCCATCAAAGTCTGAAATGCTGCCCAACAAAAACTAAAGTGGAAATATAAACAAACATTTATAGAAATAATTTATCACAAAAAATAAAAACAAGAAGACTGTACAGACACAAGTATTAGTATGTCTTTATTAATATCCATCCATCCATTCGCTTCCGCTCATCCTTTTCAGGGTCGCGGGGGGCCCTGGAGCCTATCCCAGCTGTCATAGGGCGAGAGGCGGGGTACACCCTGGACAGGTCGCCAGTCTGTCGCAGGGCTAACACACAGGGACAGACAACCATTCACGCTCACATTCACACCTAGTGACAATTTGGATTATCCAATTAACCTATCCCCACAAGCTGCATGTCTTTGGACGGTGGGAGGAAGCCGGAGTACCCGGAGGGAACCCACGCAAACACAGGGAGAACATGCAAACTCCACACAGAAAGACCCCGGACTGATGGTGGAATTGAACTCAGGACCTTCTTGCTGTGCGGCAACAGTGCTAACCACCGTGCCACCGTGCTGTCTTTATTAATATTACTATAATAATAATAATGATATATATTTTCAGTACCTTGTTATCATTAATATGAGCATACTTTCCCTTAAAACCTCGAGGATGGCTTTCTATTTGTTTATCTGTTTATCAATCTATGTATACATACATATATATATATATATATGTGTGTGTGTGTGTGTGTGTGTATACATCAAAAAACAAATATACAATATCTAACTATAGTTTAAGAGTTTTCCAATGCTAAAGTCTGAAAAAACAAAAAAAAATCCAAAACACCATCAGGTTATCCAACACTGTGCAACAAGAGGAATCAAGCGAAACGAGATTATTAATCCATAGAAATGAAAACAGATCCTCTTCCAACATACCCGAGTCTTATTATTGTTGTTGTTGTTGTTGTTGTTGTTGTTGTTGTTGTTGGACAAAGCCTTCAAAAGAACAAGAGCAAATCTGAAACTTGTGAAACTTGGAATTTCTCGGTAAAGAGAAGTGAAAGAAAAACGCGTCCAGCTACAGGAAAGGGTGAGCCCCAGGAAACCCAGGAGGCCTCAGGTCTGCACCGGGGTCAGGGACCGAAGTGAGCCTGCAACACACCCCTCAGTGTGGGGGCGTGTCCCGATTCACACCTGTCCGCTCCTTTCACTGGTCATTTAACGCAAACACGCGATCATCATGAGACAAACTAACGAGCAGAAACACAACAAACACCTGCAGGAGACTCGGATCCCTCAGGCCCTGGAAGGTCTGCATTCTGACCCGGAGAGTCACTGACACACCCAGGAATTCCATAACGAGCCTGGAATTCCGCAGCCATTCTGAGAGAGAGAGTCCTGCACAGAAATCGAAATAAAAACAAACATAAATAAAATAAAACTCACACAGAACGGTCAGGATCCACGTGACACCCGCCATCATTTAAATACAGATCAGTTTTCTCCAGGTGTGCTGCACGAGCTGTCTGCAGCGCGAGGACACACAAACTCAGACACACAGACAGACTGACACTGACACTGACGGCGGAAAGTGTTTTTAATGTGGGACGGGAAGTGAGCGGGACTTGACTGAGACCACCAACATTTCTGCTGGAGCGCCAAACGGAAGGCACGCGCTGTTCCCGCAAACTCACACCGAGGCGTCAGCAGCTTCACGCGCTCCGCTCAGCTGGGCCGGTAAGTTTCGTTTCTGCAGAGCTCCGTGCCACAGCTGCACAGTGAGCCTTACGTTTGCTTCAAAATAAAAGCCCAGTGATAATATGAATAAGATAATCTTCTTTTCTCCGCATTTTTTACAACGTTTTTCATAAAATGTGAACTAGCAGCAACAATGCTATAATAATGATGATGATGAAGAACAGCACTGGGCACTGAATTTGATTCCGTGCTTTTATTTTGACAGGTTCTCACAGGAAATCGAAACGCACGCGCTGGGTTGATAAGCCGTCAGAGGAGCCGAGAGTAAACAGAGTGCAGAAACCGCACGCGGGGGACGGAGAAGGCGACTGAACAGAGTTTCCAAGAAGCGGACATCATGAAAACGGTCACCGAGCGGCTCCGGTACGACACACTGCACTTCCGGTCTGAGCAACAGCTGCTCCTGTTTATTTTATTATTTATTTTATTTAATTTTTATTCAGCAAACATGCAGGGTAATATCTCAACATGTTGTTATTCAGATATGAAAGGATGAGTGAATTCAGACTGCGTTTAACTGGCATTCTGCAGGAGAGATAACCATAAAAATATCATTATTATTATCATTATTATTATTATTATCATTAATGATGATGATGATGATGCTGTGTGAATGCCTGTGCGGACCTGCAGGGCGGGACCTGCAGGGAGATCGCGGCGCATGGCAGTTTCGTTACTGAGGAAACGAGTCCATGGGTAGAAATGAAACTTTGCCTGGTCACGTGATCCGTGATCATGTGGAAGTTGAGTTTCGTTTCTGAGCGCCGGTCAGAGTTAAGTTTCAGGTGTCACTGCAGCTCACACACAGGACAGATGCAAACAGCTGGCTGGACAGATTCCACATTACAGGCGTTATAAGACAGGACATGTATGGCATGTAGACTTCTCATGTCTCTAATGTGTCTCTAATGTGTTTCTAATGACCATTTAATGTGAATAAAGAGAGCCTCGTGAATAAGCTCATCATCTAACCCCGTTATGATGCATTTTCTTGTGTTTCTTTAGGTTTTTCATACTCATACAGTGTCTCCAGACTGGAGCTTTAGTTGGTGAGTATCAGCGTCACTCTCTGAGGTCAGAACTGGTCAATCCTACAGACTGTATAAAAAAGATGCACGTCCGTGTTCACGAGGATGTTCTGTGTTTCTTTCTGCAGACTCCTCTTCTCTTTCCTCCGCCATGCTGTCCATCTCCTACATGGCGGGGGACCAGGCGATTCTTCCCTGCAGCTGGAAGTCCCACCTGGGCGAGGCGGCTCTGCCCGTCTGCCACGTCCAGTGGGTGACCCCGTCCGACACGGTGTTTGAACAGCGCGGGAACGACAAGTGGCAGGCGCCGGAGTTCGAGGGCCGGGTGAGGGTGCCCGAGGAGAAGCTGGGGTCGGGGAATTGTTCCCTGATCATCAGCGACGTTCAGCTCGGAGACACGGGGCGCTACGACAGCTTCATGGTGGTGGACGGAAAGAGGTCCAAAAGAACTCGGGTGTTCATTCAGGGCGTCAGGCTGCTTGTGAGCGGTTAGTGTTTGACATCGTCTCCTTGGAGTCTCGACAGTCTCCTTCTGATGTCGTTCCTGGAGTATTTCATCTGTTTTTATTTCTGGCTCTTTTGTTTCAGATCATAAATCCTATCAGGTCCATCAGCCGGGCGAGGACATGGTGCTGCAGCTCTACACCCGTCACTCAGTCAGAGTGGTCTTCCAGGCCAGGTGAGCTGCTCACCTGCTGACAGGTGGAGACGCTGCTGGTGGATTTGTTGGTTTTGTTTTGTCTTTTTTATCATCTCCCACCCTCACGCGTCCTCCCCTCAGCTCTTCATTGCCCCCGCTGACGTAAAAGCTCGCCTACTGCTTAATAAAATGACAGTTTGTGTCTCGAATCAAAGGCTGCTGGCTGCTCTGACTCATCCTATAATTTGTGCTGACACAGACAGGATGTGGCGTTTGGGCAAAATGATTCGTGCAAAGCAGAAACTTTCACGGCAGACAGATTTCATTTTGGGATAAACCCACAGATGTGCTGCTGCACGGAGCATGTACTGCGCCAGGATGCAAGGGGAGGGCGGGGGTGGGGGAGCTTTCTTGTCAGATTGCTCCGGCTCATCTTCGTACAGGGAGGCAGACGTTTGTGGCTCGGTGGGCAGGCTGATCTCGTTGTTATTGCTTGTGAACTCTGAGGACCACGCGGCGTTTTTGTTCTGACAGCATTTATATTCTCCACAGAAATGGCTCGGAGTGGTCGGACCTGTGGATGAGGGGCGATAACAACAGTCAGCGCCTGGAGAAACACCTGCTGCTCGAGCAGCTGACGGTGAAGAGGTTAGAACCATCAGATGAAGGAATCTACAAAGTCCTGGACCAACATGGCCTCGCCGTCAGCACCGTGCAGCTCTCTGTGGATGGTGAGCCTACCGAATGATCTTAAATAGGATTACCTAGATTACTTTAAATGAGTTAGTACTGCAGGTTGTACTCCTGAGAGTCGCTGAGTGCACGCCGTGTGGACAAAAACACTCTGACAGGAGCTGCTCGGCCTTGGAAACTCAAACCGTGAAGTTCTTGTTTGTGAACGCCACAGGGCTGAAACGCTTCCAGAGTGTTTTGTCCACATGGTGAATCTGAGCACCAGCGTCGTCTATGATTAACAGCGCTCTACACTGAAGCGTGGGAACGCTCCAGTTCGCTGCAAACAGAGAATTAAATTACAAACTTAAAACAGGAAATGGTTTATTTTTTTGGACCGCGTCTGCGTTTCTGCTGAAGAACCAGAAATAGAGAAAGTTGAGCCCCGAACGTCCAACAGAGTCGCACTGACGACACAGAATAACTGAAGCAGTTTAACCTGTGCTTTTAATGGAACTATCATGTGCATCATCATCACATGTTCCTGTCTGTCCCACAGCACGAGCCCGTGCTGACCGGAGAGTCCAGGAGACGCTGGAATACGTGCCCACAGGTGAGGAAAGCACCTGCATGGTGCCCATGAAACAGGGTCTGCATCTGAAGAGTGATTTTTAAGGACATTAAATAAAAAGCCTCTGTGTTCTCACTTTCCAGATGTTGCTGCCAAAAGCAGCTGTTCAGCTCTTCTCACCCTGGCGGTTCTCGTCCTGAGTTTCCAGACTCTTCAGCTTCTCTGAGTTTCGTCTGTACGAGCTGCACACGTGACTCCTGCACATTACAGCCAGCAGATGGTGACAGTTCACCAGTTTGAGAGCTGTGAATCTAAACTGAGCCGTGTGTGTGTGTGTGTGTGTGTGTGTGTGCGCGCGCGCGCAGTGCCCGGTCTTCAGAATGAGTGTGACAAGAAAAGACAACTGTTTATTTTTTCTTGTGACCCTCAATCGTCGGCCGGTTTCTTAGAAACGCAGCCGCGGCTCAGACTGCGACGCAGGAGGTTTGTTCTTACACATGAAGTGTACACTGACACTACGATGGATGGAAACCTGCAGCCTGCCTCTGTTTGTTCACCTCTAAATAAGCCGCGCTCCGATCCTGATAAGGCATCATTTATAAAAGGCACTTTTTAGGTTGCCAGATATGAGAAAATCCTCCCTCATCATGACTCTTTGCCTTTTTAGCTCTTTATTTCATTATGGAGACCCCTGCAGTGCAGTTATCGCCTCTGTTCTAGAAAAGCACCGAACCTCGTCACCACGGAAACCACTGCCGATCCAACGGAGACACAGATGGAACAGTTTCAGTCACTTTCCAAGCAAAACGAGTGAAAGATACAAAACAACATATCAATGAATCAGAAAGTCTGACCTGTTTCATCAAAACGTCTCAGCACAAAACAGTCAAACAGCTCAGTGTGAACGTCTGCATCTACAGATCCCATTAATAATGATAGTACCACCACACAGGGGAGTCTGATCCAGACTGTAAAAGTCATCAGAGCTCTACGACACTCAGAAGACGAGTAGGAAATGACCTGAAACGGTTATGTTTGGGTTTCCTTCACTGACCGTGGGAAATCAGCACTTTCCTGCCCAGGGGTCAGAGTTTATTGGGGGATTTTGGGGGGGGGGGGGGGTCACCGTGATAAAGAGCTAAATGAATGAGGCAAAGTGTGATGACAGAGGGCGGAGCACGTCAGCAGCTCATTAACCTTTTGGAAATGGTGCCTGATGAGGAAGTGACTGCTCTGGGTGAGGATTTCAACAGTTAAGAATGTAAAGATATATATATATATATGTCTGTAACATATGTAATATATTTTGTTAAATGTATTAAATGGACAAAAAACACTGTCAGATTCATGGATTCACGTGTGAAGAGTGTCTAAGCACAAAGGGCGGAGCCACTGCAGATCAAACAGTCGGATAAATCCAGAGAAGATGAAAAAAAAAATTTCAATGAAAGTATTATGTTTAGAATAAAACTCGTGTTTCTGGAAACATTACATTTGCAACAAAACTATCTTTTTTTAATTGCTCGTTGCCCCGTGTCCAACACGACCATGGCGCCAAAGACGCCGCCCGCTGTGGATGAACAGATCAGCTGGTGTTTCGGGCTCAGGGGCGTCTGTGGTGTGATGAGCTTCATCCAGCCTCATTGTTATCCACTAAGAAACACTTCTAATGATTTTTCATAATTCAAAGTTATTTTAATCTTCTTTTGCCTTTTCTCGTCACTTTCAGGACATCTCTGCACTTAGAAAGGCCTCGATGAGCTTCACAGGAACCCTTTATCGATGTGGTTGATCAGATTTGTTGTCCTGCTGTAGCTTTGGGTCGTAGCTTTAAACAGTCTTTGATTCTGTATCCAATCAGACGCAGTCAAACAATGTCCGAGAGCTTCAGCTATCAGTCTAGTCACACCGCGGTGCGTTTGAGGACGCTGTGATATTTGCTGTGTTGTGGTGTTGGTGACATTCAGACTGCTTTCCATAGTGAAGTATAATCATTTAAATTATTATGATGATCTTTGTGAGATGAATAACAACAATAAATAAAGCACGCAGACAGACTGGTGTTGTACTCTCATTGTTAGACTTTACACACAGATTCACATCAATAACACGACTCTGTACAGCAAAGGCACACGACAGCACCAACACACTGTCTGCAGGAGGATCCTCATCTCCTCACCAACAAATCTATTAAAACACTCTCCTGCTCCCACGCTGTTAGAGAACCACATGTGGATTCATCCGCCGCTGAAAATAGTTCCCATAAAACCACACTATTCCCCAGATCGTACAGTATATAACGAGATCATGTTAGCGGGATGACTGTAGATGAAAGATGGACGTTGGGGATGGGATCATGTGATTTGAAGCTTAAATATGATTGTGGGATAAAAGCATGGAGCCACAGCACACAGGTAGC
The DNA here is from genome assembly GCF_013358895.1 of Oreochromis aureus. Classification (NCBI taxonomy): domain Eukaryota; kingdom Metazoa; phylum Chordata; class Actinopteri; order Cichliformes; family Cichlidae; genus Oreochromis; species Oreochromis aureus. The sequence goes on from NC_052962.1 coordinate 40,067,322, forward strand.
TGCAGATTAGTGATCAATAACATTCAATCTGAAAATCTTAGCGTTTCACTCAGCAGATCTGGAGCTCAGACTTCTTGGACGCCTGCGAGCACGATAACCTCATTGGTCCAGAAGCCCGACGGCCCAAACACGGTCCAGAGGTCCAGTTAGCAGCTGCCTGTCAGTCAAAGAGGCCACGCCCCTAATCAATTACAGTACAGGTGAGTTATAAAATACAGTTTTGTAAACCTGTAATATGGAGCGTCTCACTGCTGGGAGCCTCTGGTGGTCGTGGGAGGAACTGCAGTTTTTCACAGCTCCACACTGGCTGGATGTTGAGACTGAACTAAGCAGACCTGCTAATCTAGTTTAAATATAGTTTTTCTAATGAAGCTGGTGGGCGGAGCCTCACAGACAGACTGGGCGGGGGGAGTGAGATGGTTTGAGTCTAAACACTGGACCTGTTGACATGAACAAACGTTTTGTCCTTACAGATGTGCTCCCGTCTGATTAGAGCAGCGTTACTAATCAAAGGAATCAACCAAAACAGCTGATAGATTATTGATCGTCTCATAAACAGCTGAACTCTTAGGTTGACTGAAGCTCAGTTACTGCTCACTGAAAGCTGCACAGGCTTCATCGCTTCTATCAGGGATCATTTCTACTGTTTATACTCCACATTTATTCTTCATTCAATGTGATTATTAGACATTCATTTACATTAGGTTGAATTAGCATTTAACTGGAAGTTTTTGCTGTTGCCTGTAACAGAAGCCAAAGAACCCTGCACACACCCACAGTCACTGTAGAGCCAGGAGGGCCAAACGTTCCCCTGACAGTGACAAAGTGGCCGAGAGCATCTGTGGTTCACTGGTTTCTTCACAGTTTTTAAAGTCATGGAATTAAAATTCTGTCTCCTCCTCTGACCTGTGACACGACTCCTTCAAAAGTCTTTCTTAACGCTCTGCAAACTTCACACAAAAGAAGACGAAGCAGCAGTCGGCTGCAGAGAACGGTCACCTCCACCCGCAGGAGCATCAGTGCGTTCGCCAGCTCTCTGACCCCCGACCCCGACGAAGGCGTCCCGTTAGAAGTTGGGTTTGTGCTTCTTGACCTCCACCATGAGGTGGTGGAGGTTGATGAGCTCGGAGCGGACGGCCAGGCTGCGGAACGTGGGCTGGTTCAGGACTTTGTGGAAGCCGTGGTAGTACTGGATGAGCTGCGTCAGGGCGCCCTGCGGGAGGAGGATGTGACTCACGTTATTAAAACTAAACACATAACCTGGAGTTCAAACCGATTCTTTACAGCGTGTTTCTTCTCTGCTGGAAGAATAAAAGAGCAGCTTGTGAAGCTGAACTAGAACCACAGGTTTGTATCCCCACTGTGTCTGAAGCAGGCGTCAGTTCTGTGTGTGGGCACATGAAACACGCCTCATTAATGTGAGCGCGCTCAGAGCCTGAAGCAGAGAGCCGGCGAATCAGAGCCCAGCTGTGTTGGTCGTGTATCCCGCTGGTGTTCAAGGTCAACGAGACAAAAATCTGAAGATTAAAATGAACTGTAAACTTCTGATAACGTGTCACAGCTGTGCCCAACGTGACCGCAGCCTCTCAGCGTGTCCCTCAGGCTGATCCACTCTAGCACTGATGCTGCTGTGACTGTGCAGTGAGACACATTCATGTTTACAAACATCGCGCTCATTGTTCCAGTTTTTTATTCACTGATTTCTGCTTCTCAAATGTGAAAATGTGCATTTTTCTCAGTTTAATTTCCTTTAATATTGTTTAGTGTGTCTCGTTTCACTCTCACACGCCTCTGCAGGTTATTTTATACTTTTTTGACCATTTATTTTTCTTCACTGTCTCACTGTTTTGCATCTGTTTGGAGAGATTTTCTCACTTTTTGGACCTTTTGTGTCGTTTTTGTCGTCGTTTTAAATCTTTGTTTTAAATTTTGTGTCACTTTGTAGCCAGTTTGTATGTTTGTGACCCTTTGCAAACCTGGTGTCACAGCACAGTTAGCCCACAGAGGCTGTGTGGCACACCTGCCGCCCGGCTCACCTGGATGATGCTGGTTCCATTTTTGAAGTTGGTGAAGGACCTCATGACGTCCTGACTCATCGCCTCCACCGACTGTTTCCAGGTACTGGAAAACCCCCGAACCAGCTGAGTGATTCGAGCTGCACACACACACACACACACACACACACACGTTAAGTTTCAGTTTCAGTGTGCATGCTGACTCTCGGTTTCCTCGCCGCCGTGTTGCTGGGGTCAGCTTCCTGTCAAACATGCTGGTCAAACAAAACAGAGAAACACAGCGAGCACACACGACGTGGTGAACAGGAAGTGGGAACCTGACTGTGACTGACATGAAAGCACAAAGACTGAAAGAGAAATAAAGCTGCTGGTTACTCTGGAAAACAAAACCAAAGGCTGAGGTGAGAGAAGCACGCTCGCTCTGCCGCTCAGACACAACGAACTGGGCGACTGACAGCTGCAGACGTAGGAGATGATGCGGAAACGACGAGGAAATTAATAACCGCTCGATTTAATCCTGAATCTAATCTGGCCACGTCATCATTATACTAACTGCCCACATTTATAGAAATAACAGACAGAAAGCACACCTTCTCACGTATAACACCAGAACCTTCACAGCAAAGGTAAAGATATTTTCTCACCTTCGTCGTTCTTCAGCCGGTCCAGCTGCCCTTTCTCCATCAGCGCCTCGGCCTCCTTCACAAAGGCGATCATCCCTCCGAACGGCGGAGAGAGAATCTCCTCGATGAACTCCTGCAGAGAACGAGAGGAGGAAGGAAGACGACAGGATCGGGAACTAAAGTGTTGAAAGTTACCTAGAAATCTAGTAAAAGTACTTTTTAAAGCTTAAAACAGCCGTTCACGTGCACGCTGACTAAAACTGTTACACGTTTATAAAGTGTGAAAATAGTCGTTTCACCACAGCAGATCACCTGCTGCCTCCACCTCCAACCCTCTGCATGTCCTCCTTCACTACATCCTCTGAGGTCCTCCTCTCCTCCTCCTGCCTGGCAGCTCCATCATGTCCACCCTCCCTCCTCTGCACATGCTCAGATGCTCAGTTCCTCTGATGGACTCACCTCCATCCTTCTCACTCTCAGTGAACATCTGAACATCTTCAGCCCGGCCTCCACCATCTCCGAACCACCACAGCAGGTCTCACCACCATCTTTAAACTGTCTCTCACCCTTGCTGCTCTCCTTCTGTCACTCGTCTCCACCCGCTCCACCCTACCTGCACTCTGTTCTTTGTCTCTCTTTGGAAAGTTGACCCCAGGTATTTAAACTCATCCACCTTCTCTACCTCTGCTACCTGCATGCTCACCTCTCCACTCTGGCTACACATCACAGTGTCGTCTGCTCCACCCTCACAGACTCCTCCCCCACTGTCACATGCAATATATTGTAATGGGAAATGTGCGATCCTTAGCGAATAAAATCGACGAGCTCTCAGCACTGGTACGGAGTCAGAAGGAATATCGAGAGTGTAGCATGATGGGTTTCACTGAATCATGGATGCACCAGGACATTCCCGATGAGAATGCTTCAGTGGAAGGCTTCCACACTGTTCGGGCGGACAGGGACAGCATCGCTAGCGGTAAGCGGAAAGGAGGTGGGCTTGCTGTTTTAGTTAACAACCGGTGGTGTAACCCCGCCAACATAACAATCAAAGAAAGGATTTGTTGCCCGGACATTGAACTGTGTACCGTATTATTTACCCAGGGAATTCTCTCACGTCATCTTGGTGGCTGTTTATGTCCCTCCCTCTGCTAACCCCACAGCTGCATGTGACACTATCCACTCGGCCATAGCCCGGTTACAGACTCAGCACCCGAGTGCCTTTATTGTGATCTCGGGTGACTTCAACCATGTATCACTGGACAATACACTACCAACATTCAGACAATATGTGGACTGTCCCACCAGGGGAGAGAAGATTTTAGACCTTCTGTATGCTAATGTCAAGGATGCATACAGCTCCTCCTCCCTCCCCCCACTTGGTAGGTCAGATCATAACCTGATTCACCTCACCCCACGCTATGTGCCAATTGTGAGGAGGGAACCTGTGACCACGAGGAGCAGTAGGAGGTGGTCAGAGGAGGCCTTAGCGGAACTACAGGGCTGTTTGACCGACTGGGAGACACTCTGTGAGCCTCAGGCCGAGGACATCAATGGGCTTACTGAGTGTATCACAGACTACATAACTTTCTGCACCGACTCCATTGTTCCAGCTCAGACTGTTCATTGTTACCCAAATAACAAGCCGTGGGTGACTAAGGACATCAAAGCCCTCCTCAACGACAAGAAGAGGGCTTTCAGAGGGGGCAATAAAGAGGAGGTGAGGAAGGTCCAGGTGTTACTACAGGACAAGATCAGAGAGGCTAAAGACAATTACAGGAGGAAGCTGGAGTGGAAACTCCAGCAGAACAGCATGAGAGAGGTGTGGAGGGGCATGAAGACCATCACTGGATTCAGGCCAACCAACAGCAGGGGAGCTGAGGGAGGTGAGAACAGAGCTAATGAGCTGAATCTGTTTTTCCACAGATTCGACACTACAGTGTCTGCTCACACCCCCACAACCTCACCTGTAGTCAGCCTGGAACCCAGAGCCACACCCCTGTGCCAGCCTCTCTCTTCACATGGCGCTGTTGCCTCCTGTGAGATTCCTGACACCCCTCCCCCACCCATCACCTTCACTCAATACCAGGTGGAGATGCAAATGAGGAGACTCCACTCAGGCAAGTCTGCTGGACCAGACGGAGTGAGTCCCTCAAGGCCTGTGCCCCCCAGCTGTGTGGAGTCTTTCATGAACTGTTTATGCTGAGTCTGAGTCTGCAGAGGGTCCCAGTGATGTGGAAGACATCATGCCTCGTCCCTATTCCAAAGACGCCACGTTCCAGTGGCCCCCAGGATTACAGGCCCGTGGCACTGACCTCCCACGTCATGAAGACCCTGGAAAGGCTCATCCAGCTGCGACCCATCGTCAGACCACATCTGGATCCCCTTCAATTTGCCTATCAGCCTCGTCTCGGAACAGAGGACGCCATCATCTACCTGCTCGATCGTGTCTACACCCATCTGGACCAGCCGGCGAGCACTGTGAGGGTCATGTTTTTTGACTCTTCCAGTGCTTTCAACACCATCAGGCTGACCCTCCTGGGTGATAAGCTAACAGTGATGCAGGTGGATGCTTCTCTGGTGTCCTGGATTGTTGATTACCTGACAGGAAGACCACAATATGTACGTCTCCCACAGTGTGTGTCTGACAAGGTAATCAGCAACACAGGGGCACCACAGGGGACTGTCCTCTCCCCCTTCCTCTTCACCCTCTACACCACAGACTTCAGCCACTGCACAGAGACCTCCATCTTCAGAAGTTTTCTGATGACTCTGCGGTGGTTGGATGCATCAACAGGGATGATGAGACAGAGTACCGGGCTGTGGTCGACTCCTTTGTCACGTGGTGTGAGCAGAATCATCTGCAGCTCAACGTGGCAAAGACCAGGAACTTGATCGTGGACTTCAGGAAGACCAGGAAACACTTGACCCCTGTTTCAATCCAGGGGGTCAGTGCTGACATTGTGGAGGACTACAAATACCTTGGAGTCCACATTGACAATAAACTGGACTGGGCTAAAAACACCACAGCACTTTACAGAAAGGGCCAGAGTCGTCTCTATTTTTTGAGGCGACTGAGGTCCTTCAACATCTGCCAGAAAATGCTCAGGATTTTCTACGAGTCTGTTGTGGCCAGTGCGATCCTCTCTGCTGTTGCATGCTGGGGGAGCAGGCTGAGGGTCGCAGATGCCAACAGACTTGATAAACTGATCCGTAAGGCCAGTAGTGTTGTGGGGATGGAGCTGGACTCCCTCAAGGTGGTGTCGGAGAGGCGGATGTTGGATAACACCTCCCACCCACTCCATGACATGCTGGTCAGTCACAGGAGCACGTTCAGTGAGAGACTGAGATTACCCATGATGCACCACTGAACGACACAGGAAATCATTCCTGCCTGTGGCTCCCTGTACAACGCATCCACTTAACACACACGTTTCTTTTTTTCTTTTTCTTTCTTTTTCTTTTTTAGCTATTTATTAATAAACGACTTATGTATATATATGCCTGTATGTATGTATTGTACTATTCTTAGTTAGTGTACTGTCTGTCTTGTTAATGTCTGTTTATTATGGAGCACTGTAACAAAAAAATAATTTCCCCTAGGGATCAATAAAGTATTCTGATTCTGATTCCTGCATCCAGCAGATGTCGCTATTGGGCGACAGGCTGTGCACGCAGTAATGAGAATGTGCTTCGGACTTCCTCTGTCAGCAGCCAAACTGAATTATTATTCAGTAATGCAAGTGTTCACAAGATGCTTCCAAAGGAAACACACAGACACACACAAACACACACACTTAAGTTATTACTTGCAGAATAGAAATATGAAAATATGACATCAGAAACCTGAGCGAAACAGCAGAGTGATCCGCGGTGATGAGGATGATTATATTTACCTGAGTTCTGGCCAGCAGCAGCTGCTGGAAGCCTTCCACCTCTTTACTGTCGTCTGCTGCCCTCTCCTGGACACAGCAGAGAAACACCAGCAGCACCATCAGCCACAGAAATCGAACTTTCATTTTCCATAAACTGAATATTTTCCCCACATCAGCACAGATCCTGAGGGGAGTGTCGTGTCGTTGATGGTGCTGGTTGTGGCGCTCACCATGAGGACGCTGAGCATCATGTCGTAGTTGTTGATGAGGAAGATGAGCTGATCTCTCCTCGACGGGAACTCTGCCGCCATCTTCAGCACAAAGTTTTCAACCTCAATCTGGAAACAGAATCACAACAAATCACTGAACACAAATTCAGTCTGTGTGTGTGTGTGTGCGTGTGTCTGTGTGTGTATCTGTGTGCGTGTGTCTGTGTGTGTGTGTGTGTCTGTGCGTGTCTGTGTGTGTCTGTGTGCGTGTGTCTGTGTGTGTATCTGTGTGCGTGTGTCTGTGTGTGTGTGTGTGTCTGTGCGTGTCTGTGTGTGTCTGTGTGTGTGCGTGTCTGTGTGTATGTGTGTGTGTGTGTGTGTGTGTGTGCGTGTGTCTGTGCGTGTCTGTGTGTGTCTCTGTGCGTGTCTGTGTGTGTCTGTGCGTGTGTGTGTGTGTGTGTGTGTGTGTGTGTGTGTGTGTGTCTGTGCGTGTATGTGTGTCTGTGCGTGTATGTGTGTATGTGTGTGTGTGTGTGTGTGTGTGTGCGTGTGTGTGTGTGTGTGTGTGTGTGTGTGTGTGTGTGTGTGTCTGTGCGTGTGTGTGTGTGTGTGTGTGTGTGTGTCTGTGCGTGTATGTGTGTATGTGTGTGTGTCTGTGCGTGTATGTGTGTCTGTGCGTGTATGTGTGTATGTGTGTGTGTGTGTGTGTGCGTGTCTGTGTATGTGTGCGTGTGTGTGTGTCTGTGTGCGTGTGTCTGTCTGTGTGTCTGTCTGTGTGTCTGTCTGTGTATGTGTCTGTGTTACCTGCAGCTGTCCCAGCAGAGCGTTGGTCCTCTCGTTGGGGAACGTCTGGTTGATGCTGACGATGGCTGAGGAGAACTCTGCGTAACGGCGAGTGATCTGAAACCACCCACCCACACACACACACACACACACACACACACACACACACACACACACACACACACACACACACACACACACACACACACACACACACACACACACACACACACACACACACACACACACACACACACACACACAGCTGTGTGAGCGGAGTGTGCAGCAGACCCAGTGCTGTGCGATGTGCAGTGTGTGTACGTACGTAGTGCGGTCTGGTGTCCAGTACTCCCAGTTTCTGAGGGTCTGTGTTTCTGATGCTGCTGATGTTCATCTCCAAAATGAGCTCAAACCTCGGCCACAGCAGCTCCAGCACCGCCTCCCAGTACCTGACAGACAGCACCAACACCATCAGCCTCCATCAATCTGAACACCTCCCTCTCTGCAGAGGAAGCGTCTGTACGCCGCCCAGCAGCAAACAGCCGTGTGACACCAGCTGATGTAACCACGAGCACTTATCAGCTAAACAGGAGATGGTGTGTTCAGGAGGAGGTGGAGACACTGAAAGAGTCAGAGTACAGCAACACTACAGGAACAGAGGACACTGACTTGTCGAGAGCTGGGATGTTCCTCTTGGCCGTGATGGCTCTGAACCGGAGGATGATGTGGATGCAGAGGAAGACGGCGATGCTGTCGTAGCAGTCGGACACGTAGGTGGACATGCTCTTCTGCAGGAGGAGACAGAGAGTGGGCTGACACACGCTGCACGACTGTCGCTCAGGAGCTTTTTTGGCTTTCATGACTTTAAGTTTGGTTTCATGTAACCTGAACTCTGAACACCAGCATCTTCAGTAACACCATGGCTCCACTTAAAAACATCACTGTATGCTCTTCCCTTCAACCTGAATTTCTTCAGCATTTCCAGGACTGAGATGTTTGCAGATTGCAGAGTAAAACTCAACATTTCCCTCCTCTCTGCTGAACATGTGTTTTGTTCATCACCAGAGGATTCTGCTTAGTGACAAACTCACGGAGAACACAGCTGTTTATACCCAGCGTGTCCTGTTACATCAGTGCTTTGAATATCTGTGATAGCAAAACATAACACGCTGCTCATGATCTAAGTCTGATATTTGTTTATGACAAAGTCAGGTAATAAATGTGGTTTGAATTGACCAAACAAACGTTTCTGCTGGAGAGGAAAGAGAGGAAAGCCTGCAGCTCTGACAGGAGGCGGCGTTCTCACCAGGAACATGCTGAGAGTCTTTCCCATGATGCTGTTGAAGAGGTCGAGGGCGGAGTTTCCAGCCACCATGAAGAAGTCTGACAGGAAGAGGTATTCTCTGCAGCCGTTGTCGAGCAGAGCGTAGTGCTGGCTGCGAAACAGCGTCTCATAGGGATACTGTGAGAGAGAGAGAGAGGGCGAGTTAGACCTCAGACGACCTCTGTGGCACAGATCGGTTCCACAGACTGTAGCTAAACGATGGACGCGCTGTGATGTCACTCATTAGTTTGTGAAGTCTCGTGTTCGGCGCTGTGACTGTCGCCATCTCGGAGTCTGAAACACAATTTGCTGAGCACAACAACAAAAACTGCACATTTCTACGGCAACGACTTGTCAATTACAGAAGTCACGCCCCTGAGCTGTCGCCCCCTTCAGGCGACTACAAAGACTGCAGACCTCTGCAGCTGTTTCCATCTTTGTCTCTGACGAGCTCACTGCTCCCAAACTTTCCCTGCAGTGAAAATTAAAAATCTCATAATCTGCCACAAGATGTCAGCGCTGAGCAACAGAGCTCAGATCAGCTCAGCTGTAATTTAAACTGGATCCTAAAATCATTCACATCTCATTAAAAGTGAGGACGTGCATCCTGTTTGTCCTGAAGGGGGCGCGTCTCGTGTTACAGACTCTGGTTTGTTCACTGAGAATTTTATTGTCTTGTAAATGGCAGATCTGCAGAAGGCGTTTGTGTTGAGCAGCTCGGTCTGTGACAGCTCCGTCTCTCACCCTGCTGTCTCCTCTCTGAGCCGTGTGCGGGACCAGGATGGGCCCCTCCAGCTCGGCCGGGCTCAGGATGGCCCCCCTCTGGCCCAGAGTGAAGATGGTGTTCCTGCTCTTCAGAGACGGTTTGGAGAAGAAACCTGCAGCGGCGAGTCAAGGAGCTTCAAACAATCTGAAAATGTGAAGCAGGCGTCAGGCAGAGCGCCCGAGCGCAGCACACACGGTAGGCGGGCGTGACACAAACGACAGACTGTGAAGGATATCTTTCTTGGCTGTGTCCTCAACTCCCATCAGGTCGTCTTTGTCTGCCACCTCCTCGTACTGCGGGACACACAAACATCAGCTGTTATCCACACGAAGACGGCGTGCAGCCGCAGCGACACAAACGCAGCGAGGGCGTGACCCCGCTGCTCACCCACCTGCACTTTGAGCAGCCTGCCGCTGTACGACTTGAAGTAACTGTAGTAAATCTTGCTCATGGTGTCCACGTACTCGTCTCTGATCTCCTTGGCGACCGTTCTCTCATTGGCCAGAAGGAACTGGTAGAAGAACCTGCAGCGAAAACAACAACAGCATCGATCAGCATGTTCACTTTGTGTCGAGTTATTTCTAACGCACAATTAAAAACAAGTTCAACACAACAAAAAAATAACAAACAGATGGTAAAAAGATGGGCGGAGCATCCAGGTCAGGAAACAGAAGGTGGAAAGGCGACTTAAAGGTGGACGTCGCCATGACTACGTCCACCTTTAAGTTTAAAAACTCACCTCAAATAAAAAACTAATGCAGACGTGTGCACAGACTTATTAACAGTCTAACATATCCAATAATTAAAATCAATAAAAAAATAACAGAATTTAAGAAGATTTACTAAGTGTAGTGTTGGGAAAGCAGCAGGTCAGTGCGCTGCAACAGGTAAATACACCTGAGTGGAGAACAGAGGAGTCTCTGTACAGACTTCACCTGGATCAGCCAACGATGCGGAGCGCTCAGGATTCTCCATCATGTGACAAACGAGGAGCGTAACAGAAACATCTGAAGTGTTTAAAGACGTTTCAGTTACTCGAGTGTAAAAATGGACTTCTTGTTCTTTAAATGGACAGAAGCAACAAAGAAAAGACGTCTGCAGGTTCAGTGTAATGCAGACTCGCTGCTTTACCTGTGAGTGGACCCAAACGCTCATATTTATGTCAGAAATGTGCTGAAGCTCAGCTGTGCTCACCGGTACTTCAGCAGAGTGTTCTGTGGGATCTGGTAGTTGGTCATCGGTTTCCTGAAGGAGTAAATCTTCTGAAGAATGAACTCTCTGATCTTTGACACCGCCTGAGGGGAACAAAGTGTGCGGATATAATCACAAAGATATAAAACCTGATAATTAGGCAGAGGAATGAGTTAAGCGCCTTCGTGTAGTGCGGGTACATTAAGCGCTCTGCCCTGAAAGACCTCAGGAAAGCAGCTCAGCAGGTTTCTGACTTATTAATGAGGATTTCCCCTCATTTCCTGTTTGTTATGGACTTTAAACTGTAAACGTGATTCCAAAGAGTCGGGAACTCTCCTCCTCGGGCCCCTCCCGTCCGTCTCTCACCTTGAGTTTGAGGCGGTCGACGATGTCCTGGATGTCGGAGCAAGCCAGCGTCTCTCTGAAGCTCAGCTCTTTGGCAAAGTTGATCTTAGTGTTGAGCTCGTGGAGCTGCTCCAGAAACTCCTGCTCCGTCACAGGACTGTCCAGGATGGTGCTGCCAACACACGACCAGCAGACAAGTCATGCAATTACCACAAACCACTGATGGTTGAATCCATCAGGAACAATTCTGAGGTCTCTACAAACTGAGTGCTATCCAACAAATCACTCATTATAATATAGACACTTTTTCTTTGCAGCGACAGCCGTCAAACCTACGAGATCATGGCTCCGGGCACCACCAGCTCGTCCACCAGCTGGCTGAGGTGGCTGCGCACGGCCTGCCGGTTCTTCAGCCGCACGTTCATGCTAACCGACTGCTGCTGCAGGGTCTGGATCTCACTGCTGATGGAGGACAGGTCGCTCTGGAAGCCGCTCAGCATGCCCTCCATACGCTGAGAGACACACAGCTGTGAGGTTAGACTGAATCTGCTTTAAAACCAGGAAGAGGACAGCGCTCCGATGACAGAAAGTGCCCGCCTCTCATTTTCCCACTTGAACTGGACCCACCTAAAAACTTAACTCAGCACTGAGGACAGAAAAGAATCCACTGTGATGCAGAGAGGCCGAGCAACCACAGCAGCCGTGCTGCTTTTAGTGAGCACACTGTGATGTAAAGGGTCAGTGCGAGTTTTTATTACTTTAAGCTTGTGTGCAGAAAACTGAAGTAAGGGTGCAAAATGACAGGAACGTGTCACCACAGCTCCACAGTGAAGACGTGTTTTTCTGCTGATGCTTCTGTGAGAACTCAGCTCAGAAAATGTGACAGGGAAACAAAACACGTCTTGACTCCTTCACAGAAAACTTCAATCACTCTCAAATATCCACAAGAGTCCATCCCAGCATCCCTCTGTTACCTGAGTTTTCTGGACTGTGTATAAATGTCAAACACATGATTATTTTTTCTGTGTCGGTCTCAGTCCTCTCACCTCCAGGATGGAGTCACAGGCAGTGATCTGGTTGTGCAGCAGGGCGATGTTCTGACTCTCTTTGATGTCTGCAGGACGAGCGCTCAGGAAAACATCATCAGTGACGGGTGTTAGCGTGTGGTTATACATTATTAGGTGAAGGTATTCAAACTGTGAGCAGTGAAGGATACAGTCTTTGATGGAGGCTTGTTCAATCCTCTGCAGCTCTGCCTCCACCTGTTTGGAGTAATGACGGAGGTCGACACCCTGAAAACCGACGGGAGGAAACTGAAATATATTATCTGTGCTTTGAAAGAGGAAGTGTGGAGTAATAATTATTTTATAGTACCTTTCAAAACAAAAGTAACAAATCCCTTCACATTAAAAGCATCAGTTTAACTCTTTGTTGCCCCGAGGAGCTCGAAGGCTGTCGAGTCGTCCTCTTCCTCGCAGCTTCTTCAAGGTCTTAACCCTTGAAGGACGTTAACCCTGTCACAGCTGACCCATCATGAGGCTGAACGTTAGGTTTCAGCTGAACGGGTCCATCTCAGAGACGTGGACTAACAAACTACTACAGCACGCAGGGCTCGAACGGCAAAATCACAGCGTAAGCTGAGGCTGAATACATGTAGGAATTACAAAGGGGTGTCGATATTGACAGGCTGAGGAACTGTAACCAAGTTTTTATGAAAGAGAGGATGACCTCTGGACTGTCTCTGTGTGAAACAAGTCAAAGTTAGATTTTCTATCTTTGCTGCTTTCTACAAACAAAGTGTTTGATTCCTCAGAGCAGCCACTGTCTGCACTCAGCTTCCTGAGGTCCTGTAGTGCTCTGTAGGTGGAACTTCTAGCCGGCCATCAGCTGAGTCATCCTTAGACAGTCATCCTCTCACACACACACACACAGCAGCAGCAGCAAAGCAAAACATCACTGCTGCAAAGAAACCACAACTGAGGGAGACCGAGAGGAAGGAGACAGCCAGGCCCGGACGTCAGAGCAGAGGACGTGTTATATATTAGATTTCTGTTAGACTCGTAACTCTTTCAGTTCTCACCGTTTTGAGCGCTTCCTTCACCAGGTCGTCTTCCAGGTTGGCCTGAATGTGAACTGCAGCAGACAAAAGGGAACAACAGTTAGTGACAAACGTAAGCTTCGAGCAAGGCAGCACAGAGGAGCTCTGGTATCATCCAGGAAGCTGTAACAAGCGCCACCTCAGCCAAGCTTTAATATGAAGTCTTTTCCTTACTGTCCACTTCATCCAGGATAAACTCGTCGGTGGTGATGTCCAGCTCTCCCAGGTTCAGGTTAGCGATGTCTGCTTCAGTCTTCTGAGGGAAACACAACCAGTGTGTCTTCAGTGGTGATAATTAACAGGATGAAACTGTCAAAACTTATTGACATTAAAGGTTTCTTTGGTTTTCATTCACTCACTCGTTTATTCCAGCCAATGAGAAAACATACACTTACTGGCCACTTTGTTAGGTACACCTGCTTGTCTGTCCTTTAACTCAAATATCTAATCAACCAATTGGCAGCAACTCAGTGCATGTAGACCTGTGGACATGTACAGATGACCCGCTGTAGTTCAAACTAAGCATCAGAATGTGGAGAAAAGGTGATCTAAGTGACTGCGAGGATGGTATGTTGGTCTGAGTGTTTCAGAATCTGCTGATCTGCCAGGATTGTCCCACGTAAATATCTGCAGAGTTTACACAAAAGGTCTGAAAAAGACCTTCTGCGCGTGACAGTTCACTGGAGGAGAACGGCCAGATTGCTTTGAGCCTGACTTACAACCAAGGAACAGCATAGGCAAATGGGCTACAGGAGCAGAAGACCACAGCTGGTGTCACTCATGTCAGCTAAGAAGAGGAAATTGAGGCTACAGTTCACACAGACTCACCAAAATTGGACACAGAAGATGGAAAAAACATTTCCTGGTCTGAGAAGTCTCAGCTTCTTGAAGGTTTTTGAAAGTCAGGGTCAGAATTTGGTATAAACAGCATGGAAACAGCACAGACCACCTGAGTGCTGGTACTGACTCATGCCCATCCCTTCATAACCTCAGTGTCCAGCAGGATAACACACCCTGTCTCAAAGCTCAGATCATCTTAAACTGGTTTCCTGAATGTGACGATGGCTCAAATGGCCTCAACTAGAGCTGGGCGATAAAACGATAACGATATGTATTGCGAAATAACTTTTTCTCGATAGAAAAATTAAACTATTGCGATAGACCTCATCTCTCTTGTCCTCTTAAAAAAAAGAAAAAGAAAAAAAAAAAGAACAGCCAATCCAAATTAAGTAGCGCAAAGCCGAACCAATCACAGCCGCAGCGTCACGTCACGTGACTTGTTACGTACAGCACAAGCGCCAAGGCGCACATGTGTATTTGTTTTGCAGCCGTGCAGCCGGGTAATGAAGGAAATGAGTTTGCCGACTAGAGAAAAATCAACCGAGAGCGTGAGCGAAGGTTACCAAGAAAAAAACAGATGATGGTTCCAATGCGGAGAGATTGTCGAACGGAAGGGCCACAGAAGTTCCGTAGTGTGAAGGTATTTCGGCTATTTCAAGTCTGACAAAAAACAGAGTAGCGCGCACTGTAAATTGTGCCGAAAGCAAGTCTGGAAATACAATAAAGCGGTGCATGCTCAATCTCTGACTGAAAGCGCTGATTCGTCATTCGGCTTTTGTCAGACTAAAGTAACTGTTAAAACTGTTTGAAAAGCTAAGCTATACAACAAGGAGAGATGGAGAATTTCCTTTTAGTTCTCAGTTTATTTGATATTGACAAAAGTTAGTCAATTTTGTCTGTTCTTCTGTAAAACAAACTAAGATTTATTTTTAGAATTAATATTTTGTTTCTAAGTGGAATTGACAATTTAGTAGTCTGTTTTGTTTGTTCTGTTTTGAAACTTAAACGCTTTAGCGGCTGCCTTTTGTGTAGTTTGCAATATTTGCCTTTATTTATCTGAAAAAGTCTCATGTTCCTTAAGTACATCTGCCCTGTTGAACTTATTATGGGAAATAAATATTTTAATTAAAACAAGCTGCTAATTATTTCACATTTTACTTGTGAGCAACGGCACATTTAAATCTTACAAATATAGTTATTTGGCTTATATCGTGATATATATCGTTATCGCCTGAAATGAAAAAAACATATCGTGATATGAAAAAATCTTATATCGCCCAGCTCTAGCCTCAACACTCAGCAGAGTTGGATTAGTTGCCATTTATTAATTATTATTTTGTTCTGTGCTACTGCTTACAATGACAATAAAACTCTTCTTCACTTATGTGATCTCACTCCAAAAGAGCATCTTTGGGATGTGGTGGAATGGGAGATTCTCATCATGGATGCAGCTGACAAGTCTACAGCAACTGTGTGGTGATGTCATAATGATGTCATGTCAAAATCTCTGAGGAATGTTACCAACAGCTGAATCTGAAGACTTAAACCGACTGAAGGAAAAAGGAGGTCCATCCCGGTTACACCAAGGTGTACCTAATAAAGTGTCCGATGTGCGTATTTACACAGAGAGAAGTGGACTGAATAAACATCTGTTTTCTAGCCGTTGCACACACCACCTCCCCTGCGTTTGCATGACAGACTTAAACCAATAACAAACTGATTGATGCAGCAAAGCAGTCCGAATCTGATAATAATCAATAATCAGCCATAATCAGGACTATTAATGCGGGACCAGAACGACAACTGATAAACCTAAATCGCCTTTTCCTCCTCAGAATAAGGAAGTCAGTGCTTCCCATTAGCATCCAGCAGCATCAGCGCTCCGTGGAATGATTCCACCTGCTAACAGCTTCTTTGAGCTTCACGCAGCTAAACCTCGCGCTCACCGGCGATTCCCTCCGTGAAACTGAACGCAGCCGTCACGCAGAAGAAGAACATCTTACCTCGTCCTGTAAATACGCCATGGCGACTTCTGTCGGGTTCCCAGCTGTGTTTACATCGGGCCCAGCTCCAGCAGCGGTCGCGGTTCCCTCCGCCATTGCGGCCAATTTACGCTAACGTCAGAAAAAATACAAATCTAGAGTTCCACCTCGTAGTTAGCAAAAATATCGTATTATTAACCGAGCGCGGTATTATCACGATCACGTGCCGTGGGTGATAAATAATTGGGACTCAATAAACATTTATTTCGCGTGAGTTAACGAAACGAACCGCGTTAAGCCACGTATTTGCGTGTTTCTTTTGAACACTTTTTTCCCCCAGTCGGACGACTCGATAGTGATGGACCAACTTCCGTTCCCGAAAGGGGTCAAACTCTCGCGAGAGCCTTGCGGCTTCCTCTTCGCACGGAACCTGCTTCCAAGATGGTGAGTCTCCTTTCTGTCGGACTGAAATATCTCAGAAATCCGTGATCATCCAACTTTAGTCGCGCTTGTTTGTCACATTTATACATCCGATAAGTCCTCCACAGCCTACTTGAGTGGGCTGGTGCGGAATTGTCGGTTTATTGCTGGTAATTTGACATTTTAGCGCAGTTTGCTGTGGGATGTGAGTGGAGCTGTGTCGACGAGCGCCAACAGTTAACTTCGATTTTTCCTCCCGGTTATAAAGCGTCCACATGCCCGGCGCCTGCTGCTGGCACTCGTAGCTGTGGATGGAGACTCTGTGCTGCTTCAAACTTTAAGAACCAGTCATAGTTTGAGGCGGTTAGCCCTCAGAGCTAACAGGCTTTAGCCTTGCCAAGCATGTTGGTGGACCCTGGCCGGGAGCTGGAAGTACTTTGATGTAAATATACAGTATTTCAAATAGTCGAAGTACTGCTGGGATGTTGTAGTCGTGAGCTCTTTTTTTGTTTTTGTTTGAACAAACCTGAAGCTGTTCAGAGCCGCAGCAGTCCATCTGTTTGGGCAACAGGGCTGAACTAAGAGAAATCCTCATGAACTCTAGCACACTGTGCAAATACATAGGTTAACACATAAAGATATGCGTTATATATGCAGCGTGAAGCTTGTAAACATGTATGTGTATTACTGCATGATCTATAAAATACATGTTGCTGTGTGCGACTCACTTTGTTTCCCTCTGCGTCTCAGTCTCTGGTCATCCCTGAGAAGTTCCAGCACATTCTTCGTGTCCTGAACACGAACATCGATGGTAGGAGGAAGATCGCCTTCGCCATCACTGCCATCAAGGTGAGCTCCTCCCTGAGACTGTGCCGCTTGTTCTGACTGGATGTTTTTCATCTTCACATCAGTTGCGCTGTGTTTTTTGTGCTTGTCGGCGTGTTGTTAACACTTTGTCTCTTCTCAGGGTGTTGGCAGACGTTACGCTCATGTTGTCCTGAGGAAAGCCGACATCGACCTGAACAAGAGGGCCGGAGAGCTGACTGAGGAGGAGGTGAGGATTGTTCAGAGCTTTGAATGAAAACGGCGAGTTGTGATGCTGCTGTCTTGTCAGTAGATTTTGTCACTCGGGCTTGAGTGATGGTTGTCTCGTTGAATCTGTGCAACAAGTATCACGAGTATTGATTTATGAAGCGTTTGGAGGGTCGGCCCTCTGTAGGCTGGTGTCTGAGGCTCAGGGAGGATCTGACTATAGAAATATTTTAATCATTCTCAAAGCAGTGTCTTGTTTTATTGCATGAAGGCGAAGAGACGGCACTTTGTTCTGTGACGAACGGTACTCAGAAGTCGGAGGAGTAAAGTGTGGCTACCAGCAGCAGGTTAACGTTGGCACACCTGTGCAGAAGGTGGTCACATCGCGCAGTGTGAGTGTGTATCTGCCACTGCAATGGTCCAGTTTTTACGCATTTAGACAAACTAGGGGGTAAAGAAGTGCCTCCCGTCTCAGAGGGGTGCAGAGTGACGTAACCATCAAGGACATCATTGGTTTAGCTGAGGCATAATGTTACCATCAGATGAAATTGTCTGCTCGTTGGACTTTTCTGTCTGCAGAGCATTTCTAAGCATTTTGCTTCACATCAGAATCAAAATACTTTATTGATCCCTAGATGAAGTTTGTCCTGACTTTGACGTAAAGCAGCAGATGTTTCCTCAGGCGTCCCATTGTAGGCACACGAGGTCTGTTTCCCAGACTTAAACGCTTAATTAGATCTGGCCATTGCTGTCGATCACCATATTCAGTTTCTGTGCGTAATAACCGGAGCTGTTTTGGTTGTCAGGTCGAGCGTGTGGTGACCATCATGCAGAATCCTCGCCAGTACAAAATCCCAGACTGGTTCCTCAACAGGCAGAAGGATGTGAAGGATGGCAAATACAGCCAGGTGGGTGACTGACAGCTTCTGCTTTGTCTTCCATTCTTCAAGAATCTAAATTCGATTTTTGGCACAAACTTGAACCAGGTTCACACCAAAGTATTTGATTGAATGAGCTAGTTTGAGGCACCCCGTGACCGTCGCTGTCTGATTTCAGGTCCTTGCCAACAGCCTGGATAATAAGTTGAGAGAAGATCTGGAGAGGCTGAAGAAGATCAGGGCTCACCGTGGTCTCAGGCACTTCTGGGGGTAAGAGCTCAGTCCTCGTGTTCATTCACACTCCTGTGAGAAGGCTCTGCATCGACGCATCCTCCATTTACCCGAGTCTGCACAGATCTGTGAGCAGGAAACGTCCCGCAGAGTTCAGAGACTTAATGAACGTTTGTGTCACACTCGAGTAAATGGGACGTCTGCAGAGCGAGCCTGTCCTGAAAAACTTGAACTGTGAGCGCAGAAACGCTGATGCAGCCTCGGCGTGCGTCTACACTAACAGGCTAAATTCATGTGTGTAGAGCATAGATGCAGCGACCTCTACACCAACAGTCTGAATGTTGGTGCAGGAGTACATATGAGCTTTGTGGGAGAGTTCAGGGATAAAATGGAACATGACTTGAACCTGTAGATGATTTAAGTTCAGCTGTAAGTCGAGCCCTGACGTCTGCCCCTTTAATCCCTCTTATTATAAAAGATATACTTTAACCTCCTAAGATCCGAACTCTTCCATGGCATGCATTTTTAATTTCTCTTTGATATTTGGGCTTATTGGATCCAATGAATGTAAAAAAACAAAGAATCACCAGATTTTTATTTTTTTTTTTTTTACCCAATTTTTGTTTCTAAGAAAAATGAGAGCCACATATGAAGACATTCGTTTTAAATTTTGATAAAAAAGAAGCAGTATAATGTCCTTGTAAGTGGCCCTTGTGGAGCAAAATTTAGTATTTTGGTCTAGACAACCCAAAATGTGATGTCACATATGTGGACGCCAGGTCCTAGGGGGTTAATAATGGGCTCAAACATTGTGATATATGTTTGTCCTGCTGATTTACAGACCAGTTAAACGTCCTGTTTATGTTCCTGAAGCAGATCTTTGAGTTTCCTGATGGTGGAGAGGTTATAAGTTTGTTTTTAAACTGAAGCACGTTTCCAACATGAAGCAGTCGGTCTGATAAAAGCCTTTAAAAACAAATTAATTCTACTTTTTAATATGAAATCATCAAACGTGTTGTTCAGTCGTATTGTTACAGACGTCCTAACCTGGTTTCCGTCTCTCTCCCTGCAGTCTGCGTGTGCGCGGTCAGCACACCAAGACCACCGGCCGTCGTGGTCGCACTGTCGGCGTGTCCAAGAAGAAGTAAACTGCCCCGCTTCCCTTTGTTTCAATAAAACACCACAGTTCACAAAATGTTCTCGTCCACTGTGTTGCTTTACTTCTCTCACCAACACACCCCACTGGGAGCCTCTTGGTATTTTATTTTGAAGGGACGTGGCGTCTCGGTGGACCTCGGTGGAAGCAGTTTTAATGTTCAGAAGCAGATGTTGGATTTAAATGTTGCAGTGCACAGCTGAACATGTTCTGTAGGATTTCAAACAGAAATCTGATATTTTAGGCTGTTATTACAGATGGAGCCACCCAGCAACATGGATATGAGTGTTCTGAGTACACTTACCTGAATGCAGCTGCACTTTAGACATAACTTGTTTCCCTGCTTTGCCTTAAAGCCAGGCTGAGAGCACAAGTCTGCATGAGCTTGCAGAGCCACTCGCAGGTTTGTGTTCTTCATTGTACAGAATGAAGCCAGGAAAAAGAAGCCCATTAGAACAGCTGAGCTTTAGTCGATACCCTGTAGACATGCACAGATGGATGTGCCGGTGTGAAGACCTTTGTTTTGTCTAATATTTCTGAGCCCAGGCAGGTTTGTTAAATCGCTGCAAACTTGGACACGATTAGGTCGGAGACACAAAAACAGAGCAGCTGGAGGTAGAGTCAAACAGTTTATTGTGCTGCATTGGTGACAGGAGGAAAAACAGTATCACACATCAGAAAGGAAATATTGCTTTATTCTAATATAGAGACATCCCACAGAAACTGAGGTGACATGGGAAAAATGATATGGCTGCAGGAAGTTTAAAGTGCGTAAGAAGTGGAGCAAAGGCTTGAAGCAGCAGGACCCGAGCGGGCTGGTGGCTTTCAGAGAAACGCTTTTTCATGCCAGTGTTTGAAACGTGTTACTGCACAGCTGCAGCTGTAGACGACGTAAACATTCAAGACTAGCAAAATATGGGTTTTAACATCTGCTTACAACTTTTTATTAAATTAAGGAAATGTTTCGAAGAACTGCTCCCGCCTCATCACCGCTGCTGTAACGAGCAGGGAGGAGAATAAAGAGTTCATCCTGTTCGCTACCATAACCTCGAGCAACAGGTTCAACTGAGCGCGCGCTGACTGCAGAGTTGTTTTTAGTGCCGAGCTGTCCCACAGCAGCAAAGCCTGAAGACGTAACAAAGATTTCAGGAATGAAACCGGCCGACGAGTCGCTGTGACTGTTTTTAATTCATCAGTTTGTGGAAAAGATGGTCACATGTTCACAAAGCCTCTGAGCTCTTCTATAGAAAGCAGTAAATAAACACTGTAGGTCAAATGTTTCATTATCATTTGGTAAATCTCTCGCTCGACGTCATCTTCATGTGCCGCGCAAACCTCAGGCTCCGCCACGGAGGACCATCGCCACTGACGATGGAGCAGCTGTTCACTGTAACATCCTGAGGGTCAGAGTTTGTGAAACGATCGCTGCTCACAACTCGCCCTCTTCACCACATCTGGGGACCTCATGAAAATAAAAAAAATCCTGCCCAACGACCTTTTTCTGACACGACCGGCTTCCGCCAAGAGATCAACAAAATACAAATAAATGAAGAACAGCCGGAGGTGCACGAGTAGATGAGCTTTATACTTTCACCGTGTCTTAAAAGCAGAGTGAGTGGGGCGGAGGCAACACTGAGAAAAACGCGAGTTTGATCCCAAAGTTGGTCTTACATTAAAAAAAAAAAAAAGCTTTCGACAGATAAACCCTGAACATTTCCATCTAGAAAATCTTTCTGAAAAATGACTCCAAAAATATTTAAGACTTATTTCTCCTGCTGAAAATCATAGATACAGCTCTCTTTTAAACTAGTTTATCATCGTTTGTACAG